>NC_079496.1:112712182-113912182 GCF_030052815.1 Hevea brasiliensis | reverse complement strand
TTCCTTCAAAATTCTTACAGTCAATGCATTTGCAATTTTCAGAACAAAGAATGTTAGCTTGGAAACATTCACAGTACTTCTTAAGGCATCCAGATTTCTTGCAGTGGCATCCCTTGTTGTGCTTTCCCAACACTAATCCTTCTCCATTCTCCTCCTGCATTTATTGAAACTAGTTAAAAAGGAGCAATCTCATCTAAGCAAAGCTACTTATTTCAACCATGGTAACCGGCAACATGAGATCTCTTTTACTCTATGCCTTCATCATAATGGTGCCACAGAATTCAAATCAAGGACACCATTACCCGATAAGGCCCTAGGAAGAATAATTTGAAGATATTCCCACCCTTTGGCATTTTTGCATGAAGTTGCTGTTCTGGACACTAGACACTCAATCTTGCACCCTTATGGATGCAACTCCAAGACTTCTATCATTGGACCAAGCAATGAACCTTGTGTTATGGAATTTTTCTAAAGTAAAAAAAAAAAAAAGCAAATCACATCAAGAAAACATGAAAATGATATTAAAAAAATTCAGATGTATTAATGTATTTCCATGAAACTATCTTTATAATAGCTATGCATGTTAACAGTTCCTTCAAAAAAAGTTCTTTGTTGCTCTGACTCTTACTTTACCCTAAAATATCCATTAAGCACTAAACACATATCACACCTAAAAGGATATGGTAATATGGGTACTTGGATATAAGCCTCCAAATGTAAGGAAAAATTATGAAATGAAATACCCTTATTGCACATAGATGTGTTCCCAATACTTGTACCCAAATCCAAGAAAAATAGAAAATGATAGTAGAGATCACTAAAAGAATAGATGTCTAGTTTGTTGAAACAATTTGAAACCAAAAAGACAGCAACATGACTCAAGTTAGGTTAACAAATATAAGAAAAATGCATTTTTTTGTAAAGTAGTACAAATAATTGATATACCCGACTATCTCGTGTTCCATGCGGACTGCTAGCAATTTTTGGCCTGAATGCATTTGGATTCCGCTCTAAAGTGGCTTCAACAGCTTCTCGCCTAGCAGCTTCATTTTCAACATTGTTATAACAATTTACACAATTGCACCCATCACAATATGTTCCAGATGCAAAGCATTCACAGTACCTTGTCAAGACAGAAAAATTAGCTTCATAATAGTAAATATATTAAACTGGGTGTATAAGAATTGGCATAGAAAATTACCAAGACAGTAAAAAGTTCATAGTGAAAAGGAAATTTGTGTAATAAGAAATGATAGGAGTAAAACACAACTGATGCAATTTAGAACTCTATTCTACTTCACTCAGTTGATTGCACATCTAAGAGAATATTCTGACACACTCTTATATTACCTGAGCAGTTGCATGTAAATATGTTACCCTAGATTTAAGAAGAAAAGAGCACATAAAAATTAAAGATTTTTTACAAAACTGCAGGGAAAACTGACACCTGCAACCCCATCCTTAAAAATTCATAAACAGAACAACAATCAGCAGCAAATTCCAGCACCAATTAAGAAAAGAGCTACTCAAGACAATTTCATCAGAACAAATAGCAGCAAGCCAATTCTTAAGCAAACCCAAATATCATCTTATTGATTAAATCAAGATGCACTTACAGCTTCAAGCAGCGTGAGTGTTTGCAGTTGCACTGTTTTTGCCTCTTTGGAGTACCGTCTTTTAATTCAGTATTCGGTCTTGGTTTTGATTTTGGGGATTCTGGCTTTCTGGGGAAGAAAGTGTACTGTTAGCATAAAAATTGATAAATGTAAAGTTTTTAACAATGACATAGTAGCATAGGAGTTATGTGATTTCTGGTTCATGTCGAGTTTCAACTAATGCCATATTGGTAAAGTGGCCATGTCATATGCCTATCTCTAAAGAGAGCTTCTGACATTTTAGAAGAACAGAACTCTCCTACGCTAATATTAATCATCACAAATAAAAAGGAAGAAATATCAATGCCATGGAAAATGAACAACCACATTTATAGAAGTAGAGTTTACTGTGGTTTTTTCCTTAAACCAAGCCAAAAAAAACAATAAACTTAATCAGATTGCTAATTGCCTTATTCACATTCTCTGACAAAAATACCATGTATGCCTCACTTTGTAAGAAGTTAATCAAGAAATATAGTACACGTGCAACACCGTGATGCGAATCGTATTCTGGCGTACAGAATAGAACATGCCCAGGGTGTGTTCCACAGACCAGAAACATGCCCAGGGCATGTTCCTTACTGGTCCGATATGGGAAGAAAGGCCAAAACACATCCAAGCTGTATCTTCCTATTCCAGCATATTTTTTACTTCCTATTTTGACAAATTAAGCTCGAATTTCAGTTTTGGATATTTTCTATTATAATTAGATGGGAAAATTACTATTTAGACCCTACATTTTAACAAAACTAACTAATTAGTCCCTCTATTTTTCAAAATATACTATTTAGTCTCCCCTACTTTTAGTCCATTAAATTAATTAGTCCCTCCATCAATTTTTCCATTAGTCAACGAATTTTAATACAATCAAACTACTATTTAGTCCTTCTATTTTAGTAAAACTAATTAGTTGGTCTTTATATTTTAAAAAATGCTACTATTTAATTCATCTATTATAGTGAAACTAATTAATTGATTTCTTTATTTTGAAAAATATATTCCTAGAAGAAAAATATAAACTTTTTTGTGTAGAGACCTAATCTGAATTTGAATTTTTTCTAAGTTGTTTAAGTGTTTTCATTTAATTTCCTCGGCATCATTTTTGTATTTTCTCCATTGGGAAACAATACTTGATCAAGTATTACTTGATCTACATCTCCAAGTAATTAAGGCGATAATCCAAGAAAATTGATTCCCAATAGAGAAAACACAAAAATGATGCTTAGGAAATTTAATGAAATTATACTTGAAAGATTTTAAAAAATGTCAATTCATATTTATTCTCCACACAATAAAATTTATATTTTTCATATAGGAATATTTTTTTCAAATGTAGGGACCAATTAGTTTCAACAAAATAGATAAATAGATAGACTAAATAGTAGAGTTTTTTAAAATATAGGGACGAACTAATTAGTTTCATTAAAATAAATGAACTAAATAATAGTTTGATTGGTATTGACTGATAGAAAATTTAACGAAAGCAAAATACATAGACTAAATAGTGTAATTTTCAAAATACAGAGATCAAGTAGTTAGTTTTACTAAAATATAAGAACTAAATAGTCATTTTCCCTAATTAGATTTAGTTTTCCTATTCTGTTTAGGATTTTAATGTATTTCCTATTCTAGTTAGGAGTTGTTTACTTATTTTACGTAGGATTCTTATTTTGGAATGTAACTAAATTTCCTACTTTAGTTAGGATTTGTATTTTCCTAGTTAGTTTAGGAGTCTAACATCCATATAAACCCTTAGAATATATGTAATTCAGTTTGATTTTCAGTTAATAAAATTTCAGCATAGATTTCACCATTTTAACTAGTTAGTTTAGGAGTATTAGCCTATATAAAACCCTAGAATTTATGTAAATCAGTTTAGTGTTTAGTTAATAAATTTCAATAGAAATTTTCTCTCAAACACTTGTGTGTGTTGTGTTTATTTGAGCTTTACACTGCATCAAGTGGTATCAAAGCGGAGAAATTGCCCCAATTGAGATGGCTAACCTTGGTGGAGATCGTAATTACAATGGTTCTCACGACGGTAATCAAGGAACTAGAGCTCTTAACTATAGAGACGAAACATTACAACGATAGGAGCGATGTCTAGAGCAGTGAATGGATCTCATATTCGGGCTTTGAAGAAATTGCAAATCGTCCTAATATATTGGGAATTAAAACCAACAGGGATCAGAATGATGAGAAAAAGCCAAGCGATGATGTAGCTCGTAATGACCCCATCAATAGACTTTTTTCTGTACATAGGCAATATGTTTGCGATGAATATTCGCAAGAGGAAGATGACTATAAACTAATCAATTTCAATAGGCATCAACAATATGTTGATGATAGGAGAAGAGGCGCGTATGGGTATCATAAAAGGGATTATCAATTGAAAATTGATATTCCTTATTTCTATGGGGATCTCTACATAGAAGAATTCCTATATTAGATCGCGAATATGAATAGATTCTTCAATTATATGGACATAGCACCTAAAAAGTGGGTCTAACTGGTGGCATGTTGATTAAAGAGTGGTGCTTCTACATAGTGGGAGTGATTGCAATCTAGGAGAGCCAAGGAAGGAAAGGGATTAGTTTGTACGTGGTACATGATGAAATACATGCTGGAACAAGAGTTTCAACCTCTAGATTATGAATAAATTTTATTCTAGCAAAAACAACATTGCCAATAACAAAGAAGTACCACTTCTAAAGTGGAAGAGAGTGCTTCTTCAATTGAAAAACAAGTACATTTTGGCCTAGTAGATGATTGTAAGGAGATGCAACCACATTCCTTGTTGCTTGTGAAACGAAAAAGTGAAGGACAAGCAAAGCTTCAAGAACGTGTTTTCAAAAATGTGGAATATCGAGCATTGGAAGACTCATAGGAAATCAACAAAAAACAATCCATGGATATAGTATTGGAGATTGGAGAAAATCAAGTCATGGAGATAACGGAGATTGAAGAATTTTCCAACTCTTTAATTTCTATTATTTTTGTAGATTTTGTTGCTAAGGATAAAATGATGTTTCTCAAGTCTGTCTTGTTTAAATCCATTCTGTCGACATTGAGCAAGGACTATATTTTGTAATCTTCCAATAAAGATTTTGATTCTTTGACACTTTAGAGTCCAGAGGTAAGTGGGGCAGAATGGTGTGGGAGAATTCTAACTTGCAGTCGAGTTTTTTCCCAAGTAGAGGAATATGACGTGGGGCATATTCTGGTGTACAGAATAGAACATGCCCAAGGCATGTTCCACAAACACGCACAGGGGGTGTTCCTTACTAGCCAATGTGGGTAGAAAGGCCAAAATGCGTCCAAGCTGTTCCTATTGCAACACATTTTTGACTTCCTATTTTGAAAGAATTAGTTGGAATTTCATTTTTGGATGTTTTCGATTATAATTAGATTTAGTTTTCCTATTCTATTTAGGATTTTCCTATTATAATTAGAAAATTTCAGTAGAGATTTTCTCTGAAACACTTGTGTGTGTTGTGTTTATTTGAGCTTCATGAATCATGCTGCATTTACGCTATGATCCTGTCCGAGTTCTCATACTCAAATTCAGCATCACCTCAACAAAATATCTATTCCATATCTCTGTGCCAGGAAACATGAATTTTGAAAGTGCAGTTCATTAAGCTATAATGAGAAGGGCATAAACTGTAATGACCAAACTATCTATTTTTTTTATAGAGAATTCAAAACTCCCACACCTTTGTAAAATAGGAAAAGGCCAATAGTTGAAACAAAAAGGCAACTTTTGAATTAGAATATAAATTGAAAGAGCACCAATCAGAACCCTCAAAATTTTCCAAACATGGTAACTCAGTACTCCAAAACCAAACCTTCCATACAAAAACAAGACTTTCTCCAATAAATTGCACAAATTGCATGACTTTACGCTCATTAAAAATCAAAATTGCAAACTAGAACAGTAAACCCACAGGACACTATCCCACAAACTCACTCATTATCCAAAACCATAAATTCTCATATCAAAAGGAAAAAAAAAATTATAATCGCAATAGAAAACAAACTTACATAATCCTGGTTGGCGGAAGCTGCTGTGATGGCGGCGCTGCCGGCATCGCTACTGCCTGCGGCTGCTGCTGCTGCGGCAGTGGCAGTGTCGCAGGCTGCTGCTGCTGCGAATGAGGATGGTCTGGGAGGACAACATTTCCCTGTGTGAAATCCAGCTGCCTCGCTAGCTTCTTCGCAGGAAAATCCGAGCTCCCCTGTATGTCCGATTGGGCCATCTTTTTTGGAGGGAATTCGCTTCCCTCACCTTCACCCATCAAATTCAAATTCCCAAATTTCTAAAACTACCACCAAAATTTCAATTTCTTAGTTAAAAAGAAAATACCACAAGCAAACTTAATCCACTGAGAAATTCCCCTCCTTCAATAATCCCACAAACTTGAAAAATCCACTGAAATTCTCCAACTTTCAGATCCAAAACCTCAGCAAAAAAACCCCAAAACACGTGAATATTCAAAAACATGCAAGCCAAATCAGCTAAAAATTGCACACCGAAGTTAAGCCGAGAGTCGCTACCCAAAAAAAATCCCTTCTTTTCTCAGAGCACTTTGATCCCTAAACAGAGAGAGAAAGCGCGAAGAAGGAAAGAGAGGGTTCAATCAGAAAGAAAGTGAAGAGGAAGACTATGGCGTAAAGGAGGTGAGGAGAGGTGGGAGGTGGCTAAGGCTCGCTTGGTTTTGTTCTTCTTCGTCTCTCCTCCCTCTCTCTCAAGACATTTTGAAATTCAATTTCGTGTATATTCAACGGTGGGATTTACGTTCCGACTTTATCGTACGGTTCGTATTGAAAGGTACGATCGGACGACGGAAATTCATAGAAAAGGGAATATGGTTAACCCTTTTACCGTTGGATTAAGGAAGACACAAAATTTCTGTGAAAGCGGTGTGAGTGGAAATGTCAAATGGGATAGTATCCGTTGCATCATAGAGAGTAAGGGAACATTGGTTTTAAGCCATTGATTTTCTGCCACGTAAGATATAAGCATAGGTAATGCTTGTTGAGGGAAGATTTGGCAATTTGTAATTGGTGGATGAAAGGCGTGAAAACGAGTGAATTTGTTTTCAGGATTAAGCTCCATAAAAAGTGAAATTACAATAAAAATTGGCGCTAAAAAAAAAGGAATCAGAGGTTGTTGATGAAAGTAAAATGTAACTTTGTACAAGTTTAACACTGTGTTTGGATAAATTTTGGGAGGGTAAGAATTTTTTTTTTTTTTTTCTTTGTGTTTGGATGTGTAAAAAGTAAAATAGATAAAGTAAAAGTTAACACAAAATATAAACAGTAGATAATACAAATTTAACTTTTTTTTTATTTTTCATTTTCTCTCTAATTTGGAGAGAAAATAACTAAAGAAAAAATTATTTTCCTCTTCTCTCTTATTTTTTCTCTCTTATCCAAACAAGAGAAAGTGTTTTTCAAAGTTATTTTCCTCTAATTATTTTCTTTCGTCCCATTTTTCCACCTATTCAAATATGGTGTAAAAGCTTTTTATTTTGTTTACCTTTTTACTTTGTTTGATGAGAAAATTTTTAATTGCTATGGTTGCTCAGCAATCAGCAATACAAGGTAAACTATATTTTTTAATATTTTATTTTTTAGACTCAAAACCTTAAAATTTTAAAAATGGCTTAATTATCATAAATATATTCTTAAATTCCCTTCTAACATTATTATTTTAATACATTTAAAATTATAACAATCTTAAAATGCTTCCTTAAAAGAAAATCTTAGAATGCCTTACAACATAATTATAATTAATAAAAGTTTTTATAATTATCAACTAAGTTAATTCTAATGATTTTCAAAAGATTATTCTTTTTTAATAGAGGCTAAGAGAGTAAGGATTTGAACACTTACCAGATAAATGATGTGCCTTTACTTATTAAACTAAATAAGTTCATTAAAAAGCAATTAAATTTTATAACAATATTATGCTTTTATTTAAAACTTTACTCATAATAAAGTATATTTTAAAATAATAATTTATATAAAACAATAATCAAATAATGAATAATAGATATTTTTAATAAAATAAATTAAAAAATGCAAATTAACTAATTATCCATGTTATGTGCATAAAATTAGAAAACTAATTAATGAGATAGATAACCATAGGCCGTAAAATTACCACCGGCATATCATTTCGCACCTAATATTTACTGTGCATGACAAATTGACAACTAACTAGTTCTTTGATAGTCATCATATGTATGGCAGTCCCATTTGGATTATATGTATGATTAGCAATCGATTATTATCAAATTGATATAAGTTACAAAGTGGGAAAAAAAAAGTTATAAAATAATTGAAGAATGCAAAAAAGCGAATCACATCGGACAAATCTTGAGTGGCTTTTTTTTTTAATGATATTCTAACAAAATTATGAATAGATTGGTTCACCAAAGTGGTCTTCCTCTTCTCCTTGAGCCTAATGATTAGATGTGGAACTAGTATGGTTCATCAAACTCCTAAGGTACCATGCATTGAACAATCTACAATGAATACCTGATGCAGAAAAAGAACCAAGGATCCTATTCCCAGACTAGTCTGTCTAAGCCGAACAAATTTCATTTCACAACCACAAGAGAAGCAATACTGCTGAATAAGAGTCGAAAGATCCGTATTCCCTCCACCGCATAAAATTCTGCGAACTGAAGAAAAAAGAGTGTACAACTCCGATTTCTTACGTCAACCATGCTAAATAAAATTGGGGAAGAAAAAATAGTGCAGATTCTTCTCAAAGAGATGGGGGATTTTAACCTGCTCCAAATCTAACTTTCATCATACATGTTGACAAGGATGATAAGTTGAAGCAATAAATCAAGTCCCAGGATGCATCCCATAATCTGTTCAAAAAAACCTCTCGTAGCATCTAAAATCACCAAGCACAAAACACACGCCTACTATACACATTACCAATGCAAGGTCCAATCCTCACCATGTCCACTAAAACCCATCTCCCATCCTATCTCTTCCCATACCACGCCGATCATCCCACCCTCGATCCATGTACATGTCCCGACGATATTCTTTTGCTGGTGGGCCAACCCTGATTGGGGATCTGCTCCTCTCTCTCACATCCTGCCCCCATCGGCCTCGTTGAGGAAGAACTGGTGGTGGAAGTAGCGGTGGAGAGGGCAACCGCCTCTCAAACCCTTTCCTCTCATTCAAAAAGTTATCCCTTCCTCGGTCTCTCTGACCCCAGTCCACTAGCATTGCCCTATCAAATTCGTTCCTCCCTCTGTAGTCATCATCAGGATAATCAGGCTGAACTCTCCGCATGTCATGATCAGAAAACCTGGCTCCATGTCTAGGAGGTGGAGGACCACCAGGCCCAAAATCTCTTGGGCCATCTCTGGCCCAGCCATGAGGAGGAGACCTATACCCATTCATGATCCTGCCTGGCGAAATATCCAATGGAGGACCAGAGAAGCGTCTAGGAGTTAGAGGGCCGGGATAGCCCCTCCCAAGACTTCCCCCAGGTCCATACCGAGGCCTCTTACAGTTGTTACAATACTCTCTCCTTGCAAAGTTCAGGTTGCCACATCTGAGACAAGGTAAAACTATTAGATGATTCTATCTTAAACAAGATCATGATAAAACTAAAATCAAATTTTAAAATCTTAAGTTTTGTCATTTCTGTTCTGTAGATGACCAAATATACACCCAGCGAAAGAGAGGGGAATGGGAAATAATCACATAGTAAACTCTTATTCTCATATAAACTCAATGTCAAAGACCTAGCACAATTGCGTGTAGGAAACATTCAAGAACAGCAAAAAAAAAATATATATATATATATATATATATATATATATATATATATATATCTTCCTATGAAGTTAACAAAATAAATTTGAACTTCCAGATTCACAACACTACTACGAATTGAGAATTGGATTCTTGTAAGCCCTAAAATGACTTTGAAGATTGTAAGTCTCTTGCTCACCCAGAAAATATATTGGGAAAAAAAAAAAAAAGGAACCAACTTACAAAATTTAGTGATTCAAAAATCAAAATCAATCATGCTGTTCTCCTATGCCAAATTTCTGCAACAAGTAGCATTTCATGCACAGCATCAAAAATCATAACCAAAAATATTTTTCCAAATAAGGGTCAGAATTGGGTATTCTAATGGTCTCCCTTCCCTTGGGCATTAAGATATTTAAAGGGGGAAAAACAGTAAATATACAGAATCAAAATGAAGATAGCAACTTACAGAGGATCAAAGCAAATCCAATCTCCTTCTCTTGGGCGTACATTGGGATTATTCCTACTGACACCCTCTTCTCTAAAAGAGCCAGGGCCAAATCCAGGGCCCTCAAAACCTCTACCAGGTGGTCTGCCACCAACTCTTCCTCGAGCATAAGGGGGTGAAGAGTCACGAAATCTACCAGGATCTCTCCTCCCACCAAATTCACGACCTCTAGGTGGACCCCCTGAATGATCAAAATCATAACTGTATTGGTGATCCCTACAGCGCACAGGAGAACTGGAACCTGCATGTATTCTATATCCTGGAAAAAAGCCAGTGAAATATAAAGATGAGCAACCCCCAATAAAACAAGGGAGAAATTTTTTTAGTACAAAGTAGTAATGCTATCCATAATTTTAGACCCAAGAAAAGTGAAATGACCACTTCAATAAAACTGGATATTAATCATTACTCAGGATATCTCCTCACAAAAGGTTCCAGAAAAAGAGAATATCAGTGTGCCATTGACGTCTGAACTTCCCTCGTTGCTTACCATTCAAGATTGATTGTCCACATTATCTGTAAGTACAACTGAAGCAGTGCTAAACCAAGATTACTTGACCTCACCATACATGAGTGCAAAACAAGTCCAATGTTCCTACATTAATGAGTCAACCATTACATGCTTAATTATACCTTTCTAACCTATCCACTGAACTACCCATCCCAAATAATGAATCTGGCGTAGCCAAAACTTCATAATAAGAAACATTGGCAGCAATGGGATAGCAAATTGTGAATATCTACAGCCTGGAGATAAAAACAGATTGATATATTGCTGGCTTACAGACATCCACAGAGGAGATCATTAACCCAAGCACAAGTTTGTTCCAAGAACTTTAGTCAAAACATGCCTTCAAAAGAGATCCCTGAAAATAACAAAAGAAACCATATGCAGGAAAAATCACCAACAGAAGACCCACCACAGTCCACAGTAGCCAAACAATTTGAAATTAACCAGCTACCAGTTTGTTATTCTCAAAAACCATCTCAGCAAGTTTAAAAAGGTTCAAACATAATCCTATAATTTCCACCCCAACCACAATCCACAATGTGCAAAACACCATGGAGGCCTGAAGCTGTAATGGCATGCCAGATTTCCAGAGGTGTTATTTGTCATTTTCCAATCTGCCACTGGTTATGCTTGCCTAGAAGTTTAAAGCCCACGAAAGAAAGGGGAACTGGTGCCCCACAGAAACGATCATCAAAGAGTTTAAGAGACGCGCATCAACTTCCCAGATTAAATTTGCCACCCATTATACAGAAGTTAACAACAAACCTAAAAGGTCTAACAGAAGCTAGAAAAGTAACATGTGAACAGAAGACCCCAATTTTTATGCACTTAACACCCAATAAACAATCAAATCATCCGAAACCATTGAAATGACAAAAAGAAAACTAAAAAACAAAAAACCCAGTCAAGTCCCCAATTCCACAAGGATAATTCCATTCCACAAATCCAAGTAGCAGCTAGAGTTTCAGTTACCAGGAAGTTCAATATCACACACCTCCATCCACACACATCGTATCCGGTGACTGAATGCCAGGAACAAGAAATGTTGAGCCTGCAGCACTTAAACAAAGCCTTGGACCCCAAATGTAGAAGCCTCACTGTTGCTTAAAACCAACATTCCAACCTCACATAATTATGGTAGACAAGCCAACACCCCTCAAACCATTTGTCACTACCATTATCTCAGTATCCTTAAGAGCAAATTCCTTGTAAAAATGCAATTTAGACACTTTGAAATTAAAAACTAACATATTGCTGAAGCTGGTGCCATATTCAGTTATCCCACACAATTCCACACCAAAACATATAGCAATGGCTTCAAAAGAAATGAGGTGCCTACACCCCTCATAATATTGATAGTTGACATTACCCAAAACCATATTAACCATAATGTGATAGAAAACCCAGAGACCACGATCCAAGATTGCACTCACACCAACATGCCTTCCTCAAGAACCAAGTTCTTGCAGACAACATTCAAAGCTGTAACAGACAACAGCAAAATTTATTTGCAATCCGACACTCATAAGTGCAGGTAGATCCAGATGCTGACATGCAGCACAATGGATACAACCAAAAAAAAAAAAAAATAGATAAAGTAACCTATGTTGTATAACTAGAACAAATGCATTGGATAATATAACATCACCCATAAGCCTACTTAATATGATTATAGACCTGAATCAGTAGGGATAGGAAACTAGAATAATAATAATAATAATAATAATAATAATAATAATAATAATAATAATAATAATAATAATAATAACACTCAGAAAACTTTGTCAACAATATAAAACACGGAAGATGGAAAATATTAATCACCAAGTGTTGGAAGAACCATTTTGCTACGCTAAAATGCATAGCATGCTATGCAAGATTGAAGGCAGCATTAAATTGTATTAGAAAATAAACAAACAGTAATATTTCAATTTGCTATGACTCGAATCTTATGCATACAGGTTTAGTTTGGTGTGAAGAAAAAAAATATATATCAAGCTGAAATTTTCAATCATGTCAAACTGGAGCCATGCACACCCCTCTTTTCAAATATTTACCTTCTCCATTGTACTCCAAACTTCCATAAATTTAACAGGCATCCATGAACCATGCCAAAAATTATAATACAGTGCATCCTATATTTTCCCACACCAATTTTTAGACTACACAAAAATAAATTTTTCAGAACAGGAACATTAAAGGCTCAACATAAAATTATGAACTCAAAATTCCACCATCCTCTGAAATTTTCCTTAAAAATTAAATAAATAAACAACATTGATAATGAATAATTAGATAACAACCATGGGAAATTTCCCCACAATGCAATGTCTTAGCATGACCCAAAATCTTACTCACTTGTAAAATCAAAACAGCTAAACATTAGCTGCAATATCTACGTCAAAAGACTACAAACCAAATTGCATATGTAACAATAAAAATAAACTGCCATGAACATTTCATCGTCGCCCAATATTGCAATCTTATGACTTTATATACCATTGACACAATAATAGAAAACATTTCTTTCTCACATCAATTAATCAATCACCCAGACCTTCACGTTTCACATAATAATCATTAATCAGGCAAGAAATTGCCCATGTGACCTCAAAAACTGCGAACCATAAGTTTCAGCTACACAAACGCAAAAGGCAATTCCCTGCACCTCCCCTAACAACGTTAAACAGGAAGACACAAAATAATTCTAGGCCTGAAACTGGATTTAGAAATCCAACACACGATGTACATAAATATATAAACTAATTAATCATACATGATTAACATGCCACCTAGAACTCTACAACTTAGGTTTAGGGTCCCAAATACTCATCCAAACATTAAAATGCAAAGAAATAAACATATGCTTCAAATTTTATAGTATCAATTAAAAACATTAGGCGGCGAAAAAGGAATAAAGATCCAGATGAATAAATAAATGAGTAACGAACCATGATCGCCAGAGTATTGATCAGGACGAGAATAAGGGGGAGGCTCCCGACGGACCTCGCCAGGCTCGTAGTCACTACCAGCAGCGTGACCTCCCCCGCCACCGTCTCCGCCGTCGCTGACAGAAGGGCGTACGACGAGGCTGCTAAGGAGGGGCTGGTGACGATATGTCATTTGGTCCTTGTATCTCGACCCCAAATTGAGGTTTCTGTTTCTCTCTCGGTTGGAGCGATAGCTATATAAACTTCAGGATGTGACGTCGCCTCAGATTTTTTTTTTTTTTTAATTTTTTTGGTGGTGGGGTGGAGGGGGCGAGCGAGGGAAAGCGAACATAAATTACGAATGCGGAAAAGGCGTTTCCCCATTTTTACGATTAAAGTTTTGTTTGCCATTCTTGAATATGTTTGTTTGAATAAAAATATTATTTTAAATGTTATTTAGAAAAATATTTTAGGAAAATTTATTTTATTATTTTAATATTTTTATAATTAAAATTAATTAAATTTAATTTTTAATTATTTTTTAATATTTTTTAATTAATATATTAAAAAAATAATTTTTTTAAATAATTTCAATAGTAATATTAAATACTAATAAACAACAATTCTTTAGTTGCGCTGTCAAATGTCAGCTTGTAACAAATTTGAATTAACACTTTCCTTCCCATTTGCTAAGGGCAAGACCTATTCAATTTAAATCAAATAAACTCAATCAAATTATTTTAATTTAGTAATTTAATTTAATTTTTTTAAATAATTTAATTTAATTTGATTTTTTATTTTAAATATTTTAATTATTTTAATTCGATTCAATTTTAAAGAGAAATAATTGATTGAATCGAATCAAACCTAATTATTTTATTAATTTTTAAATTAATTTATTTTTATAGAGAATTTATAAATTATATATAATTATATATATATTGTTTAATTTTATTAATTAATAATTATTATATTCAAACTAAAATAAAAATCAAATTAAATAATTTAAAAAATAAATTTAAATTAAAAAATTTATTCAAACTCAAAAATCAATTAATTCAAACTAAACTGAATTAAAATAAAATTATTTAGTTTAATTTAATTTTTTATTCATTTTAATTTTATTTTATTTTTAAAATATAATAATTTAATTAATTTAATTTTAATTATTCAATTGGATTTAAATCGAGCACTCAGCCCAATATTTTGCTCGTCGTGATTATGAAACAAGGCCTCAAAATCGAGATTAGCGGGATCGATGCTTTTATATTGATAGCTCTTGTAAAATAAGAAAGTTTTGGATCGATTATAATTTAATTCTTATAATTTTAAAATTAAGTAATTTAATTTTTTATATTTTAATAAATTTATAATTTAATTATTATTATTAAAATTTCAATTAAATTATAGTTAATTTTAATAAAAATGTCTAAAACACCTTCCACTTTATTTTTAATATAAAAATAATTTAATCCTAATATTTTATTTTATAAATAATTTAATTTTTAAAATTTGATTAAACTTATAACTTAATTTTTATAGTTTTAATACCAAACAATTTAGTTTATAACATTTTAATAAACGTATAAATTAATCCTTATTGTTAGAATAATTATTAATTTCCCATTAAATTTAATAAAAATTATTAAAATACTTTTAATTATATTTTTAATTTGAAAATAATTTAATTTTTGATGTTTTATTTTATTAATAACTTGTGTTTAAATTTATATTTTTTTCTTTTTTTTATATATAATAATATAATGCAATATATAAATATATATATTATTAAAATAATAATGACAAATATAATTTTATAAAATTATAATGACTTATTTTTAAATAATTATAATATTTAAAGATTATTTGTAAAATATATGGATAATTTTATATCCAAACAAAATTTTTAATGACCTTAAAGTAAAAAAATTATAGTTTTAATAATTATAATTATAATTTTTATTCAACGAAACATACATTTTAAAAATATATGAACTAAATTATTAATAAAATAAAAATTCAAATACTAAATTATTATTAAAATAAAATTATAGAAATAAATTACTTTCAAATTAAAAATAGAGTTAAGAGAATTTTAATTATTTTTGTTATTATTACAGGCAACTTAACTAAAATTTTAAGGGAATGTATTAACTCATAGATTTATTAAAATATAAGAGATTAAATTTTTTTGTTTTAAAATTATAAAGATTAAATTATAAATTTAATTAAATCCCAATTATTAAATTATAGTTTTTCAAAAGTTTTAATAATATATATTTATATATGTGTATGTATGTATGTACATATATGTATGTATGTATACTTTTTTCTGCAAAGGTAGAGAAGATGACAATACGGCCCGTCACATATCAAAGCCACAAATGTTACGGTAGACTTTCTGCTACACAAGTATTAAGAAGAGGAGAGCTCCAAACAAAGGAGATTTGTCCAGGCCCCATTAGAGATCCTCAAGACCAGAGCGTCTGCTCGACTTAGCTGGATAGAGAATTACAGGCTTGACTTTTAGTAAACAGTCGAAGAAGACACGCCAATAGAAGGGATGATGGTATGGCTCCTGGCATTTCAATAGTCTTGAGGGTCAGCCAGTGAGGACAAAGCCAGCTTATGGACCCTTGAGGTACAGCAAACAAACACCCCAAACCCATTACATACGACCATCGATAGGTTCAAACATACTCGCCGAAGCTCTCACTGAAGCTTCAGCGAAACTAGCACACCAGCAAATATAAAGCAAATTGAATCTCTCTTATCATCAATATAAAAGAAAATCACAAATAAAAACTATTTACAACTAATTAAATGTAAAGAGGGTGAAACCACTCTTCAGACGGTATAGGAAAACTCTTCTCCTACCCGAGTGAAGCAGGAGAAGGCTACAATATTTAACGGAGGAACAAGTAGGAATGACAATGAGTAGAGTATTCGCGAAAATAATCCTATTCGAACGGAATGCAATTAATATTCTCAAAATCAGAATTCATTCCAAACCCGATTAAAATTTATTCTCAATTGCCCGAACCAATTATAAACTCTATTGTTATTACTCGAAAAATATCAAAACCTATTTAATTAATAATATATAAAAAAATTATTTTTATTAATAATTTATATTTTAAAAATTTAATAATTTCATGAAATATTTCAATTTTATTTTATATAAAACAAAATATATAAAAATTTATAAATATTATTTTAAAAAATTATATATTTTATATTTAATTAAATATTTATATAAATAGATTTGGGTAACGGATACCCAACATGTAAAATTCGAACCCGTCACGGTATTAAACTTCAAACTCGAACTCCATCCCAAATCTGATTATATACTTCCAAAACTCATTCTGTTAAGGTTCGATACGATTGGTTATCCGTAAAAATCTAATCCGTTGTCATCCCTAGAAACAAGGCCTAATGCCTCAAACTCAAACAACAAAAATGAGAGAAGAGAAAATTCTCTCTTAGAAGTTAGAATTATAGAAAGAGATAGTTCCTTCCTCTCGTAGCTAATTAAAATTTATGCTTCAATGACTAAAAATTCTTACTGATATCAAGTAAATGCACAAACCCAACACATGAATGACACATAAAAGGAAATTAAAAAGGTCTTTATTTAAACTTATAATAAAGTTCATCAATTTTGCTCAATTAATGATTGTAAAATTAATTTGATGTATGGAGTGAACCTTAACTTAACCCGGTTAAAGGCTGATTTAAAATTAGAAATAGATTGAGATTGATCCAATTTAATTCAATTCAAAATTAAAATTGAATTGATTAAATTGTTTTTAGATCAATCTGTTATATTTATTTGAAAGAAATTATAAGAAAATAGTTATTATAAAATAAGAGATAAATTTTTATTACAAACTATTAAGTTACTTCAGTTAACATATATATATATATATATATATATATATATATATATATATATATATATATATATATATATATATATATATATATATATATATTAGTTTTTCTGGTTAAGAAAAAAAAAATTACAGAGATTAATTAAAAATACTCTATTCCTCTCACAAAGAGAGGCTTATTCTCTCTTCTTTTTTTTTTTTAATTTGTTTCAAATTATAAGTTATTTTCCTTTTTAAAAGAATAGTTTATTTATTAATATACCTCTGTGTAGTATATATTAAAAAATAAAATTTATTATTTCTAAAAAAATTAGGGATACATATAATATAAGTTTGACTATATACAAAAATAAATTTAATTACCATTAAATTAAGTATTTGTATTAAAATTTGAGTAAAATTAATTAAAATTTATGTAATTAATACATGAATATAGATGTAAATATTTAATTTAATAGTTATTAAACTCATTCTCGTATAAATTCGAGCTCTCCACAACTACACCCATAATTTAATAACATAAATTATTTAATTTTTAATGAAATAATATGAATGGAAGGTATATTAGAAAAAGACTAAACAATATTTATTGTATTAACTGTATCAATTATATTTTCTTAATTCATGTGAAAATAAAAGGAAGCTTATATTTAAAAACATAAACAAGTGAAAATTTTGAATGCTTAACACCCTGTTTAGCATGCTATTTGTAAATGAATTATATAAAAATGAATTTTCATATTAGGCTTATTGAAATTTAAAACATAAATTTAAATTAAATTCTACAAAATCATATTTGAAATAAATACAAAATTAAAAATTTATTGCGTTTATTTTCCAAAATATCCTCTCGATATATTAATCTTATAAAATAAAAAATAAATTCATAATTATATTTATTTTTCTTAACATAATAATCTTGTATTTATATTTTTTTTATTAATACACATAATATACTCATATTTTATATATTATTACTTTTAAAATAATGTATAATATCCCTAATGACACATTTTTTTCTTAAATCTTATTCTTTAAGGTTAAAACATGTATGAATGCCCTGCAATCATATAACAAAAAGTCAAAAGACACATATAAATGCAGGTGGCCTAATAATATTCCTATGAAAAAATTAAGATGCTACATGATGCCATAATATATCATATATATTGTTATATATAATATTCTAAAAAATTCAAAATTGTATAGGAGAAAGGGAATCTATATAGTCGACCTCAAATTTTTTATATAAAGATTTAGTTGAGTTAAGTTTGAATTATAATATTATATATAATATTCTAAAAAATGATAGACGAAGGTGAAAAATGATTTTTATGAGGCAAGAGAATGATAATATGAAGATGAGATTGTTACGAGAAAAGAGAAATAAAATGTAAAGGTATATAAAATTTTATTATAAAAATTTTTATGATAAATTTTATGAAATTGATTTAGAAATTTCACTAATTTTAATAACATTTGTGATAATTATATTCAATCTTTCATATTTAAATTGTATAATTAAAATTTATATTTTTTACTTTCAAAAATAGAATTTTAATTTAAAAATAAATTAAAAAGTATTGTGAAATTCATTCATTTCAACCGTATAGTATGAGCCTTTTGACTCCCATATTGATAATAGATATGCATATATATACTGTTTATATAAATTAATATTTTTTATAAAATTATTATAATTTTATAATTCTATTTTTAAACACGTGTATTAAAAAAAGGGTGAATATAATTCAACTTACATAAATTTTTTAATAGAGTTGAGCCTTCAAACTCTTATATCAATAATAGATAATATTGTATATACGTGATTTATATAAATTAATATATTTTTATAAAAATTAGGATAGTTTTATTAAAAGGTACATACTATCAAAAATTACGTGTGTATATGCTTTTAAGCAAAAAAAAAAAAGAAAACGCGCAGTATAAATTATATGCAATGAAAATAAGCATAGGTGACGGCTTACGTTTTTGTTTTCCCAAACGTGTATCCTGTCTATTGCAGCCACGCGTCGTAATTTAAGCAGGAGAAAAAGGACAAAAAAGACAGCCAATATGACCACAATAGTGCGAACATCTAGAGCCGTCCAGATCTGGAGATCATAGCGCAACAGGCAGTATTCTCGTACTAAATTAATATATTTATTTATTTATTAATAAAAAAGTTGAAAATTAGAGCCTTGGTGCTTAATTTTGTCGTTTCGCGTCAAGGAAGAAAGGCAGAGTCTAGTCTCTGTAGAAATACGCATTACGGTGATGGTCTTGCTCTGTTTTCATCTTCCTACCTAAGGAACTTCTCTCGCTCACTAAACCACCGCCACGGCGCACGATAGCGGGCGCAGTTCCTTTCATGTCTCCTCTATATATTTAAGCTTGCTTCAAAATCAACTTTTTCTTTTTGTTCTTTCTCGGGAAAGTTCTTTGTATGAAAAGAAAGAGAAGAAGAAAAATATTTCATTATCTTTCAGATCCTCTCATTGTTAGCTGGATCTTCCGAACGTAATCGAGGTATTAATTTTGTTATTTCGATTATTTTTTTTAAATTAAGGAATGCTTCTTTTGGCTAGTTTCGTTTGCTGTTTCCATTTGATTTGTATTTCTTGGAGCTATTGTTTGGGAATTGTTTTCTTTTGTTTAATTTATTCATAAGTTCGCCAATTCTGCTCTCCTTGTAGCTTTACACCAACAATTCATTGGATGCTGAAGCCTCTTCGCACGGTTTGTTTTTGGATCCTTTGATGCATTTTCTGATTTGGTTTTTGTCAAATCATTAGTGATTAATGAACATAGATTACTAAGTAAATAGAAATTGAAATGTCAAGTTTTAGATCCTTTTAATTTCTGATTGTAAGGAAAACAGGGGAAGGTTTAAGCAGGGGAGAAAAAAAACGAAAATATCCATATATTAGAAATAAGAACTTGAAATGACATTTTTCTGGACCGGATTGTTTCAAAGACTTGTTAATTGTTAACAGTAAAAGAGGATAATAAGGTACTATGCAAAATGCAGACTGCAATAATGCAAAAAGAAGTTGATGTTACATGGTAATTAATGGAATGAATACAGTGACAGTGTTACCCTAAATTCTCTAAATTTGGTGATTTGGAGTGTAGGCTTGTGGCATTTTCGGCATGTGGGGAAGACAGCGTGAGACAAATTCGATGTACAAGCGTCTGTCGTCAAGAGATTATGCAAACATAGTTGATGTAGAAGATAATTCTGGTAAAATCCATCTACTAGAGCATCAAATGTTGATGTCTGGGTGCAATTTTTTTTTTTTTTTAATACATTGTTCTTCATGGTATGCTTATGGAATCATCATAATTTTTTATCTATGAGCTACAGTATGTAGCTTCCACTGTGGTTATCGAGCGCTTTTCAACAATTATTGCTCCTCATCAGATTGCGTGGTTTTTAATTATGATTTCAAAAAGAATCTGAAGCAATGGACAACCTCAAATTTGATGCATAATTTTCCTCTTTTTTTTTTTTTTTATATATTCTTCCATTAGTTTGCTGGTTTTAAATATTTGCAGTTGTTTAGGTGGCCTGGCCTTTCTTGGATTTTTCAAATTTGAATGAAGTTGTTTGAGATGATATTTGAGCTTGATTTCCTTTGTATGTTGGTTTTAGCCCTTGTACAGAAGGATCAGGATCCAGAAGCTACAAATCCTCCATGGAGGCTTTCTTTTCCACATGTACTGGTGGCAACCATTTCATCCTTCTTATTTGGCTACCATCTTGGGTTTGTGCACTTTCTTAGGCTTATGTTTTGCAGTTTTTCTTTTACCCATTATCCCAAGTGTTAATTTTGGTTGATTATGATGTAATGATTTGGATGTTTGCTTTTTGTACAGTGTGGTAAATGAACCACTTGAAAGCATTTCATTGGATCTAGGATTCAATGGAAATACCTTGGCAGAAGGTGATGAATGATGCTGTTTTCCGTTTTAGCTTTTGGTGTAATTTGATGTCCTACATTTGATTGAAATCTCCAACTAATAGTTAATTTCAAATGAAGGCCTGGTTGTTAGCACATGTCTGGGCGGTGCCTTAGTTGGATCCCTATTTAGTGGATGGATTGCTGATGGGGTCGGCCGCTGTCGGGCTTTTCAGTTGTGCGCTTTGCCCATGGTTATTGGTGCTTCTATAAGGTAATATTCCTGTTGTACAAAATGCCTATGTACATGATTTTATTTCCTTTGCGCTATATTAGTCGATTTCTGACTCAGGTCTTAAGTTAGTCACTATTTTACTCTACAATGTTATTCTTGGATAAATCCGAATAACTTTATTGGGGAAAACTATAAGCAGGCTCACAGAAATGGGTGCTTTGCAACTATTCAGACACAACTGGATGCATTAACAAACACAACCAAAATTACACACTTACAAGCACCAAAAAAAGAAAAGTGTGAAGGAGAATTTTAGATCAAATGTAATTAATTCTCTGTTCAGACCCATATCTGTGACCTTTTCAAACTATATCAGACTGCTATTACTTGTTTGGAGGTCACAAATGGGTAATGTGCTGTAAATTGTTATTTTTAAAGCCTCTTTTAATTTGCATAGTTCTTAATTTCTTCTCTGTTTTTAGTATAGCGTACAGATTAGTCCTTATTTTACACCTTGTATTTTTTGCATTTCTACTTCTAAATTCGGAGTTTATGTTGACATCTGGAATGACATGCATTTTCAGTGCAACAGCGACAACTTTGGCTGGTATGCTTTTTGGAAGGTTTTTAGTTGGGATAGGAATTGGTGTTGGCCCCCCTGTTGCATCTCTTTATGTGACAGAGGTATCAAATTGATTTACTTGCACTGAAATGATTACTGCAATGTTCTTTCTTTTCATCACTGCCAGAGGTTTTCCCACTTTTTATTTGGGTTTAACCTTGTTGGTGTGAGCAGGTTTCTCCTGCTTTTGTAAGGGGCACTTATGGAAGCTTCATCCAGATTGCAACCTGTCTTGGACTTATGGGGGCTCTGTTTATTGGAATCCCTGTCAGAGAAATTTCAGGCTGGTAAGATATATTTCTTTAGAACCCACTATCATTGCTTCATATTCAGTATTTCAAGAATGAAATTTGTAATATGTACAGGTGGCGCATCTGTTTCTGGGTGTCTGCAATTCCTGCTGGAATACTTGCTCTTGCCATGGGGTTCTGTGCAGAGAGTCCACATTGGCTATACAAGGTTTTCTCCCATTAAAGTATTTATATTCAATTAATATACTTTATTATTTCAGTTATAAAAACAGAAATTGTATCATCATATTAAGAAAAATCCACTGATTTGCTTGCTGAGGTTGTACAGTTCCTCATCCCTTTTGTTTCCATGAAATTTTACTCATTTACTACAGTCTTTTTGCGGCTGAACTCTCTCCCTTCCTGATTGCAGTTTGATTCTCAATATTTATCTTTTAGATTTTCAGCAATCTTTTGTATTATTATATTATGATTACTTCTTGGCCTTGATCCTAGCAAAACAACTCATTTCTCCCAAAAGATTATTGCAAAGTACATCATCTGTTACAACAGCATGATTTGAAATCCATAGGAGGGCGGTATCTGTTGTTTTATTAGTGCTTATGTTGAAGATGGATACTTATAGCTTCTTATTTGCATGGGACAGCAAGGAAGAAGTGCTGAAGCAGAAATTGAATTTGAGAAACTTTTAGGTGGAGCACATGTCAAATTTGCAATGCAAGAGTTATCCAAATTAGATAGAGGGGATGACACAGACACTATGAAGCTCTCTGAATTGTTTTATGGTCGCTATTTTAGAGGTACATACATTTTTTACTTTATGGGTGTATTCCTATGGACAGTGCGAGTGTGTTCATCTCTTTGCTGGGCATCTGCAAAAATTGATGCTGCCATCACTTCCTCTTTTCCTTTTTTTTTTTTAGGCTTTGTTATTCACATGTTCCTTTTGCAGTTGTTTTTATTGGATCAACCCTATTTGCTTTACAACAGCTATCTGGTATAAATGCTGTGTTTTATTTCTCTTCAACTGTGTTTAAAAGTGCTGGAGTACCATCAGACCAAGCAAACGTCTTTGTCGGAATTGCAAATCTATCAGGTATGATATCATAGCAACTTTCTTGTGCATACTGCTAATTGCAAAAATTCTCTTGACCCATAATCTCAATTGCCTCCAGGATCTATTGCTGCAATGTTGTTGATGGATAAACTAGGAAGGAAGGTGTTGCTTCTGTGGAGCTTCTTTGGAATGGTAGGCAACTTTTAATTGTTGTCTTGGGAAGTTTCGTGTGTGAGCAGTGTTCGCTTTATGAACATATAGCACCATGTTTTCCTGCAACATTTTTCACCATCACTGCAGTTTCCTGTCGCATTCTCCGCACATCCCAGCATCCTTGCCTAATGATGTGTTTTAATAGAATCTAGGCGACTTCATGTGGAATATGATAAGTCACTGTTTTGATGGATACCGACAGTTTAGAGTGAGGAGTTGGTTTTTAAGAAAGAGAAACCCCCACATTTGAGACTTGACTTCACAACCACAAAAGAAAATTTTTTATGGATAGTTGTCTAATTATCTACCTAGGAAACCTTAATGAGTGTTGCTCCTATTGCAATTGGCTGCTCCTTTGTAATTTCATCTGTCATGCCAAATGGCTGATCTCTATATGATGCGTGTTCTCTATGCAGGCAGTATCCATGGGCTTTCAAGTTGCTGGAGCAAGTTCTTACATTTTAGGATCTGAAGCTTTATACCTGTCTGTTGGTGGCATGCTTATGTGAGTATCATATTTCCTTGTAAATGTTGAAGATGAATTATATTTTGTTCTTTCTTATAATACAAACAATGGGCTCTTGTTGCTGTTAAATGCAACTTGCTAAATGTAGGCTGCTGGTTACTAAATACTAATTATGCAACATGCTAAATGTAGGCTGCTGGTTGCTAAATGCTAATTATGTGCAGATCATTTCTAGCCTATCCACCAAAAGAGACCCTGGGCCCGCAGTATGATGACTGCCACTTCCTTGCATAGAAGTTTTCCCTTTTACCGTAGTTAGTTCGTATTGCTTTTCTTCCTAAATAAATGATCCTTGACCAAAAACACAAAACTAGAGAGATGCGTGAATTAATTCTCATAATGATGATCAGTTACTAGTTGCCATCATTGGTAGCCACCATATCCAAGGAGTGCTCTCCTTGGTGGAGGTCTGTAAATCTTTGCAAGGGGATCAATGAATTGGCAGGTCTTCAACCAGAAATTCTCATACTAGATTCTTTTTAGCAGCCATTTAGAAAAACTGTAAATTGACTAATCGAATTTACAATGTCATGATGTGAACCCGTGACTGAAAACTTCTCTGTACAGGTTTGTCTTCACATTTGCTTTAGGAGCTGGTCCAGTTCCAGGTCTCCTTCTGCCAGAGATATTCCCCAGTCGAATCAGGGCAAAAGCTATGGCAATCTGTATGTCAGTGCACTGGGTAAACTCTTTTGCCTTTTTTCACTCCCAGTGTTGCATTAGTTGTCCATCTATTGCCAATCACAAGTCAATATTAATATTTGTGACATAACCAACTTCCTTCAGGTGATCAATTTCTTTGTGGGCTTGCTATTTTTGCATTTGCTGGAGCAACTCGGACCACAGCTCTTGTACACTATATTTGCCACATTTTGCATGATTGCAGTGGTTTTTGTGAAAAGGAATGTTATGGAAACGAAAGGAAAATCACTTCAAGAGATCGAGATAGCTCTTCTCCCCCCAGAATAGTGATTTCATCTCTTGAACATGTCCCTCGGTGGATTATACACCAGTAGAGCGAAATTTAGCTGGTGTAGCATAAGCTTAAGCATCAGTCTTCTCATATTGCGGAAAGCGTCCATGTGCAGACCATCCCAGGGGAAGAAACTGGCTAGAGTAGCTTTAAGTATCAATCTCAATTGCCGAACATCTTTATGTGTTGGGGAATCAGAAATTAGAGTCAGAATGTTATAATGATTTGTTTATGATAAACTATGTTGAGCAGGCGAGTGCTTCTTATAGAGATCTACTCGAAGGGCTTTCACTCGTGTAGGCAGCTACATAGAACTTGGGTTTAGGTTGTGTACCCACAACTAATGTGCCCCCTTAAAATTATCCGCGTACCATGGAGTTCTTAATTTTCTTTTATTCTTGATGCTTCAAGCTGAGATATGATAGTTTACAGTTCCTCGATGAGTAAGATAACAATGTCATAATTTTATTTCATTATTATTTTTTTTTAATTTTATTAATTTACGTGTTAAACTCCGCCTAAGTAGTTTACATTTAGCCGGTCCTAAGTCCGGATAAAGGAGGAGGGTTGCGGTAAGTGACAACCAGCGTAAAAATTTCGTCACACTTTATGATATGGATTCAAATGATATAAACGTTGGGGCGTCCTCTACTTACGACACGTTACATCAGAGTCCGGGTGTAGTGAGAAATATGCGAAGGTATAGGGCGTTCACCGAAAGTAACGCGCTATGTCGGTGACCGGGTGTGGTATTAAGGAGCAAGGGTTCCCACATTATGGATGGGTGTAGGTAAATAAGTTAATCCATAGGACAGATAGTAAAATAGATAGTAGAACAAAATACAAGATAGACATAGAAAACAATAGAAGATATCAAAGAAGGAGACCAATTAGGAAGGAACAGGATATGAGGAGGATCAGAGTTGGTACTTGGAATGTTGAATCACTTACAGAAAAATTAAAGGAACTTGTGGATACCTTGGAAAGGAAAAGGGTGAATATTGCTTGCATTCAGGAGACTAAATAGGTAGGAGAGAAAGGCAAGGAAGTGGGTAATTCAGGATACAAACTGTGGTTTACCGAAAAGGAGAGAAATAAGAACGGAGTGAGCATAATCATAGACAGGATATTGAAAGACTCTGTAATAGCTGTGAAAAGAGTATGAGATAGAATTATACTAATAAAGCTAGTACTAGAAGGAGAAACAATAAATATAATCAGTACTTATGCCCCACAAATAGGACTAGATAGTGACAGTAAACAAATGTTTTGGGAAGATATGAATGATTTAATGCAAAACATTCCGAATGAAGAAAATGTTTTCATTGGTGGAGATTTGAATGGACATGTAGGAAGTGATAGGCAAGGTTATGAGAATGTTTATGGAGGTTTTGGTTTTGGCAGTCGAAATGAGGAGGGAAAAACAACCTGAATTTTGCTATGACATACGATCTAATATTAGCAAATACCTACTTTATAAAAAGAGACACATTTAGTGACTTTCAAAAGTGAGCAACATAGAAGCCAAATCGACTTCTCTTAACCAGGAAGACAAATAGAGCTCTATACAAGGATTGCAAGGTCATTCCAGGAGAGTCTTTAACAAGTCAACATCGGTTAGTGGTTTTGGATGTCAAGTTTATGAACAATTCAAGTAAGGTAAAAAAAAAATAGTGTAGCTCGAACAAAGGGGTGAAAGTTCAAAGGAGTAAAACAAGTGAAATTCAAAAATGAGCTTCTCGAGTTCGAAGCATGAAAGCTGGATATGGAGGCCAATGATATGTGGATATAGATGACATCAAAGATTAGAGAAGTAGCTAGAAAAGTATTTGGAGAGTTTAAAGGACATGGACCACCCTCAAAAGAGAAATGGTGGTGGAATGAGGAAGTACAAAATGCAGTGAAGAGAAAAAGGGAATAGTATAAGAAATTACCTAAATGTGATAATAATAAGGCATATGAATAGTACAAGATAGCAAAGAAAGATGCAAAAAAGGCAGTTAGTCAAGCAAGAGCACAAGCCTTTGAAAAGTTATATGAGAAACTTGGAACTAAAGAATGAGAGAAAAATATTTATAGATTAGCAAGGAGGAGAGAAAGGAAAGTCAAGATCTCAATCAAGTTAGGTGCATTAAGGATAAAGAAGGAAAAGTGTTGCTGAAAGATGAGGACATTAAAGAAAGATGGAGAAATTATTTTAATGATCTCTTTAATAATAGTCAAAATGATAATAGCGTAAATATAGTTTATAGAACAATAGAAAAAAATGTGAATTATACTAGAAGGATTAGATCTTTAGAAGTAAATGAAGCACTTAAGAGAATGAAAGTGGGTAAAGCCTGTGGACCCGATAGAATACCAATTGAAGTGTGAAAGTGTTTGGGAGATATAGGAGTGACATGGTTAACTAAATTATTTAATAAGATTCTAAACTCAAAGAAAATGTCTGATGAATGGAGGAGGAGTATTTTAGTACCTATTTTTAAAAATAAAGGAGACATACAAAGTTATTCGAACTATAGGGGAATTAAATTCATGAGCCATACTATAAAGTTGTGGGAGAGAGTTGCAGAGCATCGACTACGTCATGATACTTCTATCTCTCTCAATCAATTTGGCTTCATGCCCGGTCGTTCAATAATGGAAGCGATCTTTCTCATTAGAAGCTTGATGGAGAAATATAGAGATGTGAAGAAAGATCTACACATGCTTTTTATTGATTTGGAGAAGACTTGTGATAGTATTCCAAGAGATGTCTTATGGAGTGTGTTAGAACAAAAGAGGGTATCTATTAGGTACATACAAGTGTTAAATGATATGTATGAAGGAGCAACTACTATTGTGCGTACAGTGGGAGGGGACACGAGATTTTCCGATCTCAATTGGATTACACCAATGATCAGCTATAAGTCCTTACCTTTTTACACTAGTTTTAGATAAATTGACGGAACATATACAAGAAAGTATTCCTTGGTGCATGATGTTTGCAGATGATATTGTTCTGATAGATGAGACGCGAGAAAGAATCAATAGAAAGCTAGAACTTTGAAGAAGTACTCTAGAGTCAAAGTACTTTAAGTTAAGTAGAACGAAGATAGAATACATGCATTGCAAGTACATGCATTGCAAGTTCAGTGAAGGCCAAACTAGTGATGGGGAAGGAGTTAGTTTAGATGGAGTGGTGTTATCCCAAAGTAATCACTTTAAATATCTCAGCTCAGTCCTTCAAGTAGATGGGAGATGTGAGGATGATGTTAGTCATAGGATTAAAGCCGGATGGTTGAAGTGGAGACGTGCCACGGGAGTTTTATGTGATCGCACGATTCCTAATAAGTTGAAAGGAAAATTTTACCGTACAGTCATACGACCGGCTATGTTATATGGTAGTGGGTGTTGGGCATTGAAAGAGTCGTATGCGTCTAAGATAAGAGTTGCAGAGATGAGAATGTTAAGATGGATGAGTGGCCATACTAGACTAGATAAAATCCGTAATGAGAGTATTAGAGAAAATGTAGGATTGGTGCCAATTGAGGATAAGTTGAGAAAAGAGAGATTGAGGTGATTTTGTCATGTGAAGCGTAGACATACGGAGGCTCTAATTAGATAAGTAGAGCACATTATGTTAGAAAATAGAAAGAAAAAAAAAAAGGGTAGACCTAAATTAACTTGAAGGAGAGTAGTTCAACATGACCTTGAAGCATTATACATTTATGAGGATTTAACCCAAAATCGTTTAGAGTGGAGAAAGTGAATCCATATAGCCGACTCCAAATTTTTAAGATAAAGGCTTAATTGAGTATTAATTTACGTGTTACAAATTCTCAACTTAAAAAAAGTAATTTTGAATATATATTATGTCCATATTCGGAGACCATGCTAACTCTGTTTGATTTCAATTTACATGCTAATTTTGATGATTCTAAATCTGTTTGATTCCAATTTAGAGTATGATTTCGGTTTGATCTAATTATAATTCTAAATCAATTTAGAGTATCGCCAAACTTTTCAGTAAAAATATATGGAGCAATTTAACTAAATATTTTAATTCTTGAAAATACAGTTTTACTTATCTAACCTTTCAAATTGAATATAGCCCAAAGCAAAACCCAGCTAGAAGATGGAACGAACTCGACTATACTCATCATCCCTACTGATGAAATACTCTGCAGCCTCAGAGACGGTAGAAACTGGACTCTACTGCTACATTCTGTAGAGGGATAATACAGAGTTCTATTTTTCTATTTATCATTTACCACTAGCCAACCTATAGCCTAAAGATAATCACACCAACACCAAGGATGGCCATGTACGCATTTTGCATCAAGTTGATTCTCTTTTTTCAAAGTATGTTTAATTTAGCTTTCTGACAAACAACAGGCAAATCATTCATGCCATTTCCATTATTCAATAATCACATATCAGATATTACCATACAGGCTTTTGAAACAGATTTAACAAGAATGAGTCCTTTTTTGTTTGGGGTATTACTTTGACAGGAACACATGATGTCCAAAGGATTTTAGGACAACAATAAATTTTATAATTAAATTATAAAATTCCAGAAGATACAGAAAGCAGACCTCACCATTTTTGAGCTCAGGAAAACTGTAGGGAAAAACCAGTACTGGTGGTTGTGACATTCATAGGGCCAAAGTCATCAAAATCAGAATCTGATTCCCTATCATTGTAGTCATACCATCCACCAGGAAAATCCTCATCTTGCCCACCATTCGTCAAAGGTACATGAAGCTCAGATATGGGAACTGGTAGAGGCTCCTTGCCGAAGTACTCATCATGAAGCAGTTCCATTGCTGTAGCTCTGTTAGCTGGGTCATAACAAACCAGCTTCTTGACTAGAGAGATTTCATCTAGGGAACGATTGGGGAGACAGGCTTCTAAACTAATGGGCTTTTCAATCTTAGCAAAAGAAATTGTTCCATAATCAGGAAGTTTTAAACAGCCTGGCCACACTTCCTCCGTTAAATTGCCCAAAACATTAATAATTCTGCCGAGTTGATCTATATCGGATGTCCCTGGGAAAAGGGGCTCAAGGGTTAAAAGCTCAGCAAAAATGCAGCCCAGTGACCACAGGTCAACCTCCAGTCCATAGTCTGTGGACCCATAGAGCAGTTCAGGAGCCCTGAACCAGCGAGTTCCAACACATGAAGTGAGTAAGCCATGCCTATCACCCCCACCTTCCTCAACCTCATAATAATAAGAACCCTTCAAAATATCATCTCCTATATCGCTTGCTGTGCCTGTTGCAAGACAAGATGTATCCCCATCCTGAATACTTGTTTCCTCCAAGTAATCATGAGCCTTGAATTCACTGATCTCTCTAAATGATTCATCTCTCCTTGTGACACCTTGATCCTGGTTTCCCTGTGCTTCTTGGGAACAGTTATCCATCTGAGGAACAGTCACAGTTGGTTGAACAACTTGTTCCTGGTCTACAGGGTTCTGTCCATATGGCTGAGGGTTCTCATCAGTAGCAACAAACTCAGGCTCCATGAGCATCCTTGCCTGGGAATAAGAATCAAACTAAGCATTCCATTGCTCCAATTATACAAAGACAACACTTTGAATCAGCTGTATACCAATACTCAGAATCACAATCTCATTTATACATTAAGAAATATGAATACAGAGATCAAAATCATTCTAGTTGTGAAGAATGCTTACTCAAATCTGTATTCAGCAACTCACATAATTGCTGACATTTAAATAGAAACACATTCTTCTCTTTAACTTGAAAAAATGAAGCACAATTGTACTCTTACCATTACCAATACCCATCAACCAATGCATTGAGTTTCTTTTGAATAATAAGCTACCGGTCATCGTTGTGATATTACATCAATTCAATCATAATTTAATCTGCTACCTGATCACAAATATCCATTACCCCAATTGAGAAAAAGCATACAGCAACACTTTTCAACGTAAGTCGTCAAATTCTGATCAGAAACTAATCTAAACCGTGAAACAATGATCAGTTAAGACCCACCAGACACAAATAGCATAATCTCCCTCATCTAAATGGAGTAAAGAAGAAATCCACTTTACCTGGCCAAAATCAGCCAACTTGAGAAACCCATCATCAGAAATCAACAAATTACCCGGTTTCAAATCCCGATGCACGATCATATTTCTGTGGCAAGCGTCCACTCCACATAATATCTGCACCATCCACCTCTTCACCTCCCCAACACTAACCCCAGCCCCTCCATTCTTCTTCCCCTCCTTAATCACCGCCGCCAAATCCGTCCTCAAGAACTCCAACACCAACACGGCGTCCTCATCCTCCCGCCAAAAGTACTCGTGCATAATAATGATGTTGGGGCAGTTTTGGAGGATTTGTAACGCCTCGATTTCGCGGAAGGCGGACTGGTAGTCGTGGATTTCTTTAAGGGCAACGATGAGGTTGTCAGAGAGGCGGCGGGCCTTGTATACGTCGGAGTAAGCGCCGGAGCCAACTCGCTCTTGGATTTCGTACTTGGCGATGATTTCGGGTCGGGTGTGTATGCTCCAGCTCTTGGAGTGGGATGATGGCGGTGGGTGGTCCATGTTCTGGTGGTGGTGGCGTCGGCGGCGTTGGACTATGGACTTCTCTTATTTATCTGGGTTTTGGAGGTGCAGGGTCTCGATGACAACTCCGGCTGGGGATAGAGTTTTCTTCCTTAATTACATTTTACATTTTCCTTTGTGTCTCTTTTAATTTTTATTTTATATATTTTTTTAATTATTTGATATTTTTAATTTAATACATAAATATCCACTTGGCATATTAATTTTATTTTTTAATTATTTTAAAAATATTAAAATTATTTTTTTCTTTCTAATTCAATACTTAAATTTATAATAAGAGATTTAAATTTTATTTTAATATAATTTATTAATAAATTGTGATTTTTAAATAATATTATTTTGTAAATCATTTCAAAATTATATTTAAATAAAATATTCTTTATATTTACAATTCTAATTAATTGAAGAAAATCTATAACTTTATCACATTCAATCTCATATTTCAACTTCTCCATCCAAATGCAAGGTAAATAAGAACCATGTGACAGTGGTAGAGGTGGTCTCTGGTTTGAAATAATACTGATTTAATTTAAAATCGAAATTGATTGAAATTAGACTCGACTCAAAATTGATCGGTTTGATTTGAGCCAAAATCATATATTTCCTTTGAAAGAAATTAAAATTTGATAATTGAATTTTATCAAAATTAAACCAAATTGAATCAAAACTGGCATTAGGACCGAGATTAGAGTTGGAGGGACTCTTTGATTTTATTCAATTCCCCTAACTCTGAAGTCAAAATCATAATTTGATCGTGATTTCAATTCGGAACCGAATCGTCGCAGGGCATATATTGCATGGGCACATAGCACATGACATGCTCTGCTGAAACCCATTGTAGGCCCAATGCAATGAAGCATTTCACAAACAATAATCACAATGAGTTGTTGCAGTCAGTAGCCACTGTTCTTCAGGGTCTACCACTTGATTTTTAGACATTTTAAGAGACAAAAATGCATAAAAGGGAAATTGCAAAATTGGAATTCTGTCATTTTCATCCATCTATTTGCCATTTCTCATATATGGTCTCTCTCAAAAGTACAGATTCGTTGATGTTTCTAACCACCAATTCCAGTTTGTCATGATTCACATTCACAGAGCAGCCCAATATGAGTTAAAAGCTGATTTTTATGTCTCTTAATGGATCGAATTATGAGGTTTGCAGTGGTAACTAAAGGCAGTATTATATTTTTTGCTCTTTTTTTTTTAATTATAAAACCTTTTCTCTTATTTTACTCGTAATTGTGCAATTGTGTGTGTTTTAGATTTGCCTGCCTACCATGTTCAGGCTTCAATTAAGCCAGTGAGGTTCCTAATAATTGATAAGCTTTTAAGAATTCATTCACAAAATTCAGATCCTTCTTCATAGCTAGATTTGTGAGAGCAACTGCCAAGCATTTCTTGCCTGGGAACAATATCATGTTTGCAAGGTGGATAAGGATTTCATAATATTGTATTAGCAACAAGCAGCAAACAAGTTATTACGCTTCACCAAATACAACAATGGAACTCAATTTACTTTATGAACAAGTACAGGATAAGAGAGAATGAACAATTCCCTCTGAGCTTGATCTAATCAAACTGTAAGATGACAATTACTTTCTCATAGTTCAGACCTGGTTAATGGGGCTACAATACAAACAAATACATATAAATTTAAACATGTAACTGGCTGTCAGGAATCAGCACCCGACGAACGAACACCCAAGGTCATTTGCAAGACAACTGTTCCACATAGTCAAAAGTAGGTGATTAGGTTATCCATAGCAGCTGTCACTGTGCCCTAAGCAACACAACCTCCACACATTATGCTCCTGCAATTCATAAAGGATTTAAAGGATCAAAAATGGTGGAACTTGCATCATCATTATAAGGAAAACTTGCAGCACAGTATCCTATGATGCGTTCAACTCTTTGTTGTGCTCCCAGTGATGGAGGAATCACCATACCACTCGCAGTGAACATCATGTTTCACCTAAAAAACAAGTTACTACTCACTAACTCATTGAAACGTATTCAATTACAACCTGAAACTAGCCTAGTACTTTAAATTGGGAATGCTGCATCCCAACTTTGACTCAAGTCTTCCAGCTTCTCCCTCGTTCTCAATCTAAAGTGAGTTATGCAGAATCTCACTGGACTATGATTTGTTGTAAAATTATCAATCAGGGTACCCACAAGAGCTCTCAGTTTACTTATAAATGATTCAATCACAAGCAGAATATACTCAAGCTTTCAGAAAGAGCCACCTCTTATTAGTTTTATTTTCTTTTGTCTCAAATCTGAACAACCAATGCAAATGCAAATATGCCACTGATAAGCAATGCTCAGCCACTAGCTGATTCTACTTTAACAGACAACAGCTAAGTGCCATTATCAACTTAGAGATAAAAGAATGAAGCACTAACGCAATTGCACGGCCAGAACTGCGGCGCCTTTTCTTCCTTGCCATCTCCTTCCTCCTTGGAGGTTGAAGAACAACCTTGATTGCAGTATCAAAAACAGCTTTGACATTCTTGACAATCAAACATTATTAGTTATATTCAACAATTCATTTGAAGAAAGGAAAAGAAACAAAACTTTTTCTTCCAAGCAATCTTACCTGCTGAGTCTTAGAGCTACACTCGATATATGCTGCTGCACCAATCTGTTTCCTCAGCTCCTCTCCCTGTACATTATAAGCTTATTTTTAGCTCCTTTTATACCATAAGGCCACAATTTGTCCCAAAAAATAAATTCATAATGGAAGCTAAAAACCAACAACACATACTTGTGCAGATGTTATGACATTAGAATTCATATGATCGGCTAGATATCCCCTGTCTTCGCGAAGATCTATTAACATAAAAGAATGCAAATTGGTCTAATATACAACCCTGTCAAGATAGACACATCAATGAGAACTATCACACTTCTAATTTGCCAAATACATTACCTAATTTTGTGCCAACAAGAACAATTGGGACATTTGGCGCAAACCGACGCAGTTCAGGCATCCACTGAGAAAATCAGAATAAAAAAGCAAAAAAGGAAAAAAATTAGTTGCTGATGTATGAACTATGAACTATCTAACATGTAAATTCAGAAATAGAAGCTCTCTACTTGAAGAAAACAACCCAGTTTACATAACTTCAATACAAGAAAATGAAATGCCAAATGAAATGCCAAATGAACTGACTATATAGGGCTTTAATTTGAAATAGACAATATGAGATACTTTTTTACAATTATGATCTGAAAATAGGCATTAAGCAAGGAAAGTGAAAGGAGATAAAAGGGAACAGTTGTGCAGAACAGAAAAATTTAAAGTGGGAAAAGACATCAGCATTGAAGTCTGTACCTTCTTAAGAACATTTTCATAACTTGCCCTACTAATTAATGAGAAAGCCAAAACAAAAATATCTGCGCCTCTGTAACTCAGTGGCCTCAATCTGCTATAATCCTCCTGCCCTTTAATTAGGGAAAAGTACTTATTAGTATAAATAATGTACCAACTAAAGCTTAATACCACTGAACAAAGTCCCAAACTTTGAAAATCATCACAAGCAGCATTTGAACTTAAAAGGACAGTTTTTTTTTTTTTCCTTTTCCTTGGATGAAATCCAGGTACCTGCAGTATCCCATAGTCCCAAATTGACAATGTTCCCATCCACAGCCACATTAGCACTGAAATTGTCAAATACTGTGGGTATATAATCCTGGCAAGAACAAACATGAAATTAATATGGTCGATTGAAATACATGAAAAGAGATCCCTAGTTTAATGCTACTAAAATTGTATATATAAAATGCACAATCTGACTCTAAACTAAAACCAAATTGAATAGCTTCACTGTCTTTCACTGAAAGCCCTTCCACACACACACACAGAGAGAGAGAGAGAGAGAGATACAAAACCAACTAAAGATTTTTTCTTTTCTGGGATCCACTTCAGTGGGTGAGAAACCCATATGGAGAAATGCCAGGAAAATTCATTAGTGGAAAGAAAAGAGTAACAAAGCAAAAGAAATGGAGAAAAGGACGAATGGGATTAGTAGTGTGGTTCTTGAAAGACTTACAGTTGGGAACTTGTTGCTGGTATAACAAATAAGCATACAGGTCTTGCCAACAGCTCCATCCCCAACTGTAACACATTTAATGAACTTTGAAGCACTCATCCTCTAAAAAAAACCCACTGCTTCTGCAGAAGATTGTTTCTTTAGCTAAAGCAAGACAAGTAAGACTATATTAGAACTCCCCCAAAAAGTTGAGAGAAAAAGAAGATGCTTGGAAGGAAAAAGGTTGAACATAACAAGTTAAAGAGAACAATGAGTCCAGTGTGTCTGCATGTGTGGAAGTAATGGCGAGGGTTGATGTACTGTTACCATTCAAAAAGAAAGAATTATTATTTAATTCCTATATATTATTTATTTTATTTTAAAAGTTAATTAATTGATTTATATAATTGAAAAGAGGGAGAGATAATGGGTAATGAGGGTCATTTAGTCTTTTTAATAATGTCATCAAATATTGAAGATAATTTAATGAAATACTTTTGAAAAAGATGAATAGTCAATAGGATGAGATTCAAATTTTTTTATTTTATTTTTAATAATGGTTAAAATTTTTTTATAAATTATGTGGTAGACATATTTATATTACTTCTTTATTAGAATAATTATAATTTAAATTATAATAATTAATCTTGATAATTCGCAAATATATGATATAAATAATTTTTAGAGAAATTCATCAAATAATTCTGTTCATCCTTTAAAAAAATTATAAAAATTAAATAATAAATTATATTTGGAGATACTGTGGTCAAAACTCGAAACCCAAAAGGGCCACTGCACTTTATCTTCCTCTCAATAAAATTTCAAATCCGAACAGAAAAAATTTTTGAAATGCAGAAAAGCGGGCCCCCCTCTCAAACGGCACCTCTGGCCCTCTGCATTAGTTGTTTTCCAACTCACATAGTTTATTTACGATTTTTATAAGATTAAAAAATATATATTATATTTAATAAGATTTATTAAATACAAAAACAAAAACACTATGAATTTTATGTAGAATTAATATATTATTTAATTATATTTATTGACTATATAAATTCTTATATTAAATATTTAATTTAAATGTTATTAATTAATTTTTATTTAAAAATCAGTTTACACTAACCACACAAAATTTATAATATTTATTACTTAAAAAATTATAATATTTAAATTTAAATTTCTATTTTTATAAAATAAAAATATTTTCTTTAAAAAAATAAAAATATATAAAAAATTCCCTTATTTATTGATTTGGGTGGATGGTCATTAATGAATCACAAGTGATAGTATTAGAGAGTTCAATTACTCATGTGCCCTAAATTTCTGTCAGATATTGCTTATTAAATTTCTGTCAGACTGCATATTAAATCTTCAACCACATATTCTACATATTATATTATTAAGTCATGCTAAAAATATTTAATAAACTTTAATAAGTGTAATATTATATTTATTAAAAAATTATTTTAATTTTAATAAAATTTAAATAATAAAAATATAAAAAACCTTTTTATCAATTATAATTTTAATCAAACTTTTTAATTTTATCAATTTAAATCATCAATTTTTCATATTATTTTCAATTTTATCAATAATTTAATTAAAAATAATAAAATTAATAAATTATTAAAATATTTTTATATATATTGTCAGGTTTTAGCTAATTTACTTAATTTTATTAATTTATCAAATAATTTTAATACTTTTACTAATTTTAATTTTAACAAACTTTCTGTTTATAAAAAAAATAATAATTGAATAATATATCTAATATAATTTTCTCAATTTTTTTTTTATTTTTTTTTAGTTTAAAGCCTGACAAATGAAAAAATTCAAATGTTTAAATGTAAAATATTAATAAATAATACAACCAAAATAAATCTAATTGATTGATTTATTTGAAATTAATTGCTAAAAATGATAAAAATATTAAAATGATTGACTAGTGTTAATAATATTGCTAAATATTTGAATTACTTTTATCGATTAAATCATTTAATCATGTTAATTTCTATATTTAAAATTAATATTAAAATTTTTTTCTAAATTGATAAAATTAAAATATTTTACTAAAATTGAAAAAACTCAAAAAGATTTAGATTTTTTTTTATCATTTAATCATGTTATAAATTATATCAAAACCTAAAATTTTAGCCAATGTGAGTAATATAAATTTTATAGGTTAGATTAAATACTCATTATATATATATATACATATATATAGTTTACTCATATAAATCATTACATTAAATATTTATATTAAAATATATGTTAAATTAATTAAAGTATATATAAATAATATATAAATTTAAATATAACTATTTAATTTTATGGTCATTAAATTTATTTTTATATGAGTTCGAGTTTCTAATAGATGCACCCTATATTTTAATTGATTTTGTATATGTATGAATGTAAATATTTAATTTAATTATTATTAAATTTATTTTTATATAAAATTAAGTTTATATTTTTTAATTTTTAATTTTTTTTTAAATAATTTGAAAGTAAATCAGATCAAATTCGTCAATTTCAATCTAATATTAAAATTAGAATGTAACTGCATCATACATTCCATTTGTATATGCATATAAAACCAACTTAGAATCTTCTCAATTGCCGTCTGAAAATGTAAAATAATAATAAGAATAATAATAATAATAATAATAAATTACGTAATTGTTAGAAGCACCGATAGAAGGGAGGGAGAAAACAACAGAGAGAAAGACAAAGATGGAGAGCATTTATTCATCACATGTATGCTGCTCAGCTCATCAAATAAAAAGACCATAATGGTTAGGTTAAGGTTGGTTGGAAGTCGTTGCCTTACCAAATATTTAATGTTTTTGGAAACAGTTCAAATGTTACCGTTTTATGAACTAATTTAATAATTAGTTTTATCGAATACTTTAATAATTGGCAGTATATTGAGTCGTTTTAATTGATTATTGATGCTAGTATGAGTTATTATTTAAAAGGATTTTTGAATTAAATTCAAGTAAACCCATGATCTATTTTTGTTATTTGTAAAATCAATCTCTTTCTTGGAGTTGACTAATCAAAGGAATTGTATAAGCAAAAGTGAAATCTTTTGTAGTTAGAATTGGGTTAAAAGACAAAGCAAAGCTCTATTATTTTCTTATCATTGACAAATGACAAGTAAGGAAATGCATGTGGCTGGCCTGGCCTGGCCTGGCCCTAGCCTATGACAAATTCATGTTCAGTCATCTACATGAGAGTATGGGTTTATCTTATTTACAAAATTAGCTTAGAGGTGGAGACCATGAAAAGTTGCAATTTTAAATCGAATAGCCAATTATAGTGTGCTAAATCTGCTGGTTGTATAAATTCGTGATTAATTATTATCAGTTTAATTTCACAGTGTGGAATCTAATACTTAACTATTCATGTTGTTCAGGCTTATCTAATCAATGATCCGGCCTTCCATTATATATAGCTTGAATATTTTTGTCTTATTCTTTAGAAAAAAAATCTGATTAAAATTGTAGAAAAAAAAATCTACTAAGATAATTGCTTTGTAAATATCGATTAATAAACCTCTAATGAGGAGAAAAATCCCCCCTAATTAAGATTTGGTCAAGCACACATATATATAGACGCTCAATAGTTCATATCAATTAGTATCAAAGTCAACTTATTTTGCAATATTCGACACTCGGAATGGTGACCCATAGAGTGGGCGGCCTAGACCCATTGTGTAAGAACAGATGGTCCAATATATAGGATGCTAGTCACGACTAATATGACAGTAACCATCACGGTCGTGACCAACAAGGATGTTGATTATCCAAATGTGGGGGTATTGTTAAGATCCCACATCGCTAAAAAATTCGTAAGAGGTTAATAAATCTCTAGACATCTTCCTCTTGCAAGTCGATTTTCAAGCGTGAATTTTATTTAGGTGATCGCAAGATTCTTAATAATTTAAAAGAAAAATTTTACCGTATAGCCATACGACCGGCTATGTTATATGATAGTAAGTGTTGGGCACTGAAGGAGTCGTATGCGTCTAAGATAAGAGTTACAGAGATGAGAATGTTAAGGTGGACGAGTGGCCATACTAGACTAGATAAAGTCCGTAATGAGAGTACTAGAGAAAAGGTAGAAGTGGTGCCAATTGAGAATAAGTTGAGAGAAGGGAGATTAAGGTGGTTTGGTCATGTGAAACGTAGACATACGGAGGCTCCAGTTAAACAAGTAGAGCACATTAGGTTAGAGGATAGAAAGAAAAATAAGGATAGACCTAAATTGACCTAGAGGAGAGTAGGACAACATGACCTATAAGCATTACACATTTCGAAGGATTTAACCCAAAATCGTTTAGAGTGGAGAAAGCGAATTTATATAGCCGACCCTAAATTTTTGAGATAAAGGCTTAGTTGAGTTGACATATATATATATATATAGAGAGAGAGAGAGAGAGAGAGAGAGAGAGAGAGAGAGAGAGAGAGAGAGCACTTAGTTAAATTTCATTAATACGGTATTTGTTTTTCCTTCATAAAATTGAAGATTTTTAAAGGAAGGGAGAGGGTTTAAATCTTTAACTTCTTATACCATGAGGTAGAAACTCAACCATTGAAAATCTACAGAAACTCAATTATTAGCAGCTTGTGGAATTGAGTCCAGCAAATTCAAACCCATCAAATGGTAGAATGAGTTTTACGCTATAAAGATTAATTTTAGCTTCATTCATGATGGCTAATATAATCAATTTGCTTACCACCCTCACTATGATCATGCTATGCCTTTTTTAAGCCAGATGAGTATCGATGCTAAGAGTCCTCTAATCTAATGATCGCTTAACAAAAATGCTTTTAAGGCATGCAGGTGCAACTAATAAGCACTCCCAAATCAAATCAAATACAAGCACTCTCTGACTGTATGAGTATATTTATAAAAAATTAAAATAAAAAAGGCTCCTAATTTATAGGCAAGATTCTTGTGGAAGAGGAGGTCCAAAAAAGGCTCCTAATTTATAGCCAAGCCGCACGGAACATTGTCAAAAGAACTTAAGTTACAACAGTTCGCAAGATTCATGGGCATTGTGGAATGTGTTACGCGTTGGCTGTGAAATCAAATTCTTTTGAATTGACAGCTAGAGATATTCCAATGGATTTGCTGCAAGCCCAGGGTCAGAACAAGAACCAACGAATCATCCATTGAAGTCTTGGCGTTTTGTTCAAGATTTTGGGGAATGGGTCCTATACAAGAAGGAATTGTTCTCTTTTCTTCAGTATGAATGCATAGATGATAATTTTGATTCATTGAGCAGCAATTACCAGTTTCTACACCAAAGTCAGAAGGCAAATCCTGATCTCCTAATAACCAGGGAAAAAACGCCAAACAGTATCCATTACATGTACAGTCCTGAGAAATTTTAATACCGCGATTGTATTATGATTATTGATCATGATACATTCCATCAGAATCAACAATCATGGTGCATTTCATCACAATCAACTATCAGAGTTTTTGACAATGAGACGCACCACCATGATCGATCAACATTAATATCAACTGATGCAAAATGATAACAATAATGTATTTCCTTTCAAATAAAAGTAGAAAACCTTAATCCCGTAGTTTGATTTGAAATTAAAATTAATCCAAATTAATTGATAAAAGAGATATTTAATTAAACAATATCATTCAATTCAATTTGATAAGCAACTCCTTTATTTCTTTAATCATCAAATACAGTTTCAAACAAAGAACTAAGAAACAGAATTGACAAAATAACATATGGGATACACGTTTTTGAAACAAAGACAAATGGAGTGCAGAGAACTACTAGGGGAACTTAAAGTGCCTTCAGGATTTCATCAACACTGGAAACGGTGAACTCTCCACCCTGTTCAAGATTTGCAGCCTTCACCTTGAGATCATCAACCAAGAGAGCAAACCTCCTAGATCGAGTGCCAAGTCCTTTGTCATTCAGGTCAAGCTCAAGGCCAAGGGCATGTGTATATGTTGCAGAGCCATCAGCCAGGAATTTGACGTGCTTGTTTTCAGGGTAAGTTTTTGCCCATGCTTTCATTACAAAAGGGTCGTTAACTGCAAATGATCCAAAACCACAAAGTTAGACACTAAAACATACAACAATACAATCATACAAGATCATGATAATTGGTTTAAGCTAGCATTAGAGTTCACAAAATTCCAATTTAAGTTTTAGATTCCTTCACAAAGATTCATTATTGTCAACCAAAAATAGCAACCGTTCCAACATATGAGAAAATTCATCACAAAACATGTTCGTAAGGACAATTTCTCAACAAAGAAACTCACTTGAACAATCTTTGCAGATGTTTAACTTAAAACATCAACAACTAAGACTTAATCCTAAACTAGTTCGGCTATTTTTCACCATCCCGCAAAATGCCTAAAAATGAAGAGAGAATTGGAGCATTTTAGTCGTTTTATCAAATTTCCATAAAAATGAGAACCAGAACATCATTTCACCAAGTGCCCATCCAAAACAGAGAAATCAAAGCTCGAAACTTTTGGATCAAAGGAATCTGTTACTCATTAAATACTTAGCAAATGCCAATAGATTTCCTGGAACCAAGTAATAGGAATTCACAACTTGCCGGCCAAAGTTGTTGACTTTGTTTACTACAATATTACCAGCAAAAATAGTAAATCGTTTTAGAAGAAATGTACCGCTAATGCACAGAATTTCTGCAACTCCCTTCGATTTCAGCTCCTCTGCTCTCTCAATAAACCCAGGTACATGCTTCAAGCTAACACACACGACAATCACACCAAATCAAATTGATTTGTCAATTAAACAAAATCTCAATTATGATTTTTCTCCCAAAAGACGATTCCTCTAAAAAAATTAGAAACAAAATATCAGTAGTAATCGACAACGGATGGAGAAAAACAAAGAATTTTACCTGCAGGTAGGGGTAAACGCACCGGGAACACCAACGATTACAACTTTTTTACCGGCGGCGAGGGAGTGGATGGACACCTGCTGGAGCTGATCTTGCTCGTCGAAGTGAGCAAGTGTTCCATCCGGTAGAGTATCTCCAACGGCAACTGGAGCCATAGCTTAATCAAAGTATCGGAATTTTAACAGAAGGGTTTGATTTAATCTATGGTAAGCGACAGCGAGAATCCTCTGCAACTGAGAAAGCTGGAAGACGCGTGTTTATATAGACAATGGTAAGTATAGCAGATTGAATAAAGAGACAAATATTATCTTATAAATTATAAATTACGTTTTTTTTAAATAATTTAAATAATCTATTTTCAAGGAAACAAACCTCATAATTTTTATCTTTTGAATAATTAATTATTAAGTATTTATCTCATTAAATCTCATAATAATTAACTCAGTTATCATTTAATAAATTCCTTAATTTTGAATAGAATAAATCTTCCTATCAAATTATATGTATATTAATAAATAAATTTTTAATTTTAATTTATAAAATTACTATAACCCATTTTAAGAACTAGAATTTTATAAAAATTTGATTAGATTAATTGAGTAAATAAATTAATATTAAATAAAAATTAATTTTTTAATTTTTATTAGAAATTTTTTAAAATTAAATGTGAGAATTTATTAAATATATATTTATATTTAAACTCTTTTAAATTAAATATTAAAATGTTTAACGACTAGCCCTTCTTGAGTCCTTGTTGCACGATTTTGGTCAACAAGTTCATTTCACATTATTATTTTAGAAGAGTTACCAAATTTCCCTTTGGAAAAGGACAATTTTATCTTAGCCCTCATTTTGGTCAGATGTTCAAAGGATTCTAGAGGGCTTACACACTAAAAAAAAATAATAATAATAAAAATAATAATATATATATATATATATATCTTGGCTTGTTTAGTTTAATATTTTATTGAATTAATGTATTTTAAAAAAGGTAATACAATCTAAATGGAATTGATGGAATCAACCACTAATTAAGACTATTATCTAAATATAACCAAATTAACGTATAAATATATGCAATAATTAATATAAATTCAGTGTTTGCCTAGAAAATGACCTTCTCCTTTAATCCTAAAGGAAATCATTTTCAGGTTCTAAAATATGCTAATTTTTGGATTGATTTAATATTGATAGACTCAAATTTGAGTTATTATAATTTTAAGAATAATTTTATTATTATTAATTAATTAATTAATTAGTTGTAAAATATGCGATTTTACTAAAAGAAAAAGTATTCAATATCATATGATGCCTTAAAAGAAAATCTCAAGTGATGGTGAAATCATGATTATTCAACTATAGAATGCATCTTCTACAAGTAAACGTTCAAAGTCTCCAAATTTTGAAAATCAGCCTTCAACTCATTAAGGAATGCAGCTTTATTATTTTTTTAATAATTTAAATTTGAATATAAAATATTAAAATATTGAATTTATTCAAAATTCATTATGATTAAGATATAAACTCATCAAATTATATATTTTTATTATTTTTTTTATTTAATTTTAATAAAAAATTCGAAAATAAATATTAGTCAAGAAGAATGCAACTTTGGCACGAGGGCACTGGTTGACTGTGGTCTTCGTCTTCCACTAAGATAATTGCTTTGTAAATATCGATTAATAATTGTAAAATCTGATTAAAATTGTAGAAAAAAAAAAATCTACTAAGATAATTGCTTTGTAAATATCGATTAATAAACCTCTAATGAGGAGAAAAATCCCCCCTAATTAAGATTTGGTCAAGCACACATATATATAGACGCTCAATAGTTCATATCAATTAGTATCAAAGTCAACTTATTTTGCAATATTCGACACTCGGAATGGTGACCCATAGAGTGGGCGGCCTAGACCCATTGTGTAAGAACAGATGGTTCAATATATAGGATGCTAGTCACGACTAATATGACAGTAACCATCACGGTCGTGACCAACAAGGATGTTGATTATCCAAATGTGGGGGTATTGTTAAGATCCCACATCGCTAAAAAATTCGTAAGAGGTTAATAAATCTCTAGACATCTTCCTCTTGCAAGTCGATTTTCAAGCGTGAATTTTATTTAGGTGATCGCAAGATTCTTAATAATTTAAAAGAAAAATTTTACCGTATAGCCATACGACCGGCTATGTTATATGATAGTAAGTGTTGGGCACTGAAGGAGTCGTATTGTAACACCCCTGATTTTTTATATATTATTATTGGGCTTCGTGTAGGTATCCTCAATTCGCGGAAATTCGACGATTGGCCAAGATGCGAAATTAGGCGAATGGACCGTTCTGGGAAAAGTCTCCGAATTGGGCGAGATTTTGCCTACCCCCATTGTCGACGTCGGCGCGTCCGAGGTCGGAATCGGCAAAGTAAACCGAACCTTGTTTTTTCGTAATTTTCTAGTGCTTAAATAGGATTAAAAATCCGTAAAATATTCGTGGTAGCTTAGAAAATTACGATTCTTTTGCAATAGCTTAGTAATATTGCTAAGGACATGGGGCAAAGTTTTATAATTTTTAGAGCTTGTTTGGCGGTTTTGCAAAAATGATCAATAATAAGGACTAAATTGAAATTTTGCGTATTGTGATGGATAATTGATTTGATGGGCGGGAGGGCTGTGTGATATGATTGAACTGTTGATATATGGATTGTGAATATAGAAGTGCGTTTTTAGCCCTTTTGCGAGTTGGGTAGGTCCTAGGTATAGGGGAGACTCTGCGGATTTTAACACGACTTAGGGCGTAATTGGTCTTTTCTTTGTTTGTATTGAGTCGATTGTATTAATTAGATGTAATGTAATTGTCGGTGAGCCGGGACCTTCTTCCTCCGCCCGCCACACGGTAATTTGTCGTCAAGTCCGTGAGTAAAATATTAATTTTAATTATAATTTCGATATTATTATATGTTCGGCATGCCCATGCATCACTTATATGAATATATTTATGTAGTTAAACTCTAGGCACGATTTATGTTGCATTCATAGCGTTAATGTGCCATGAGTGTTGTTGTGGTAATTTGGAGCGGTGTGCGTGCGTTGGCGTGCGTGTGATGTGGTGTGGACTATGGATAGGGCGGGGTAGTCACGGCTTGAGTTCTTCACGGGACCCGTTCCTTGAGGTAGTCACGGCTTGAGTTCTTCATTGGGACCCTCGATTTGGTTTATTAGCGAAAGTCAGGCTTGAGTTCTTCGGCACGAGTTGGATTTAAGAGAGGCATGCAGGATCGGCTCCCAATATATTATGATTGATGCTACGAGTGCGTGAGTGCTCCAAATTACCTTTTGATGCTATGATGTGAATATGATGTTGATGTTGCATTTCACGCTCAGGTGCATTAGTTCTGAGATAGTTATAGACATTATGGATAAAATTGATATTTTACTCTCTGAGTCGAACGCTCACTCCTGTTCAAAAATTTTTACAAGCCACAGGAGGATATTTTATTCTGGGTTAACCTGCTTTTATCCTTCGCAGGTTGTTTATCCATGTTTGTGTAATTTTAATTACTCCTAGAATTTCCGCATGTGTTAGCAGTCTTTATGTGAATTTGGTCCGTAATATTTTTATCATGTTGGACTGTAAACTTAAATATGTTATGCATGTTGATGGATTGGATGAGGAGTGAGCTCCCATTTATTTTATGTTGATGAGTATGTGGAGTGTGAGCTCCCCAATTGAGTATTTATTGTGTTTACAGGTCGGGTGAGTCAAAAACTCCCCGTTGGAAAGTCCATTTTATGGTTGGACTCTGTCCGTTTGGTTTCTTGAATTTGGGCCCAATGGGCCTTAGAATTGGGTAAATGAACAGTTAAGGCTTACTACGGGCCTCGGGGCTTTAGGTGGCCTGTGTCCTAGTCTTGGTCCGGCCCATAGGTTGGGTCGTGACAAATGTGGTATCAGAGCTTAGGCTCCAGATTCTTAGGGAATGTTTGTCTAAAATGTTGGGAAGAGTCTACTAGGAGTCACATGCGGAGTATAGGATTACATTTCGTCTTTCTGTAATTCTTTGTTTCTAGATTCTACGTTATACCTCGGGAAATATAAGATTACCTCAGTTAGTGTCTTGATTTTCGTGGAGTACACAGAAATGTGAAATAGAGTTAGTAGACATGTGAGATCTATCATGAGGATACGTACTCCAAGAAATGTTATATTTTTGTCAGTATGGGTTTAAATGGTGTGCCCATTTCGTGTAAGACACGAGTACATAAAAGTGAGTCTTAAAAAATCTGATTTGCCTAGATAAGGATGAGGATACCACTCTTGGCGGTCATCGGTAGATGACCCGGTCGAGAATAAGTTTGTGATAATAGAAGATTCGGAGAGATAAGAAATTAGGAGACCTAGTCTGCCGGGGCGTATCGTAGTAACTATACAATGTTCTCGATGTCCGCTCTGTAGTTTGCAGACATTCTGACATGAGATTATTGTGTAGAGTGCGTGCATCCCCGTGGTGCTCCATAATGAGGGTGTTTGAGATGGCTTCTGTTTTGGTACAGTTATGCCAGAACAGAGTTCTATATTTGCAGAGGAGTTGGGAACTCTTAGCTAAGAGTCTAGAGTTAGAATATTGAAAGGTCACAGTTGGGTGATAACTAGAGTCGATGACTCGATTACTGACATAAGCTAGAGTTACAGTAAGAGTTGCCATCAGACCAGAGGTTTTGGATTAATTGCAAAGTAAAGGTGACACTTATAGAGTGAGAATAGTATACCTTGTGTGTATCAGTATGGAATAAAGTACAACCCTACTACCTAGGGAAAGTCGAAACTATGAATTGATGATTCACAGAGCTATGATATGATAAAAGAGTCATTAACTTGACATGGTTCTGGCAAGGTGGTAGATGTAGTACCTTTGTTGCAGCAAGTTAGGATATAGTCCTATCTTTTCGAATGGATCGAAGGTTATTGCTGATAATGATGACTTATGGAATAGTGTCCCAGATGGGACTGTAGAGTGTGGTAGAGAGTAGTTGGCTCGGGTATCCTGGAGAGGATACAAGTTCCATTATAGGAATCATATATAATCAGATCACGATGGATGTAAATCCTTTGAATTGGATGACGGGTTTGGGTGCCCGAAATCTTAAGTTTTGGAATTGAGTAAACATGGAAAATAATAATAATAATAATAGTGTTAAGAGTAATAAATTAGCGAAGATAAATCACAGAAGGCCAATGGATAAAGAAAGTGCAGAATGAAAGTTTGGGCAATTGATTGCAGATGCAATATAATCTAAATGCTAGTGGAAGTACTAGCTAGAGTGGTCAAAGGACCAAATCTGAGTAGCATGGACATATGATGATAACGATAGAGACTCGAAAGATATAGTTAGCAAATCTGGCTATTATGTTAGGAAGAAGAATGGAACCAGGGATAGAATAGTCAAGTTCTATTTTGGGTAAGACAAAGGAAATAAATGAAAGGACAACCTAAAGAGCGCATAATAAAAGGAACAAAGTTAAGATATAGGATAGGCTAAGTGTTATTCTTGGCAAGGAGAATGACAAGGATGGAAAACCCAAAATGGGACCACATTAGTGAGAAAAGTGATGGAGGTATGGAATACAATAATAATGAGTAAATGTTAGAAGGTGTGCGATGGTATTGCGGACTACCTAAATAGGTAGAGAAAGAGAAGTTAGTAAGCAGTAAGTTGAATAAAAGTCAATTTAAGGGATCAAATAGGTATGATGAGAGGAAAAGAATGATAGATAATGACACATAGGTTTTAGGTTAGACTTTTGAGATAGTGAGAAGGTAGTTAGAGGTTCGTTATGAATGTCAGGCAAACATTTTTAGTGTGATCAACAGAATCACTTTGTAGTGAAGCAATAACGACAGGACAATAGTAGGGGTAGAACGAAAAGTGACAAGTCTGGATGGTTATAAATCAGTAGAAAGTTCAAGGATCAAATTAATGACCCTAGATAAGGGTGGAATTAGTGTTGGAATAATTTATTAGTGAGAGAAATCTTTCAGGAATCAACAAAAGTTAATGGCACAATAAAAACGATGATAGATATGAATCATAGATCGAGTATAAGTAAAGTTAATAAATTATAAAATATTATGTCAAGAAGGAAAATGGTACTAAAGGGTTCATGCAGATGATACCTTATAGGTAGAGCATAATTGTGCTAGGAGATGATGAAATTTGGAGAGAAAGACCAAGAAACTTAGGTGAAACGTTATAATATGACAATCGGGTGTAGTTGAATATAAGAGGATATTTTCTTTCTTTTCAAGTTTAGCTTGTGCTTTTGGTTCTAGAAGGTTATATAAGGAATAGAAACTGAGTCAAGGAGACCTAGTTATTGAGAGTTTAGTAGGCACAAATTCATACATAATTTCTGATATGAGAATGACAGTAAGTGCATACCTAGTATTAAGTATGAAAGGAATGAGCAGTAATGACAGGAGTTAAATTGAGTTAGCTACTAAGGCTTGCAAACTGTTTTAAACTATGAGCTGGAGGAAGTACTATTTATGGTTGAGATTCAATAGATGAAATTGTTCTTTGATGGGTAATTTGAGGTTGAAGTTTAGAAAGCTATGGGCGTATATATGATTATATTAAGGAGAATGAACACGTGAAGTATCTTGTTTGGAATTAAGGCATGACACATTTCCTACAGCCGTGTTAGTTCAGATGTAACTTATAGTTTATGGTGCTCATATTCATCCAGGATAAGCAATTTCCTACTAAGGGTTATAGGGAATGATAATGTTCTGATAGTTAAGTTGGAAAAAAAAAAAGGGGATACAAGAAAAAAAAAATTTCTATGGGTAATTATAAGTGTTACATAAGGTGAAGAATGTCTTTGGTAGGAGTAAATCATAGGGTTAGAATTCGTGAAGTAATGAAACTAGTATTCATGATAAGACTAAGAAATAAAAAGAAAGTTAAAGTTGATGATGGGATAGACATCTTTGATGGAAAAGGTGTAAGGATGAGATAGGACTCAATTTAAGGAATAAGTACAATGAGTTGAAATGATACCAACAATACCAAAAATAGGAAAAGGGAAGTGGATAAGATGCAAAGGACGGGAAGAGAGCTCGATAGAGTCAGATATAATGAAGAGTATAAGGAGTGTCTAACCACTGCCCCTGTGTTAACACTACCAATCAGCGGTGAAGGATACAGGTGTCTTGTGACGCCTCGAGTTGGCCTAGGGTATGTTTTGATGCGGAATAGAAAAGTAGTGGCTTATGCTTCAAGGCGGTGAAGAGGCATGAGCGTAACTATCCCACCATGATTTGGAAATGGCGGTGTATTCTTTGCACTAAAAATGGAGACACTACTGTATGGTGAAGTGTGCGAGATATACACCGACCATAAGAGTTTGAAGTACATCTTCCAACAGAGGGATTTAAACTTGAGACAGAGGAGATGGATGAAGCTTCTGGAAGACTATGATTGCCCCATCCAGTACCACCCTGGGAAGGCCAATGTAGTAGCAGATGCTTTAAGCAGAAAATCTTCTGGCAGTTTGGCGCACATTTCAGCAGAGAAGAGACTGTTGATTCAGGAGGTACATGAGTTGATGGATCAAGGTTTAATCCTAGATCTTTCAGATGATGGGGTATTGTTGGCTCACTTTTCAGTGAGGCCAGACTTGAGGGACAGAGTTAGAGTTTCCCAGCATAGAGACCAACAATTGATGAAGATCATAGAAAGAGTACAGCAAGGTGAAGGTGGTGAGTTTGGGTTTGCCAATGATGGCGCCCTAGTGCAAGGTTCTAGGATATGTGTGCCCGATGTGGACAACCTCAGGAATGAAATCATGCGAGAGGCACACTATACACTGTACAGTATCCACCCAGGTTCCACCAAGATGTACCATGATGTGAAAGATAGCTATTGGTGGAATGGCATGAAGAGAGACATAGCCGACTTTGTGTCCAAGTGCTTGACTTGTCAGAAGGTGAAGTTTGAACACCAGAGACCGTCAAGGAAGCTGCAAGAGCTCCCTATCCCAGAATGGAAGTGGGAAATGAGTACTATGGATTTTGTGACTGGGTTGCCTCGTACCACGCGAGGATATGATTCGATATGGGTAATTGTAGACCGCTTGACCAAATCAGCTCACTTCTTACCTGTAAAGACTACATACTCTGTGGCACAGTATGCCCGGCTCTACATTCGAGAAATAGTCAGATTGCATGGAGTTCCGGCTTCCATAATATCTGACAGAGGGTCCCAGTTCACTTCTCGGTTTTGGAGAAAGTTGCAGGAGGCACTTGGCACACAGTTGAACTTCAGTACGGCTTTCCACCCTCAGACAGACGGACAGTCCGAAAGGACGATCCAAACACTGGAAGACATGCTTCGCATGAGTGTTTTGGATTTTGGAGGTCAATGGGATGAGCAGCTAGCTTTAGTGGAGTTTGCCTACAACAACAGTTATCACTCCAGCATAGGGTTGGCACCCTATGAGGCACTATATGGAAGAAAGTGTAGGTCTCCTCTGTGTTGGGCAGAAATGGGGAAGCAAGGGTGCATGATGTAGACCTAGTGCGGTACACTTGAGGTAGTTCCTTTAATCGGGAACGGCGAGGACGGCTTTGATGAAGCGAGAAAAGTTATGCGGACCCAGACGGAGGATGTGGAGTTTGCGATGGCGACTATGTATTCCTGAAGGTATCTCCAATGAAGGGAGTCATGAGATTCGGAAAGAAGGGCAAGTTGGCACCTCAGTATATCGGACATTTTGAGGTTACGGATAGAGTTGGAGCAGTTGCCTACCGGTTGGAGCTACCACCCAACCTCTCTCACGTTCATCCCGTGTTTCACATCTCCATGCTCAGGAAATACATTCCCGATCCTTCTCATGTACTGCAATGATGTGATAGAGCTAAAAGAAAATTTGACATTTGAGGAGCAGCCTGTAGCCATAGTGGACTACCAAGTGAGACAGCTGAGATCAAAACAGATCCCTATGGTTAAGGTTTTGTGGAGGAGTCAGTCGGTGGAAGAGTGCACCTGGAAGTCAGAGCGGGACATGCGTAGCAAGTACCCTTACTTGTTCAATGTATAATCATGTACTTTATTCTGCCTTGTGTAAAAATTCGAGGACGAATTTTCTGTAAGGGGGGAAGAATGTAACACCCCTGATTTTTTATATATTATTATTGGGCTTCGTGTAGGTATCCTCAATTCGCGGAAATTCGACAGTTGACCGGGTCTGCGAAATTCCGGCGATTGCACTGCACTGGAAAAAGTCTCCGAATTGGGCCGAGATTTTGCCTACCCCCCCATTGTCAGACGTCCCGAGCGCGTCCCCGAGGTCGGAATCGGCAAAGGTAAACCCGAACCTTGTTTTTTCGTAATTTTCTAGTGCTTAAATAGGATTAAAAATCCGTAAAATATTCGTGGTAGCTTAGAAAATTACGATTCTTTTTGCAATAGCTTAGTAATATTGCTAAGGACCGCGGGGCAAAGTTTTATAATTTTTAGAGCTTGTTTGGGCAGTTTTTGCAAAAATGATCAATAATAAGGACTAAATTGAAATTTTGCGTATTGTGATGGATAATTGATTTGATGGGCCCAGGAGGGGCTGTGTGATATGATTGAACTGTTGATATATGGATTGTGAATATAGAAGTGCGTTTTTAGCCCTTTTGCAGGTTGGGTAGGTCCTAGGTATAGGGGAGACTCTGCCGGATTTTCGGCACGACTTAGGACGTAATTGGTCTTTTTCTTTGTTTGTATTGAGTCAGATTGTATTAATTAGATGTAATGTAATTGTCAGGTGAGCCGGGACAGCCTTCTTCCTCCGCCCAGCCGCCACAGTAATTTGTCGTCAAGTCTGTGAGTAAAATATTAATTTTAATTATAATTTCGATATTATTATATGTTCAGCATGCCCATGCATCACTTATATGAATATATTTATGTAGTTAAACTCTAGGCACGATTTATGTTGCATTCATAACTGTTAATGTGCCATGAGTGTTGTTGTGGTAATTTGGAGCAGTGTGCGTGCGTTGGCGTGCGTGTGATGTGGTGTGGACTATGGATAGGACGGGGTAGTCACGGCTTGAGTTCTTCGCTGGGACCCGTTCCTTCGAGGGGTAGTCACGGCTTGAGTTCTTCGCTGGGACCCTCGATTTGGTTTATTAAGCGAAAGTCCGGCTTGAGTTCTTCGCTGGCACCAGGTTGGATTTAAGAGAGCTGTACAGGGGATCAGCTCCCAATATATTATGATTGATGCTACAGGGTGCGTGAGTGCTCCAAATTACCTTTTTGATGCTATGATGTGAATATGATGTTGATGTTGCATTTCACGCTACAGGGTGCATTAGTTACAGATAGTTATAGAGATTATGGTTAAAATTGATATTTTACTCTCTGAGTCGAACGCTCACTCCTGTTCAAAAATTTTTACAGGCCACAGGAGGATATTTTATTCTGGGTTAACCTGCTTTTATCCTTCGCAGGTTGTTTATCCATGTTTGTGTAATTTTAATTACTCCTAGAATTTCCGCATGTGTTAGCAGTATTTATTTGAATTTGGTCTGTAATATTTTTATCATGTTGGACCTGTAAACTTAAATATGTTATGCATGTTGATGGATTGGATGAGGGAGCTGAGCTCCCATTTATTTTATGTTGATGAGTATGTGGAGGGTGAGCTGAGCTCCCCAATTGAGTATTTATTGTGTTTACAGGTCGGGTGAGTCAAAAACTCCCCGTTGGAAAGTCCATTTTATGGTCGGACTCTGTCCGTTTGGTTTCTTGAATTTGGGCCCAATGGGCCTTAGAATTGGGTAAATGAACAGTTAAGGCTTACTACGGGCCTCGGGGGCTTTAGGCTGGCCCAGGTCCTAGTGCCGGTCCGGCCCATAGGTTGGGTCGTGACACGTATGCGTCTAAGATAAGAGTTACAGAGATGAGAATGTTAAGGTGGACGAGTGGCCATACTAGACTAGATAAAGTCCGTAATGAGAGTACTAGAGAAAAGGTAGGAGTGGTGCCAATTGAGAATAAGTTGAGAGAAGGGAGATTAAGGTGGTTTGGTCATGTGAAACGTAGACATACGGAGGCTCCAGTTAAACAAGTAGAGCACATTAGGTTAGAGGATAGAAAGAAAAATAAGGATAGACCTAAATTGACCTAGAGGAGAGTAGGACAACATGACCTATAAGCATTACACATTTCGAAGGATTTAACCCAAAATCGTTTAGAGTGGAGAAAGCGAATTTATATAGCCGACCCTAAATTTTTGAGATAAAGGCTTAGTTGAGTTGACATATATATATATATATATATATAGAGAGAGAGAGAGAGAGAGAGAGAGAGAGAGAGAGAGAGAGAGAGAGAGAGAGAGAGAGCACTTAGTTAAATTTCATTAATACGGTATTTGTTTTTCCTTCATAAAATTGAAGATTTTTAAAGGAAGGGAGAGGGTTTAAATCTTTAACTTCTTATACCATGAGGTAGAAACTCAACCATTGAAAATCTACAGAAACTCAATTATTAGCAGCTTGTGGAATTGAGTCCAGCAAATTCAAACCCATCAAATGGTAGAATGAGTTTTACGCTATAAAGATTAATTTTAGCTTCATTCATGATGGCTAATATAATCAATTTGCTTACCACCCTCACTATGATCATGCTATGCCTTTTTTAAGCCAGATGAGTATCGATGCTAAGAGTCCTCTAATCTAATGATCGCTTAACAAAAATGCTTTTAAGGCATGCAGGTGCAACTAATAAGCACTCCCAAATCAAATCAAATACAAGCACTCTCTGACTGTATGAGTATATTTATAAAAAATTAAAATAAAAAAGGCTCCTAATTTATAGGCAAGATTCTTGTGGAAGAGGAGGTCCAAAAAAGGCTCCTAATTTATAGCCAAGCCGCACGGAACATTGTCAAAAAGAACTTAAGTCACAACAGTTCGCAAGATTCATGGGCATTGTGGAATGTGTTACGCGTTGGCTGTGAAATCAAATTCTTTTGAATTGACAGCTAGAGATATTCCAATGGATTTGCTGCAAGCCCAGGGTCAGAACAAGAACCAACGAATCATCCATTGAAGTCTTGGCGTTTTGTTCAAGATTTTGGGGAATGGGTCCTATACAAGAAGGAATTGTTCTCTTTTCTTCAGTATGAATGCATAGATGATAATTTTGATTCATTGAGCAGCAATTACCAGTTTCTACACCAAAGTCAGAAGGCAAATCCTGATCTCCTAATAACCAGGGAAAAAACCCCAAACAGTATCCATTACATGTACAGTCCTGAGAAATTTTAATACCGCGATTGTATTATGATTATTGATCATGATACATTCCATCAGAATCAACAATCATGGTGCATTTCATCACAATCAACTATCAGAGTTTTTGACAATGAGACGCACCACCATGATCGATCAACATTAATATCAACTGATGCAAAATGATAACAATAATGTATTTCCTTTCAAATAAAAGTAGAAAACCTTAATCCCGTAGTTTGATTTGAAATTAAAATTAATCCAAATTAATTGATAAAAGAGATATTTAATTAAACAATATCATTCAATTCAATTTGATAAGCAACTCCTTTATTTCTTTAATCATCAAATACAGTTTCAAACAAAGAACTAAGAAACAGAATTGACAAAATAACATATGGGATACACGTTTTTGAAACAAAGACAAATGGAGTGCAGAGAACTACTAGGGGAACTTAAAGTGCCTTCAGGATTTCATCAACACTGGAAACGGTGAACTCTCCACCCTGTTCAAGATTTGCAGCCTTCACCTTGAGATCATCAACCAAGAGAGCAAACCTCCTAGATCGAGTGCCAAGTCCTTTGTCATTCAGGTCAAGCTCAAGGCCAAGGGCATGTGTATATGTTGCAGAGCCATCAGCCAGGAATTTGACGTGCTTGTTTTCAGGGTAAGTTTTTGCCCATGCTTTCATTACAAAAGGGTCGTTAACTGCAAATGATCCAAAACCACAAAGTTAGACACTAAAACATACAACAATACAATCATACAAGATCATGATCTTTGATCATGATAATTGCTTTAAGCTAGCATTAGAGTTCACAAAATTCCAATTTAAGTTTTAGATTCCTTCACAAAGATTCATTATTGTCAACCAAAAATAGCAACCGTTCCAACATATGAGAAAATTCATCACAAAACATGTTCGTAAGGACAATTTCTCAACAAAGAAACTCACTTGAACAATCTTTGCAGATGTTTAACTTAAAACATCAACAACTAAGACTTAATCCTAAACTAGTTCGGCTATTTTTCACCATCCCGCAAAATGCCTAAAAATGAAGAGAGAATTGGAGCATTTTAGTCGTTTTATCAAATTTCCATAAAAATGAGAACCAGAACATCATTTCACCAAGTGCCCATCCAAAACAGAGAAATCAAAGCTCGAAACTTTTGGATCAAAGGAATCTGTTACTCATTAAATACTTAGCAAATGCCAATAGATTTCCTGGAACCAAGTAATAGGAATTCACAACTTGCCGGCCAAAGTTGTTGACTTTGTTTACTACAATATTACCAGCAAAAATAGTAAATCGTTTTAGAAGAAATGTACCGCTAATGCACAGAATTTCTGCAACTCCCTTCGATTTCAGCTCCTCTGCTCTCTCAATAAACCCAGGTACATGCTTCAAGCTAACACACACGACAATCACACCAAATCAAATTGATTTCTCAATTAAACAAAATCTCAATTATGATTTTTCTCCCAAAAGACGATTCCTCTAAAAAAATTAGAAATAAAATATCAGTAGTAATCGACAACGGATGGAGAAAAACAAAGAAATTTTACCTGCAGGTAGGGGTAAATGCACCGGGAACACCAACGATTACAACCTTTTTACCGGCGGCGAGGGAGTGGATGGACACCTGCTGGAGCTGATCTTGCTCGTCGAAGTGAGCAAGTGTTCCATCCGGTAGAGTATCTCCAACGGCAACTGGAGCCATAGCTTAATCAAAGTATCGGAATTTTACAGAAGGGTTTGATTTAATCTATGGTAAGCGATAGCGAGAATCCTCTGCAACTGAGAAAGCTTGAAGACGCGTGTTTATATAGACAATGGTAAGTATAGCAGATTGAATAAAGAGACAAATATTATCTTATAAATTATAAATTATGTTTTTTTTTTAAATAATTTAAATAATCTCTTTTCAAGAAAACAAACCTCATAATTTTTATCTTTTTAATAATTAATTATTAAGTATTTATCTCATTAAATCTCATAATAATTAACTCAGTTATCATTTAATAAATTCCTTAATTTTGAATAGAATAAATCTTCCTATCAAATTATATGTATATTAATAAATAAATTTTTAATTTTAATTTATAAAATTACTATAATCCATTTTAAGAACTAGAATTTTATAAAAATTTGATTAGATTAATTTTTTTGTTAATTTTTATATTTAAAAATCTAATGTTTCTGTTTAGAAAAAAAATTATTTGCAACAAAAAAAAATCAATTCAATTCTCACACAAGTATACTATTTTTAATATAACTTTTTTTTAATATGAATTTTTTTTTAAATTAAAAAGAATTCAGCTCTCATATTTGAACAGAAATTATTTTGTTTGGATATAGATAAATTCAAATTGTTAGATAAGGGCTTCTAACAATTTAATTAATATTTTTTATTATTATTATTTTAAGAAAGTTAGAGTCTAATGGACCTAAATTTGATGCAATTATCTTGCCCCATTTTTAACGATGGACACAACATTTAGATTTAGGGGTGCTAATAATTTAGATCTATATGTTTTGTATACTTTATTCATAAATTATTATAATATTAATTTATTAAATTTTTTATTTAATAATATTAATAAAAAAATCAACCATATAGCATTTATTTAGATATATAAAGTTGGTGACAGATATAATAATTAGAATTATTTACGAGAGTTTATTAAATAGACACCCACGTTTAAACTACTTCAAATTAAAAATTAAAATTTTGAAAGATATCCTTTTTAATTGGAGTTTGGTTATGGATAAAAATATATAAATAATGTTATAAAATCATGCCACATGTTGAAGAAAGTAATTTAAAATTTTGTCGCTTATTATTTTCTCAGTACAATTTTCATTAACACCTGCTAATATATATGCCACTTAGCAAACATGCTATTTGATTAAGTTGATTTTATTTAAAAATATAAAATTTTTAGAATTTAAATAGTATAAAATATTTAAATTTTCATTTTAATTAACATCTTATCTTTTTTTAATTATTAGTTATAAAAAAAATTCAAATCTTATATATATATATATATAATTCACTAAAAAATTATTTATGAAATTTAAAAATTTATTTTAAAAATATTTTTTATATTTAAATTTTTAGAATTTTAATAATAATAATAATAATTTAAATATAAAAATTGCCATATGTACGTAACAATTAATTTAAATGAAAATATAAAATAATCTATCAATCAACTTATTTCAAAATTTAAAATTAAATGATATAAATTAGTATTAAAAAATTTATATATTAACACTTAAAAAAATTACAATTAACTCAAACTTTTATTATTAATAAACATTTGATTATGAAAATATAAATATAAAGAAATATGCATTGAATTATATTATTAAAGAAAAATATAAATATTATGCATAAAATGCATGCAAAATGACTAGTTTAGATTTAGATTTAGTTGTTTTGTGCAATTTTTTTCTTAGAGTTTAATTCTTTATAATTTTTTTATTACTTAAAAAGAAATTTAAATATTTAATTTAAAAAAATATTGACCACTAATTTTTTAATTTAATTAGATTAATAAAAAAATAGTATTTTAAATTATTAAAACTTGATTTATTAATTTTTTATTTAATTGAGTAAATAAAATAATTAAATAAAAAATTTAATTTTTTAATTTTTATTAGAAATTTTTTTTTAAATTAAATGTGAGAATTTATTAAATATATATTTATATTTAAACTATTTTAAATTAAATATTAAAATGTTTAACGACTAGCCCTTCTTGAGTCCTTGTTAACCATATCATGCACGATTATGGTCAACAAGTTCATTTCATATTATTATTTTATAAGAGTTACCAAATTTCCCTTTGGAAAAGGACAATTTTATCTTAGCCCTCATTTTGGTCAGATGTTCAAAGGATTCTAGAGGGCTTACACACTCAAATATATATATATATATATATCTTGGCTTGTTTAGTTTAATATTATTGAATTACTCACTTGTTTAAAAAAAAGAAAAATTTTATAATTAATGTATTTTAAAAAAGGTAATATAATCTAAATGGTAAATATAACCAAATTACCATATAAATATATGTTATAATTAATATAAATTCAGTGTTTGCTTAGAAAATGACCTTCTCCTTTAATCCTAAAGGAAATCATTTTCAGGTTCTAAAATATGTTAATTTTTGGATTGATTTAATATTGATAGACTCCAATTTGAGTTATTATAATTTAAAAAATAATTTTATTATTATTAATTAATTAATTAGTTGTAAAATATGCTATTTTACTAAAAGAAAAAGTATTCAACATCATATGATGCCTTAAAAGAAACTCTCATTTGATGGTGAAATCATGATTATTCAACTATAGAATGCATCTTCTACAAGTAAACGTTCAAAGTCTCCAAATTTTGAAAATCAGCCTTCAACTCATTAAGGGATGCAGCTTTATTATTTTTTTTAATAATTTAAATTTGAATATAAAATATTAAAATATTGAATTTATTCAAAATTCATTATGATTAAGATATAAACTCATCAAATTATATATTTTTATTATTTTTTATTTAATTTTAATAAAAAATTTGAAAAGAAATATTAGTCAATAAGAATGCAACTTTGGCACGAGGGCACTGGTTGACTGTGGTCTTCGTCTTCCATTTACTCTGAGCCATAATTATTCCACCATTGATTGTGGTTCTTTAAACGCTGAAATATGGAAATTCCTTCTAAAAATCATTGAGCCTCCAGAAAACTACTAAGCAGAGGCAATCCACTTGCATTATTGGGTTAAACATGTTAGTCCACAAACACTTTTTTTTTTTTAATTACAAATATATGCTTAATTTTTTTTATAAGAGAATTTAATGATTAGAATTCTAATAATCCTATAAAATTATTGGCTAAAATTACTATTTTTATTGGAAGAACATTTGGAAAAGACCCATTTAAGATCTCTAATTGAGGATGTAAATTTCAACTGCATTTGGGTTTTTATGAATCATATACATTGTTATCTAATATCCAAAATTAGTGTGTAATCAAACAACAGCATGTTCGATAGGAGATCCCACTTGCTTACCCAATTCTTCCTCTTCTATAGTATCTCCCTCATCCCAAATCCTGTTGTTCTCACTTCCATAGGCTTTACTGCAAAACAAGTAGTAGAAGAAGTTGAGCACACTAAGAAAAGAAAGAAGCCAATAGTAATAGTCATAGTGGCCTCTGTTGAGATTATTTGATACCCAACTCGCTTTGCCATCATTTCTAGTGGCACGACTCAAAATTGCCACTATAAGACTCCCTAGCAAATTTCCAAATGCCATGCCCAGTGAGAAAAGAGCCACCCCAATGCTGGACATTGTCTTGGGAAACTGAGAGTAATAGAATTCTATTTGGCCAATTGCATTTAAAGCTTCAGATACTCCAGTAAGGCAATGTTGTGGTACTAGCCACATTGCAGACATGTTAACTACACCTTTAGGCTTATCTGCCAATCCTTGTTTAATTGCCATGGCTCGCCGCTGGTGCTCCACTGCTCCAGCCATTGCTGTGGATACACAAGAGAGTAGCAGTCCAATCCCAATCCTTTGTTTATTGGAAAGTCCTCGAGGTCTTTTAGTGAACTTTGCTATTCTTGGAACCAAAATTCGATCGTAGATGGCAACCCATATTGTCAAAGTGAGGATTGCAAATGCACCAAGGGAACCTGCTGGGATTTTGGCCTTCCCCACGAAACTTCTGTCCATGGTTTCAGCTTGGAGTACAGGGAATGCATGTTGGCTTATGGTCACTGATATCATAATACCAGTAGACCATATTGGCATGACTGTGATCAATGCTTTTAGCTCTTCTACCTGCTTAACCGTGCAAAGATTCCAGGGATCTATAGCTAATCCTTCACTATCCAAGTCCTTCTCAGGATTTTTAATTACGCAAGCTTTGTTTAGAAAGCTGAGGGGGAAAGCGAACAAATTGTATACATTAACAACATCACTGACGTCATATATATGCTGTAAAATTTTGATTTGATTTATGATACATACCTGAGTTTTTCTGTTGAAACTACAAGGTTTGAACCCTTGTGATGATACCATCTATCCGAATCATTTTGTGGCAATGAGTGGTGTCTGTTCTTCCAAGCCGCAGCAATTACTTGGGCAAAGCTAGAAAGCAAGCTCTTGTTTGCCTCAACCTTAATATAGCGGGAAGAACCCATGAGGAACAGAACAGTTGACAAGAGCATAAACCCTACAGGAACTGCAAAGCCCACAACCCAACCAGCCATATCTTGGATAGCGACTACGAATATAACTGAAACCATGACTGCCATTCCAACTGAAGCATAATACCAGTTGAAGAAGCTCTGTAAAGTCTTGTCATTCTTCGGGCCGCCAGGTTTGTCAAACTGGTCTGCTCCAAATGCTAAAGAACAAGGCCTAATGCCACCAGCTCCTATAGCCATCAGAGCAAATGAGGAAAGAAGAAACACCATCTGTGCTGCATTTGGGGATGCACAGCCTTGTAAATTCCCATCTTTTTGGTCACAATGTGGAGGCCTTGCGCTTGGAATAATGGCTGTTAGCCATAGCAGAATCATTCCCTGCACGACGAACATTGCAGTGCTCTTCTGATTACATTTAAACACAGAACACATAAAAAGGGCATCATTCAGAAATTCAAAATTATTCCTGATTGATGATTAATAAAATGGAATTCCCAACATGAAACATATAAATTAATGAGAAATTCTGAGATGCATTAATAGACCCTGTAAATTAATTTGCTTACAAGAAGGCTGACAACTGTTCCAAGCACGATGACACGGAACCGACCCAAGTAAGAATCAGAAACGAAAGCTCCGAAGATAGGTGTAAAATATGATATGGCTAACCACAGAAACAATATAGTAGCTCCAGTGGCACTACTCAAGTTATATTCATTTTGCAAGTACAAGATCATATTTGCTTGAAGCCCAACTCCAGCAACCTTCTCAAAGGTTTCATTTGCTGCATAAAATATCAAAATTATTTTTAAAAAATCATTAATTCCAACAAAAACTTTGAACATTAATTAGAAAAGTTATGAAATTAATTGTGTTTTAATCACCGATAATGAAAGGCATGGTCCTGAGGCCACCGTTTTTCCGTTTAAGTTCCTGGGTTGAGTTCCTTTCATCCGTGGTGGTCTCCATCCTTTGTTTCTCCTGTAATGAATTTTTTCTTCTTCTACAGTTATATATATATATATATATATATATATATATATATATATATATATATATATATATACATATTGAAAGAATGAACAAGAACAAAGAGATGGATTTTAGAGTTTAAGAGTGGAGATTACGAGGAAGGATCCTTCATCATCTTTTTGGTTTAGCATCAAATCCGTTCTTTTGGACTGTACGAAGAGTGTGACGAGTGGTAAATATCAGTTCCTATCTGCCGTCGCGCGAAAACAATCTAAGCATATTAGTGACACATGATAGCTTCATTTTGTAGCAGACTATAGAGATACAAATTACAAACTGTCCGGCCTTTGGATTTAATACATAGTGAGGAATATCTCTAAAATAATTTTTGAAGAAAATTGAAACTTCTGCATTTTAACTTGGTGATATTGTTGCTTTGAAAAAGTCTCGGGTTCGAGCCTAAATTGAAGCCAAATGAAAAAAAAGAGAATAACATTGAATTTTCAAGGAATTAATGTAGGACTAACTGATGGACCTTGCTCTATAAGCGTAAATTCAATGAAGTAATAATATAATGCATACTTACAAGCTCTTCAATCTCAGAAATGAAGTCTCTGATATCTTTCTTAGGATTATCTGTGGGATGGAGAGGCCTAAATCTGTGGTTTTATGATAAGGGGAGGTCAAAGAATAATGCAGCAGCTAATTATTAAGCTGCAATCCCAAGGCCACAATTTGGGTTTAGGAGTAAATTTCAGTGATATGGGTTGCCATATGTTCTTGAAAGTTGAAACCTTGAGTGGAATTCCATTTATGGGGTGTGGCGACTTTCATTTGGGTACGTTATATGTCCATTATTATACGGTGTGTTTATCATGAGTTCATGACCAGTGTCGTTACTCGTTTCATAACAAACTACCTTTTGAGGTCAGTTGCGCTTTCATACGATTATTGTGACTAATCTCAGTAATTAAATGACTAACTTTATTGCTTTACTAATATTACATAATAAATAAATTATTAAAATTTCCCTTGAAATCTGGTCTGAGAAATTTTTGAAACACACGCATTGATAGCTAGCAAAGCGTAACTTATGCTGGTATCTGCTATTCTTGAATACTCTACAGAATTATTCATTTGAATTGTCAAGAGTCTCACATAGAAAAAATACAAAGAATTTAAAGGACTTACAAGAGTGAAAGGCTAGTTACCTGCCATTTTAGTAATGGTTGGCCTTTGTTTGAGTAAGCCTATTTCACTCCTTACGGACTCTTGCCCCGGCCTGTTCACTAGCCTCCATCAGGTAGTAAAAAAAATCCAATATTATTTTTATTTAGTGAGCTATATGCATTTTCAAGAATAAATCTCAAATGAAGGAGGTTATATGATCGGCCGAAAATGAATTTCAATTCAAATAATTAAGATCTCATATGTTCTAAAGAAATAAATTTAGGGCAGCATCCTCCATTTGATGGGATAGCATTTGAGTTAAGTCTCTTAAGATTCAACTTCACAGCTGCTCCATCAAAGGCAGAGCTTGCTGAATGTATCAATCCATTGCGAGCTTGCAGAGCATGCATGGGATTTGCTTTTCCTAGTAATTATCTGGATCCAGCCATATCAATTTCCTATAAAACATAAAGAGATTTTAATCAGAACTGCAACGAGCAGGCAAAGTAGAAGAGCCAGTTTGCAGCAGCTGAGGGCAAATAATATACTTTTGAAGAAAACATGATACATGAATACTACTATCATGACATCCAGAGTGTAGTTTTCCTTGTACCAGAGATAAGCACTTGACATATTTATTTGAATTCAACAATTTGGATCCACCATTCCATGAGTAAACCTGACAGGAAATGGAAGCTAGGTTTCAGTTGCATATGTTTGCAAATCCTTTAATATGCATACAGAGAATCCATTCTGTATTTATTTTTCTGGGCATATTAGCCATATGCAAATGAAATACCCGGCTAAAGAAAAGATGGATGAGCTTATAATATACCTTGACTCTGGCTCCTTGTGGAATGAAGTAAGAAATGCCATTGGCCACCACTAGATTATGAACCTGATCCTCATATAATGTCCTTGTGCACAATGCAACGCTATTGACTGTGTCATAAGTTTCACAAGGAAAACACTAATCATTCGATCATTTTAATTTACCTCTGTCTGCAACTGCAACTCCTCAAGTGGTTCAAAGAATTCAATTAACATGCACTAGAAAAGAAAAATGTTTAGAAAGTGAAGAACAGATACAATTATTGCTTGAGACAATATTTATACAAAGTGAAGAAAATTCAGAAAAACACTTGAGGAAATGAACATTTATGTATATTTTGGCAATTGCATTGACTTAATGATAAGGAAATTCTTGTCTAGACCCATCCACTGTGGATTCAAAATAAAAAAAATATAAAATTCATGTATTTAATAGTTGGATCTTACTATATATCTTGTTTTGCTTCCATGATGGACTGAATTTAGGTGCCTACTTAATTCATACATTTGGATTTTTAATAGGGGGCTCTAATATCATTATCATTGATAACATTGAGAGTTAAATTATTAGATAAAAAATTTTGCAAGGTAAATAAGAAATAAGGGAATTGAATTGCACTTGACTTAAGGAGATTTCAATAACGACGAGAAGAACAACACAAGAAGTCATAAAAAATCTTGAATAAAAAGATTCATCTAAAGAAAAATGGAAAATGGATTAACTTCTGTAAATTGTAGAATTATGCAATGTGGAGTAGAAAATTTCTGAGTTCACTTCCAAGTAGGAGTAGCAGTAGCAGTAGGATTACTATTACTTGACAGCAACAAGTTTTGAACAGATAAAAATGAAAGCTATGGAAGTAGAAACTTCAAAATTAAGAGAGTGAATTTCGAAAGAATGAAAAGGAAAAGAAGATGCAATTAATCAAGAAAAAAAAGGAAAAAATTCAGCATTACATTATACCTTCCGTTCTTGAATCCCAGTTCGTTTATTTTGATCTTTCTATCTTCGCTGCCATCCAATTATCAACATTTTCTACCTCCTTGAAGATTACTGATGGTAGAGTAGTTACTCTATTTTCATCACTATTCTCTAAAACATCCTTAAAGAATGCAATTCTCATCAAGAACCTCATAACTTCTTTCTAAACCTGACCTACACTCATTTTCGACAACAGCTTGGAGCGTGTTCATTGAGAGATATTGAAGTTTCCATATAGAATTACTAGCTATGCATAGGGTAATTTATAATTTTTAACTTTTTAATTTAATTTTTAATTAAATTTTAAATAAAGATTAATTATTATTATTTTTAAATTAATTTTTATCTAAATTTCTTTCTTATTTAATTTAAATAAAATTTCACTTGTTATAATAAATTTTTTTAATTAATTTATAGTGTAATTAATAAAAATACATTATTTAATTCTTTATATATATATATATATATATATATATATATATATATATATATATATTAATAGTAGTTTTTATGATTATTTTATTTAAAATGTAATAAATTTACTTTATTCAAAATAACAATTTAAAATTTATAAAATTTTTATATTTTATCTCAAAATTTATGTAAATTAATATTTATTTTTTATAGATTTAGAAAAATATATAATTTCACATAAATTTAATGACCATAATTCAAATCAAATAAAAAGAAAATAGAGAAAAATAACTACTATCCCTAATTTTGTTAAAAAAAATGTATTAATTATATAGAGAGTGTAACTTATGTATTAGGTGGACTCTAACAATAGATTTTTTTTTTATAAAACTTTTATAATTAATGATTAAAATTATTTTGTGAGAAAAATATCACAATATAATATATTTCACTAATCAATATAATGTATAAATGCAAAATGTATATATAAATTATAGTTCTATATCAAACATAATTAATATTTAATCAAATTTAAAATAGAAACCGTTAATTTTTAATTATTTTATTTAATAACTATTATTTAATAAATATTATTTAATAGAGAATTACCATAGATATCCTAATGATTCATTTGAGATTGTAATAGGAAAGTTACATTAATTAGAAATTAATTTTACAAAAATATTTATTTTGATGAGATTAAAAAATATTTAGAAAATATTTCATTATTTTAAAATTATAATAATTTAATATAATTAATTAATTTAAATTTTTTTAATAAATAATTTTAATAATATAGAATAGAGATTAAATATCAACTTGATGCGTACATTTACAAAAATAAAACTTTAGAAATAATTTTATAATATTTATATATTGTCTTATACATAATATATTTTAAATTAATAAAATTTAGATGAATAACAAATTTTATTTTAACAAAATTAAAGTGTAATAACTACATTAAATTTATTATTAAAATTTTAAATAATAAAATTAATAAATCAATAGCCTCAAATAATACATATAACTCATACATTATGTTTATATATTTTTAATTTTATTTTATTGTATATCTCATATATATAAATACATAACTATATAAATAAAATTTTATTTATTTTTCCATATAGCCATTAGATATATAATTTTTTTTATTAATATTAAGATATATAATTCTAATATTTTTATAATAAAATGAAATATTAAAATGTTTAAGAAATAATAAGTAAAAATTTATAAAAAAATTAATAATTAAAAAAATTAATTAAACATATTTAATATTTTTAATTATTTAGTCATAAAATTTAGGTAACAAAAGTAATAATAAAGATATTTAAAAGAAAAATAAAAAGAAATTAAATAAAAAATAAAATTAAATACTTAACATAAAAAACAATAATTACTATAATTATAAAGCAAGACAATATCCGTATGGTAAGCGTTAAATGACAATACTAAGAGAGAATTTGCCCACATGACAATATCAAGAAAAACTCATTAAGCCATTTTAGTAATGAAAATTGAGATAATAATGACAATAATAAAAATATTTAAAAAAAAATAAAAAAATTAAATAAAAATGTAATTAAATATTTAACTTAAAATACAATAATTACTATATTTATAAAGTAGGACAATATCTATATGATAAGTGTCACGTAATAATATTAAGAGGAAATCTATTTACACTGTAACACTAAAAAAAAGTATGTCTACCTTATATATAAGAAAATTAAATAAAAATAAAATTAAATATTTAGAAAAAAGAAAATAATTATTACAAGTATGAAGTAAAACAACAGTTGTAATTAGGCTAAAGTTAGGTTACTATTACTTCCTAATTTCTCTGCTAAATCATGGCCTTGCATTGATGTACAATACACTTTTTATTTTCTCTCCTTAATTGTAGGCATCTTGTATAAATACTCTCATTTGCAATAAGAAAATCATTCAGCCTCTTACATGTTATAAGAGCAGATACCGATCTTACATAAGTGACCGGGAATCTCCTAACACCTCCAGGATTTCGACATACAGACCATGCCTGATCATGATTTTTCATCCCTTTATTTTCTAATTCCTCGGATAATCCTGTAACCATTCTTGTTTCCTGTCTTCTCAATTCTCAAAGGCAAGAATTATCCAACATGGAGGCATACTGCAGCGATGAATGCTCTCCAAGCCAGAAGGATCTTTGCCAAACCAGATGCAAAGGGACAAGCACCGGCTTGGGAAAAGTGTAACTCGATGGCAATTTCTTGTATTTTTAGTGCTTCGATCCCAGAATTACATGATTGCATTTGTAGGTACAGCCTGCAAATCTTCCCACATCTCACGGGCTGTATCTACATATGCAACAGTCATGCAATCAAAATACTTGATCTTTGCTAATTAAATCATCGAAGAACTGGTAAAAGATGGACTAAAAACAGCTCCTGAAGAAGAACCAGAGCAATCTCTTACCGTGCAAATAGAGGCTGTTAAAGAGACTAATGGCGGAATTGTTGGCTTGCTGGGTGAGAGTGTAAATCAGGGAGAGAAGGAAGGAAGAGAAGGGAGGAAGAGAAGGGGGTTTCAAGATAGGAAAGGAGGAGCCTTTCGCCGACGAGAGAGGAGGATCGGCTGAATGGGTTTGTGGCAGAAATGGTTTTTCAAGAGTTTATGAGGCTAGGCTTAGGGGTTTGAGGGTGGTGGTTTTGTTGGAAGTTGAAGTTTTGCTGTGGATAGAGAGGAGAAAAGATAGTGGCGGAGGTCAGGTTGACCGAGGGAATCAGAAAGGAAGGCGGAGGTGTGATAAAGAACTTGGGATGATACGGTGGTGGTGGTAGTAGTTGTCATGGCAGCGGCGTTCTTTTAGTAGAAGAAGAGAAGGAAGAAGAAAGAGGAGGATTTGAGTTTGGTGTTTATGGGATGGATCTGAGGAGGAGGCGGAAAAGGGGCTGCAGGTAGTTTAAATTAGCTTTGAATTTTGGCGGCAGAGGTGGCAACTGAATTTGATGAAAGCCAAAAACTGGGGTCCCAGTTGCCGCACTCGCCGGCCTTTGCTCTATTCGTCTCTACACACTTTACATTTCTTACAGTTGATTATTGCTTCTTCTTCTTCCATTTGTCATTAAATTTTCCATCATATCAAACTATAACACTGCCATTTCTTACAGCTAAGATTACAATCCAAGTTACCATTTTTAATTGCGAAAAGTATCAATTAGTAATTGTACACAATTTGTTGAATGATAAGACATAGAGTATAGAATTAAGCAAACAACAAGGAAATGAATCTAAGCAAAGCATCCACAGCATTTTGAGTAGCCAAAGAGGAATAGATGCCAACTTCATTGGAAAGAGCAGAACCCCCACCTGCTAAATCAGACAGAGCTCTTATAGCAATGAAAGGCTTCCGCTACGGGTGACAGTCAAAGGCAACTGCTGCACTCTCCATGTCAATCGGAGTTGCATTGAATTTGGAGTTGAGGAACACTCTATAGGCACTGTTTTCCACAAAAACATTAGCACTAATCCCCCTTCTCACTCTCACCACCATAGGTGTTCTTGGTAAGCAAGTAAAATTCACGCACCTTCCTAACTTCAAACCCTGCATATTGCAAATCCAATTCATTAGAGATTGATATGGAAACGAAATCAGTTGAAAGAAGGTTCATATATATATATATACCTCAACTTTCTTTGCAACTTGGAAATAATGCTTATTGACAGGAACCCAGAAAGCGTGCTGCCTAACTTCAGAAATTCCATTTACTGGAAACGTCACTAGACGTTGTTTAAAAGGTTTTCCTCTGAGTTCCCATTTTTTGTGTAACTTTTGTTGTTGTAATCAGAAAATTCAAGAAACCCAATTTTCCTGGTGTAATCTCCATTAGATTCTAAAGGGAGTTCATCGTTAGGCCCATGTCTATCCTCTGGTTATGTTTGAAGCAAGAAACAAGATCAGAATTTGTCCACTTGGAAGGGCCCAATTCAGAAGAGTAAGTGAAATCAAGCAAATATTTTACCTGCCAACTCCAGACAATATTGTGGGATAGTTACATCCCCAATTTGGAGTGAAGGATTTGCATTTCCTGCAATTCCCTTGTGCACAACACCAGTCACCTTGAACAAACTTAGTAGTAATTGTGTGGTTACACCCGCATTTAGCTATTTAAATAAGAAAAATACAATTATAAAATAGCAAAGTAGGATTAAAAAAGAAAAAAATAAAAAAGAAGATGATGAAAATGCACATACCATACTTAATCCAGTCATGACAATTATAACCTTCACATTTTCCACCATCCCTATCCTAAATCTTCTCCCTGTGGAAACCAAAATCAAACAGTTTAAGATCTTGTAAGATTATAACTTCAAGTTTCATGCCCACTTCTCCACAAGAAGGGAATAGCAAAGAAACTGAGCAAGAAACGTTCTGATTTGATGGAAAGGTATTATTGGCAAGAATTCCACTAGATCCTCAACTTTCTTTATTCATTTGGTCAAATACAAACGTATTGAGATCAAATATGAACAATTCTCTTACTGTGAAGTTGTCAAAAGATCAAGATAAGTTATTATAAAATTATTTTACCTGAGAAGTTCAAGTAAGGAAGCTCAGCATAAGCTCTGTTTGAATGGGGTGAGGGAATGGTAATTAATGGAAGGATAAGGGAGGGTAAGGAAGGAAAATGATGAAGAGGGTTACAATAAAAAAAATCTCATGTTTGAAAAAGAGGTGTGTCGCAATGGGATTTTGCGGTCGCCCGGACGATCACTCACCGAAGTGGGAAAAAGTGAGGAGTCGCCACCTTAGTTTTGAGGGGAACTAAAGAAAACCCTTCAGGAAGATAAATTAAAAATGAAACCACTTTAAAACAGAGATTCTAGGTTCGGGGTCCGTAAACGGGTGGGGAAGGTGTTAGGCACCCCACCTCGTCCCTTGATAAGGGTAAGTAGATTTAGTTTTGCGTCCTTTGTAGATTAGTTAGGAGGGCTCGGATGGGAATGTTAGTCCTTTTGGTAAAAGGAATGTTTGATTTTTCACTGATTAGGATCACCCAGATACATAAGTAAATGAGACAACCTTAGTGAATTACTTTTGTATGTTAATTTTACTTGAAAAGGAATGTTTTATTTAAAATTTAATTTAGAAGATCGGATAAGAACTCTCTTCCGAACCTCTTTTAGATATTCATTAAAATTTTGGTTGGGGATCGGATAAGGACTCTCTTCCGATCACTAATAAATATTTATTAGAGATTTTAATTTGAGATCGGATAAGAACTCTCCTCAGACCTCTTTTAAGTATTTATTAAAATTTTAAGCTGAGACCGGATAAGAACTCTCCTCCAATCTCTATTAAGCATTTATTAAAATTTTAAGCTGAGACCGGATAAGAACTCTCCTCCGATCTCTTTTAAACATTTATTAAAATTTTAAGCTGAGACCCGATAATAACTGTCCTCAGATCTTTATTAAATATATATTAAAAATTTTGAATTGATGTCGGATAAGAACTCTCCTCCAATCTCTATTAAGTATTTATTAAAATTTTATGCTGAGACCGTATAAGAACTCTCCTCCGATCTCTTTCGGATTAGCGAGGAGCACTGGAAGGGGCTTTGCCGATCTCGAATTTCAATTTCAGCTACATGTCACAAGAACCTAAAACTAAGGTTTACGGCATTCAAAAATCTGGAGATAAGGTTTCTTGATACCCTATGACTAAATGGGTAATACTAAACTTGATTTACCGACCCTCCATGTAGTCATTTCACGCATACCTATTAATGTCCGATCTGCTGTCTAGTTTATTTTGGTTTTATTCCTCTTCATGGTATCTTGCGAATTCCGTTCACGTCGGCCTAATAATTTGGCTATTTTCCTGACGTGTTATTCAAGCTTTCTCTTTTAAAAGAGACCCTTAAGTTGCAGATACCTATATTTTGCCTGACCACTTACACGCTACTAGGAGCTAAAAGCTCGTATTCAGAAATGACGAAAATTGATGAAATGATGGACCGATCACTAAAGAGATAATTCGAGAGTAACGTTCTTTGAGATTTTTGCTTAGAATAAACTTAGAAAACGCGTGCGTAAAGAGAACAAAGAAAGTCACGAAAAGTAAACGCAAATACTTAATAAAGCGATAATATGAACTCTTACCGTGAGGAGCCAAATATATTGAAATAAGCGTGAGGTGGTAAATAGTGATGGAGATGGCGGATTGATCGGCTGAGAGTTGATGTCTGTGAGGAGCCAAATGTATTGAAATAACTATGAGGTGGTAAATAGTGATGAAGATGGCGGATTGATCGGCTGAGAGTTGATGTGCATCGTGAAACCGAGAGATGCTTTAGCTAAAAGGTAACGGTAAGAACCAGGTGGAAGGAAGTTGAGCTTGAGCAGAGGAAAAGAAAGCGAGAGATGATGAGAGTATGACGGATAATGAACAAACTGGAAATGTAGAGTTCCAGTATTCAAAATCTTTTCCAAGAAAACACTCCTGAAAGCTAGTTTCAAAAGTCTTTTTAATCACTACAAAACAGCAGAGTAACAAACTGAATGAAGTTTCAGAGTTCCTCCACGATAATAGCAGCCTCTTATCTATATTTTTTTCCGTCGTTGAACAGTTTTTCATGCAGGTATTTATAGGAGTCGGGTGCTCCCCATGAAGGGTCAGGATTTATTTTGAGGGAGATGGAGGGTCAAGATTTTGAAGTACATGATCGGATGTTCAGGAATTAAAGAGAATCAAAACGAATGGCTGAGATCGCTTCTCAGAATATTTGTCCTTTTCCTCTTTTAATCTGACGGTCTTGAATCCTCTTGTCCGGAACGATCTGAGGGCTAAGAGTGAAAAACGCTGGTATTGCCGTCTTCTCTTTTGATCCAAGGGTTCCGGATTCATCCTTACAAGTGAGATCAACGGTGGAGATTGGGATGTACAGGACTGTCATGACATACCCTGGCACCTGTCAGCATTGCGGGCGATTCTTAGGCGTGCGGAGGAGATCTCGTCTGCCACGCTTTAACTACCTCGGCTTTGATTCTGACGACGGTTATTGGGATTTGTCTTATTCTTTTTGTCTTCCGATCTCTCCCCTAGCTCCTATTCCGATCTCTCATGCTGATCTCCTATCTCCCGATCTCTTTTATCCCTTGATCAGTCTGGATTCGGTCCAAGCATTAATTGCATCTCGATTCTCGAAGCGTGCGCCGTTCCCTTCGACATTAAATGCCCATTTCCCCTATATATACCCACATCGCGGAGACATTTTCTTCATCTGACTTTCCTCTCTTCATTTCTTACTTACCTTGTTCTAGCTGCTCCGGTAGAAGTTTTGGCTATAACTGAGGCTTTGATCTTTTTCCGATGGATTTCCTTTCTCACCGACTGAAAATTTACGATCCCGGTGATTGGATGATCCTAATTGACGATGGTGAGAGAACTGGATTTGACCGATCCGTATTGCGGGCCTCGGTTGTACCGATCTCGAGTTGCTCAAGCGAGTTCATTCGGCTTCTCATCACATTGAGTGTTTCGACAATGCGGTCGATCCACATTGGGTGTTAAATGCGGATGAAGCATCCGTCGGCACTATCCTTCGGATCAGTTATAAACTGATCCTTAGATCGGCTGGTGGTATCCTTGGGATCAGTTATAAACTGATCCTTAGATCGGCCCCTTCAGATAGGATTTTCGTCGGTCTCTAGAGATTGCCCAAATGATGTAATTCTTCAATGTAATCAGATCTCTAGAGATCTCCCAAATGATGTAGTTAGACCTTTATTGTAATCCGATCCCTAGAGATCGCCCAAATGATGTAATCTGATCTCTTGAAAATAAAGACTTTACTTTGTCGGTTATCATCTTATTATTTTGCATTGATTATTTTCCGATCTCTGATGTGATTATCCAATCTGATTCTTTACCTGAATGACCCTTAACTGATCCTTTATTCAAAATGTTTAACTCATTATGCCGATCTCTAATTAACCGATCTCAGAACATTCGGTTATTTGAGAACAGCTGTCGAGTCCCACCAATCGATGTGCTGCCTAGAACTTCGCGAGCATTAAATGCTCGGACTAGTATAAATAGGGGTGGGAGGGTTAGCCAGTTGTTCTCTCATTCCTTTCTCAGCCTCTTGTTCGCAACTTCGAAGTTCTCTCCTTTTCTCCAGTTCTTACGACGCCGATCAGACTCCGGTAAGGGCTTTAATCCTCTTTTAGTTTAAGTTCTTTGTTTTTTTGAAAATGAGCGGTCAGAAGGTCGAGAGCGGCGAGCCCTCCTTCCATTCAGTTCTCATGGTCATCGTCTGATGAAGAAGAGGCAGTCGGGCCCAGCGTGCAACCTAAACCCCCTAGGGTCTCTGCTCCAGGTCGGGGTCGGGTCATACCATCAAGGCTTGCACCACCTTCAAGGAGAGAGACCCTTCCTATAGACGAGCTTCCGTCGGTTCTTCGGGAATCCGATCTGCAATCGTTTGTTCAAGAATACAACATTTGTCCTGATTCATATGAGCTGATCAAGTGCCATGGCGATCTTCGTGTCGATCACTCTTTTGAAGAGGATGACATGGTTATGGTGTATGAGGAGCGATTAAAGGCGATGCGAGGTTCCCTCTAGACGATTTCTATAAGGAGGTCCTAAAATTTCACCGAGTATCCATTGTTCAAATCCACCCCAACTCGTGGCGGATCTTGGTTGCTTTCCGAGGTCTATGCCGAGCTAAGGGAATCAGACCTACGGCTAAGGTGTTCGCCGAGCTACACAGACTAACTCGCCGAAAGGATGATGAACACTGGTTCTTTCAGGCGAAGCCTCATTGCGGACTCTTTTCCGATCTGCCCTCATCCCTTAAGAATTGGAAGAACCGATTCTTCATTCTGAGGAGTAAAGATCCGAGCTGCTTTGAGGACTTTCCTCGTAGCTGGTGGTACCAGGGGCCCCTGCTTCCGAAGCACATTACCTTGAGTCAAGAGGAAAGCTCAATAGTGATGGAGCTGAAAAGTCAGGCCGCCACTCTAAAATATTCCTGTCCAAATGCGGTGGCGCCGAATCGCACCATTGGACCATGCAGCGATCACCGGCCAAGCTCGCGAACTTAGCTCTCGACCTCGGCATTGGTATTTTCTATATCTCGGTTCTCGGGACCTTAGAGATCTCACTAACCTTTTCTTTGTGCGGTATGGCGGGTGGTGAGGGTTCTAGGAAGCGGAAGAAGAACAAAGAGATCTTAGGAAAGTAAAGGAGATGAAGCGTTGAACGACTTCAAACACCGATCCACGAACACGGGAGATACAAAGACCCACCTCAACCTTCGGGTCCGCCGACCACTGAAGCTGTCAGATCTCCTCCTAGATCGTAAGAGCATCCTCCGCCTCTCTAAGTTGTCCCAAGCACGTAAGGGGGGCCTCCTCAAGCTTATGGGAGGACCTCTTCTCGTGGCGCTCAAATGTTGATCATTGCTTGAAGAATAACCTGATGTCGGGGAGAACTCCGATTTTGCCAAAGTCACGGGTCTACCATCTTCTTTCGGGAGGACCGGACGGGCTATCCTGAATAGTCTCGATGATATCTTGACTCGAACCATGAGCCTAAACGTGGAGTGTCTGGTGAACCAGACCATGATTCGGGAAAAGATTCAGCGTCTGGGTAAGGAGGTCGGGAAGAAAAATCAGAATTGGCTTCCCTCCGATCCCAACTCTCATCCGCTCAGGATTATATATCTCAAGTCGAGGGACGCGCGAAGTACCATGAAGACCAGCTGGCCGAAAGGTCTCGTGACTTGGCTGAAAGTGAACGGGCTCTCAGAGAAGTCCCGGCACTTGGGCCATGAAGCGCTCAGTCGCTCAACTTGTAGAGGAGCTTAACGCGAAGGATAAGGAGCTTTCTGAGAAAGACAAAGAGCTTAAGGAAAAGGATGAAGAGATGGTGTCGGGAATAGCCGGAGCCTATGTGAATGCTCATAAGGATCTCTTGGCCGAACTCCAAAGCGCTATCTGAAGAGGACTTCTCTTGGATGGACGACACGGCTCCTGGGCGATGGTGAAGATAGTGAGGAGGAGGCGAGGAAGAGAGAGAGAGTGAGCAGAATGTAAATCAGGCTGGGGGTGATCCCCCAGCCGAATAACTTGTACAAATTATGAAATGAAATGGAATATCTCTTTTGTTCAATGAATGGATGTGATTGGAAAATCTTTGAATTGCCTAAGTATTTGATTGTATGAGCATAGCGAAACATGAACTAAATGCCATTATTAATCTAAGTATAAAAGATCGGAAAGCACAATAAGCATGAGATCGGTGGGGGAGAAATGCTGAACGGGACTTGATTAAAATTGAAAATTTAACTTGAACACTTAAGATCGGAACCCTCGTTAAACCGAATCAAAACTTTAGCTCTTAATCTTAGAAAAGGAGGTCGGCAATAAAACTGGTAGGAAAAGATCTAGTGCCAGTTCATTTTATTTATCAACGGAGATCAGGAATATACTTGACAGGTCCGGAAATTCGACAACGGGTTTGAGAGGTCGGTAAATGATTTGAGAGATCGGCGAGGCTTAATGAATATGAGGACTCAGCATTAATTCAATTCTTTGTGAGGAGAGATCGGAAATGTGACCGCCTATCAAAGAGGGATCGGAAACGTGATTAGCTGTTCAAAGAAGAATTTTATTGATTCTAGGGATCGGCCAAAATATGGTGTCGACAGCTGCCCCTCTTTACATAATTTCTATTAAAGGAAAAATTTCCGTATAGGAATTATGTAAAGATTCAGACTCATATTTTGGACGATTAGGTGTTCGAAATTAGGGAACTAAAGCACACCTAAGTTAATGACCTAGAAAATTAAAATCAACTTGGATCTAGAAACCAGAGGTTGATAACAGGAATGTAAATTGCATGAAATTAAAATCAACTTAGATCAAGGAACCAGAGGTTGATAACAGAAATGTAAATTGCATGAAAATTAAAATCAACTTAGATCAAGGAACCAGAGGTTGATAACAGAAATGTAAATTGCATGAAAATTAAAATCAACTTAGATCAAGGAACCAGAGGTTGATAACAGAAATGTAAATTGCAGAAAATTAAAATCATCTTAGATCAAGGAACCAGAGGTTGATAACAGGAATTTAAATTGCTGGAAATTAAAATCAACTTAGATCAAGGAACCAGAGGTTGATAGCATGAAATGTAAATTGCAGAAAATTAAAATCAACTTAGATCAAGGAACCAGAGGTTGATAGCAGGAAATGTAAATTGCATGAAATTAAAATCAACTTAGATCAAGGAACCAGAGGTTGATAACAGGAATTTAAATTGCTGGAAATTAAAATCAACTTAGATCAAGGAACCAGAGGTTGATAGCATGAAATGTAAATTGCGGAAAATTAAAATCAACTTAGATCAAGGAACCAGAGGTTGATAGCAGGAAATGTAAATTGCATGAAATTAAAATCAACTTAGATCAAGGAACCAGAGGTTGATAACAGGAATTTAAATTGCTGGAAATTAAAATCAACTTAGATCAAGGAACCAGAGGTTGATAGCATGAAATGTAAATTGCAGAAAATTAAAATCAACTTAGATCAAGGAACCAGAGGTTGATAACAGGAATTTAAATTGCTAGAGATTAAAATCAACTTAGATCAAGGAACCAGAGGTTGATAGCATGAAATGTAAATTGCAGAAAATTAAAATCAACTTAGATCAAGGAACCAGAGGTTGATAGCAGGAAATGTAAATTGCATGAAATTAAAATCAACTTACAAAACAAGTCTGACTTTGGCACATGAAGTTATTCCCTGACAAAGTGTACTTAACAAGATAATGAAGGCGGACGATTAATGGAGGAGGAGTTGTAAGGCCTGACCTATGACCTCGTTCTTTCAGACGTCCCTTTTCCGTTCCCGACTTTCTCCTTATTCTTCGGAAAGCGCCCTTGTGGGTTTTCACTTTCTTTTCGTCCATTCGACCAGAAGCGCCCTTTCGGGTTTTCACCTCTGGTTTTTTTTTTTTTTTTTTTTTTCTTCTTGGCGGCTATTCCCTGCAAATCTCATAGTAAAGTACGCGAGGTTATCAATTTTTAAATTCAAATCTTATGGCAGAAATTTAACTAATCAATAGCGCATTAGTCAAAGAGAAAGGATAGTATTAAAAAGTGAGTAAGCGGGAAAACAAAAGCAGAAGGAATGGAGTATAACTTTATCATGGCTTTAGGAAAAATAGACTTTCAAAGGAAAAGGAAAGGTACAAGGATAGATCTCATATATTCCTTTTAGTTGGTTTTGAAGTCTTTTAACTGCCATATTCCAAGTTCTCTGAAGTCCCTTGCCGTGACGGTTGCCTCTCTATCCGCGGTTTCATGCCCCCTTCCTTATTCCTCCAGTTTGGTTCTTGGGACGCCCTTTTTGGTTTTCACCCCAAGTTTTTTTTTTTTTTTTTTTTTTTTTTTTAGGACGCCCTTTCGGGTTTTCATCCCTTCTCCTTTTTATGCATAGTATTTCTTGTGATGTCGGCATTCCACGAGTCTCGGGAATTCTTCACCGTCCATGTGGGTCAAGATCAAGGCTCCTCCAGTAAACGCCTTTTTAACCACATAGGGTCCCTCGTAGGTTGGTGACCATTTGCCCCGGGGATCGTTTTGGTTTGGTAGTACTTTCTTTAGAACTAAGTCCCCGGGTTGGAATTCGCGCGGGCGAACGCTTTTATCAAATGCCCTAGCCATTCTCCTCTGATATAATTGCCCGTGACATGCTGCTGTTAACCTTTTCTCATCCAGCAAGTTTAACTGATCCAACCTTGACTGGATCCATTCTGACTCACCAATCACGATTCCTTGAGAATCCTTAGGAAGGAATTTCAACCTCAACAGTATCTGCTTCCATCCCGTAGACCAGTGAGTATGGAGTTGCCCCAGTTGAGGTTCTTATGGAAGTCCGGTATGCATGAAGAGCGTAGGGGAGCATGTCATGCCAATCCCTATATGTGACCGTCATTTTCCGGATTATCCTCTTTAGATTTTTGTTCGCGGCTTCCACCGCTCCATTCATCTGGGGACGGTATGGGGAGGAATTGAGATGTCGGATTACGTATTGATCACGGCCACGAATCTTCGGACCGTTCAGGTTCTTGGCGTTATCAGTGACAATTTCATTCGGGAGACCATGCCGGCATATGATATTGTTTCTGAAGAATTTGAGAAACGTGTTCTGCGTGATGTGAGCATAGGATGTCGCCTCGACCCACTTGGAGAAATAGTCGATGGCTACAAGGATGAATCTGTGCCCATTGGATGCCTTGGGATTGATGGGACCAATCACATCTATGCCCCACATTGCAAAAGGCCACGGTGAGACGAGATTGATCAGATTGTGATGTGGCACATTTATCGGATCTGCGTAAATCTGACACTTGTGGCACTTAGGAAATACTCGATGCAATCCTTTTCCATTGTGGTCCAAAAATACCCACGTCGCATGATTTGCTTGGCCATCATGTGTCCATTGGCGTGAGTTGCACAATTTCCCTCATGAGTTTCAAAAGGATTCTCTTTGCCTCCTTTGCATCCACACATCTCAATAATTCACCGTTGGAGCTTCTTTTGTATAGGGTTTCCCCACTGGGAAAGTACCCCAATGCCAACCTCCGAATCATCTTCTTTTCATTTTTGCTTGCCCCTGAAGGGAATTCTCGGTTCTCTGATGAGACCGGGATGTTGTGATACCAAGGCTTTCCATCGAGCTCTTCTTCAATCATGAAGCAATAGGTGGCTCATCCCTTACTTTAATCTTCAACGTCAAACGTCGCCCTTCTTCGATTTGAGCCATAACTAGAGTAGCTAAGGCGTCGACAAGAAATTGATTCTTGTCTCTACTCGGATGAGTGAAAGAGATTTCTTGAATTCCTGATCATCTCGAGTAAGTATTTACGGTAGGGGATTAGCTTGGGATCCTTGGTTTGCCATTCTCCCTTGACACGATAAATTATCGAGCCAGTCTCCATACACCTCCAACTTTACGATTTTCATCTCTATAGCGACATGTAGACCCATTACACAAGCTTCATATTCTGCGACATTGTTGGTACAGTCAAATCCCAACTTAGCGGCTATTGGGAAGTGCTTTCATGCAGGGATACTAGTGCAGCTCAATTCCATTCGGATAAATTGATTGCTCGTCAAAATACATTTCCACACATCGATCGACCCCTCTTCTTCGCATTCTACTTCATTAATATGTTCGTCGAGAACTCAAAATCGAGCTTCATAATCCGGGATAGGGTTTTCCGCTAGGAGGTCGCAATTACGCTACCTTTCACCGCTTCCGGTCATGTACACTATATCATATTGGGAGAGTATAACACGCCACTTGGCTATCCTTCCCGCACGAATGGGCTTTCGAATACGTGTCGATAGGATCCATCAGGAGATAAGCCATGTCTTGTGATTCAACATGTAGTGCTTGAGGCGATTTCTTTGTCAGGCTAACGCTGACAAGTCTTTTCTAAGAAAGAGTACCTTGACTCATAATCATTGAACTTCTTGCTCGGGTAGTAAATGGCCCTCTCTTTCGGCGGTATCATCATCTTGTCCTAAAACACATCCCATAGAGCTCTGTTGGACTGCCATGTACGGGATCGAGAGGCACACTGCCTGAGCGGGACCAATCTTGAGTGGGTTTGACAAATACTGTTTGATTGTCTCGAAAGCCTTTTGACAATCCGAATCCCATTGGGTAGGATTGTTCTTCCGGAGTAGTCTGAAAATAGGCTCAGCTTTGGCAGTGAAATTAGAAATAAATCTTGAAATGTAGTTCAACTTTCCTAGAAAGCTGCGCACCTCCCTTTACGTTTTTGGGACGGCATTTCTTGAATAGCTCGAACTTTGTGCGGATCCACTTCTATCCCTTTCTCGCTACTATGAATCCCAACAGTTTTCCCGATCTAGCTCAGAAGATGCATTTAGCGGGGTTCACTTCAACTTGTATTTCTGAGCCTTTGAGCACCCTCCTCATCACTGAGCGTGGCTCTCTTCTCCTGGATTTAATGATCATATCATCCACATATACCTCCACTTCTTTATGCATCATATCGTGGAATAATGTGACCATTCTTGTATTGGTAAGTAGCCAGGCATTCTTCAACCCGAAGGGCATGACCCGATAGCAAAATACCCCCATTGGGTGATGAAAGCGATTTTATCCTTGTCTTCCTTGTCCATCGGAATCGATTGTACCACGATGCCCCATCAATACACGAACACCTACCCAATCCGGCATTGTCAACTAACACATCAATGTGAGGAGAGGAAATCATCTTTCAAACTTGCTTTATTAAGGTCCCTGTAGTCAACACAAACACTGACTCACACGTCTTTCTTCATTACTGGGACGACATTAGCCACCCATTGGGGATATTTGACTACTTCCAAGAACCCGGCGTCATACTGTTTCTTGACTTCATCCCGAACCTTGAGCAGTGTGTCGGGATTCATTCTCCTCAGTTTCTGCTTCACCGGGATCGTTCCTGGAATTAAGGGAATCTTGTGCGTCACTATCTGGGGGTCCAAACCGACCATATCATCATAGCTCCATGAAAATACGTCGAGAAATTCCTTAAGCAGACCGATCATATCTCCCAATTCCTCACTCTCCACTACCTTAAGTTCCCTTTTTACTTCTTCCGAGCCTAAGTTTATTGTGCGCGTTTCATCTTCACAAGGCACGAGGGAGGGTTCATCTTTTTCATTGCTTTCTTCTGTAAGGTCTTCCTCAGAATTACTTGAAGTAATGGCAGTTATGGGGATTTCAAAATTAACGGAGGAATTTACGAGTCTATTGGATTATTAGGTGTTAATTGATGAATGGTCCTGAATGAATAAAGAATAGAACATGTTATAAGGATGGAATTAAAAAGGAAAGAGAGTATTGGATTTAAAATGCGCTATCAATTCATTAATATTAATGCCATAAGAAAAGGTCCATTCTGATTATTACACTTGTCACCATGGACAAAATGATCAAGTGTAGATAACCGAGGTACTTTACTCGAAATTGAGTGCAGGATATCCTCCGTTGTCCGGTTGTCAAGCTCTGCTCCTCGGCCATGGGTGAAACTAGGGCCTCATACAAGGAATCGGTTGGATGACATCTATGGATGGATCATCGGTGATTGTTACGTACTTGCGGATGTTGGATGACCGGTTTGGTGAAGAACTCCGTAATTCTCGTTATTATTTTCATTTTTCCCGTCTCCTGGTCGAACCTCTGATCCCGAAGCATTCTCCTCATCCAGAATCGCCCATCCACGAGGGCATCCTCCTCATACCCCAAACCACAACGGCCTATCTTCTGAATAGCCGGTATAGGCTCGACGATTCCTTGCAAGGCAGTGCCCAAGCCTTTCCCCTCTTGATACCCGTTTCTTGACATTACTTTGGCCACCATAGCCATAGCCCCCTCTTTCCCAGTATCTTGCAGCTCAAGGGCCTGGAAAGAACTCTCCAATGATTCCTCGGCCGCTTCCACATAGGGAAGTGATTGCGGCTTGGTGACCAGTATGGCCTCTTCACCTCTTACCGTGATGATTTTGCCGTCCTTAATGTATTTGATTTTCTGGTGTAAAGTTGAAGGAACAGCGTTCGCAGAGTGGATCCATGGCCTCCCCAATAACATAGTGTAAGCCGGCTCAATGTTCATTACTTGAAACGTGACCTTGAAAGTACATGCACCGACTTGGATTGGCAAGTCAATGTCCCCCAGTACCTCTCTCCTGGTGCCGTCAAAGGCTCTTACTACCATGGCACTCTGATGTATAGGCGATTAGTCAACCGTAGCTTTGGCTAAGGTCGCGCTAGGCGATACATTGAGGGCCGATCCGTTATCGATGAGAACCTTGGCCACTATACAACCCTTACACTTCACGATTACATGTAGAGCTTTATTGTGCCCTAAGCCCGCGGTCTACCTCCTCTTGAGAAAAAGGCTACAGTTTGGATGCTGGATTTGTCCTACTATTTTCTCAAAGCGCCGGAGTAATGTCGGGGTTCACAAAGGCTGATCCAGATTCTTTGTAGGGCTTGTCGGTGGACTTAGAGCTCGGGATCGGTGATATGAGTGAAATTCGGGCGGGGTTTTCTCAATTGCTCTACCACGTCATACTCGCTCTGCTTCATTATTTGGAGCGATGGTTCTTCATCTTCCTTGCGCTCGATAGGCTCTGCTTCCTCTGCTTTCTCAACCTCCTCTTACGTGTTTCTTGATGACTCTCCCATTTTTAATTTCACTTGTTTCTTCTCTCTTTCTTCGTTCCAGTAACACCTCCCACTTCGAGTTATAAACTCGACTTCTTGATCAGGTGGAGAAGGATTTGTTGCAATAACGGGCGAGAACTGGTTTGGGAGTAATGTTGCTAGCGAGTCCGGCATAAGTCATCTGAAATGCTCGTGAGGAGCGAAGCATGGTTTTGGTGGTGTCGAAGGTGAGGCAAGGCTAGGGGCAGATGCGCTGCTTGACGCTCCCTGAGTAAAAACTTGGAAATTATAGTTCCAAGGGACTGCGTGAGTATTGGTGACAGGAAGCTGGGGCGTAGTTCGGATAACTGTTACTGGCGGTGAGGCTACTGGGGGTGAGAAAGTGATTCTGGGCTTGGAGGTAGAAGCAGTTTGGCTGAGTCTAGCGGTGTTCACTTCCCCTTCTGCCTTTGTCTGGCATCTCAGAACTTTAAGAGATAACAAATTTTGGACTTCTTGCCTGAACCCCCCACAATCTTGCAGCTTATGGTCAGCTGCCCCTCCATGGTAAGGACACCCCGTACTCTCTTCAAATCCTGCTACCTGAGGGCAAAGGTGACCCTCTCTTGCTGATATGGCAAAAATTTCTTTGAAATAAGGGACCAACTTGTCCACTTTGGTGTTGATCCTTCTCCCTCGGACTCAATCATATTCACACCACTACCGGCATTATGGTTAGGTAGTGGGTTTGAGGTGACATTGGGGAGGAACCATTTCCTCGATCTTCAACCACCGTTCGGATTAGGCGTGCACTCTCCTCCGAGTGCCCATGATTGTCGATTGAATGCCCTTGTGCTCCTCCATGATACTCACAACGGCGGTGGCATCATACCACACAGGATATGGCGGTGGATTGGGTCTAAAGGGGTGAGTGCGATTTGGTTTATACCGATAAGGTATCGGTATATTTCACCGAGAGGAGGAAGGGGTGGATCGGGATTCCTTGGAGGTCTTGGGTTATTTTGTGGTGGTCGTGGTTGAGTGGAGGAGGAGGTGGTCTTGGTTGGAAATTTGCGGGTGGGGCATATTGTGGCGTGGTTGTGAATAATTAGGAAAGGGGGTGGGATGTTTGCGATAGTTGGGCCATGAGAGGGAGGATATGGCGGTAGTTATTTTGGGGGAATTGGGGAAAATTATTACGAGTGATGGAATGTACATCACTCTCCTTTTTCTTGCCAAAATTGGCAGTCTTTTTCACAGGGTTCTCAGCCAACTCCTGTAGTCTTCCTATTCTCAGATTAGCTTCAATTCTCTCACCAGCTTGGATGATATCTGAGAAGCTGTTGGAGGTATTTCCGATCATCAGGTTGAAGTAGGGAGCCTTCAATGTTTCGATGAATAGGGAGCAGAGTTCATTATCGGTCACTGGAGGATATACTTCTGCGGCCTTCTCCCTCCATCGTTGGGCATACTGCTTGAAACCTTCCCGGTCTTTTCTGCACTGTGTTCGAGGTCCCTCCTCGTGGGTGCCGCATCACAATTGAATTTGTACTGCTTTAGAAAGGTATCGGCTAAGTCCTTCCAGGAGTGCAGCTTGCTCCTGTCCAATTGTATGCACCATCTCAGAGCTGCTCCGGAGAGGCTCTCGTGAAAGAAGTGAATGAGAAGTCTATCGTCTTCTGTTAAGGCAGACATTTTGGCAATGTAGGTTGCCAGGTGGATGCGGGGATCTGAGTTTCCGCTGTATTTGTCGAAATCAGGAACCTTGAATTTGGGTGGTACCACCACATCTGGCACCAATCTCAGTGACGACACATCGACTGAGCCATACATGTTCAACCCTTCTATTGCTCTCAATCTTTCTTCTAGGGCAGATAGTTTCTCGTTTTCTCTCACCCTATGTTCTCCTTCCACCGTATGATACGCTCCTCCAACCGGGAGCTGAGGGGTGGAGTAAACTGGAGGGATCGGGATTGAATGGTGAGGCTCGGCATTTGAGACGGCCGGGTAATAGGAAAAAGGTGGGTCATTATTTATGGTCACCGGATTGACAGTGATTGTCGGGTCCGGAATGGGAGACTGAAAGGTAAAAGAGGTTGAAGCTTGCTGAGGATCATTTGTTGTAGGAGGCGGAGGTGGTACTTGTTGGCTAGGTTCAAGGAGTTTGTTCGAGACATTTCCTTCATTAGTCTCATAATTTGTAAAGTCGATCTTTCAACTCGGAGACTGTCCCCTGTAGGTTCTGTACTTGCTCCTGATTTTCCATTATCTTCCTCGTTCGAGATCTTGTTAAGTACACTCGCTTGGGTTGGATCGTGTGCTTGGTCAGACTTGCCTTGTTTGAATCAATATTGATTTCCTGTGAGGATAAAAAAAAATTTAAATGAATTTGAGTTTTGCAAAGAAACTAAAAGTCCTGGTCTGGACGAAGGATACAGTGGCATTTGAGAGCCAGGTTGAAATCTGTAAAAAGGATAATCGCCTCAGCTTTATCATGGCATCGTTCGACAGTCTGACCGTGAATGACGGGATTGAATGCGCATTTATGATACCTGTCCATATAGCGCATTTCAATTTTTCACATAACCCTAGCGAGGAAGTTCCTACGGGAGTCATACTATTCATTCACAAATTTTGCTAAACAATGGTCCAAAAATCACTTCATTAACTGAGTAATTTGTACATCGTATCTTTTACATTGGCCTAGGCTCTGGAAGGTTCCTTATAATAAGATGACATTTTCTGAGATACTCATATAACCTTTCCTCTTGTTTGGCAGGATCGAACACTTTCAGAGCATACTCGGATTCAGGTAATAGTTCCTTTTTTCCCTGTGCTATCATTTTCTCCAACTGGTCCACATTTTCTTTCAGTCCTTGATAGAGGGCAGCTTGTTTCTCTTTCTCTTTCCTTTCTTTAGCACACTCTTTCAAGATGTCGTTGATGAGGAGTGCCTGTTCTTTTAATTCAAGCTTCTTCTTCTTGTTTTCCTGTTTATACTCTTCAACGAGTACCTCTTGGTACTTCATCCTTTCCTGAAGCTTACTATTCTGCCCTTTCATCTCTTTGACCTCAGCTTGGAGAGAGTTTCTTTCTTTTTCCCACTGTACCTCTTGCTCTTCGAACCCTATCCCTTCGGCCCTTGCCTCTTCCTTGAGCTTTCTTACCCTTCTCTTAAGTTTCTGCTGTTGGTCCTCCAATTGTTTCATTCGTTCTTGCAGCTGTGAGTTCTCGGTATTTGCCTTTTGTAGCGAGTCAACCAGGCGATTATCAGCTTCCTCTAATAGGGCGTCTTGGCGAGGGTTGTCGTCCTTGAATTCTACGGTAGAGCGTTCTTGGTCCCTATCAGCTCTCCATTTAAGGTAATCGCCTGAGGCACTTGGGCCTTTGGGTGATCTCGCCATTAGAGTGATGTTTTCCCAGGACTTGCGAGCCATTTTCAACCCTTCTTCTTCCTTGAGCTCATGGTAGAAGTGACCTTGGTGGTATTCTTTAATGTTGATCATGGACTGTGTTGAGCCAAACTGCCTCATTACCAGTGTTGGAGTGTAACTTGTATACCCGATTATTCCAATCGTGACACCGACGAATACCTCTGTACCAATCAAGACGGGTTGGCTTGACGTCCACGACTTCCTCCAACGATAATCATGGCTATTGAAACTCAAAACTGCTCCCGCCATCGTTTTTTCATTCTTCGAGCTGATCACTAACCGGATCATCTTCTCAATGGGAGGCTGGTCAAGGTACCAAGTCAATCCTTTTGTCTCCACAGGACACATGTGACTGATAGTCCAGAGGTATAATAACTGAGAGCAACACTTAATGGACCCTTTCCCCTGTTGTCTGTAGTAAGTTAGGGTTAACAAGGTTTCAGCAAGAATTGCCGGTATCGGATTGATCCCCGCCTTTCTCTTGTCCAAAATACCTCCTTTGCACCGCAAGTGATGATCCCCAATGGCCCCGAGCAGGATCGGACCATATATACCCAAGGCTAGTGCTACGGAAGCTTTATCCCACCGCTTTCTCTTGGAGGTGATGATCTAACCGCTTCTCAAGGTACGCCCAATGCCATCCATGCGTGTTCCCTTTGATCGCTTTCTCGACTTTACTTCTTACGGGAGAACCCAACATATGTGCCAACCGTTTCAGTGTCCGCCTATGCTCGAGGTGTAAGTAGATCCGCTCGCAATGAGTATGGGATCCCCAAAGAATGCCTGATATTCCTCCATAGTGGGGGCCGTATCAATGTCATTGAAAGAGAACACTCCGTACTTAGGATTCCAAACCGTCAACATGGCTTTTAATGCAGGGATTTGGACCTTGACTTGCATTAAGGTTGCAATCCTTCCGTACTTCTCTTCAAACTGTACCTTGACCTGATCGGGAAGCAACCTCCATCTATTAGATGCACTCGAGGTTTTTCATTTTGACCTATATTTTGTCCAGATCCAGAGAAGGTATAGAGATAAGGTGTGCCTCGGACACATCATTTTGAGAGGGTACCGACAAATGAGCTGATTTTGACCAAAGTTTATCATGCTGAGCCTCTCCTGCCGACTGACTCAAGGATGCCATGATAAAAATGATGCCTATCCTTATCTGAGACTCTTGGTTTGGTAACGCCTGCGGGAAAATTTGTTAGTAAGACAAATTAGGGTAATTTTGAATCATACTTGTGATTGTGACACGTACACATTTATCAAAGTAGGAAAATGTGTAGGCGTTTTAGTAGGATTCAAGATTACCCTCAAAAGAAATGAACAAAAGGAAATTAAAGCAGAATAGGGTAAGAGTAAGTATGCCCCTTTTGTCCTATAGTAGGGAGACTCCTAACACCGGATAAGCACTACAAATCTGGATAGTTCTATCTTATGAGGCGATTTACTACGGCTTTCACTATCGTGACGGTTTAGCTCAGATCTAATTTTCTAATAGCCACAGGTTCCCAAATTGCCCCTCATCAGAAATGAGAGCCCCATCCTACCCCCATGATATTATCGGGAAAATTCCACGGGTATCACGGTAAATAGAACGAGTTTCAATTTGAGCAGAAGCCTTCACGGATACTAACGGGGTAAAACCCACGGGTACCGCTACATGACCCCCTCCTACTTTCCTAAAAGGGTAAGAAAGCCCGGGTTAGGACCATAGTGTGTGAGGACATTGTGTAAGTGTTCAGTGTGTGAAGGGACACTTTTACCTCTTCCCAATTCAGGGGGATTTTATTTTTCCATTTTTTTCTTTTTTCCTTTTTCTTTGAAATGAAGAGCACTGTAGGAGATAGAACAGGCAAAACAAAATAGTTAGTAGCAATAATAATTAGCATATAAGACATCGCCGAGTGAGCCCCTCTAAATATAATTTGATCGGACAAAAATTAAGCCTACTTTTGGACCTCTAGACTGGGGTTGGGTCCCTAGTGTCCCCAGTGGAGTCGCCAAGCTGTCGCAATGGGATTTTGCGGTCGCCCGGACGATCACTCACCGAAGTGGGAAAAAGTGAGGAGTCGCCACCTTAGTTTTGAGGGGAACTAAAGAAAACCCTTCAGGAAGATAAATTAAAAATGAAACCACTTTAAAACAGAGATTCTAGGTTCGGGGTCCGTAAACGGGTGGGGAAGGTGTTAGGCACCCCACCTCGTCCCTTGATAAGGGTAAGTAGATTTAGTTTTGCGTCCTTTGTAGATTAGTTAGGAGGGCTCGGATGGGAATGTTAGTCCTTTTGGTAAAAGGAATGTTTGATTTTTCACTGATTAGGATCACCCAGATACATAAGTAAATGAGACAACCTTAGTGAATTACTTTTGTATGTTAATTTTACTTGAAAAGGAATGTTTTATTTAAAATTTAATTTAGAAGATCGGATAAGAACTCTCTTCCGAACCTCTTTTAGATATTCATTAAAATTTTGGTTGGGGATCGGATAAGGACTCTCTTCCGATCCCTAATAAATATTTATTAGAGATTTTAATTTGAGATCGGATAAGAACTCTCCTCCGACCTCTTTTAAGTATTTATTAAAATTTTAAGCTGAGACCGGATAAGAACTCTCCTCCAATCTCTATTAAGCATTTATTAAAATTTTAAGCTGAGACCGGATAAGAACTCTCCTCCGATCTCTTTTAAACATTTATTAAAATTTTAAGCTGAGACCGGATAAGAACTCTCCTCCGATCTCTTTTAAATATTTATTAAAAATTTTGAATTGAGGTCGGATAAGAACTCTCCTCCAATCTCTATTAAGTATTTATTAAAATTTTAAGCTGAGACCGGATAAGAACTCTCCTCCGATCTCTTTCGGATTAGCAGAGCACGGAAGGGGCTTTGCCGATCTCCCGAATTTCAATTTCAGCTACATGTCACAAGAACCTAAAACTAAGGTTTCTGGCATTCAAAAATGCTGGAGATAAGGTTTCTTGATACCCTATGACTAAATGGGTAATACTAAACTTGATTTACCGACCCTCCATGTAGTCATTTCACGCATACCTATTAATGTCCGATCTGTTCTGTCTAGTTTATTTTGGTTTTATTCCTCTTCATGGTATCTTGCCGAATTCCCGTTCACGTCAGCCTAATAATTTGGCTATTTTCCTGACGTGTTATTCAAGCTTTCTCTTAAAAGAGACCCTTAAGTTGCAGATACCTATATTTTGCACGACCACTTACACGCTACTAGGAGCTAAAAGCTCGATTCGAAATGACGAAAATTGATGAAATGATGGACCGATCACTAAAGAGATAATTCGAGAGTAACGTTCTTTGAGATTTTTGCTTAGAATAAATTTAGAGAAAACCGCTGCACGTAAAGAGAACAAAGAAAGTGCGAAAAGTAAACGCAAATACTTAATAAAACAAGAATATGAACTCTTACCGTGAGGAGCCAAATATATTGAAATAAGCGTGAGGTGGTAAATAGTGATGGAGATGGCGGATTGATCGGCTGAGAGTTGATGTCTGTGAGGAGCCAAATGTATTGAAATAACTATGAGGTGGTAAATAGTGATGAAGATGGCGGATTGATCGGCTGAGAGTTGATGTCTGTCGTGAAACCGAGAGATGCTTTAGCTAAAAGGTAACTGGTAAGAACCAGGTGGAAGGAAGTTGAGCTTGAGCAGAGGAAAAGAAAGCAGATGATGAGAGTATGACCGATAATGAACAAACTGGAAATGTAGAGTTCCAGATTCAAAATCTTTTCCAAGAAAACACTCACGAAAACTAGTTTCAAAAGTCTTTTAATCACTACAAAACAGCAGAGTAACAAACCGAATGAAGTTTGAGTTCCTCCACGATAATAGCGACCTCTTGTCTATATTTTTTTCCGTCCTTGAACAGCTTTTTCATGCGGTATTTATAGAGTCGGTGCTCCCCATGAAGGGTCGATTTATTTTGAGGGAGATGGAGGGTCAAGATTTTGAAGTACATGATCGGATGTTCGAATTAAAGAGAATCAAAACGAATGGTGAGATCGCTTCTCGAATATTTGTCCTTTTCCTCTTTAACTGACGGTCTTGAATCCTCTTGTCCGAACGATCCGAGGGCTAAGAGTGAAAAACGCTGGTATTGCCGTCTTCTCTTTTGATCCAAGGGTTCGGATTCATCCTTACAAGTGAGATCAACGGTGGAGATTGGGATGTACAGATCACATGACATACCACGGCACTGTCAAAGATTGGCGGCGATTCTTAGGCGTGCGGTGGAGATCTCGTCGCCACGCTTTAACTACCTCGGCTCGATTCGACGACGGTTATTGGGATTTGTCTTATTCTTTTGTCTTCCGATCTCCCCTAGCTCCTATTCCGATCTCTCATGCCGATCTCCTATCTCTCGATCTCTTTTATCCCTTGATCGATCCGATTCGGTCCAAGCATTAATTGCATCTCGATTCTCAAGCGCCCGCTTGCTTTCCGCCACATTAAATGCCCATTTCCCCTATATATACCTGTCGACGAGACATTTTCTTCATCGACTTTCCTCTCTTCATTTCTTACTTACATTGTTCTAGCCGCTCAGGTAGAAGTTCTGGCTATAACTTAGGCTTTGATCTTTTTCCGATGGAGTTCCTATCTCACCGACTGAAAATTTACGATCCCGGTGATTGGATGATCCTAATTGACGATGGTGAGAGAACTGGATTTGACCGATCCGTATTGCGGGCCTCGGTTGTACCGATCTCGAGTTGCTCAACTGAGTTCATTCGGCTTCTCATCACATTGAGTGTTCCGACAGCGATTCTGATCCACATTGGGTGTTCCGACAACGGATGAAGCATCCGGTCGGCAATATCCTTGGGATCGATTATAAATCGATCCTTAGATCGGTGGTATCCTTGGGATCGCTTATAAACCGATCCTTAGATCGCCCCTTCAGATAGGATTTTCGCTCGCCTCTAGAGATCGCCCAAATGATGTAATTCTTCAATGTAATCAGATCTCTAGAGATCTCCCAAATGATGTAGTTAGACCTTTATTGTAATCCGATCCCTAGAGATCGCCCAAATGATGTAATCCGATCTCTTGAAAATAAAGACTTTACTTTGTCGGTTATCATCTTATTATTTTGCATTGATTATTTTCCGATCTCTGATGTGATTATCCAATCTGATTCTTTACCTGAATGACCCTTAACTGATCCTTTATTCAAAATTTTTAACTCATTATGCCGATCTCTAATTAACCGATCTCAGAACATTCGGTTATTTGAGAACAGCTGTCGAGTCCCACCAATCGATGCGCTGCCTAGAACTTCGCGAGCATTAAATGCTCGGACTAGTATAAATAGGGGTGGGAGGGTTAGCCAGTTGTTCTCTCATTCCTTTCTCAGCCTCTTGTTCGCAACTTCGAAGTTCTCTCCTTTTCTCCAGTTCTTCCGACGCCGATCAGACTCCGGTAAGGGCTTTAATCCTCTTTTTAGTTTAAGTTCTTTGTTTTTTTTGAAAATGAGCGGTGCCGAAGGTCAGAGAGCGGCGAGCCCTCCTTCCATTCAGTTCTCATGGTCATCGTCTGATGAAGAAGAGGCAGTCGGGCCCAGCGTGCAACCTAAACCCCCTAGGGTCTCTCGCCAGTGCCTGGCCTGGTCATACCATCAAGGCTTGCACCACCTTCAAGGAGAGAGACCCTTCCTATAGACGAGCTTCCGTCGGTTCTTCGGGAATCCGATCTGCAATCGTTTGTTCAAGAATACAACATTTGTCCTGATTCATATGAGCTGATCAAGTGCCATGGCGATCTTCGTGTCGATCACTCTTTTGAAGAGGATGACATGGTTATGGTGTATGAGGAACAGTTAAAGGCCGGTCTGAGGTTCCCTCTAGACGATTTCTATAAGGAGGTCCTAAAATTTCACCGAGTATCCATTGTTCAAATCCACCCCAACTCGTGGCGGATCTTGGTTGCTTTCCGAGGTCTATGCCGAGCTAAGGGAATCAGACCTACGGCTAAGGTGTTCGCCGAGCTACTGCACTAACTTCGCAGAAAGGATGACGAACATCGGTTCTTTCAGCGAAGCCTCATTGCGGACTCTTTTCCGATCCGCCTCATCCCTTAAGAATTGGAAGAACCGGTTCTTCATTCCGAGGAGTAAAGATCCGAGCCGCTGAGGACTTTCCTCGTAGCCGGTGGTACCAGGGCCCTCGCTCAAGCACATTACCTTGAGTCAAGAGGAAAGCTCAATAGTGATGGAGTGAAAAGTCGCCGCCACTCTAAAATATTCTGTCCAAATGCGGTGATCGCGAATCGCACCATTGGACCATGCAATCGATCACCGCCAAGCTCGCGAACTTCCGCTCTCGACCTCGGCATTGGTATTTTCTATATCTCGCTCGGGACCTTAGAGATCTCACTAACCTTTTCTTTGTGCGGTATGGCGGGTGGTGAGGGTTCTAGGAAGCGGAAGAAGAACAAAGAGATCTTAGGAAAGTAAAGGAGATGAAGCGTTGAACGACTTCAAACACCGGCCACGAACACGGGAGATACAAAGAGACCCACCTCAACCTTCGGGTCCGCCGACCACTGAAGCTGTCAGATCTCCTCCTAGATCGGAAGAGCAGCCTCCGCCTCTCTCAGTTGTCCCAAGCACGGAAGGGGGGCCTCCTCAAGCTTCTGGGAGGACCTCTTCTCGTGGCGCTCAAATGTTGATCGACTGCTTGAAGAATAACCGATCGTCGGGAGAACCCCGATTTTGCCAAAGTCCCGGGTCTACCATCTTCTTTCAGAGGACCGGACAGCTATCCTGAATAGTCTCGATGATATCTTGACTCGAACTATGAGCATAAACGTGGAGTGTCCGTGAACCGCACCATGATTCGAAAAGATTCGCGTGCGGGTAAGGAGGTCGGGAAGAAAAATCAGGAATTGGCTTCCCTCCGATCCCAACTCTCATCCGCTCGGGATTATATATCTCAAGTCGAGGGACGGGCGAAGTACCATGAAGACCAGCTGGCCGAAAGGTCTCGTGACTTGGCTGAAAGTGAACGGGCTCTCAGAGAAGTCCAGGCACTTGTGCCAACGGCCGCTCAGGTCGCTCAACTTGTAGAGGAGCTTAACGCGAAGGATAAGGAGCTTTCTGAGAAAGACAAAGAGCTTAAGGAAAAGGATGAAGAGATGGTGTCGGGAATAGCCGGAGCCTATGTGAATGCTCATAAGGATCTCTTGGCCGAACTCCAAAAGCGCTATCCTGAAGAGGACTTCTCTTGGATGGACGACCTGGCTCCCGGGGGCGATGGTGAAGATAGTGAGGAGGAGGGCGAGGAAGAGAGAGAGAGTGAGCAGAATGTAAATCAGGCTGGGGGTGATCCCCCAGCCGAATAACTTGTACAAATTATGAAATGAAATGGAATATCTCTTTTGTTCAATGAATGGATGTGATTGGAAAATCTTTGAATTGCCTAAGTATTTGATTGTATGAGCATAGCGAAACATGAACTAAATGCCATTATTAATCTAAGTATAAAAGATCGGAAAGCACAATAAGCATGAGATCGGTGGGGGAGAAATGCTGAACGGGACTTGATTAAAATTGAAAATTTAACTTGAACACTTAAGATCGGAACCCTCGTTAAACCGAACCAAAACTTTAGCTCTTAATCTTCCGAAAAGGAGGTTGGCAATAAAACTGGTAGGAAAAGATCTAGTGCCAGTTCATTTTATTTATCAACGGAGATCAGGAATATACTTGACAGGTCCGGAAATTCGACAACGGGTTTGAGAGGTCGGTAAATGATTTGAGAGATCGGCGAGGCTTAATGAATATGAGGACTCAGCATTAATTCAATTCTTTGTGAGGAGAGATCGGAAATGTGACCGCCTATCAAAGAGGGATCGGAAACGTGATTAGCTGTTCAAAGAAGAATTTTATTGATTCTAGGGATCGGCCAAAATATGGTGTCGACAAGGTGAATTAATGGAAAGGTAAGGAAAGGTAATGTATATTTTTCATGTTTAAAAAGAGGTGAAAGAAGAATAAATAATTATTAGAAGTACAAAAATACTATTTTTTATTAGATAATTTATTAAATGTTAAACTCATTATGATAAATCTTAAATTTGTAAATAATAATGGTCCACTATAAATAAATAATAAAATTAATAAATCAAAACAAAAATGCAAAAATCTAAAAAAGATTAAATAAAAAATGGATTATTTAGAAAAAAAATGATAATTGAAGCATAATAATTGGAGCAAACTATTGAAAGAACAAATAAAAAAATAATAATTAAAGTATAATAATTGCAGCAAAATATTTAAAAACAAATGATTGAAAACAGAGAAACTATGTATGGCCACTTGAGAGAGAAGACATTTATTTGTAGTGGTACGCTAGGTTTATTTTTAATGAGTATAATTAAATTTTTAACAAAAAATTAAGGATACAATAGAAAAATAAAAAATAAAGTAATTTTCAGCTCTTATCTTCCCCTGGTTACACCTCAATTTGGGGTGTAAGAAAAATTGGAATTTGAGGGGTAAAGAAGGGTAACCCTCCCTCAAATTCCAATTTTTCTTACACCACCCTTCCTTACCCCTCAAATTCCAATTTTTCTTATACCCCAAATTGGGGTGTAAGCAGGGGATATCCTTTACTAACTCACCTCTTCCTAAACAGGGATATAATAATTATTTACTCCTCCTTACCCTCATTTACCCTTCCCTCACCCCAACCCAAACAGAGCGTTAGTCACAAAACTTAGAGACTGGAGGAGAGGGTTCATCTCAAAGGCACTGGGCACTACGATACCTAAGTATGGACCTTCCTTATTTACCCTAATAATCTTTCTCATGATGACTCGAGAAACTGCTCCATAGGCTCTACTAGTGCTGCCAATTCCCACCACCAAAACCACAAGAAATCCCAAGAACATGCACCACCCTCAAATGATCCATCATCATTTTCTTTCTTGTTGCAACCAAAAAATATCAAGAACTATATGTAGTAGAGATGTTTTAGCAAGTCAAGAAATATACACCTGATACAGAATATTGAGGATGAAGATTCATAATTTGTGGTTAGCAATGAGAACACATTTTTGGAAGAATGAATAGGAAAATCAATATCATCATGAGGATTCCAATTTTGGTGCAAGTCAAATCCTGAGTTTCACATTTGCCACCATGCATACAGGGTTAGGTGGTTGGCTTTTTACTTCTTTGGCTAACAGAATCACTTCCTACAATCACTATTTAAGTCTCAATTAAAATTAAATGAATAAAAAATTATTATTATTATGATGATAAAAAAAAATAAATTTTCGTTTAAGATAATTAAGTGTTTAGAATTTATGATTTAATGTTTAAGGAGACTGTTGAATGATTATAAAAATGAATCTATAAATATCTATGATATAAATTGTAAAATATTGAATGATTAAGTACAAAGTGAATGAATATTGGGGGTCATTATACCCAGAAAATCATAATTTACTTGTAGATTATATAGTGTAATCTGAATCTGATTCTTTTAATTTGTTTTAGCTTTAAAACTGATTTGTAGTAGAGATTTAAGAGGATGTGATTCGATTTGATATGGCATGTTAAATTTATTAATTAGTTACTACATTTTTTTTTAAAGAATTTGTTTAACATTAAAATTAAAATTTATATTTTTTTTAAAAAACTTTTTGATATTGCAGTTAAAAAATGTAATTTGAAATGATTTATTTAGCTATTTGTATGATTAAAAAATCATCAAATTTAATAGGCCAAATACATTATCACACATATGAACTATTTGTATTTTATTTATTAAATAATTAAATTAATTTTGTAATCTATTGAACTCCTGAATTTAAAAATAAATTATTATAATTAAACACAAAATTTCCACTGAATAGTGATATGTCAAAACCAGTAAAAAATGGTGCCACTTTTTGCTGACTATGCTCTAAGTCTTCCATAAAACGACTAAGTTTCCCTCTTCTTTCACATCATTCTCTCTTCCTTCTTCATCTCTCTCAGTTGAATAGTTCAAATTTCACCTCACCTTCTAGACGTTAAAGTTATTATTGTATCTTTAAAGACAATGTTGATGCAAATAAAAGTAGATGGAGAAGAATGGAAGGAATTCATAAGGAAAAATCCATCTCTCGTACATGACTCTTCCATTTCTCAAGTGGGTTCTGGCTTTGCAATTTTAAGACCACAAAATCATTAGTTGAATTAATTCCTTCAAACCAATAAAGCCTTTTCTCATTTGGCAGAGAATTTTTTCCCCTTTTTTCTTGTGCATGCATCTTTGCGTAAAATGAATATATTCTGTAGTAGCAAAAACTCTGGAATTTTGGGTTGGGTTCTTTTTTCTTTGGTTAGTCTGCTTATTGTTATTATTCTAGATTTATCTCCTTTAATTTCACTTATAGTTTCTATGTTTCAGGAGACTAACTCGAGCATTTCCTAGCTCTATGCCGATGAATATTGAAATTCAGACTATAAATAATTTCCAATGAAAACACAAAGTATCATGTTCTCCTCCAATAAGATGTTGAAAATAATGAGAAAACTTTGAACCAAATGCAGCATATGAACATGAATAAAGCTAAGAATTTTATAGAGATGCCCCAGGAGGAAAGTGTGCAAGGTTCTATAGTTTTGGCATGCAAATTGCAATAACTTTATATTTTAGTTGAGATGCAGGAGAATGGAATAATGAATTATTTGGCTTTTCTTACTGTAAATGAAATACTAGAATAAATGCAAACGCAAGCAATCGACGGGGGATAACAAAAAAAGAAAAGAAAAGAAAAGAAAAGATTGGTGTTTAGTGTAGTTATTGATACTTGTCCGCAACTGTACGTATTCGTATAAATAATAAAGAGTGAGTAAAGTATCATTCCCACGAGAAATGTCTTTTATTACCAAAATTTATATTAATTTTACTAATATCTAAAATATCAAATTGGATTAAAGTCAAACAATTAAAATTTAACTAAAATTGAAATTGTCTACAATTGAAAATTAACTAGTAAAAGTAATAAAAATTTTAGAGTTAAAACCAAATAAAAGTGATTAGGGATATTGATCTCAATTGATTCAATAGTTAATTTCAATTAATTTTTTCTAATAATCAAATTTAACTACTCTTGTGAGGATTAATAATAAAAAAATCTAATAATCTCTTTCTAGCATCATCAAATTTTCTAATTAATGAATTAATCACTATTTTTCAATAGAGAGATATTCAATTAATTAAAGCATTAAGAGAAATATTATTTCAACAAAACTCTATAAACCCAGTCTTAGTTTCCTCTCTTAATTGAAATCTATGATAGTTGCTATAAAAATCAAACTCATAATCTTGTTTTCCAACCATAGATTATAAATCTAAAGATCATTCAAGTGTTTGGCCAAAATACCCAAAAGAATTAAATATAAGTAGCAACTAATCGCAAAGTAGAGAAAATTAAATCAAAATCTAGATATTAACATCAAGTTAAGTTACATCAAAATCCCTAACTAAAAGATTTAGCCACTTATGGTATCAAAATCAAAAATAAAATTTCTCAAATTAAAACCTAACATTATTTCTCAAAAAATGATAATGAAAGAAACTGAAATAAAGAAATGAAAAGAAGAAGAAAACTCTATTATTGGTGCCAAGGTCTTCCTTCAAGCTTTTCTAAATCTCTCCTCTCAAGCCTTCTTTTTTTTTTCCCCAAATTTTGAAAGAAAATAAGTGTTGAGAAAAACCCCAAACCTATTCTCCCCTTCTTTTTTCCTGCAAAAACCACCAACTAATACTTATCTCGGCCCTTCGTATATTTTTTATGGGATGTGAATGGTTAATTGAGGGAAAAAGAGCTAAAAATATCATTTCCTAGGCACGCTGTGTGCCTCTGCTGATTCTCCTAGGCATGCTGTGTGCCTTTTAACATCTCTCAGGTAGGTTGTGCGATTTGGCCTAATCTCACAGGCAGGGCGTGAGATGCATTGCTCAAAAATGACTTCACAATTTTTCTCTTTTTACAGCCTAGTTGTGGAATTTCTTCAATTCTCATGGTCAAAGTATGAGATACACTACTTAAAACATTCAATTTAACCTTTAAAATTTCTTTTTTTCCTATTTTCAATATTAGAAAGCTCTTTTAATTCAATCCTTGCAATAAAACAATAAAAAGTAATTAAATGAAATAAAATAAATTTGAAACTAATTACTCTAAAAATATTAACAAAAATTAACTAAAAGACTAAAATTAATAATATAAACATAATAAAAACTATATAAAAGAACTATGTATCAGTTATGCTTGGTTAAATTAACAATGATGATTAGTAATATTTGACCTTACAATTTAGTTGAGGGTGAGAGGTACAAGGGGAAAGAGAGAGGTAGAGAAGACGATAGATAAATTACCTACACTAGAATTTATGAATGAAAAAATTTTATTGATAATTCTAATTACAAATGAAATATAAATAAATTTGGTTGGTAATTTTTCTAGTTATTTTTAAAATTTTTTGTAATAAGCACAATCAATAAAAAATTTTATTTTTTTTTAAATTACTGTTTGGATGCAATTTTATGTTTAATTGTAATAATATTTTTAAGTTCAGATGTTTAATAGGTTATGAAATTATTTTAAACCCGTAATAAGTAAAACTCAAATAGTTAAAATGTGATATTTTTAATAATTTATAATTAAAATATATAAGATAGTTGTTTCATAGCCTCTCAAATAATAATGTTAAATAGAATCTAAATAGTTAGCTTATATTTTAAAATAATGTTTCAACTTTCAAGCATTAATTTTTCAATAAAAAAAATTACTAGCTTTTATATATATATATATATATATATATATATATATATATATATATATATATATATATATATATATATATATATATATATATATATATATATATATACACACACACTGGAGGCAGACGTATATTTTTAATAATAATTTTTTTTGGTTTAATTCATTCTTAACTCTTGGAATTTTAATTTGAAAATTTTAAAATTGTATTCAAGTGATTCAAAATTCATTTTTTAATTATTTTTAAAAATTTAAAAATAAAAAATATTTTAAAAATTCTCAAAATATTATAAAACTTTTCAAAATATATAATTATTTAAATGAAAATTATAAATAAATTCTAAAAAAATAAATTATTAAATATCGAAAACATATTTAAATACCAACTTCCTCAATCCAATCCAATTCAATATTTTTCTAATGGCCTATTGAAATGACATGTACATAAAATTTGTATATGATTTGATTTTAAAAATATAAAATTTAAAATTTAATCTTAATTAAAATTAATTATATTAAAAAATCATATATTATAATTTGAATATTAATTAAAATTAATTATATTAAAAAATTCATATATTATTATTTATTTTATATTTATATAAATTAAGGAAAGAAAGCTAAAATACATACCTTTTATTTTTCACTTTACAATTCTTGTGGGCCTTTTGCATAGAGAACCAATTTCGCACATGCCGCATGCATATATTTATAAAATTTATCTAAATTATTATGAAAAATTATTAATAAACAATATATGTGATTGCATATAATAATTTATTTATGATTCGAAGTCTTAAATTAAATGCAGAAGGAGGCCTCAGTTGCCCAATGAAAAACCAAAGCCGGTGAGCCCTTCGTGGCTGCCAACTCTCTTGGGCCTAGGCCCTCAATTTTTCCAACCATGATGTGTCATTTAATCATAAAATACCCTTAATTAAAGCTCTATTTATTGGAAAATAGTTTTGTAAAAATTATTATTTTAAAAAATATTTTATATTTTTTTATTATTTAATTATAATATTACATTAATAATATGTATTTATATCTACATATATAAGTATTTTCACATTTATTAAATAACATAAAATAATTTATTTTTCTATTATAAAAGATAAAGTTATTTTTTCTAAATAACTTAAATTTTTCTTTAACTAAAAATTTTTTTTCTTTTATTATTTTTTTATTTTTATAAACATTAAAAAAAATATATTTTTTTTAAAATATTTTCTGCAGCTAAGTCAATTTTATGATAGTAGCCCATCTATTTTTATTTTTCCATTAATGAACAAATTTTATGACTAATGGCGTACGTGATCTTATTAAAATTGAATAGTAATTAATAAAAAAAAGAATTTTTATTCTTACTAATTAAATTAAAGTATTATATTATATTGATATTTTAAGGTTAAAAAGGAGTTTAAAAAAAAAAGAATTTAAATATTATTAAAAAACTGTTTAAAATTTAATTTTATTAATTTATTATTTTTATAATTAAATATGTTAAATTTCATTTAAATTAATTTTTAATACTTTGTAACTAACATATTTAATAAAGTATTTTTTGAATATAAAAAATTCAATATTAATACTAATTAAATATAAATTTTAAGAATTAATTTAATGAACAATATTGATACCATAAATAATTCATTTTTAATTGAAAAAAATTAATTATGATTTGTCTAAAATTTTCTCTGATTTGAAAATTATCAGAATGATTTTTATTGAGTTTAGAGTTATCTTCACTAAAATAGTTTAAGTTAATATAGTTGGATTCCTCTTATTTTATATATATTTTATTCTTTTATGTGAGACACTAACCGTTTGTCAAAATGGAAAAATAAAAGAAATTAAGAAATGGAAAAGATGTTTTACCCAATACACAATGGACAACAAAAACTATGCAAGAAAAAACCTTTTATGCAAGGATATTGTATTGATCTAGAAATCAATGTGCTAGAACTAGAAGAGAGAGTGGTTCAATGTCACATCTTGAAAAATATGTAAAAAGCAGTATGATTTAAGGGTGGAATTCACATGGGGTCTCATGTTGGCAATATATGCCCTAGTTTCTGTACCTTAATGATTCTTAAATTACTCTAGACTGAGTAGACATCATCTACATATAATATACATAGCAATTTGTTTTTTTAATTTAATAGAGACACAATGTACCAAATGATAATTAACAAACTATATAATAAGAGATACTCATCTCACTTTCTCACTATAAATATGAATAATCTTAAAATAAAAATGAAAATTCGAGACTTCCCTAATTTTTACACCTTAAAAGTAAGAGAAAACAAATGATGTTAGCCTCTGATCGACACATATATAGCCACTTAGCATGAGGCAACTTTTCTTATTAGAATACTACATCAAAACAAAACATGGGGTCCTTTCAATATATTCTTGGAGAATTCTTGTCAGGGAAAAGGGGTGTAAAATTAAAGAGGAGAGGAAAAAAAATTGTATGAAAATGAAATCTTCCATGCCAAGTAAAAGCCATTGCATTATTTGTAGGCGTGAATGTACCGCATAATATATATTATTGCTTATAAAAGAGATTGCATTATTATAGTATTTGTAAGAAATGATGAGCAAAGATAAACTTAATTAAAAACCCTGGAGGAAAATGAATGGTTTCGTTTCTGTTCTTTTACTCTCAATTAATTTATACTATTTATCATTTTTGAGTTTTTAACAAAGTATTTGTCTTAACTTATAAACTAATCAAACTAACTTATAAGCTCTAAAAATATATTGCCCTGTTTATTTATAATAATTTTTAAACTTATAAGTTAAGCTTATAAATTAAAAAAATAAGTTAGAAAAAACTCAATTTCTTTATTTTGGTACTTTTAATGATTGTGTTTATAAGTTAGTTTGATCAAGTATTTCACTATTTTATCCTTATTTAATTTTTAAAATTTCATCATAAATTTCATTTAATATTTTTTTAGTCATTTTAATAATAAATATGCTTATAAGTTATTTTTTATCAAATAAATTAACTATTTATCAATCACTTGTAAACACTTTAATTAAATAGATAACTGTTTAAAATTTTAAATGTTTATAAACTCATATTAACTTATAAGTTCAAGTGGCTTATAATCTAATTTTTATAAATTAAATCAAACACCTAAATGATATTAGAAACACATTTATTCACCAGGAGAAAAGTTATGGGTGTGACAAAAGAAGTTTTTGGTTTTGGCTATCCTAAGGGCGCCTAAGGGTCGAGCAGCTAGAAGTAGAAAACATTTAATATTCCTGACTACTAACAATAATAAAACTTGAACACATGATATCGTAAATTTTGATATAATTTAATATTATTAAGTTAAAACCGATATATTAAAATTCTCACAAGTTGTAACAATCATTTCTTTAATGAAATATGTATCCAAAATATTACTTGTTATTAATTATTTAATCTAATTTAGTTTTCAAGTTCAAAATAAATAGACAAATTCTTATTGGAAGGAAAATAAGTGGATAAAAACTTTATTGAAAATTAAGAATTTTGTAAATTATTGTCTTAAAATTTTGAATTAAATGCTATATCAAATCTATAAGTGTATTCTTTTATAAAGCTCATTAAGAAAGATTCTCCCTACTCTTTTTGAGAAGAGCAAATCGATAGTCATGTAAAAACTTTTGATACACTTATTTTTAAAGATGCGTATTTGGAGATGGGTTCAGCATGGCTCTTTAAGGTGTATGCTTACTTGAGGAAAAGATTGAGAAGACCTGTAAATCCATTAATTTTAGATCATAAATAATAAAATAAAACAAATTCTAATGCTTGATGCCAAAAATTGTTCCTAATTTGACGTGAATAAAAAATAAATAACATATCAAAAGGAAACTCTAATCATTCAAATCCAAATTAATGAGGTTTTAACTATATATATAGTTCCCACAAATGCTTGTTTAACCAAGTTTCTTTAATATTTTGTTCATGTAATTAATTAAGATCAAAAAGTTTTTTCCCTTTCTGTTTCTTGATCATTGAGAGAAGAAATTACTAATTAGGAAGTGGGAATCAAGTTAATTAAATGCCCTAATATATATATATGCTGGATCAGATGATTCCAAGAATGCTGCTTCCGGAGCAGAGCATTAAAATGATTAATCATACTAGAATTGCATATACATGAAAAGCAACATATTAATTACTAGCAGCTGCTTAATTAAGGAAGAACAAAGATAAGTTTAATCTTAAATTAGAGAGAGAATTAATTTTGGAGTTGCAAAGTCCAAACTAGAGCACACACTTGTAGCTAGCTAGATTGTATAGCATCATGAGCAATCAGCCTTAGATTTTAGCAGAGTGACTGCTCATGATGTTATATCGTTTGATGAAGCTCTTGCATGCTATCATCCACCGGAATACAACTCCTATCCGAACCCGCCGCCGAGAGCAGGAGCCCAGTAGTCTGCCCCATTATCGCTTCCAACCTGCAGAGTGCACGACAAAGGAACCAGACACAACCCTCTACTCCTCAAGTCCTTCGTGGGTTCTTCATTGTAGTCCTATAAAATATTAAAGAGAAAGAAAATTGTCGATTAGAAGAACATTTCAGAAGGAGAAGAAGAAAGAAAGAAAGAAAGGAAGAAAGGGTGGGTTTTATTCATCAAGAAGTACCTGCTGAGCAGAAGCTCCTTTCCTCTTTACGCAGTTATCATTCAACAACTAGTCAAAGAAATAACAATAAAAATTTTTAGGATTTCACTTTGCAAAATTTCAAGAATTTGAAATTCAAACTAATTAAGACAGCTTTTAATCATCCATAAAGCTGAAAACAAAATTTTCCTTTTAGGTTAAAGAATCACAGTAAACTCTACAGATACAGCTAGCCTTTTATTTTCAAATTCAAGTTCTCCAAACCTTTTAAGGAGGTAATGGTGGATCCAATAAAGCACATACCTGACCTGGGTCCTCTGGAAATATACAATTCCTTTCGCCTTGAACCTACCAAGAAAGAAAATTACAATCATTAATCAATTAATGCCCAAATAATTCTTCAAAAATATTCTCATGCACATGCAAACACATATCCACATGCTCATGAGAGAGTGTTTCTGTTTTGGGAATTGAGAAACAATTAGGATTTTATATGAATAGACTATAGATAGAGTTCCTTACAGATTGTTGATACTGCTGCTGCCTCATATTTGAGGATCCTCTGCCCAAGTACGGCAAGCTGAGAGCCTGCATTTAAGGGGGATAAGTCATAAGAGAAAGATATATTGAAGTATATTTGGAGGAATTCAATAACTATAAATGTGCTATTCCAAAAAAATAACTATAAATGTTAATAGAACATTGTGGAAAAAGAATAAAAAAAAAAAAAAAGAAACTGAAACTTCTAACAGTGAGCCATCACTGGTACATGGTTGTTTGCAAAAATAAAGGAAGAAAGAAACTTCACCTCAATTTGGCTCTGAAGGAATCTGATGTACCCTATGGCTTCTAGCAATACGGAGGCTGTGTCAGTCTGCAAAAGAGAAAAATACCACACCGCATACATCCAAAGTCATGTTGTCTTGTCTTCTTTATAGTTAAAAAAGAAACCCTAGTTCCCAAAATAAATTTAGAAGAAATTCATCAAAAGAAAAAAGAAAATCAACCCTTTTTTTTTGTAAAAAAAATCTTCTTTTTTATGGGTATCCTCATAAAGAGTTATTGTTGTTTTATTCCATTTATGCTCGCAAGATCTAGTTTCTTTAAGGCTTTCTTAATTAACCAAATTAATTGGTTAAAGCCTAATTACCTTCCCAAATGGAGAAACTAGCTGGTGAAGGGCAGTGACTCTGTCACCCAATTTCTCTTTCCTTACCTGGTGAACGCAAAAATATCAACATTTTAGCTGCAAGATTTTATCTCTTCCTTGGATTTATGGACAAAATGAAAGTCTAAAAGAATCAGAATGCTTCAAGAAATGGACAGTCAAGAAAGACAACAGTGACCACCACGGGTATATATGCTTGTGAGTGAGTGTGCATGCTGTGTCGTGTATGTAGTGGGTATGTATTTTGCGCGAAAGACGGTTCTGCGTATTTTACCTTAAAGGTGGATTGGGTTGAAGAAGGTTGAACCTTAGCTTTCTTAAGTGCCCCACCAGTTGCAGTGCTGTTACCCTGCAGTATAAAATTAAGGAAGAAATTTAGTAAAAATTTTGGTATGGACATCTGTGATAAGTATGATTATCTGAAACCAATAATGATCTAGACATAAACATTAACGTAAACCAATAAGAAGTATCGGAACTGCATTTATTTTTATGAGTTAGACATAAGTTTTGTGATATGCAGCTGATATTTGAAAGAATGCAAAAAAAGGAAAATATAGTATCAGATTGAGAATATATATATATATATATATATATATATATATATATATATATATATATATATATATATATATATTCTTTCTTTATCTCTTGTCACACCTCAGAGGATCGATCTGGTGGTGGATGCCTGGCATCTCCTTTGTTGGTAGAAAAATCCAACATGTTATTACTGCTGAAACTTGTAACACAGGACTTGGGGGAAGAAGCAGGAGGAATCATTTGAGACCAACTAGGTTTTGCTGCCTGGAAATCTTCATTTGCATGTCCATAGACATAGCTGGTTGCAGAGTTTTCTTGCTTCACATCCAAAACAGCACAGGCACTTGAAGCTTGATGATGTAACATTTGCTCCTCCCAATTTTCCAACTTCTTAGCCTGAAAATATCTCATATTTCCCTTATTATCTTCATCCACCAATCCACCCCTAAAAAAAATACATCAAGAGCCCCAGCAAATTTCAATAGTCTGCATTAAAACCTCAATACATAGAAAGTTTTAAAGATCTATATATGCAGAGAGAGGAAGGAAAAGTGCATGTATGAAATGAAACATGTTTAGGAGACAAGTATTATGAATACGAGTAAATTAAGTGTCTATGAGGATAAAGGTGGAATTCTGTATAAAAACAACCACAACTATGCCTTAATCCCTAGCTAGTTAGCTCTGCTATATAAATTTTTTTTGGCCGTTCAAAAAGAAAGAAAGAAAGAAAAACTCCACATGCGCCCAAGAGGGAGAACTAGAAAGGAAAGAGATTTACATAAGGAGTTGGCTCCATGATTCTGGAAGTTGATCTTGATTATCATGCCAAGAAGGAATAGTAAGTGAAGATGAAGATGAAGATGAAGAAGAGGAAGAAGAAGAGGAAGACGAAGAAGAAGAAGAAGAAGAAGAAGAAGAAGATGGTGTGTAGTGAGGGAAAAGACTAGGCGGGGGCAGAAAGGGAGATGTTTGTTGGTGAGTTGGTGGCCTCATGTTATTTATGTTCCACCAGTTAGGGTTTCCGGCCATTATTTGCTGCAACGGCGGTGAGCTCTGCAAAACACCTCGATTCATTGCCTTCCTAAAGAAAACTGTTTCACTTTCGTTATCTTTCTTGATTAATTCACCTTCTTTTCCCTTTCTTGAAGCTCCCAAACCGGGTCTTTGCAGACAAAGTTCGAGTGGACTCGCTATTCTGGATTAAGTAGAGAGGGATCTCAAGTCCTGTTTGTTAAGACAATTTAAATCATGGAGCTTTGAGAACCTTTGTCTTTCTTCTCTCTCAATCTCTTTTCTTTCTTCATTGCTTTACTTTTTCCCTCCTCTTTCTTCTCTTTCTTTTATGTTTTTCTTTTTCTTTCCTGCTTTCTCTCTGCTTTTGCTTTATCTCAAAGTGGGACAGAAAAAGGTGGTGGTAACTCTCACTAACTAAAAAATCTCAAAAAAAAAAAAAAAAAGAGAGAGATTTCATTACAATAACCTTGGTTGGACAATTTTGCTGTATTATGTATCCATGTGTCTTCTTATATATCAATCCAAAGCAGCTAGCTATAAAAGCATCAATAGGTTAATAAGGGAATTACTTAACCGTAGTTTTTTTTTTTTTTAGTTATTTGAGTTGAGGCCATTTAAAAAATTGAGATTTTTTTTTCCTTTACAAAAATTTAAATTGAATCATTAGTTTCAATTCGATTTGAGATCCTAGGGAGGAAAATTGAACTCAAGCTTTGATATTTTCGGTTTTAGTTTAATGCAAACTCTTAAATTTAGGGTTGAGCATTTGGTTTAAATTGAACCGAATTATTAAAATCGCATTAATCGAATTATCATATTTTAGAAATCAAATTGAACCGATCAATTTTTTATTTTTTAGTTTTTTTTATTTAGACTTGATTTTCAAATTATTTGATCTGATTTTGATCTGGATTTGAATGTAATAACCATTAGTCGATGAAACAAAACAATTTATATATATATATATATATATATATATATATATAAATTCCCTATAAAAATAAGGTAATTTAAAAAAAATAAGGCATTTCGGTTCGATTCTATTCAATTGATTTTTTCTCTTCAAAACTGAACTGAAGCAAAATAATCGAAAATCTAATCGAATTTAATTGCCTTAAAACCAAATCAAATTATTAAATTAAAGCGGTTCAATTTGATTTATTCAGTGCAAATCAAATAGTGCTCATTCTTACTTAAACCATTGATAATTTCATCTTAAGATTACTCAAGTCCATTTCAAAAACCCAAATCATAACTGACTCATTATAATAATTCTGCAAAGTGCAAACCCATTTTCATCTAATTGAACCGCTTCATGGCTATTATATGGCCTTGCAATTAACATTTGGATTCAATTTAAGTTGATATTGAGTTAGAACTTCCTTTAAGTAAAGAGATCAGTAGTGAAAACTCGAACTTGATATCTACTAAATGAGTGATGTATTTTTAATTATTAAACAAAATTACTATAATAATATAATTTAAAAAAAAAAAAAAAAAAAAAAGGCATTCATATGCATAAAGAATATAATTGTGGCTGTTAGAGTAAGACCCAAAAAAAAACCAACAAAATTTAAGAAACTCCCTTAGCCTAAGGTCCTAAGTGAATACTACCAGTGGAAATTCTTAGCTAATAAAATGGCTGAATAATTAGTATGATTTATGATAGAATTTATCATTGAATTTGTTTCATATTTATGCTCTAAAATTTAACTAAGTTGTGGGGTTCATACACCAAACTCAATCTGACACTCATTTCTGAAATCAACTTATATTACTATTTTGTTATTTTGGCTACTCATGGCCAACAAGGAATAATTTTGAATGTGGGCTCAATTGTCCCACATGAAGTTAGATAATAATTTTATAGATTAATGGTAAAGAAATCATCTATTAATTTCTTTTTTTCAAATTAATGATTATAATTTTCTTTTAATAAAAATACCCAAAATTAATAAATTTTAGTTTAATAATATATGAAAGTTGTTTTTAATGTGATGAGATTTTTAATTTAATATTTCATATTAATTACTATATATCTCTTACTCCTTTTGAGAATATTTACTTATTTATTATTTATAATAACAGAAAAATTTAAAAAAAATTCTAATATATCCTTTTAAATAAAATGTTTATTTTAAGGCCAATTTAATTTAAAAATTAAAATTTATGAATTAAAATTTTTAATTTTTTTATTTAAATAAAAAATTTAATTTCTTTATTTTAGAATTAAATTTCTTAATTTTTTAATTTAAACTAAAAATTTAAAAAAGTTTATTTTTAAATTTTTTTAATTTTTAAATTAAATTGAAATTATATTAAAATTTTTAAATTGACCATTAAAAATGAGTTAAATTGACACATCATTCACATGCAAATAATTAAATGCCGTATACAAACAATGGGATAATTTAAAAGTTGGATTAAATTAGAGCAGAATTCACCGACCAAAAAATTTAATTGAAATTATATTTAAAAAAAAAAAAGAAGAAGAAAGAACTGATAAGGGTACGTCATGATGGATGAAAAAAATAAAAATTGATGGCATTTGTGATGGTTGTGATCAGTATGGGCAAAAAGCAGTGAGATCGAGGAAGAAAAATTAAAATATTATTTTAAATAATAATAATAATAATTAAATAAAAATACTAAACCATTATTTTTTTAATTGTATGTAAAAAAAATAACAAACTTTTAATATTTGTTATGATTATATTTAAAGAAATAAATTTAGTTTAGAAAAATTAATAATAAATTATAACATAATTTTTGAAGTTTATTTAATTAATAAAATAATTTATTATTCTAAATTTGATATTTAAATTTTTTCTTATTATATAAAAGATATTTCACCATTAATTGAAAAACCTCTTTATTATCATCTTATATGAAAGGGAATGTGGGGTTAGAGTTAGGGACATTACCTGTAGGCTAACGCTAGAGGTAGGAAGGTAGGAGTGGCCATTCATAAAACAAAAACCAAAAGCTACGGCATCAAAGGTGATTGAAATTTCCAACAACATTCCCATCTACATCAAAAGAATAACATTACTAATAATAAATTATATATTCTCTTGTTGATATAATTTATGGTTAATTTTATTCTCACGACATACATTCCCTTAAAACCGCATTTCAAGATTACAAGCAAACAAACAAAGGAACAAACTAATGCTTAAATCTCGAGGCATCCATGGATATATAGGAACATATATAACCTTTGTTTATTGGCCATAACAATAATAATAATAAAGAGTGCAAAGAAATAAGAGGAATGCTATTGTTATGTATGATACATTGGGGGTATATAAATTTTGAAGATAATATCAAATTGAAGAATCATAATTACTATCGGGTTGATTTGAATTTATATTATTATATTTTGATTTAGTTTTAATTTTTTAATAAAAATCTAAATGGAATTAAATTAGATCTATATAAAATTAAGATTGAATTGAAAGAACAAAATTAAAATCATATTAAAAGTTTAGTTTGATTTTAATTTTTAAATAGACTTAGAATCAAAATCAGAATCACACTGCAAAGCGCCATGTTTTTTTCTATTTTATGTTCTTTGGCCATCTTCTACCTCTACCAAAATAAACAAATTAGGAGCAATTCTCTCTAGTCCTCACCTCCTTTTCCTTTAATTCTTCTCTCTATTTATTTTATAAGCAAATTGCAAATAGATCTCATTAAATCATTAGGTTTAAGTTAAACAAAAAGGTTAATTAATTAAGTAATTAGTCCATAACTAAATCACAATCAGTACCAAATCATATCAAATTAAATTCTCAAACCTTACTATATATTCACAAGGAACATGTATGACAAAGCTTGAGTCATTTTGTTTTTGTCTTATATGAGACACTCGTAGTGATGAATCGGAAAAATCATAGAATATGACTGTGATTCTATATAAAATTATTTATGTGAAATGAAAAATCAATTGAAAAATAATAAAATTTTATTAATTCTTATTTAAAGAGTAGGTTTTTTTTTTAATTTTAATTTTTTATTAATTAATTTTTTGTTGAATTGGAATATGATCACCAATAGCTAGAAGACCTTTTTTTTATTTCAAAAGAATTTCAGCATCCACCTGAATTAGGTAATGGTTACTATCCTAATCACCCATTAATTAATATGATTAATTTTCTCATGACATCGACATTTTTGAAACTTGACATGTCGTATCTACCAAGTCGAATATTATTCATCAAAGGGTGTGGTTATTATTATTATTATTTTTTAACTTGTTTTATGCTTGATCATTGGATTCCTCATCGCATGCTTCTTTATTATTATTATTATTATTATTATTATTATTATTATTATTATTATTATTATTATTATTATTATTATTATTATTATTATTATTATTATTATTATTATTAAATTAATTCATAATTAATCCGTCTTTATGATCACCATATGACTTATTTTATGATTCTTAATTAACCCCTAAAACCCTAATTATACCCTTATTTCTTATTTTAAAGGCTTATCTAACGGAAAGGGTATGCTATATTTGTATGGCTAGGTAGATCACCATCTACTCAAAGAAACGTAAATAGACAAAGCACAAAGAACTATAGGAGTTGTCATCTATACATATACATCTATATATATACACACACAAACACCTCCTTTTACTTAATCCATTATAATTTATGACAAAGTTTTATAATATTTCTAATACAACTTATTAAATCATTATAATGTATAAACTAAATAAGAAATTTCAAGTCATATATTTAAAAAAATTTTACTGTGGGATTCAAGTGAAATATTTTATAAAATTTATAATTCGATGGTTACAAAGAAAATATATAATTTTTGTTGGTGAAGAAATATCAACATGTAGTGTAGGTCATTTTGTTGATTAAAAAAAAAAACTAATAATAAGGTATGGTAAAAGGGAATAAAATTTTTTTTATAAATGAAATTTATATTAATGAATTAGGAAAAATTTAGCATGCACGCATCAAAACTAATCCCGTGAGTTGATCAGCAAGCCGCCTAAAACATCCAAAGATGGTAGCATTGTCTAATCATGGTGATAATTAGTTAAATTCCTATTAAAGTTAATACATAGGGTACGTAGGCCAATGTGTAAGCATGCATTTAGAAGAAAACGATCGATGGATGTTTTATTGTTTAGGGTTAATCCTTTAATTGTCCCTTTGTGGATTTACGTGCACGCATTTCGAAGTATCTTATTTGATGATTAAATCTTATATATTTGGGAGACAATAGGATTTACTTACCACCCATCCTAAAAATTCTTTCAACTATATTAAGAATTAAAAATCTTTAATTGCTGACTCTATCTTTCATGGACTTACAATTAGGGGTGTGCAGTTTTCGGTTTAAACCGAAAAACCGAACCGAACCGATTAATTAGGTTCAATCGGTTCGGTTTTAAAATTTAATCGGTTCGGTTCGGTTTATAATTTTGATAATTTCAGTTAAATCGGTTCGATTCGGTTATTTTCATAAAAAATCAAAAAATCGAACCGAACCGAAATTATTAATATATATAAGAAATAAAAAAATCGAATCAAATTGAATCGAACTGAATCGAACCAAACCGAAATCAAAGGAAACCGAACCGAACCTAAAGATTTTTTAGTTTTGATTTCTAATTTTTTTTGTTTTTTTGTTTTTATTATTTAGATTTAATGTTAAAAATATGAAATTTTATAAATTTCGGTTTGATCGGTTTAAAACCGAACCGAACCGAAATTTATCGGTTCGATTCGGTTCGGTTTTCTCCTATCAATCGGTTCGATTCGGTTTTTAAAATTTTTAATTTTCGGTTTTCGGTTTTATCGGTTCGGAACCGAACCGACCGTTTGCACACCCCTACTTACAATTTTTTTAATGATTTTTAAGGCCCAAATCTAATCATCCTTAATCATGTTTTACCTTACCCTTTCGATTTTCCACCCTTCTTTTTTCCATTGAATCCATAATTGCATTACATGTAGTATAATACTATTTACTTTTGCAATGACATCTTTTTCTTAAGGTTGTGGATATTTCTTTTTTCTTGAATTAACTTTTGAAGTGAGTTAAATTCAATTCATTTTCTTAAAATAGCATCAGATCGAACATTCCCAATTAATATTTGGATCTCTCATAAATTTCACATTTTAAGTGTTTGATTTTAAGTTTACAGAGTGTGTGACTATCTTACATTGATTTCTTCTTCTTAACTAATTTTTCAGATAAGTTAAGCTGACCTATATTTTTAAGAAATTATCATATATATATATATATATATATATATATATATATATATATATATATATCATGATCAATTATAGGGTTTTGAATAAACTTACACGCATTAAAATTAAAATTAAATTGACTGAAACAATGCATTTAATGCGTACATGAAACAATGTACTTCCTGTGAGATAGATTGGACTAATATTATCATACTGGAGAGTTGCAGTACCAGAACACTTGATACCAAGTTTGGATAATATACTAACAAGGACAGGAGCCATAGAAGCTCGGAAGTGGCGTTAGCAATTACTTGATTCTCAATTTCTACCGATGACACGGCTATTGTCGCCTATTCCTTAGCCATTCAGGATACGAGTAACTTGCCAAGAACAGCAACTTAACTATTGATCAGCAGGACAACTACCCCAATTACTATCTTAGAAGCACCCCAATTACTGTCTTAGAAGCATTGTAATTGAGATGAAGAATTTCTATTGAAATATAATCCTTGACCTTTGTTTTAATGTAGTAAACTCAATCGGTTCAGAATCGAAATCAGCCTGAAATCGACTATTGGTTCAATCCCGAACTAAAATTGATTAAAACCACATTAATCAACGACAACATATTTGAACAAAATCAAAATTTTCTTTTAGAAAAATTCAAAAACTGAATTGTTTTTCAGACCATCACAATCTTGGATTTACTCATATACAACAAAGAGATGGTAGACGGGTTGGCCCGAGTGGGAAAATCATTTGAAAACTTAGAAAGGAATAATGTAGTGTGTATATAGATATCAATTTTTTTGAGCTATTTTTATTTAGGTTCACACTTTTTATGTTTAGAACACTAAGAAAATTGATTTATAGAAAATATTTTATTAATCAAAAAGAAAATTAAGTCATTAAAAAAATAATTTATTCTTTTTAAAATAAGAAGTCATTTTTAAATTTTGACAATATTATTAAGTTCTATTTATTTTAAAAAAATATTTTTCATGAATAATTTATCTCATGCATGAATAATTATTTTAATGTTTCACATTTTAGACTCCATTTATTTTTCAAACTTTCACAATTTTATTAAAAGGTGCAAATAATTATTCACGCATAAGATAAATACACACTATTATTTTAACACTGCAACTTAATAAGTAAAAATATTTTCATTAATTTTTTTTTAAAAAAATAATTTTATGAAAAATATTTTTTATATATAAATTATATTTTTCTTAAAATAAATAGAATTTTAATTAAAATTAAATTTTATCAATATCTTAATTTTTTTATGAATTGAAAAAATATCTTATTTTTTTCAAAATACAATTTATTACAATGTATATTAAGAAAAATGTAACATCAGATGACAAAATCGTCATTTAACAAAACAATTAACAATTTAAATATTTGAATTATATATATATATATATATATATATATATATATATATATATATATATATATATAAATATATATAGGTGATTTGACAAAGTCTTTCTATTCATATAGGTAACGTCCTAGCTGAATCGAGTCATAGAATTATCTGGACAATATAAAGACAAGATCACAAGATGATAAGATGACTATCAAGTCGGACTTGAGCTATTTCAACTTCAATTATAAAAAGCTGATTGCTTTGGCTTGTCTCTCTTGCTGCTTTTTATCTTGGGTTGCTGTTTAATTACGCAATCGCCATTGAAATGTGAGATTGTATTAATTGTAAAGGGAAATTACAAATTTTTAGAAAATTAAATACAATAATTTATAAATTAAATATTAATAATAAATATAAAGGATAAATTAATTGTTAAGTCTATTAATTCATTTGATTGATTAATTAAGTTAGTGAGAATTTTCATGTTGCTGATCACTTTTTATTTATAATTTCCTTTAAAGACACTTAAAAGTATCTCTGGTGGGGTTTGTCTTTAATCTATAAACTGATTAAATAACTTGTAATTTTATAATAAAATAAATCGAGTAAATTAATGGATTTTTATTTTTAAATAAAAACAGCCACGTGACTGACAGCCATAAATTAAACAGAACTTTATGGCCATGGTCGAGTCCAAATTGCTAAAGGACGAACCCAAACTACAGACACGAGTCAGCCACACGTGTAAAGTAATATTATTTAATTTCTTTGTTCTTTACGTGGAAAAAAATAATTAAAAAAAAAATGAAAAGGAAGTGATGTTGGGCAGGCAATTCACATGGAAACTTGGATTAATTTAGAGGGAAGATTTTTAGAGTCAAAGCAGAATTTGATTAGGGATCACAAAAATAAATTGGTTGTCTATTCGGTTGCTCCATAGCCATAATTGTTTTCAAGATTTTGTTTACTGTAACTTCATTTGCTTTCTCTTCACCCATCATTATTTTCTCATAAATTCACTCTTATAATTGTTTTCCAGGTTCATCAAATCTCACATCGATTATCAACAGTAGTATGTGTGTTTTATATAAAAATAATAATTTTATTAAAATTATCATAATTTTAATAAATATTTATTTTTATCATTAAATAGTGTGTATCTTTCAATAAAAAAAAAATTATTTTGAAAATAGAATGAGTTAATCTCTACATATGGCAACCTACGGATTAAAAGCAGAGACCACTCCCTTATCCTTATCATGTTGAGGGGTGAGCGAAAACTTTTTTGAAAGGAAATGGATGGGAAGAATTTTTCCACAAATTTTAAAAAAATATATTTTAATTTATTATTATAAAATAAAAATTTATCAATAATATATACATATATTTGTTGTTAAATCTCTTTAAAAACTTAAAAATACAAGTTTTAACATTTTTTTAAAAAATTATAATATTTAATAAATATATAAAAAATTAATTTTTAATAAAAATGAGACTTTTTACTCACTCACGCAAGGCAAGTAAAGCTGAGTTGAGTTTAAAAACAATAATCATTTCTATTTTTATATGATTTATTTTCATTAATGAGCTAATTTTATAATGAAAAAAGCAACATTTAGCCATTAAAAATACTAAATAAATACCTTATAATTCTATGGAAAATCACATAGAATTATTGTCGCTTATATTTTTTTAAAATAAATTTTAATTTTATATATTGGAAGGGACTAAAAAAAAATCTAATGATGGAGAGGAGAAAAGGGTTTGAATTGAAATAAAGAGAGAAAGAAGATTTGACCATTGTATTAAAGAAGTCAAAGGGGAGCTGATTGGTGGGCCCACCACAACTATTTTATTTATTTTTAATTTATGTGAGGGTGACTTAAAGTTTTTGGACTGTTTCAATAAGGGGTGGTGGTGGCGGTGGTGGTGGTGTGGACCCTACTGTTGCCTGCACCTCTTTACCTACGATGACTTAGAAGATGAAATAAAACTCTCTTTCGACACCGACTCCTGACAACTTTTTTTTTTTTTTTTTAACATCATCTAATTATTATTATTATTATTTTTTAATATATAGTTTTCTCTGCTTCTTTTTTAGCTCGAAAACAAAGTCATGCTTATGTCAATCGTGACATCTCAACTCTAATTAGAGTTGTACAGTAAAATTGACAAATTAATTTAAATAAATTTAAATTAAAATTAATAATTTTACATATTTAAATATTAATTTTAATTTAGAAAGGTTAAAAATTAAAATTTTAATTTGAATTTCAGATTGAAATAATAAAAATCAAAACTATATATATATATATGAATAATTTTATTTTATTTTTATTTTGATTAATTTTTACTGAATAATATATCTTAAATTATTATTTTAATTTTTAATTAATGCATAATAATATGTATATAAAAAAATTTAATAAGAGTTGAATTATAAAAATTTAAAATGTATTAAAAAAAGTAAAACCTCTCAAACCGAATTCAATCCGATTAATGTGAAAACCGAATATATACAGTTTTATAATTTAATTTATTGGTTTTAATTTGAATACTATTAAAATTGACTTTTTCTCTGGTTGATTTAACAAAATATATTGAATCCAACAAACCAACACATATATATATATACTCCGAACTCCAATTCATTCAAAATATTTACCCCATCCACATCCCTTTTTCACATATTTTTCTTTTAATTTACAAGATTATTTGCAAGTCAAATAGTTTTTAATCTATTAATGATCGCGTTAAGAAACTATATTTTCTTAACGCGATCATTAATAGATTAAAAACTATTTGATATATATATATATATATATATATATATATATATATATATATATATATATATATATATATATATATATATATATTGAAATTTCAAAATGAAATGATAAATTGCAACTTTTTAACTTTTAATTGAATTGATTATAATGGTATAGAAAATATTTGATTAATATATATTTGATTAATTGTTATATATATTGTTGTCCCAAAATAGTCCAAGAGGGGGGTGAATTGAATTTTAACAATTTTTCGATCCTTGCTTGTAGCCTAATGAAAAATTGTGATTTTGTTCAACTAGGTGCTTCTTAATATATAATGACAGTGATATGTATTTCAAAAAAGTGTCCCTAAGTTGCAATTCAAGCTTTAATCAATATTTATGGCTATTACAACATGCATCACAAAATACTCAACTAATTTCTCATAATACTCATAAATCCTCAAATATACCAACTTAATATATTTAATCAACATTCAAGGTCATGTATAAAAATTAAATTGTATAAAAGTAAAGAAGTTAAGGTTAGAGAGATCAAACACAATGATTTTTATAGTGGTTCGGCTTAACTAGCCTACATCCACTCTTTCAAAGAACCCTCTTTGAGTCTTCTCTTCACTATTTGCTCTTTTAAAGGTAAGAGACCAAAAGCTCTTTATAACTTTTTAACACCAAACTTTTACCAAGGTAGCTTGAACCCTTGACAAGTGCTATCTCAAGCACTTACTCTCTCTCAAGCTTCAATAGTTGCTTGTACAACCTCTCTTAAATGCAACTTAATGTTTTAACACTCACTCTTACTCAATACAAATCAAACTATAAAGAATAGATGAGTTGATTTGCCAATGGTAGCTCAAAGACTTTAAAGCTCTTGAATGAAAGCAATAAATGAAAAATCAAAGTTGGAGTTCAGATGTAAGCTTTCATCAAGTGTAAAATGAAATAAAGAATGTGTATTTATAGTCCCAAATCATTTTAGAGCGTTTGAAACCTTTTTGGAACATTATACACACTGCTCAAGACAAAATGATCGTTATTTTGTCTTTTTATGCGAAGTTGAGCAGCTCTGATCATTTAACAAACTAATGAAATTTTGGCAACAGCAGTAAACTAGTTAGTAAACTAATGTTTTAGCAAACATATTAGCAAACTAATATTTTAGCAAAGCAGTTAGAAAACTAAGTCAACAGCTGCATGTCTCAACTTGTAATATTTAAAAAACAAAGATTTAGACCTTAAGAAGAAAAAATAAGTTCCTATAGCAGTATCCAAGGTCATGATGAGAAAAAGTAATCAGAAAATAAAGTTTCATTTTTGAGCTCCATTCGACTAAACTCTCATCTATTCTTTTCACATAAGACCTAAGACTCAATCTCTACCTCTATGACTTTAATACCTTTACTTTAGGTCTTGGATTTCATAATCTTGTTCTTTTCTCATCTTGAATTTGTCTTAAAATGCCTTTGAATATCCTTTCTCTTTAGGTGCAACTTCAAAGATTCTTTATGAATAAGAAAAGGAATCTACACATCACTTTAAAGTTGGGTTAGATAGATTCTGTTTGAGTTTTGTTATCATCAAAATCAATATTCATTTTGAGCTACACGGGGTCAACATATATAATAAGCAAGTTACCAACTTAATTAATAAGGAATATGAATAAATTAAATGGATAATATTTTGAGTGCAAATTCGTTGCCCAAAGCGAGAGAAAGAAAGAGCCTTCATAACCTAACATGACATGATGATAAAATTATATGTATTGAAATATTGTGCAAAATAAGCATTGGTGTTGGACTCCCTAACAAGACATAATTATAGGTTAAATGGAGCTAATAAGAATTTTTGTTAACCTATTTGTTGCACTCCACCTTCGTCAACCCTAGCATTCATCTAAAATATGTATATGCATTCTCTACTTATTACAATTTTAATTGCAAACAATTATCACACCTTTAACCCAGTTACCCACATGTTATCCAATTGCTCAACTTCAACACCCATCTAATAACTTATCTTGATTTCTTCCATATTCTTGTCAAAATCATCAACTCAAAGTTTCTAATTTTCTTGATGTTTGAGCTCAACTAATTAATCATATGTTCCATTTATTTTCTTACAATTATGTCTTTTGCATATATAGATCATAGTTTACTTTATATTGTGTTGTGCTTCTTCACTCATGTAAGTATAAGATTTACTTTCTATAACTCATAGAAAGACTCATGTTTATATGAATATAAAAAGTACTAAAATTTAGTATTTTAAGTACAGTGGATAATTATTATCCTTATAATATTTTATCTCTCATTAATATTAATTAGACACTTAAAATAATTAGATTAACTTTTTATTTTATTAATATTTATACATTTTTAAGAGATTAAATGTTAACCTTGAGGGTCTAGATTAATAATTACCCTTGTATAAGGATAATATTTAATCTTTATTTTTTAGTCTTTTATCAAATACATCCTTAATTGAGACATAAATAAAATACCATAAAATGCAATATATATAAATATTAAGAAGATGTCACTCCATTTAATTTAATTTAATTAATTTTTTTATACCTTTAAAGATATGAGAGAAAAATTTTGAAATTAAAGTCTATGCTAGAGGTTATATATATATATATATAATGCGAATTCTCTTTCATTATATAATTCATCACACTCAAAATTTACTTTTTATTTTTATTAAAACCTTGAAAAAAAAATCTATAAATTAAAAAAAATTAAAGTTGATTGAACTCACCATGTGTACAGAGAGGAGAGGGAGAGCGAGCAATTTTGAGTTAAATAATTATTTCTTTTATTTATTTTTATCTATCGTTTAAGATTTTATACAGTGATTAAGAAAACATTTGAATCACCTAATAAATTATAATAAAATACTTCTTAATTTGATTAAACTACATTTTATTTTACATAATTAAGTGACATAAGAGGTGATAATATAAGTTTTAGGAAATTATGGAAATAATATTTATATTTAGTAAAATTAAGGATAAAAATAAAAAATAATTAATACTCTTATTGTTTTTTTTAAATAATAGATAATTATAAGTAAAATAATGATAGATAAAAGTGAAAAAAAAATTATATAATTTTAATTTCCCACACTTTTATTATTCAAAAAAATGGTGAAGTAGACGATAATAGTACAAAATTTTGTTATCTTTTAGTCTTAAATTAGAATGATGCTATCAATGATGTAACGTCACCTTTTATTATTATTATTATTAAAAAAAGTTAGCTAGTAATTAATTAACACCTAAAAAATAATTAAAATAATGTTAATATATATATATATATATATATATATACTTTTAATAAGCAAATAATTTATTTAAAAGACATAGGGTTGGGAGACTCGAATTTAAAAATTTTTTTATTTATTTTAAAATTTATTATTTTTATATAATTCACTAATTATTGTTTCAATAATTAATGAAAATTACCTATGGGCTTTTTGGGGATCACAGAACCATCATAATAGGCAAGCCTATTAAAATGTGTTGGGCCTCGTTTTACATTCGGTTTTAGCATCTCCAATTTTTGCTTAACCTAATAGATTAAAAAGAAAAATCAACTTATTTTTTTTCTCGATTTATAGATTAAAAAAAATAAAAAATAAATAAATTTCTGCCCCATCCTTTTACGTTTTAGGAAGAGATAAAAATAAAATTTTTAAAGTTTTTTTTAAGATATAGTTTTGAATTTTTATAATTTTTTATTATTTAAGAAAAAATATTTTAAAATATTCGCAAATTTAAAAAATATTATCAAACCATCCTTATGGTAAGAAATTAAGATTTTTAAAAGTTATTAAAATTTTTCAAAATCTTATTTTAAAAAAGACGAATTCTCTCGAATACAATTTTAAAATTTTAAAATCTTAAAATAATCTTTGTTTTTTTAGTGATAGTTAGCTATCTATTAGACATTAATTATTAGTAATTAACTATTTATATAATAATTTAAAATACTCAACAAAAATAATTATTAAATTAATTATTAATTTTAAAAATAGTGATATCATTTTCTTTTAATATAATCAAAATACTCTATTAATTTTTAAGAGCGATAATATTTTATAAATCACTCTCTCAATTTTTAAATACTAATATAAATATTATATTATCAAAATATTATAAATAAAAGAGATAATATTTTAATTAAGATTAAAATATTAAAAATTACCTTAAAAATTACAAAATATGGCTTAAGAGTTGAATGCAAAGCATAATGCATGGAAAAAGATCGATTATGGCCCAACACGTGCCCACAATTTTTTAGTCACTATGGGCCCAAGTGTGGCATTTTTGGGCCATAAAAAGTAGTCTTGGGCGAAGAAAGCAAGGAATGGACCCTTGACTTTGATAAGTCCTAATTTCATTGGCTTTAAGACGGCTCCTTCGGAACTTTCATTTTAAAACTACTGAAAATAATTATTATATATGATTTAGACTCTCACATTTGATTATGTTGACTATTTGAATTTTTATTTATTTTTGTCAATTTAATTACTAGTCAAGAAAATAAAAGGTGGTCAATGAGAGATAAAATTATTAATAATAAAAAAAAATTCAAAGATAAAAAATATTTGTAGTATTTATCGACAAAAATTGAGAGAAATAAAATAAATGAACGAAGATGCATGGCATAAATAAAATTTAGAGAATATCTATATATTTTTTAAAATATAAAAAATATATATTAATTTTATTATAATTTAGAAACTAAATAACAATTAAAAAAAAAAAAGAAAGATTTTTATGATAATTTTTAAGTTTAAAGATTAAAATGGAACCGTTTAAAGTAAACGAATTTATCATATGAATGTGATATGTGTGAAACTCTTTTCTTCTTGTCTATAGAAGTCCTACAAAGAGCCTGTAAGGCGACTCAGAGTGTAAAGGGAATAAAAATCCTTTTCGCCAAAGTAAGCGAGTGCTTGCTTGTCATTCTGTAATTAATTTGCTGAGAAGTAGGCATTTTGCATCTTTTCTTTTGCATTCTCTCTCACTCTTGTGGCAGGCCTGCCATGGTGGGCATGGCATGAGGGGGAAAGTAATGTATTAGTGGTGGTGCCAAGTCAAACACTTGTATCTTTTCATGTCCCATCAAGTTTCAATGTTCTTTTCACCAAATTTAATTTGTTGGGTCTCTGATCACATTCTCCATGTTGAGTAGCATTTTCTTAATTTCATGGCTACATGGCTTCCTTATTTAGCTCCATTTTCAACCACTCAAGTGCACTTCATTCAAGAGCAAAAGTTTGGAGGTCTAAATGGGAGGTAAATTTAGAGATTATTTAATGAGTTTGGTAAAAAATTATAGCTGAGGGGTGCATAATCTGCTTATTGATCAATCTATATATACTACCAATATTTACAGGTTTGTTAAATTTTTTATATCATATTTTTATATAAGTGATTAATTTTATTTATATAAAAATATAATATATTGATCTTGTATTTCTTTTTTATATTTTATTTCTAATTAATGAATTATATTTTTTGTAAAAAAGGTAAAAGTTTGGCTTAATGCTCAATTTTATCCCCATATGTATTGGGTATGTTTATTTAGTTCATTTTTTTTAAAATTTTTATCCAAATTAATTCAGAAATTTCAGCTCAATTTAGCTAAAAAAAAAAATAAGAAATTGAGTTTATTATTTTTAAGCTAAATCAACAAATTAAGAAATATCCAAAAATCAAGAAATTAAACTTATTAATTTTTGGTCTAAATCAGAAAATTTAATATAAAAATTTTAATCTTCAAACCAAATTAAATTGAAATTGAAATTTTTATATTAATTTAGAAAAAATAAAAATAATTAAATTAAATATCTCTATTAAATACATGGATAAAATTAAGCATTTAGCCACAAAAGTATTGTGCAGATTAAATCAAATTCCACCATGTTTTTAAAACCCAGAACATTTGAATAAAAAAACTAATTTGTTAGCATAATTACAGTAATTAACATGATTATAAGAGATTTGTGTAGCATAATTACAGCAATTAGCATGATTATAAGAGATTTATAGCATAATTATAGCAATTATTATTCTTGTCTAAATTAGCTCATATTCTCATATATAATTATGCTAATTGCTGTAATTATGCTACACAAATATCTTATAATCATGTTAATTACTGTAATTATGCTAACACAATTAATCTTGAAAGCAATTAGGTGCTGAAGACCTTCTATTACATGGACTATTAATTGTGGATCTTATCATGGGAAGATTGATTTTTTGTTCTGATGAGAATTCCAGGGGCTCCTAATGTTCACTATTTGCTCTATAATGAATCCAACTCTAAACTCCACTTAAAAACAATGCCAAATTCAGTTTGCATGCTGGGGAAGGCTTCCCCTTTTAGGGAAACAACTATAGATGTCTTCTGACTTGATTTCCATTAGCTAGCAACTGAATTGGAGTTTGGAGCAACTGAAATCATTTATGGGAAACACAATATTTAGATATGATATTTTCATGCGTTAAGTATCTCTGAGAATCTCCCAATGAGGATCACTTTTGAAGGCCAAAAATCTCCACAATATGACAGTATGGCCCAGAGTCATATGTCTCAAAATTATTTTGACACCTTTTTTAAAAATGAAATGAAGTTCAATTTGATTCTTATATTTTTAGTGGCTAAATGTTGAATTTCACTCTTATATGTTCAATTTAATTTATTTTTAAATTAATTTTTTTTATATATGTAATTAACTCTAATCAAAATTTCAATATTATAAATTTTTCAATATTATAAATTTTCTTATAATACTAAAAATAAATTTTATCTTATAATGAGAGATGATAAATATACATTAAAGTTGCTAAATAATCTGTCATCTTTCTCTATCTCTTAGAAAAATCTCTCTCTACAGTCCTCTCAACCAAAAACCAGTACTATTTCAACTCAAAACTACTAGAATTTCAACCAAAATCATTAATGACTCATGTTCAAACCATAAATCATTGCTATTTATTAAAATAAAGAAAGTTAATCTAAATAATTATGAGTAAAAGTATATATGCATGGGAAGCATCAAATAAACTGTCTAATTAACATATTACAACAAATCCATAGAATGAACAAATTGAATTTTAATCACAACAAATACATAAATTACGAATTAAAAAAAATAATCTATTATCAGATAACATTATAAATCACCGATAAATTTTAACTCAATGATACTAAAGTAATTTTAAGGACTATGAAATCTTGAGATCCAGCTCCAATCATAATTAATTATACCCAAAAAAATAATAACATTTCAAATCAACAAAATTCCCTACTTATTCACACCCCATACATCAAAATTAAGTAGCAAATAGTTCAATAATGTGTTGGGTATCACTTACAATATTGCCTGCTGCTTTCACTGTACATCTGTTTTTTTCAGGCTGTTATACTTTGAAACTTTCTTGTTTTATTGGTTTTTTGTTTGGTCCAAATTGGTTTCCTATTGGAACTTTTTTTTTTTTTTTTGTGATATTGTAAGTTTTTTCATTTAGCATAAATTACTCTAGGTTGGTTCTTTAGGGAAGGCCTAGTGTTCAGATTTAGTTGAGTTATTTATGTTAAATTTTTCTTGGCTTTTATTAATAAAATATTTTGTTAAAAAAAAAATCAAAATGTAGTGAATTCAAAAAGAGAAGCAATCAGATTCGACTAAAATAAATGCTGAAAGCATGATAGATTGGATCTGAAAAACCAAAAATAAAGAATGCAAATGAATCAGAAAAAAAAAAAAAAAACGAAATTTGGGAGGTAAAAAGGGGAGAAAGAGAGGACAAACTAATGAAAATTGTATTTTTTATGCACCGCGGAAGTATATAAACTACAAAAAAAATAAAGTAAACATATAAAATACTAATATTTACGCGATTAACCCTCTCAATATAGAACTACATCCACGGGTATGCCATCTTCTACTATAATAAATCATCAATTACAATCTCAAACTATACTACTCATAAACCCAATTACACCCAAGAGAACTCACACAGTATCAATTGCTCATAGTAAATATATTTGTTAGTCCCTCTCAGTTTCCTTTAGACATAACCTAATATATTTACTATTTTAATTGCTACATCACAAAGGGTGTTTTCAACTATATGGGTAAGAGCCTCTCACCAATAGACAAGAATCAATTCCTTTTTAATTCTATATCCTTATTACTCTACCTTAGGTCGAAGCCTCTCTCCACTACAATGGGCAAGTACCTCTCATCAATAGGTAGAGCTCAATCTTCAGCAATTTGCAAAACTCTTCTCTGCAATGAGTAACAGCCTCACTTCATGAGCTGAAAGTCAAATAATCTTTTCCACTATTCTCCTATTTATAGTGTTAATTTCTTCAATCATAATTTGATTAGAGTCTAACTGAATTTAAGAATAACACTAAAATAAGAGTTCTACTTTATATAAGAAATATTCATTTATCCTATTGAGAAATATTTCTCTCACTCAAATTAGAAAAAATTCTCTCCAAATCTCAATAAGATTTTGAGTCATAATTCTATTAATAAAAAATAACAGTAAAAATGACATAGATATTCCTCCTCTACTTAACTATTAAAGCAAAAGTAAGGATAAATGTGGGTACCTAGATCTCGTGAAGCAAGAGTAAGAGAACTTAATCAGGTTGGCTCTGGAACTTTAAGTTCATATACGGTCAGAAAGTGAGGTGCTTCACTTCCTGAGAACTTCACAACAATGGCCAACTAAAAAAAATTCTATTCTGATACTTCCTGGAAATTTGAAGTTCATTAGCTAACTTACTCCCAACTAAATGAGACCTTACTTCCGCAAAGTAGAGGAGGCTAATTTTTCTACTAGTGTAGATTACGACAATTCTGGTCATGTATTATGTTTGTGATGGGGAGTTGTGGGGTTTGTGATGGGGATTGCAATGGAGGTAGGGAGGTTGGTGAAAGGGTATTTTTTTTTTATATACATATTTAATTATTTTAAATTAAAAATAAAAAATTTAACTATAATTTTTTAATAGAAATTATTTATAATTTTTTGTTATTTTACTTTTATGGTAATCAATAGTACGTAGTTATTAATTTAAAATTAGCCTTAAATTAATAAATAAATTTATTCTATCATTATCAAATAAGTTATTTTATGAGTATTTTTCCTAATTTGACTTCCTTTTTAATCTCTAGTTGGTTTTTACGTTATCAATTTATTAAGCATGCATGTATTACCTTTTTATTAAAACCTTTAAAATTTTGTATATAAATTAAAATTTTGCATATTATTATTATTATTATTATTATTATTATTATTATTATTATTATTATTATTATTATTATTATTATTTCCAATATAGCTTGGCCTCTCTAAATCTATTGTGTTAATTCTATTAGCTTTCCTCTAAGAGTATGTAGAAAAAAGGTGGAAGCAATTTGGAGTAATTTTATAATAACACTGCGATTTCATATAAGAATATTATTTAGTAATTACCATATTTTGGGATTCACTTATTTCTATACATGTTTATATATTATTGATTTGTTATTTCATATAAGATAATTTACATGAAATTATAAAGATATAATATAATTTTTCGTCTTGTTCTTGTTAAATTTCTCATAAGATAATTGTTTTCCTTGCAACAGGAGGCATTCATTAATCACAGTTATATAATTATCTTTTCTCCTTGCTCTTGAGATTGATTAATCAGCAAAGCTGATTGATATATACTACTTGATAGGATATTTAATGTCTAATCCTAATTAATGCACATAGCAATTGCATTGAATTGGGATGATAAATAGAATATCCAAAAAACTTACCTACATCATGAGTATTGAATCAAATCAATGGATAAGTGTTAAGTAAGTTAATGGATAAGTGTTCAGTGATTTTTAATGCTTTACCCTTAATTAATAAATGATTGTGGTGGGATTAACTTGAGTTAATTCAGTGATTAGATGTATATTACTTACTTGATATACTCAGTTATTAGTCTTCCTTTTTCAATTTTATGATGATGATGATGATTTGATGTATTACGAGGTCACCATGCATGCATACTTAGCCCTTTACCATTGGTTTTGTGCAATGCTTTTAATATGTGCAAGAATTTTACACATATGAATTATGAAGAGTAATGAAGATTATGCTATTCAATCTCATACGACAAAATTGCACATGATTTTACATGGATATGAATTATGACCAATAATTAAGATTATGCTATTCAATCTCATGAGCAAGATTAAGTTCGTGGCAATTACATTGAATCCAAAACACTTACCTACATCATGCGTATTGAATCAAATCAATAGATAAGTGTTAAGTAAATCAAGTGCTTTACCCTTAATGAATAATGAATATTTGCCATGTGCCTAACTTGATTTAGTTTAGTGATTAAAGACATAACAATTATCTGACAAACTCAAATTTAAATTCACACTCCTCTAATATTAAAAAAATTAACCATTGATTTTGTGCAATGCTTTTAATATAGGCAAGAATTTTACATAGATATGGATAAATAATTAAGATTATGCTATTCAATCTCATGCTACAAAATTGCACATGATTTTTCCGTGAAAAAAATATCCAATGTGAATCCCAATGATAATTATATATGTCTGAAAGGTGGTACTCACTATCATATATAAAATAATAATTGCCAAGACTCATGAGCAAGATTTTGGTTCCTCTCCGAGCTTACAAAAAAGGCAGCTAGCTAGCCATCGGGGGTGGATACGGTTCAATTCTGTTTGAGCATCGATTCCTGAAAAAATTATATATATATTAAGAAAAAATTATGAAAAAAAAATGATATAAGAATCAGAAATTGTGCATATCCCTAAGAGCCATGCATCTTCTGCTGTTAAGGAAAGGATTTGTGAAACTTCAAGCACCATCATCATGTAAAATGCAGAGACGTGGTACAAGAGGTGAGAGATTCATACACCTTATCTCCCTCCCGAACCCAGAAGTGCTGGCGTGTACAATCGTTGACAAAGATCACAAACCAACAACAATTAGAGGGAGTAGTTATTGGGGAAGGTCCCCAAACATCAGAATGTATCAAGGAGAAAGGAGTACTATTTTTATTCAAACTTGGTGGATAACAAACTCTATGATTTTTTGCCAAAATACATGTTTCACATCTCAATTCTTTATTCTGTAAATGGGAAAACAAATTTGGAAATAAATGTCGTAAATAACCGAATGATGGATGCCCCAAGCGACGATGCCAAAGCCATATTTGTCATTCTTTGCTACTGACATTATTGGCTCAACCTGGACTGAAGTCATCTAAGCAGTACAGCCCCCCTCTCTTAGTACCACACTCAATTATCAGGATGCTGAGAATATCCTATATATGACAAAATTTTGGATACATTAGTGCCACACAATTTAGTTCTTCAGTAATTTGACTCACTGACATCAATTTATTTGATAAAGATAGAACCAAAAGAATATGAGATAAGGACAAAGACGGTGATATTGATACAACTCTAGCCCCAATGACTGGATGTGCAACTCCATTGGCATTAGTAATTGTCGACACCATATTTTGGCCGATCCCCAAAATCAATAAAACTTTGAAACCGATCCCCGGTATTAAGTCTCCTTCGGACAGCTAATCACATTTCCGATCCCTCTTTGATAGGCTGTCACAATTCCGATCTCTCCCCGCAAAGAATTAAATCAAGTTGTTACGTTCTCGCATCAGTCAAAGCTTTACGATGCAGCCGCTCACCGATCTCTCAAACCCATTGTCGAAACTCAGGACCCGTCAAGTATATTCCTGATAAATGAACTGGCACTAGATCTTTTCTTACCAGTTTTATTGCCGATCTCCCTTTCGAAAGTTTAAGAGTTAAGGTTTTGGTTCGGTTTAATAAGGATTCCAATTTTAAGTGTTAGTTAAATTTTCAATTTTAATCAAGTCCCATTCAGCATTTCTTCCCCACCGATCTCATGCTTATTGTGCTTTCCGATCTCTTATACTTAGATTAATAATTGCATTTAGTTCTTGTTTCGCTATGCTCATACAATCAAATACTTAGGCAATTCAGAGATTTTCCAATCACATCCATTCATTGAACAAAAGAGAGCCCATTTCATTTCATTTTTTTTACAAGCTATTCGGCTGGAGGGTCACCCCCAGCCTGATTTACATTTTGTTCACTCTCTCTCCCACCCTCGGCTTCCTCCTCACTGTCCTCATCGTCGCCCTCAGGAGCCAGGTCGGCCATCCAAGAGAAGTCCTCCCCCGGGTAACGCTTCTGGAGTTCGGCCAAGAGGTCCTTGTGAGCATTCACGTAGGCCCCGGCAATTCCCGTCACCATCTCTTCATCTTTCTCCTTAAGCTCCCCGTCTTTCTCTTTAAGCTCTTCGATGAGTTGGGCGACCTGAGCAGCTTCGTTGGCCTGTAGCGCCTGGACTTCTCCGAGAGCCCGATTCCTTTCAGCCAGAACAAGATTCAGTTCGGCCACCCTGTCCTCATAAAACTTCGCTCGCCCCTCAACTTGAGATATATAATCTTGAGCGGATGAGAGTTGAGATCGGAGGGAAGCCACTTCCTGATTTTTCTTCCCGATCTCCTTGCCCAGACGCTGAACCTTCTCCCAAACCATGGTCTGATTCACCAGGCACTCCACGTTCAGGCTCATGGAATGAGTCAAGATATCATCAAGGCTGTTCGAGGATAGCCTGTCCCGATCCTCCCGAAGAAAGATGGAAGACCCCAAGACTTGGGCAAAACCGGGGTTCTCCCGAACAGTCCGGTTATTCTTCAGGGACTCGATTAGCTTTTGAGCGCCACGAGAGGAGGTCCTCCCAGAAGATTGAGAAGGACCCCTCTCTGTGCTTGGAACAACTGGAAGAGCCGGAGGCTGCTCTTCCAATCTAGGAGGAGATCGGACAGCTTCAGCGGTCGGCAGATCCGAAGGTTGAGGCGGGTCCCCTTGTACTTCCCCAGATTCATGACCAGGTGTTCGAAGCATTTCCGAACGCTTCATCTCCTTTATTTTCCGGGAGATCTCTTTGTCCTTCTTCCGCTTCCTAGAACCCTCACCACCCGCCATACCTGCACAAAGAAAAGGTCAGTGAGATCGCTAAGGTCCTGAGAGCTGAGATATAGAAAATACCAATGCCGAGGTCAGAGAGCGGAAGTTCGCGGTCTTGGCCGGTGAGCAGTTGAATGGTCCAATGGTGCAACTCGGCAGTCATCGCATCCAAACAAGAATACTTTTGAGTGGCGGCCAGACTCTTCAGATCCATCACTATTAAGCTTTCCTCCTGGTTCAGGGTAATATGCTTCGGAAGCAAAGGCCCCTGGTACCACCAGCTACGGGGGAAGTCCTCAAAGCAGCTCGGATCTTTGCTCCTCAGAATGAAGAAACGGTTCTTCCAATTCTTAAGGGATGAGGGCAGATCGGAAAGAGCCATAATGAGGCTTCGCCTGAAAGAACCAGTGTTCGTCATCCTTTCGGCGAGTTAGTCTGTGCAGCTCGGCGAAAACCTTAGCCGTAGGTCTGATTCCCTTAGCTCGGCATAGACCTCGGAAGGCTACCAAGATCCGCCACGAGTTAGGGTGAATTTGAGCAATGCACGCTCGGTGAAGTTTTAGGACCTCCTTATAGAAGTCATCTAGAGGGAACCGAAGACCGGCCTTTAACTGTTCCTCGTACACCATAACCATGTCATTCCCTTCAAAGGAGTGATCGACACGAAGATCGCCATGGCACTTGATTAGCTCGTACGAATCAGGCCGAATGTTGTATTCTTGGCTAAATGATTGCAGATCGGATACTCGAAGAACCGACGGTAGCTCATCTATAGGGAGAGTCTCCCTCCCTGAAACAGGTGCACGCCTTGATGGTATGACCCGCCCCCGACCTGGAACGGAAGCCCTGGGAGGTTCAGGTTGCGTGCTTGGCCCGACTACCTCTTCGTCATCGGACGACCATGAGAACTGAATGGAAGGAGGGCTCGCCGCTCTCTGACCTTCGGCACCGCTCATTTTCAAAAGGAATAAAGAACTTAAACTAAAAAAGAAGATCAAAGCCCTTACCGGAGTCTGATCGGCGTCGGAAGAACTTGAGAAAACGAGAGAACTTCGAAGTTGTGAGCAGGGGATTGAAAATGGAATGAGAGAACAACTGGCTAACCCTCCCACCCCTATTTATACTAGTCCGAGCATTTAATGCTCGCGAGGTTCTAGGCAGCGCATCGATTGGTGGGACTCGACAGCTGTTCTGACACTTCTCTCAAATATCCGAATGTTCTGAGATCGGTTAATTGGAGATCGGCATAATAAGTTAAATATTTTGAATAAAGGATCAGTTAAGTGTCATTCAGGTAAAGAACCAGATTGGATAATCACATTAGAGATCGAAAAATAATCAATGCAAAAATAATAAGATGATAACCGACAAAATAAAGTCTTTATTTTCAAAAGATCGGATTACATCATTTGGGCGATCTCTAGGGATCGGATTACACTAAAATTGGATCACATCATTTCTGTGATCTCTAGAGATCGGATTACATTGAAAACAAAATACATCATTTGGGCGATCTCTAGGGATCGGAATGTCACATTGTGACGGATCCAAAGGGGTGTCACCGACCAGAACCGAGGCGTCATTTTAACACCCAATGTGGAGGAAAGCCGCTGTCGGAACACTCAATGTGATGAGAAGTCGAATGAACTCAGTTGAGCGACTCGAGATCGGTACAACCGAGGTCCGCAATACAGATCGGTCAAATCCAGTTCTCTCACCATCGTCAGTTAAGGTCATTCGATCACCGGGATCGTAAATTTTCAGTCGGTGAGTAAAGAAGTCCATCGGAAAAAGATCAAAGCCACAGTTATAGCCAGAACTTCCACCGGGGCAGCTAGAACAGGGAAAGTAAGAAAGGAAGAGAGGAAAATCAGATGAAGGAAATGTCTCTGTCGACAGGGGTATATATAGGGGAAAATGAGCATTTATCGCTGAGCAGAAAACGAAGCGAACGCCTCGAGAATCAAGGGGAAATTAATGTTTTGACCAGACCGGACCAGAGAAAAGGAGAGATCGGAATAATAGATCGGAAGACGGGAGATTAACATGAGAGATCGGAATAGGAGCGTGTCAAGAAGAGGGATCGGAAGACAAAAGGAATGAGACAAATCCCAAATAACCGTTGTCAGAATCAGAGCCGAGGTAGTTAAAGCGTTGCAGGCGAGATCTCCACCGCACGCCTAAGAATCGCCCGCAATGCTGACAAGTGCCAGGGTATGTCATGACAGTCCTGTATATCCCAATCCCCGCCGTCGATCTCACTTGTAAGGACAAATCCGGAACCCTTGGATCAAGAGAGGAGACGACAATACCAGCGCCTTTCGCTCTTAGCCCTCAGATCGTTCCGGACAAGAAGATTTGGGACCGTTAGATTGAAAGGAGAAAAGGACAAATGTTCTGAAGAGAGATCTCAGCCATTCATCTTGATTCTCTTTAATTCCTGGACATCCGATCATGTCCTTCGAAATCTTGACCCTCCATCTCCCTCAAAATAAATCCTGACCCTTCATGGGGAGCACCCGATTCCTATAAATACCAGCATGAAAAACTGTTCAAGGGACGGACAAAAAAGAGAGGCTGTTATTATAGCGGAAGAACTCTGAAAACTCCATTTAGTTTGTTATTCCGCTACTTTGAAGTGTTGATTGGAAAAACTTTTGAAACTAGTTTTCTGAAGTGTTTCTTGAAAAGGATTCTGAATACTGGAACTCTACATTTCCAGTTTGTTCATTATCTGGTCACACCCAAACTTTAAGCCCTTTATCAAATCTGTTTTCATTCCCCTTTGTCTAAGCAAAACTTCATTCCACTCGGCTTTTATCTTAATCGATTATATTTTAGCTAAGCTCCTTCACTTCCCGATTTAACGCGTCGACTCTCTGGCTTATCAGTCCACTGTCTTATCTCTATTCGCCACCTCGTAGCTATTTCGGTAGATTTGGCTCCTCACAGGTAAGAGCTCATATTGCTGTTTTACTAAATGTTTACATTTATTTTTTTCGCACTTTCTTTGTTCTTCTTAAGTATGTGATTTTCTCCAAGTTCATTTCGTGCAAAAGGACCCAAAAGAATGTTACTCTCGAGTTATCTCTTTATTGATTAGTCCGTCGTTTTATTAATCTTCGTCATTTCTGTAGGCAAGTTTTTTTTCTGGTTCTTAGTAGCGTGTAAATGGTCAGGCAAGACGTAGGTAACTGCAACTTAGGGGTCTCTTTTAAAAGAGAGAACCTGAATAACGTGTCAGGAAGATAGCCAAACTACTAGGCTGACGTAAACAGCAATTCGACAAAGAGATCATAAAGTAGAATAAAACCAAAATAAACAAAACAAAATATATCGGTCGTTAACAGATATTGGTAAAACAAATACATGGAAGGTCGGTAAATCAAGTCTAGTTTTCCCCATCTAGCCAAAAGGTATCGAGAAGCCTTATCCCCAGCATCTTTGAATGCCAGAATCCTTAGCTTTAGGCTCTTATGTCATATAGCCGAAATTAAAATCCGGGAGATCGGAAAAGTCCCTTTCAGGCTCCTGTTAATCTAATAGAGATCGGAGGGGAGTTCTTATCCGGTCTCAACTCAAAATTTTAATAACTATTAAATAGAGAGCGGAGGAGAGTTCTTATCCGGTCTCAACTCAAAAATTTCAATAAACGTCTAGAGGAGATCGGAGGAGAGTTCTTATCCGATCTCCCCTCAAAATTTTAATAACCATTAAAAAGGGATCGGAGGAGAGTTCTTATCCAGTCTCAACTCAAAATTTTCAATAAACGTCTAGAGGAGATCGGAGGAGAGTTCTTATCCGATCCCCCCTCAAGATTTTAATAAACATTAAAAGAGATCGGAGGAGAGTTCTTATCCGGTCTTTCCCCAAAATTTTAATAAATAATTTAAAAGAGACCGGAGGAGAGTTCTTATCCGATTCTCACACCAAATCTTAACCTATACGTAAAATAGTCCCAAAACCAAGATGATTCGCGACACCAACTCACTAAGGTTGTCTCATTTACTTATGTATCTGGGTAATCCGAATTTAGTGAAAGATCAAATATTCCTTTTACTAAAAGGATTAACATTCCTATTCAAGCCCTCCTAACCAATTTATAAAGAATGCCTAAATTGAATCTACTTACTCTTATTAAGGGACGAGGTGGGGTGCCTAACACCTTCCCCACCCGTTTATGGACCCCGAACCTAGAATCTCTGTCTTGAAGTGGTTTCATTTTCCTCTAAATGGTTTTCTTTAGTTTTCCTCAAAACTAAGGTGGCGACTCCTCACTCCTTCCCACTTCGGTGAGTGATCGTCCAGGCGACCGCAAAATCCCTTGCGACAGCTTGGCGACTCCACTGGGGACAACATTAAAGACTGACTTAACCCCGGTCTAGTGGTCCAAAAGTAGATTTAATTTTGTCAGATCAAATTATAGTTAGATGGGCTCATTCGGCGATGTTTTATACGTTAATTATTGTTATTGCTGCTAACTATTTTGTTTGTTTTGCCTGTTCTATTTCTCACAGTGCTCTTCATTTCAACAAAAGGGAAAAAGGGAAAAATGGAAAAATAAAATCCCCCTGAATTGGGAAGAGGTAAAGGTGTCCCTTCACACACTGAACACTTACACAATGTCCTCACACACTTTGGTCCTAACCCGGGCTTTCTTACCCTTTTAGGAAAGTAGGAGGGGGTCATGTAGCGGTACCCGTGGGTTCTACCCCGTTAGTATCCGTGAAGGCTTCTGCTCAAATTGAAACTCGTTCTATCCACTGTGATACTCGTGGAATTTTCCCGATAATATCATGGGGGTAGAATGGGGCTCTACTGTTTACAGTAGGGGCAATTTGGGAACCTGTGGCTTTTAGAAAATTAGATCCTGAGCTAAACTATCACAATAGTTGAAAGCCGTAGTAAACTACCTCATAAGATAGAACTATCCAGATAGGTAGCGCTCACCCGGTGTTAGGAGTCTCCCTACTATAGGACAAAAGGGGCATACTTACTCTTACCCTATTCTGCTTTAATTTCCTTTTGTTCATTTCTTTTGAGGGTAATCTTGAATCCTACTAGAACACCTACACATTTTCCTACTTTGATAAATGTGTACGTGTCACCCTGTCAACAGTATGATTCAAAATTACCCTAATTTGTCTTACTAACGAATTTTCTCACAGGCATTACCAAACCAAGAGTCTGTAAAAGGATAGGCATCATTTTTATCATGGCATCCTCGAGTCAGTCGGCAGAAAAGGTTCAGAATGCTAAACTTTGGTCCAAATCAGCTCATAGCTCGGTACCCTCGCAAAATGATGTTTCCGAGGCACACGCTAGCTCACTACCTTCATTAGATCTGAATAAAATAGAGGTCAGAATGAACGACCTCGAGGGTCTGTCTAATGGATGGAGGTCGCTTCCCGATCAGGTCAAGGCACGATTTGAAGAGAAGTACGGGAGGATTGCGACCTTAATGCGAGTCAAGGTCCAAATCCCGGCATTAAAAGCCATGTTGTCGGTTTGGAATTCTAAGTACGGGGTATTCTCTTTCAATGACATTGATACGGTTCCCACTATGGAAGAATATCAGGCATTGCTAGGGATTCCTTACTCATTACAGAACCGGATCTACCTACACCTCGAACATAGGCAGACCTGGAAACGACTGGCACATATGTTGGGTACTCCCCCAGAAGAATTGAAGTCAAAAGAAACCACCAAAGGAAACACGCATGGTTGGTATTGGACATATCTCCAGAAATGGTTAGATCAATGCCTCCGAGAGAAACGGTGGGATCAAGCTTCGGTAGCACTCGCCTTGGGAATCTATGGTCTGATTTTGTTCCCGGGACCATTGGGAATCATAACTTGCAACGCGGTGGAAGTGTTCTGGATGGTGGAAAGGCAGCAGATTAATCCAATACCGGCAATCTTTGCGGAGACTTTATTAACCCTTACCTACTGCAGACAACAGGGCAAAGGATCCCTTAAGTGTTGTTCTCAACTGTTATACCTCTGGATTATCAGTCACATGTGTCCTGTGGAGACAAAGGGATTGACTTGGTACCTTGACCAGCCTCCCATCGAGAGAATGACCCGGTTAGTAATCACCAAGAATGAACAAAGAGTGGTGGGAAAGGATTTTGAGTTTCAATGGCCATAATTACTGTTGGAGAAAGCTGTGGACGTCAGGTCAATCCATTCTGATCGGTACAGGGGGTAATCAGTCGGTGTCCCTAATTGAAATAACCGGATACACAAGTTACACTCCGGCATTGGTAATGAGGCAGTTTGGCTCAACACAGTCCGTGATCAACATTGAAGAATACCACCAAGGTCACTTCTACCATGAGCTCAAGGAAGAGGAAGGGTTGAAAATGGCTCGCAAGTCTTGGGAAAACATTACCCTGATGGAGAGATCACCAAAAGGCCTGAGTGCCTTGGGTGATTATCTTAAATGGAGAGCTGACAGGGACCGACAACACTCTACTGTAGAATTCAAGAACAGTGACCCTCGCCAAAGCGCCCTATTAGAAGAAGCTAATGACTGCCGGGATGACTCGCTACAGAAGACAAATACCGAGAACTCACAGCTGCAAAAACGAATAAAACAATTGGAGGACCAACAACAAAAACTTAAGAGAAGGGTGAGAAGACTCAAGGAAGAGGCAAGAGCCGAAAGGATGGAGTTCGAAAAGCAAGAGGTGCAGTGGGAAAAGGAAAAAGACTCTCTTCAAGCTGAGGCCAAAGAAATAAAAGTGCAGAATAGTAAGCTTCAGGAAAAGATGAAATACCAAGAAATACTCATCGAAGAGTATAAGCAAGAAAACAAAAAGAAGAAGCTTGAATTAAAAGAACAAGCACTACTCATCAACGACATCTTGCAAGAGTGTGCTAAAGAAAGGAAAGAGAAAGAAAAACAAGCTGCTCTCTATCAAGGACTGAAAGAGAATGTTGACCAGCTAGAGAGAACAATAGCACAGGGAAAACAAGAACTATTACCTGAATCCGAGTATGCCCTGAAAGCATTCGATCCTGCCAAGCAAGAAGAAAGGTTATATGAGTATCTCAGAAAATGTCATCTCATTATAAAGAACCTCCCAGAGCCTAGGCCGATGTAAAGAATATGGTGTACAAATTATTCAGTTAATGAAATGATTTTTGGATCATTGTTTAGTAAATTTGTGAATGAATAATATGACTCCCGTAGGAACTCCCTCGCTAGGGTTATGTGAAAAATTGAATGCGCTATATGGACAGGTATCATAAATGCGCATTCAATCCCGTCATTCACAGTCAGACTATCGGACGATGCCATGATAAAGTTGATGCGATTGTCCTTTTACAGATCTCAACCTGGCTCTCAAATGCCACTGTATCCTTCGTCCAGACCAGGACTTTTAGTTTCTTTGCAAAAAAGTTCATTTAAAATTTTCTTTTTTACCCCTCACAGGAAATCAATATTGCTTCAAACAAAGCAAGTCTGACCAAGCACACAGTTCAGCCCAAGCGAGTGTACTTAACAAGATCTCGAACAAAGAAGATAATGGAGGATCAGGAACAAGTACAGAACCTACAGGGGCAAGTTTCCGAATTGAAAGACCAGGTCTCAGAACTTATGAGACTAATGAGAGAAATGTCCCAGAATAAACCAATAGCAGAGTCTAGCCTGCCATTACCTCCTCCACCACCTCCAACAAATGATCCTCATCAAGCTTCAACTTCTTTTACCTTTCAGTCTCCCATCCCGGATCCTACAATCACTGTCAATCCGGTTACCACAAATAATGACCTGCCTTACTCTCATTACCCAACTGTTCAAAACATCGACCCATACCCTTCAAATGTGATCCCTCCCATTCACTTCACCCCTCATCTCCCAACTGGGGGAGTATTCCACGCAGTAGGGGGAGAAAATAAGTCAAAAGAAAATGAGAAACTGTCTGCTCTAGAGGAAAGATTGAGAGCAATTGAAGGGCTGAATATGTATGGCTCTGTGGATGTGGCATCACTAAGACTGGTGCCACCCAAATTCAAGGTTTCGGATTTTGACAAGTACACCGAGAACTCAGATCCCCGCATCCACCTGGCAACCTACATTGCCAAAATGTCTGCCCTAACAGAAGATGACAGACTTCTCATTCACTTCTTTCACGAGAGCCTCTCCGGAGCGGCTCTAAGATGGTGCATACAATTGGACAGGAGCAAGCTGCACTCCTGGAAGGATTTAGCTGATACCTTCTTGAAGCAATACAAATTCAATTGTGATGCGGCACCCACAAGGAGAGACCTCCAGAACATGGCACAGAAAGACCGGGAAGGTTTCAAGCAGTATGCCCAGAGATGGAGGGAAAAGGCGGCGGAAGTATATCCCCTTGGATCGACAATGAGCTATGCTCTTTGTTCATCGAGACTTTGAAGGCTCCCTACTTCAACTTGATGATTGGAAACACTTCCAACAGCTTCTCTGACATCATCCAGGCGGGTGAGAGAATTGAGGCCAACTTAAGAATGGGACGACTGCAGGAGTCAGCAGAGAACCCTGCAAAGAAGACTGCCAGCTTTGGCAAGAAAAAGGAGGGTGAGGTACATTCTATCACCCGTCAAAACAATTATTCCCCATTCCCCCAAAATAACTACCGGCCATATCCTCCCCCTCATGGCCAAACCATCGCAAACATCCCACCTCCCCTCCCAAATTATCCACAACCGCGCCCACAATATGCCCCACCTACAAATTTCCAATCAAGACCACCTCCTCCTGCTCAACCAAGACCACCACAAAATAATTCAAGACCCCCAAGAAACTCTGATCCACCTCTTCCCCTCCCACTCAGTGAAATATACCGATACCTTGTCGGTATAAACCAAATTGTACCAGTCCCTTTAGACCCAATCCAGCCACCATACCCCAGATGGTATGATGCCACTGCCCGTTGTGAGTACCATGGAGGGGCACAAGGGCATTCAACTGATAACTGCGGGGCACTCAGAGGGAGAGTGCACGCTTTAATCCGAAATGGGTGGTTGAAGATCGAGGGAAATGGTTCCCTCCCCAACGTTACCTCAAACCCACTGCCTAACCATAATATGGGCAGTGGTGTAAATATGATAGAGTCTAAGGGAGAAGGATCAACACCAGAAGTGGATAAGCTGGTTCCTTACTTTAAGGAGATTTTTGCTGTAGCAATGAGGGAAGGCTACCTTCGCCCTCAGGTAGCAGGATTCGAAGAGAGTACGGGGTGTCCTTACCATAGAGGGCAGCTGACCATGAGCTGCGAGATTGTGAGGGGTTCAGGCAAGAAGTCCGGAACTTATTGTCTCTCAAGGTTCTGAGATGCCAAACAAGGCTGAAGACGGAAAAGGGAGTGAACACCACTGGATACAGCCAGAATGCTTCTACCTCCAAACCCAAAATCACCTTCTCACCCCCGGTAGCCTCACCGCCGGTAACGGTTATCCGAACTCCACCTCAGCTCCCCGTCGCCAATACTCACGCTGTTCCATGGAATTATAATTTCCAAGTTTTCACTCAGGGAGTGTCAAGCAGTACCTCGGCTCCTGGTCTTGTTTCACCTCCGGCACCACCAAAACCATGTTTCGCTCCTCATGAGCACTTCAGGATGACTTATCTGGACTCGCCAAAGAACATTACTCCTGCACAGTTCTCAGCCTAGTATCACAAAAAAGCCCTCTCCACCTGAGCAAGAAGTCGAGTTTATAACTCGAAGTGGGAGGTGTTACGGGAACGAAGAAAGAGAGAGGAGAAAAGGGAAAGTAAAAATGGGAGAGTCATCAAGAAACACGGAAGAGGAGGTTGAGAAAGCAGGGGAAGTAGAGCCTGTTGAGCACAAGGAAGATGAAGAACTGCTGCTCCAAATAATGAAACAGAGCGAGTATGATGTGGTGGAGCAGTTGAGAAAACACCCGCCGGGATTTCATCATATCACCGATCCCGAGCTCGGAAGTCCACCGACAAGCCTTACAAAGAATCTGGATCAAGTTTTGTAAACCCCGACATTACTCCGTGGCAATTTGAGAAGATAGTAGAACAAATCCAAGCATCCAGCTTTGTAGCCTTTTCTGAAGAGGAGGTAGACCCCGCAGGTTTAGGGCACAATAAAGCTCTACATGTAACTGTGAAGTGTAAGGGTTGTATAGTGGCCAAGGTCCTCATCGACAATGGATCAGCCCTCAATGTACTGCCTAGCGCTACCTTAGCGGATCGCGATCGACCAATCATATATACGTCAGTGCTATGGTGGTAAGAGCCTTTGACGGCACCGTAAGAAAGGTCTTTGGGAGACATTGACTTGCCAGTCCAAGTCGGTGCATGTACTTTCAACGTCACGTTCCAGGTGATGAACATTGAGCCAGCTTACACTATGCTGTTGGGGAGGCCATGGATCCATTCTGCGAATGCTGTTCCTTCGACTTTGCACCAGAAGGTCAAATACATTAAGGACGGCAAAATCATCACTGTAAGGGGCGAAGAAGCCATACTGGTCACCAAGCCGCAATCACTTCCTTATGTGGAAGCGGCCGAGGAATCATTGGAAAGTTTTTTCCAGGCCCTTGAACTGCAAGATACCGGGAAGGAGGGGGCTATGGCTATGGTGGCCAAAGTGATGTCGAGGAATGGGTATCAAGAGGGGAAAGGCTTGGGCACCACACTGCAAGGAATCATGGAACCCATACCGGCTATTCAGAAGGTAGGCCGTTGTGGTCTGGGATATGAGAGGATGCCCTCGTGGATGGGCGATTCTGGATGAGGAAAATACTTCGGGATCAGAGGTTTGACCAGAAGATGGGAAAAATGAAAGTAGTCCCGAGAATCGCAGAGATCTTCACCAAACCGGTCATTCAACATCCGGCAAATACAGAAGAATCACCCGATGATCCATCCATCGATGTCATCCAACTGGACTCCTTGTATGAGACCCTAGTATCGCCAATGGCTGAGGGGCAGGAGCTTGACAACTGGACAACAGAGGATATCCCTGTACTCAATCTCGAGTAAAGTACCTTTGGTTATCAACACTTGATCATTTTGTCCATGGTGACAAGTGTAATATTGTAAATGGACCTTTTCTTATGGCATTAATATTAATGAATTGATAGCGCATTTTAAACCCAATACTCTCTTTATTTCCTTTTTAATTCCATCCTTATAACACGTTCTATTCTTTACTTATTCAGGACCATTCATCAATTAACACCTAATAATCCAATAGACTCAGAAATCCCTCTGGTTAATTTTGAAATCCCCATAACCGCCATTACTTCAAGTGATTCTGAGGAAGAACTTACGCAAGAAGACGGTGAAAAGGATGAGCCCTCCCTCGTGCCTTGTGGAGACGAGACGCACACAATAAACTTGGGCACGGAAGAAGTAAAAAGGGAACTTCAGGTAGTAGAGAGTGAAGAATTGGGAGATATGATCAGTCTGCTTAAAGAATTCCTCGATGTATTTTCTTGGAGCTATGATGATATGGTGGGTTTGGACCCTCAGATAGTAGCGCACAAAATTCCCTTAATTCCAGGAACGATTCCGGTGAAGCAGAAACTAAGGAGAATGAATCCCGACACACTGCTCAAAGTTCGGGATGAAGTCAAGAAACAGTATGACGCCGGGTTCTTGGAAGTGGTCAAATATCCCCAATGGGTGGCTAACGTCGTCCCAGTAATGAAGAAGGATGGGAGAGTCAGGGTGTGCGTTGACTACAGGGATCTTAATAAAGCTAGCTTGAAAGACGATTTCCCTCTCCCCCACATTAATGTGTTAGTTGACAATGCTGCGGGATTGGGCAGGTGTTCGTGTATTGATGGGGCATCAGGGTACAACCAGATCCCAATGGACGAAGAAGACAAGGATAAAACTGCTTTCATCACTCAATGGGGAGTATTCTGCTATCGGGTCATGCCCTTCGGGTTGAAAAATGCCGGGGCTACTTACCAGCGCGCAATGGTCACATTATTCCATGACATGATGCATAAAGAAGTGGAGGTATACGTGGATGATATGATCATTAAATCCAGGGGAGAAGAGAGCCACGTTCAGGTGATGAGGAGGGTATTCGAAAGGCTCAGGAAATACCACTTGAAGCTGAACCCTGCTAAATGCATATTCGGAGCTAAATCGGGGAAGTTGTTGGGATTCATAGTAAGCGAGAAAGGGATAGAAGTAGATCCAGACAAAGTTCGAGCTATTCAAGAAATGCCATCCCCAAAAACAGAAAGGGAGGTGCGCAGTTTTCTGGGAAAGCTGAACTACATTTCGAGGTTTATTTCTAATCTCACTGCCAAAGCTGAGCCTATTTTCAGATTACTCCGGAAAAACAACTCTACTCAATGGGATTCAGTTTGTCAAGAGGCTTTTGAGAAAATCAAGCAGTATCTGTCAAATCCACCAGTATTGGTTCCACCTGTGGCAGGCAGGCCTTTGATCCTGTACATGGCAGTCCAGCAGAACTCGATGGGATGTGTTTTGGGACAACATGATGATACCGGCCGAAAAGAGAGGGCCATTTATTACCTGAGCAAGAAGTTCAATGATTGTGAATCAAGGTACTCTTTCTTAGAAAAGACTTGTCGCTGCGTTAGCACAGACAAAGAAATCGCCTCAAGCACTATATGTTGAATCACAAGACATGGCTTATCTCCAGAATGGATCCTATCAGATATGTATTCGAGAGCCCCTTCGTGCCAGGAAGGATAGCCAAGTGGCAGGTTATACTCTCCCAATATGATATAGTCTACATGACCCGGAAAGCGGTGAAAGGTAGCGTGATTGCTGACCTCCTAGCGGAAAACCCTATCCAGGATTATGAAGCTCTGGATTTCGAGTTCCCTGATGAACATATTAATGAGGTAGACTGCAAAGAAGACGGGCCAGCCGATGTATGGGAAATGTATTTTGATGGAGCAGTCAATTTATCCGGAAATGGAATCGGAGCTGTACTAGTATCCCCGGACGGAAAACATTTCCCGATAGCTGTCAAGTTGAGATTTGACTGTACTAACAATGTCGCAGAATATGAAGCTTGTGTAATGGGTCTACAAGCTGCTATCGAGATGAAAATCAGAAAGCTGGAGGTGTACGGAGACTCGGCTCTGATAATTTATCAAGTCAAGGGAGAATGGCAAACCAAAGACCTCAAGCTGATCCCATATCAGAAGTACCTGCTGGAACTAATCAAGGAATTCGAAGAAATCTCTTTCACCCATCTTAGCAGAGACAAGAATCAATTTGCTGACGCCTTAGCCACTCTAGCTGTTATGGCTCAGATCGAAGAAGGGCAGACGACTCAAGCATTGAGGATTAAAGCAAGGGATGAGCCTGCTTACTGCTTCATGGTTGAAGAGGAGCCCGATGGAAAGCCTTGGTATCATGATATCTGGTCTCTGAGAACTGCAGAATTCCTCGAGGGCAAGCAAAAATGAAAAGAAGATGATTCGAAGATTTGCGTTGGGATACTTCCCCAGTGGAGAAACCCTATACAAGAGGAGCTCCAGCGGCGAATTATTGAGATGTGTAGATGCAAAAGAGGTAAAGAGAATCCTTTTTGAGACTCATGAGGGAAATTGTGCAACTCACGCCAATGGACACGTGATGGCTAAGCAAATCATGCGACGGGGATATTTTTGGACCACAATGGAAAAAGACTGCATCGAGTATTTCCGAAAGTGCCATAAGTGTCAGATTTATGCGGATCCAATAAATGTGCCACCTCACAAGTTATTCAACCTCGTCTCACCTTGGCCTTTCGCAATGTGGGGCATCGATGTGATTGGTCCTATCAATCCCAAGGCATCCAATGGACATAGGTTTATCCTAGTGGCCATCGACTATTTCTCCAAATGGGTCGAAGCAACGTCGTATGCTCACATCACTCAAAACACGTTTCTTAAATTCTTCAAAAGCAATATCATCTGCCGGCATGGCCTCCCGAATGAAATTGTCACTGATAATGCCAAGAACTTGAATGGTCCGAAGGTTCAGAAACTGTGTGATCAATACAGAATCCGACATCTCAACTCCTCCCCATACCATCCCCAGATGAATGGAGCGGTGGAAGCCGCAAACAAAAACCTCAAGAGGATAATTCGGAAAATGACGGTCACATATAGGGATTGGCATGATATGGTCCCTCACACTCTTCACGCATACCGGACTTCCGTGAGGACCTCAACCGGGGCAACTCCATACTCACTGGTCTACGGGATGGAAGTCAGATACCTATTGAGGTCGAAATTCCTCCTTAAGGATCTGAAGGAATCGAGGATTGATGAATCGAGAATGGATCCGATCAAGGTTAGATCGATTAAACTTCTTTGGATGAGAAAAGATTAACAATGACATGTCATGGGCAATTATACCAGAGGAGAATGGCTAGGGCATTTGATAAAGGTGTCCGCCACGAGAATTCTAACCCGGGAACCTAGTACTGAAGAAAGTGCTGCCGAACCAAAACGATCCCCGGGGCAAATGGTCACCAACCTATGAGGGACCCTATGTGGTTAAAAAGGCATTTTCTGGAGGAGCCTTGATCTTGACCCACATGGACGGTGACGAATTCCCGAGACCTGTGAATGCCGACACTGTCAAGAGGTACTATGCATAAAATGGGTGAAGGATGAAAACCCGAAAGGGCGTCCCAAAAAAAAAAAAAACTTGGGGTGAAAAGCTGAAAGGGCGCCCCAAGAACCAAAATGGGGAAATAAGGAGGGGGATATGAAACCGAGGATGGAGAGGAAACTGTCGCGACATGAGGCTTCAGAGGACTTGAAATAATGGCAGTTAAAAGACTTCAAAACCAACTATAAGGAATATGTGAGATCTATCCTTGTACCCTTCCTTTGAAAGTATATCCCTATTTTTCCTAAAGCCATAATAAAATTATACTTTATTCCTTCTGCTTTTGTTTTCTTGTCTACTCACTTTTCAAATTCTATCCTTTCTCTTTGTTTAAAGCGTTATTGATTAGTTAAAATTTTTGCCATAAGATCTGAATTCGAAAATTGATAACCTCACGTGCTTTATTATGAGATTTGCAGGGAATGGCCTTCAAAAAAAAAAAAAAAAACTAGATGTGAAAACACGAAAGGGCGCTTCTGATAGAATTGAAGGACAGAAAGTGAAAACCCGCAAGGGCGCTTTCCGTAAAATAGAAAGAAAATCGGGGACAAAAAGGGCCATCCGAAAGAATGGGATCATGGGTCGAGTCTTGCAACTCCTCCTCCATTAATCATCGGCCCTCGGTATCTTGTTAAGTACACTTCGTCAGGGAAAGAACTTCATGTGTCAGGGTTAGACTTGCTTTGTAAGTTGATTTTAATTTCATGCAATTTAAATTTTCTGTCATCAACCTCTGGTTCCTTGATCTAAGTTGATTTTAATTTCATGCAATTTAAATTTTCTGTCATCAACCTCTGGTTCCTTGATCTAAGTTGATTTTAATTTCCTGCAATTCACATTTCCACCATCAACCTCTGGTTCCTTGATCTAAGTTGATTTTAATTTCATGCAATTTAAATTTTCCACCATCAACCTCTGGTTCCTTGATCTAAGTTGATTTTAATTTCATGCAATTTAAATTTTCTGTCATCAACCTCTGGTTCCTTGATCTAAGTTGATTTTAATTTCATGCAATTTAAATTTTCTGTCATCAACCTCTGGTTCCTTGATCTAAGTTGATTTTAATTTCCTACAATTCACATTTCCACTATCAACCTCTGGTTCCTTGATCTAAGTTGATTTTAATTTCCTGCAATTTACATTTCTGTTATCAACCTCTGGTTCCTCGATCTAAGTTGATTTTAAATTCTTGCAATTTTATTTTCCCGCAATTTAATTTTCCTGCTATCAACCTCTGGTTTCTTGATCCAAGTTGATTTTAATTTTCTAAGTATTCTAACTTCCGTTGCCAATTTCTAGGTCGTTAACTTAGGTACACCTAATCGTCCAAAATATGAGTCTGAATCTTTACATAATTCCTACACGGGAATTTTTTTTCCCTTAATAGAAATTATGTAAAGAGGGGCAGCTGTGGACACCATATTTTGGCCGATCCCCAAAATCAATAAAACTTTGAAACCGATCCTCGGTATTAAGTCTCCTTCGGACAGCTAATCACATTTCCGATCCCTCTTTGATAGGCTGTCACAATTCCGATCTCTCCCCGCAAAGAATTAAATCAAGTTGTTACGTTCTCGCATCAGTCAAAGCTTTACCAGTCTGTCGCTCACCGATCTCTCAAATCCATTGTCGAAACTCAGGACCCGTCAAGTATATTCCTGATAAATGAACTGGCACTAGATCTTTTCTCACCAGTTTTATTGCCGATCTCCCTTTCGAAAGTTTAAGAGTTAAGGTTTTGGTTCGGTTTAATAAGGATTCCAATTTTAAGTGTTAGTTAAATTTTCAATTTTAATCAAGTCCCATTCAGCATTTCTTCCCCACCGATCTCATGCTTATTGTGCTTTCCGATCTCTTATACTTAGATTAATAATTGCATTTAGTTCTTGTTTCGCTATGCTTATACAATCAAATACTTAGGCAATTCAGAGATTTTCCAATCACATCCATTCATTGAACAAAAGAGAGCCCATTTCATTTTCATTTTTTTTACAAGCTATTCGGCTGGAGGGTCACCCCCAGCCTGATTTACATTTTGTTCACTCTCTCTCCCACCCTCGGCTTCCTCCTCACTATCCTCATCGTCGCCCTCAGGAGCCAGGTCGGCCATCCAAGAGAAGTCCTCCCCCGGGTAACGCTTCTGGAGTTCGGCCAAGAGGTCCTTGTGAGCATTCACGTAGGCCCCGGCAATTCCCGTCACCATCTCTTCATCTTTCTCCTTAAGCTCCTCGTCTTTCTCTTTAAGCTCTTCGATGAGTTGGGCAACCTGAGCAGCTTCGTTGGCCTGTAGCGCCTGGACTTCTCCGAGAGCCCGATTCCTTTCAGCCAAAACAAGATTCAGTTCGGCCACCCTGTCCTCATAAAACTTCGCTCGCCCCTCAACTTGAGATATATAATCTTGAGCGGATGAGAGTTGAGATCGGAGGGAAGCCACTTCCTGATTTTTCTTCCCGATCTCCTTGCCCAGACGCTGAACCTTCTCCCAAACCATGGTCTGATTCACCAGGCACTCCACGTTCAGGCTCATGGAATGAGTCAAGATATCATCAAGGCTGTTCGAGGATAGCCTGTCCCGATCCTCCCGAAGAAAGATGGAAGACCCCAAGACTTGGGCAAAACCGGGGTTCTCCCGAACAGTCCGGTTATTCTTCAGGGACTCGATTAGCTTTTGAGCGCCACGAGAGGAGGTCCTCCCAGAAGATTGAGAAGGACCCCTCTCTGTGCTTGGAACAACTGGAAGAGCCAGAGGCTGCTCTTCCAATCTAGGAGGAGATCGGACAGCTTCAGCGATCGGCAGATCCGAAGGTTGAGGCGGGTCCCCTTGTACTTCCCCAAATTCATGACCAGGTGTTCGAAGCATTTCCGAACGCTTCATCTCCTTTATTTTCCGGGAGATCTCTTTGTCCTTCTTCCGCTTCCTAGAACCCTCACCACCCACCATACCTGCACAAAGAAAAAGTCAGTGAGATCGCTAAGGTCCTGAGAGCTGAGATATAGAAAATACCAATGCTGAGGTCAGAGAGCGGAAGTTCGCGGTCTTGGCCGGTGAGCAGTTGAATGGTCCAATGGTGCAACTCGGCAGTCATCGCATCCAAACAAGAATACTTTTGAGTGGCGGCCAGACTCTTCAGATCCATCACTATTAAGCTTTCCTCCTGGTTCAGGGTAATATGCTTCGGAAGCAAAGGCCCCTGGTACCACCAGCTACGGGGGAAGTCCTCAAAGCAGCTCGGATCTTTGCTCCTCAGAATGAAGAAACGGTTCTTCCAATTCTTAAGGGATGAGGGCAGATCGGAAAAGTGCCCGCAATGAGGCTTCGCCTGAAAGAACCAGTGTTCATCATCCTTTGTGAGTTAGTGCATGCATTTCGGCGAAAACCTTAGCCTGATTCCCTTAGCTCGGCATAGACCTCGGAAGGCTACCAAGATCCGCCACGAGTTAGGGTGAATTTGAGCAATGCACGCTCGGTGAAGTTTTAGGACCTCCTTATAGAAGTCATCTAGAGGGAACCGAAGACCGGCCTTTAACTGTTCCTCGTACACCATAACCATGTCATTCCCTTCAAAGGAGTGATCGACACGAAGATCGCCATGGCACTTGATTAGCTCGTACGAATCAGGCCGAATGTTGTATTCTTGGCTAAATGATTGCAGATCGGATACTCGAAGAACCGACGGTAGCTCATCTATAGGGAGAGTCTCCCTCCCTGAAACAGGTGCACGCCTTGATGGTATGACCCGCCCCCGACCTGGAACGGAAGCCCTGGGAGGTTCAGGTTGCGTGCTTGGCCCGACTACCTCTTCGTCATCGGACGACCATGAGAAGCGAATGGAAGGAGGGCTCGCGCTCTCGACCTTCGGCACGCTCATTTTCAAAAGGAATAAATAACTTAAACTAAAAAAGAAGATAAAAGCTCTTACCGAGTCGATCGAATCGGAAGAACTTGAGAAAGCGAGAGAACTTGAAGTTGTGAGCGAGGATTGAAAATGGAATGAGAGAACAAGCGGCTAACCCTCCCCCCTATTTATACTAGTCCGAGCATTTAATGCTCGCGAGGTTCTAGGCGTGCATCGATTGGTGGGACTCGACGGTGTTCTTACACTTCTCTAAAATATCCGAATGTTCTGAGATCGGTTAATTGGAGATCGGCATAATAAGTTAAATATTTTGAATAAAGGATCAGTTAAGTGTCATTCAGGTAAAGAACCAGATTGGATAATCACATTAGAGATCGGAAAATAATCAATGCAAAAATAATAAGATGATAACCGACAAAATAAAGTCTTTATTTTCAAAAGATCGGATTACATCATTTGGGCGATCTCTAGGGATCGGATTACACTAAAATTGGATCACATCATTTCTGTGATCTCTAGAGATCGGATTACATTGAAAACAAAATACATCATTTGGGCGATCTCTAGGGATCGGAATGTCACATTGTGACGGATCCAAAGGTGTCACCGTAACGAGAAAGCGTCGGAACACCCAATGTGGAGGAAAGCCGCTGTCGGAACAGTCAATGTGATGAGAAGCCGAATGAACTCAGTTGAGCGACTCGAGATCGGTACAACCGAGGTCTGCAATACAGATCGGTCAAATCCAGTTCTCTCACCATCGTCAGTTAAGGTCATTCGATCACCGGGATCGTAAATTTTGATCGGTGAGTAAAGAAGTCCATCGGAAAAGATCAAAGCCACGATTATAGCGAACTTCCACCGGCAAATGAACAGGAAAGTAAGAAAGGAAGAGAGGAAAATCAGATGAAGGAAATGTCTCTGTCGACAGGGGTATATATAGGGGAAAATGAGCATTTATTGCTGAGCAGAAAACGAAGCGAACGCCTCGAGAATCAAGGGGAAATTAATGCTTTGACCAGACCGGACCAGAGAAAAGGAGAGATCGGAATAATAGATCGGAAGACGGGAGATTAACATGAGAGATCGGAATAGGAGCGTGTCAAGAAGAGGGATCGGAAGACAAAAGGAATGAGACAAATCCCAAATAACCGTTGTCAGAATCAGAGCCGAGGTAGTTAAAGCGTTGCAGGCGAGATCTCCACCGCACGCCTAAGAATCGCCCGCAATGCTGACAAGTGCCAGGGTATGTCATGACAGTCCTGTATATCCCAATCCCCGCCGTCGATCTCACTTGTAAGGACAAATCCGGAACCCTTGGATCAAGAGAGGAGACGACAATACCAGCGCCTTTCGCTCTTAGCCCTCAGATCGTTCCGGACAAGAAGATTTGGGACCGTTAGATTGAAAGGAGAAAAGGACAAATGTTCTGAAGAGAGATCTCAGCCATTCATCTTGATTCTCTTTAATTCCTGGACATCCGATCATGTCCTTCGAAATCTTGACCCTCCATCTCCCTCAAAATAAATCCTGACCCTTCATGGGGAGCACCCGATTCCTATAAATACCAGCATGAAAAACTGTTCAAGGGACGGACAAAAAAAGAGAGGCTGTTATTATAGCTGAAGAACTCTGAAAACTCCATTTAGTTTGTTATTCCGCTACTTGGAAGTGTTGATTGGAAAAACTTTTGAAACTAGTTTTCTGAAGTGTTTCTTGAAAAGGATTCTGAATACTGGAACTCTACATTTCCAGTTTGTTCATTATCTGGTCACACCCTCACTTTTAGCCCTTTATCATCTCTGTTTTCATTCCCACTGTCTAAGCAAAACTTCATTCCACTCGGCTTTTATCTTAATCTGATCATATTTTAGCTAAGCTCCCTTCACTTCCCGACGAACGTCAGCTCTCTGGCTTATCAGTCCACTGTCTTATCTCTATTCGCCACCTCGTAGCTATTTCGGTAGATTTGGCTCCTCACAGGTAAGAGCTCATATTGCTGTTTTACTAAATGTTTACATTTATTTTTTTCGCACTTTCTTTGTTCTTCTTAAGTATGTGATTTTCTCCAAGTTCATTTCATGCAAAAGGACCCAAAAGAATGTTACTCTCGAGTTATCTCTTTATTGATTAGTCCGTCGTTTTATTAATCTTCGTCATTTCTGTAGGCAAGTTTTTTTTTCTGGTTCTTAGTAGCGTGTAAATGGTCAGGCAAGACGTAGGTAACTGCAACTTAGGGGTCTCTTTTAAAAGAGAGAACCTGAATAACGTGTCAGGAAGATAGCCAAACTACTAGGCTGACGTAAACAGCAATTCGACAAAGAGATCATAAAGTAGAATAAAACCAAAATAAACAAAACAAAATATATCGGTCGTTAACAGATATTGGTAAAACAAATACATGGAGGGTCGGTAAATCAAGTCTAGTTTTCCCCATCTAGCCAAAAGGTATCGAGAAGCCTTATCCCCAGCATCTTTGAATGCCAGAATCCTTAGCTTTAGGCTCTTATGTCATATAGCCGAAATTAAAATCCGGGAGATCGGAAAAGTCCCTTTCGTGCTCTGTTAATCTAATAGAGATCGGAGGGGAGTTCTTATCCGGTCTCAACTCAAAATTTTAATAACTATTAAATAGAGAGCGGAGGAGAGTTCTTATCCGGTCTCAACTCAAAAATTTCAATAAACGTCTAGAGGAGATCGGAGGAGAGTTCTTATCCGATCTCCCCTCAAAATTTTAATAACCATTAAAAAGGGATCGGAGGAGAGTTCTTATCCGGTCTCAACTCAAAATTTTCAATAAACGTCTAGAGGAGATCGGAGGAGAGTTCTTATCCGGTCTTTCCCCAAAATTTTAATAAATAATTTAAAAGAGACCGGAGGAGAGTTCTTATCCGATTCTCACACCAAATCTTAACCTATACGTAAAATAGTCCCAAAACCAAGATGATTCGCGACACCAACTCACTAAGGTTGTCTCATTTACTTATGTATCTGGGTAATCCGAATTTAGTGAAAGATCAAATATTCCTTTTACTAAAAGGATTAACATTCCTATTCAAGCCCTCCTAACCAATTTATAAAGAATGCCTACATTGAATCTACTTACTCTTATTAAGGGACGAGGTGGGGTGCCTAACACCTTCCCCACCCGTTTATGGACCCCGAACCTAGAATCTCTGTCTTGAAGTGGTTTCATTTTCCTCTAAATGGTTTTCTTTAGTTTTCCTCAAAACTAAAGTGGTGACTCCGCACTCCTTCCCACTTCGGTGAGTGATCGTCCAAGCGACCGCAAAATCCCTTGCGACAGTAATACAGGTTCGCTGTGGTGGTGTCCTTTTGGAGAAGTCGACTATGATCTGTGGCCCCAGAGTCGATAATCCAGTCATCATCATTAAAAGCATTGGAGGTATAAAAAGCTTGGCCATATTTACCTTCATCACTGTCTACAGTAGTAGCATATGTGCCAAGAATAAGAGATAATTGAGGTTCAGCAATGACAACGGCTGCGTGACCCATGTTTCCAGTCATATTTGCAGCATCTTGCTTCTTCTTAGTTTGTAATTCATGCCACCAATCCGGGTACCCATGTAATTTGAAGCAAGTATCTCGGGTGTGCTTTGTGTTGCCACAATGGGTGCACTTCCCTTCACCAGATTGGCCCTTAGATTTGGTTGATGATCCACTCTTCGTCAGTTGTGGCTGACTTGATTTAACTCCTTTAGTAGCCATGACAGCACCATTAGAAGCATTCTCCATACTCGATGCCATCATAGTTTGGTGAGTATCTTCTCTTCGAACGTATACTTAGGCCTGCTCAATGGCAGGGAATGGTTTTAGCCGGAGAACTTCACTTCTAATATTATCGAGTCTGTCATCTAATCCATCTAGGAAAATATAAACTCTTTCCTCTTGGAGAAGAGAATTATATTTCTGTATATCTGTAGCACATTCCATTGGGTTGGGACGGCGAAAATCAATTTCACGCCATAACCCTTGTAGATCATTGTAGTATTTTTCTATGGATCCACCGCCTTGCCGCATTCGAGACACCCGTCTTCGAAGGTCATAAACCTGTGATGAGTCAGATCCATCAAAGTATGTAATAGCAATAGAATCCCAAACATGTTTGGCTATGGAGAACCTAATGAAATTTCCAACCAAGGATGGCTCCATTGAGTTGATTAGCCACCCTTTCACAATGGCATTCTTTGTTCGCCATTTGCGGAAAAATGGGTCTGTCTTTGGTGGCTGTGGAAGGTCTCCGTTAATATATCCCAGTTTGTATAATGTCCTCACCGTAGGTAGTCCGTACATTTTACTGTTCCGATGACTAATGTCTGTTCGGACAGTCAGGATGTTTGGAACTACACTTAAACTATAGTGAGGAGGCATAAATTAATGAAATAATATTAAAAAAATATAGAAAAAATTTTGAGAAATAAAATAAAATTTAGAGAATTTATTAATTGGTATAAAAAATAAAAATAATCCGATGAGCACCATGAAAGGCATTTTGGTCATTTCACCTCTAGAGGTGAATTTTGACTTAAATGTCAAATTAAAATTTGGAAATAGAATAATTAACATAAATTAATTTTATGAATTTGAATTTGAAAAATGAGAAGAGAAAGAAGAAGAAAAGAAAAGAAAAGAAAAGGAAAGAAAAGAAAAGAAAAGAAAAGAAAAGAAAGGAAATAGATTTATGAAATTTAAAAATAATAAAGTACACATAAATGTATATATATAAATAACCACAAGAGACAAAACCCCACCAACCATCTTCTTCTTCCTCTTCCCTCTCTCTCCTTGCCGTCTCCCTTGGTCTCTCCCTCCCCACCATTGTTATCAAGCTTAAAGCTTGATTTCCCAAGCTTTCACTCACCAAAACCCATAGTCCCCTTCATTAAAAATTTAGCTCACATCATAAGGAAGCTCTAAGTACCCATAGGAAGAAGAAAAGTTGAAGTTTTGGGAAAATTTCCAAGTTGGGTCACAAGAGGTTAATGCTTTTCTCCCTTCCTTCTTCTTTAATACTTGAAAGTGACTTGAGATAAGTGGAAATTTCAAGAAATTAACAAGAAATTCATGAACCCATGATGTCCCCAAATTTTGGCAGCCATGAAATGTGTTGGGCTTTATTGTGTTCAAATATTGTAAATGAGTTTAGAGATGATAATTGATATGATTATATGTATGAGAAGTGAAAAGGGATTGAATTGATTGAGTTTGAAACTTGGAAATTAGGGTTTGTGTACATGACTTGGAGATTTTGTGTAAATGCTTGAAATTTAACCTAATTGGGATAAGATTGTTGCTTATAGAAGTGTAATGCATGCAAATTGAAGTAAGGAAGTTGGAGGAGATTGAGTTTTGAAAGTGTCAATTTTCTGCAGGTTGTGTTTGTTGAGGGCAGTGTACAATTTAGGCCATAAATAAAATTGTGTGACCCCAATTGGTATGAGGTGATGCGTCCCAACCGCAAGTGCACGGGTCGTACAAGTAATATAGAAAAGATATCGATCCCACGAGGAGTTGTGTTAATGATTGAATTTTCGATATAAAAGTTGACTAAATTGAAGTATTCATGAAATTAAAATAATGAATTAATGGGTAATGGAGTACGAAATCTAAATGTGCAAATTTAATATTCTATTCAACAATGTATTAATTAAACTAAAATTGCATCAAATTGAAATAAGCAAGTTCAAATATGGCAATATTTAAAATGGCAAATGATTAAATTCGATTAGAAATTAACAATGGTAAAAAGGCGATTCCGGAGTTCGGGATTTCATATTCAAGCTATTTTGGGATTTTCCCTAGCTAGCCCAATCCATGAAATTTATGGGTTTAAAGGAGATTAATTCTAAAATCCTTTGAAAACTCTTTCGAGTGAGACAAAGAGTGCCTTAATTAACTTAATCCTACTTTCGTGGAGTTAAAATTAACCAAGACCCATTAGGTTCTTTAATCAATCTATTAAAACCCTCTTAACCCTTAGTCTATTTCTAGATCTAAGTTAATTAAGTCCAATTTCTTGATTAACTATCACTTGGTTTTCCTTTCTGCTTCAACCAAGGATTAAGAACATAACTTAATGGGGCCCTTCATTAAGCATGTGAATAAGCACACAAGAAATGGATTAAACCTCATAAATTCATTAAATTGGGACTAACCCAGTTCAAATCCACAAAAATAACTAAAATATTACATCCCTTACTGTAATCAAAAGTAAACTACTCACTATCCATAATGATTACAATATATGATGAGTTGATAGGGAAATAAAGATTTTATCTTAGATAAGAAGTAACATATTAAACACTAGTAATTTAGAAATTTGTAAAGATAGAAAGATATCTTCTAATCTTAGTTAAAAATTGGTGTGGAAGGTGAAAATGACTCCTCAAATTCCGCCTCTCTTCTCCTCTTCTTCTTTTCTCCTTGTCCCCTTCTAAAATGAGAAAATGGGACTATTTATAGCATTTTTCCGACATGGAGCCCTAAAATGGTATGTTCTAGGAGGAATTATTTGAGGGAATCTCCGCCACTCATTAATGAACTCTTCATGGGATCGCATAAGTGGATCGCATAAGTTATGCAGTCCCTTATGCGCTTTTACTGGTTCTGGGTCACTTATGCGGTCGCATGACTTGGTGCATAGGTTATGCACAATTTCGTGAATGTGCATAAGGGAGGCGAGAATGTGCATAAGCTATGCGTCTCCTTATGCACATTTCGCCGGTTCTCGAACAGTGATCTTTCTCCTTATGCAGATCCGCATAGCTTATGCGCAAGTTATGCACGCTTGGTCAATGCATATTTCAGCTTGAAAACTTGTTTTTGACATCTTTTGCTGTAGAAGACACTCCTCAATGGCAAAATTCTCTTTAGTCCTTAAAAACACCATTTTTCCTACAAAACAAAGTAAAAATTACAAATTAATCCAAAATCGACAATTATGAAAAACTAACTAATTAACTAATAAAATTAGCTAAAAATGACTAATAATCAAATAAAAATGGTTATGAAATTAAACCTAAATGATTATGCAAAATGTATGCATCAAATACCCCCAAACTCAAGCCTTTGCTTGTCCTCAAGCAAACTTTAAAATGAACTGCACAAAATTTTAGGGTGCCTTATCCAAAGAACTATGAAAATCACCTATTAAAGTAACTTAACACACCTTCACCATACCAAAGAATCCATATACCCATCCTTCAAAATGCAAAGAATCTAATGCTTATCCAAGCTTTCACCGCTTAGCCATCAAGTCAATTATCATTCAAAATCCCCAAACCAACAAATCAAAAGAGATAGTCATGCTCAAAAAGAATTCTAGGACAATTGATAACCAAAGTATCTCAACATAGAATGATAGAATTGAATGAATAGATGAATAGTTTTCCAATCCCATAGGCAAATTCCCTACTCCTATCTCCACTAATGTAGCAAGTACTATCAAGAGATCAAAGGTCTTTTTAGGGATGTAATGAGGCCATGGGGTTTAAAACGAGGCTAAGAAGAAAGATGGGTAAAAAGTATTCAAAGCATGAGAATATTTTCAATTTTTAAACATAAGGTACACTTCTTATTTTATTATAATTTTTTTCTTTTTCTTCTTTTTTTCTTTTTTTTTTTTGTATATATGGAGGAGAGAAGTACACAATGAGAATTGTCAAGTGCTAGCATAGTTTACAAAACACATAAAAATGGAGGGACATTTTGATACTTTAGACTTGTATTTTGCATTTTCTTTTGATGATTGTCCCTAAAAATGCCACCCCCAAACTCATTTCTTTTAATACTTTGGGTGGATTTCTTTCATTTTGAATGGCAATAGTGAAAAGCACATATACTAGCACTTTTACAAGATGACAAGCACTTCTTCTCCCTTTTTTTGTATATATATATTTTTTTATTTGGATTTTTTAGAAAGTGTACCTAATATTCAATATTATTCTCATGAAAAGGGTTGGAGTGTTTGGTTCATTGGCTAGGTAGCAATAAGGATTTCAAGAAAAATTAGGGATAAAAAGGCTCAAAGGGGTTTTCAAAGGTCAATTTTAATTAGGAAAAAGGGTCAAAGGTTTAAAATGAGAAGGTTTAAATCAAAGAATGCCTAATCATCTCTCTTTCAAGTATAAGTCGATATTTCACTTGAAAGGTTTAGAAAATTTGTTCTAGGATTGGTGAGACATCATTTGACTACCTTATATCCAATAACTCCTCTAAACACTCCAATCTCTAAAGGACTAGTTGGGTGGCTTTTTGGCTAAGAAGATATAGGCAAGGGATAGACACTTCAAAACTTTGCACCTCTTAGGAAACTTTCAATCCACAAACCCAACTAAAGGTAAGTCAAATCACTCTCATAGGCAACTTTTCAATACTCAAGGGATTTGGCAAAAGATTTTAATGCATGATGCATGATTCCTAAAAATGAGCAATGCATTAACTAAATGGAAGAAGTCTATTTGTGTGCAAAGTGTATAATTTCTAAGTGATGTATAATGTGTGTGTAGATGTGTTATGTATATATATGTATGGATGTATATGTAAAATATTTACAATATATGTAAATGAAATGGGATGAGATGTTCCTATACTCAAAATGTAAAAAAAATGAAGCAAAAATCAAAATGAATGTGCACCCCCAAACTCAAAATTGGACATTGTCCTCAATGTCTCAAGTAGTGCATTATCAAAATTCAAAGTAAAGAGAAATTACCAGGAATTGTGAAATTTAAGAGCAAAAGGAAAGAGTTACCTGGTATAGAGCAGATGAGAATTCAAGGAATAATGGTGATGCATAAGAGGCTGTACAGGTTATGCAGAGTAAAGTGCTGTCCAAAACATGTGCATAAGTAGGGTGCATAAGCCGTGCGGTTCTGCATGAGTGGCAATAAGGGTTGCATAGGCTATGTAAAATATTTGCAAATTTTTTTTTTTTTTTTTTGGTCATGCGGAAGTGCATAAGTTATGCACTCTCCTTATGCAAGTCTCAGCAGGTTTTAACTTTTCCAGAACATGTGCATAAGTAGGGTGCATAAGCCGTGCGGTTCTGCATGAGTGGCAATAAGGGTTGCATAGGCTATGTAAAATATTTGCAAAAAAAAAAATTTTTTTTTTTTTTTTTTTGGTCATGCGGAAGTGCATAAGTTATGCACTCTCCTTATGCAAGTTTCGGTGACCCTTGAAATTTTGAGGAGCGAAGTCATGCGGGAGTGCATAAGTTATGCACTCCTTATGCATCTCTCGGCAGTGGTTGTTCGTAAAATCGGTCATGCGTATGCATAGGTTATGCACTCGCTCATGCAATCGCTCGGCAATTTTTGGAATTTTGGGTTGGTGGTCATGCGTATGCATAGGTTATGCACTCGCTTATGCACCCTGGCAAGTTTGAATTTTTGGAGTTCTTGGTTATGCGGAAGTGCATAACTTATGCACCTTCCTTATGCACCCTCGGCAAGTTTGATTTTTCTGGTTTCGGTCATGCGTATGCATAGGTTATGCACTCGCTTATGCACTTCTGCACTGGAAATTCAGAGTTTTTGGTTATGCGTATGCATAGGTTATGCACTCGCTTATGCGCACTTTCAGAGAGAGAAAATGCAGAATTTGAAGTTGTGCAAATGTGCATAAGTCATGCACTCACCTTATGCAAGTTTTGACAGATATGAAATTTGACAAAATGAGGTTATGCAGAAGTGCATAAGCTATGCACTCTCCTTATGCACTTGCAATAAAGGTGGAAAATGGCAAGAATTGTGGTTATGCAGGATTGCATAAGCTATGCAGTTGCTTATGCACAAGTTAGCAAGATCAAGAATGCAATAGAACATGGATTGCAAGTGTGAAAAATACCCTAGAATGAGGAAATATAATTCCATGAAGCATAAACCATGAGAAGTTTCACCAAAAACACATCAATATATACAAAGTATATCAAAAAGGCATCACACAAGCATGTAAAAATGGATCCTACATAAAAGACCTTTGAGAACTATGCCATTTTAAGACAAATTCTGCAAATCAACATTTAGCACATAAAACTCCATAAAATTTGCATGAAGTTGCATCTAACCACAAATGATGAAATGAAGTCTCCAAGTTTTGCCAAGAAAATGCAGCATTTTTACCTTGAATCCTACAACCCAAAGAAGCTCAAAACTGCAAAAATGACTCACTTACCACCATATTAAGATTAAAATCACACATACTTAAAAGTCTCACACCCAACCTTACCAAAACACAAGCCATCTGCTGCAAACACCCTCTTTGCTGCAGAATTTCTTCTTCCTCTCTGCATAAACCAGATTGCAGCTCAAGGACAGAATCTATCTGCTGCAGACTTTTCCTTTTCTGCAGATTGCATTTTTCCTCTGCAATAACCAGATTGCAGCTCCCAATAGTTCACCAGCCTTTCTTCATTGATATACATCTACAAGGGACAAGATTTAATAATGTCAAAAATTGAATTTGAGGAAATTTAAGATAAAAACAAAATTAATGAAAATGAAAGTAAATCAACAAAAGCAAAATAAAAGGACTTGGGATGCCTCCCAAGAGCGCTAATTTATAGTCCTTAGCTAGACTCTTTTCATGTTTCATGGTGGCTGAAATTGGAATTTGTTGCCTCTGTTTCCAATAGGTGCTTCAATGAATCTATACTTCATTTTCTTTCCATCACATGAGAAGATCCTTGTTGCTTTGTCTAAAAATCCGACCATTTCTTTCTTGACAACCTTTGGTGCATCTTTTTCTTTGAGAGATGGTTGCTTTACTTCACTTTTCTCCACTTCCTCAACTTGAAAGATTGGTGCCATAGGACAAGGTGGATTACTATTCAAATCTTGTGCAAATGCAGCCTCTTTTGGATTTTCATCATTGATACTCCCTTCATGGATAAGACAACTTTCAAGAGAAGCCTTCGGATAGCTCTTTCTAAATTGCTCTTTTACTAACTCATCAACTATATCAATTCTCAAACAAGAGTCTACATCTTCATGTTGCTTCTTCTTATCATTGCCAATATTGAAGACTAACTGATCCTCTCCGATTCTAAGAGTAAGCTTTTCACCTTTCACGTCAATCAAAGCACCACCGTAGCTGTGAAAGGCCTCCCCAAAATGATTGGCATATGAGAATCCTCTTCCATGTCCAAAATGACAAAGTCAACTGGGATGTAAAATTTTCCAACCTTCAGTGGTATATTTTCTAAGATCCCTTCTGGATATTTAATTGATCATGCCACAATCAAGAGAAATGTGGGTTGGCTTAAGATCTCCCATGTTAAGCTTCTCATAGATGGAGAGGGGCATAAGGCTTACACTAGCCCCTAAATCACATAAAGCTTTTATAGAACATGATTCTCCAATATGGCATGGAATTGAAAAACTCCCTTGATCCTTGAGCTTTGGAGGAAGTTTCCTTTGAAGGATAGCACTGCATTCCTCAGTTAAGGCTACAGTCTCATAATCTTCAAGTCTTCTTTTGTTTGAGAGAATTTCTTTCAAAAACTTAGCATAAGAAGGCATTTGGGAAAGAGCATCGATAAAAGGCACATTTATATATAGCTTCTTCAAAACCTCTAAGAACTTCCCAAATTGCTTATCAAGCTTGGCTTTTGAAATCTCTGTGGAAAGGGAAGTCGTGGCTTGTAAGGCTCGGAGGTATATATTTCTCTTCTTTCTCTCCAACCTCCTCTTTACCTTTTCTTGCACTCCCTTTTTCACTCTTTGTTTTTCATCTCCTCAAAATCTTCCTCATTTTCTCTCTTTTTAACTTTTTCACTCTTCTCATTATGCACTATTTTACCACTCCTCAAGGTGATGGCATGACATTGCTCCCTTGGATTTTCTGTTTGACTAGGAAGTTTCCCATAGAATTGGTACTTGATGAGCATGCTTGTTGTGCAACTGATTTTCCAAAGATCCTATTGTGTGTTTGCATTTGTTCCAGCCTTGCTTTCATCTCTCTCAACTCTTCATCACGCTTAATTTGATTAGCAAGAATTTGTTGTAATAAAGCCTCCGTGGTGGAACTTTGTTCTTCATTGCCTTGGTAAAGGTGCAAGATTTGCATTCTTTTGTCAAAACTAGGTGGTGGTTGCCTAGGTTGTTGGTATTGACGCTCTTGTTGTTGTGATGGAAAGTTCTGAGTTGAAGCTTGATTTTGCTGATTCCCCCATGAAAAATTGGGATGATTCCTTCGAGCATATGAAGGATAATCTACTCCATAGCTCATTGTTCCTTCTGCATAAGTAACTTGTTGAGAACTTCCAGAGCATGATGATGAACTGACTAGCATACTTAAATCCTCCATTTTCTTAGCAAGGACATTAGTGAGTGCATCAAATTTGGCATTGATCATGTTGAATGGATCAAGCTCATACATTCCAAAGAACTTGCCTTTTTGAGTTGGAGTTGACCCTCTTGGACTACTCCATAGATGACTATTCTTTGCTATTTTCTCTAATAACTCATAAGCTTCATCTTCATGCTTAATGATGAATTCTCCGCTTTGAGCATCAATGATTCCTCTGATAGCAGGAGTGACATTTGTGTAAAAATTCTGGTTTATCATCCATTTAGGAATGGCATGATGTGGACATTGTCTCTCCAACTCCTTCCATCTCATCCATGACTCATAAAGAGTCTCATCTTCTCTTGGTCTAAAAGCAATCATTTGATTCCTCAACTCTTGAGTTTTTCCAGGTGGAAAGTATTGGGCAAGAAATACATCAGTGAGCTGCTCCCAATTTGTAATTGAGTTGTGAGGTAAAGAATCAAGCCAATCCAATGCTCTATCTTTCAAAGAGAATGGAAACAATTTTAGCCTTGCTGCATCATCAGATACTCCAGGTTGTTTTTGCATGTCACAAATCATAGCAAACTTCTTCAGATGTGTGTGTGGATTTTCAGAAGGATGTCCTCCAAATTGAGAATTCTGAATCATTTGAAGAACTCCAAAATCCATCTTGTAACTATTTGCATCAATCCTTGGTCTTGCTATGCTCTCTCTCAAATCATCAAAACGTGGAAAAGCATGATCCATCATACTTCCCCTAGGCACGCTTTGCATTAACAACTTCTTCTCCTTGGGCTTCATTTTCATTGTTTTGACCATTTCAAAGATTACCAACACCAATTCTAATTCTTTCATCACCATATCTGCTTCAATTTCGGTTTCTCTCAAAGCTTCCTTCCTTTTTCTGGTTTCTTTCTTGTTGGCCTTACAAAATTTCTCTATTTCAGGATTGAACAACAAGGATGTATCACTTGAGCTTCTAGCTCTTCTCATAAAAGATTAAAAGTACCTGAAAAAGAACAAACAAACACAAAAATGAAAAGATAACAAAAATAAAACTAAAAACAACTAAAATGATCAAGAATTCAATCTTAAACAAACAACTCCCCAGCAACGGCGCCAAAAACTTGATGCGTCCCAACCGCAAGTGCACGGGTCGTACAAGTAATATAGAAAAGATATCGATCCCACGAGGAGTTGTGTTAATGATTGAATTTTCGATATAAAAGTTGACTAAATTGAAGTATTCATGAAATTAAAATAATGAATTAATGGGTAATGGAGTATGAAATCTAAATGTGCAAATTTAATATTCTATTCAACAATGTATTAATTAAACTAAAATTGCATCAAATTGAAATAAGCAAGTTCAAATATGGCAATATTTAAAATGGCAAATGATTAAATTCGATTAGAAATTAACAATGGTAAAAAGGCGATTCCGGAGTTCGGGATTTCATATTCAAGCTATTTTGGGATTTTCCCTAGCTAGCCCAATCCATGAAATTTATGGGTTTAAAGGAGATTAATTCTAAAATCCTTTGAAAACTCTTTCGAGTGAGACAAAGAGTGCCTTAATTAACTTAATCCTACTTTCGTGGAGTTAAAATTAACCAAGACCCATTAGGTTCTTTAATCAATCTATTAAAACCCTCTTAACCCTTAGTCTATTTCTAGATCTAAGTTAATTAAGTCCAATTTCTTGATTAACTATCACTTGGTTTTCTCCTTCTGCTTCAACCAAGGATTAAGAACATAACTTAATGGGGCCCTTCATTAAGCATGTGAATAAGCACACAAGAAATGGATTAAACCTCATAAATTCATTAAATTGGGACTAACCCAGTTCAAATCCACAAAAATAACTAAAATATTACATCCCTTACTCCTAATCAAAAGTAAACTACTCACTATCCATAATGCTTACAAGATATGATGAGTTTAAATGGAAATAAAGCTTTAATCTAAGCTAAGAAGTAAGAAATTAAACACTAGAAATGTAGAAAATGTAAAGGAAGGAAGAAATCTGCAAATCTTGGTTAAAAATGGTGTGGAAGGTGAAAATGACTCCTCAAATTCTGCCTCTTCTCCTCTTCTTCTTTTCTCCTTGTCCCCCTTCTAAAATGAGAAAATGGGACTATTTATAGCATTTTTCCGACATGGAGCCCTAAAATGGTATGTTCTAGGAGGAATTATTTGAGGGAATCTCCGCCACTCATTAATGAACTCTTCATGGATCGCATAAGTGGATCGCATAAGTTATGCACCCTTATGCGCTACTGGTTCTCGGGTCACTTATGCGGTCGCATGACTTGGTGCATAGGTTATGCACAATTTCGTGAATGTGCATAAGGGAGGCGAGAATGTGCATAAGCTATGCGTCTCCTTATGCACATTTCGCCGGTTCTGAACAGTTGATCTTTCTCCTTATGCAGATCTGCATAGCTTATGCGGCAAGTTATGCACGCTTTGGTCAATGCATATTTCAAATTTGAAAAATTGTTTTTGACATCTTTTTGCTGTAGAAGACACTCCTCAATGGCAAAATTCTCTTTAGTCCTTAAAAAACACCATTTTTCCTACAAAACAAAGTAAAAATTACAAATTAATCCAAAATCGACAATTATGAAAAACTAACTAATTAACTAATAAAATTAGCTAAAAATGACTAATAATCAAATAAAAATGGTTATGAAATTAAACCTAAATGATTATGCAAAATGTATGCATCAAATACCCCCAAACTCAAGCCTTTGCTTGTCCTCAAGCAAACTTTAAAATGAAATGCAAAAAATTTTTAGGGGTGCCTTATCCAAAGAACTATGAAAATCACCTATTAAAGTAACTTAACACACCTTCAGCCATACCAGCAATCCATATACCCATCCTTCAAAATGCAAAGAATCTAATGCTTATCCAAGCTTTCACCGCTTAGCCATCAAGTCAATTATCATTCAAAATCCCCAAACCAACAAATCAAAAGAGATAGTCATGCTCAAAAAGAATTCTAGGACAATTGATAACCAAAGTATCTCAACATAGAATGATAGAATTGAATGAATAGATGAATAGTTTTCCAATCCCATAGGCAAATTCCCTACTCCTATCTCCACTAATGTAGCAAGTACTATCAAGAGATCAAAGGTCTTTTTAGGGATGTAATGAGGCCATGGGGTTTAAAACGAGGCTAAGAAGAAAGATGGGTAAAAAGTATTCAAAGCATGAGAATATTTTCAATTTTTAAACATAAGGTACACTTCTTATTTTATTATTATTTTTTAGTTTTTTTTCTTTTTTTTTTTTTTTTTTGTATATATGGAGGAGAGAAGTACACAATGAGAATTGTCAAGTGCTAGCATAGTTTACAAAACATATAAAAATGGAGGGACATTTTGATACTTTAGACTTGTATTTTGCATTTTCTTTTGATGATTGTCCCTAAAAATGCCACCCCCAAACTCATTTCTTTTAATACTTTGGGTGGATTTCTTTCATTTTGAATGGCAATAGTGAAAAGCACATATACTAGCACTTTTACAAGATGACAAGCACTTCTTCTCCCTTTTTTTGTATATATATTTTTTTTATTTGGATTTTTTAGAAAGTGTACCTAATATTCAATATTATTCTCATGAAAAGGGTTGGAGTGTTTGGTTCATTGGCTAGGTAGCAATAAGGATTTCAAGAAAAATTAGGGATAAAAAGGCTCAAAGGGGTTTTCAAAGGTCAATTTTAATTAGGAAAAAGGGTCAAAGGTTTAAAATGAGAAGGTTTAAATCAAAGAATGCCTAATCATCTCTCTTTTCAAGTATAAGCTGATATTTCGCCTTGAAAGGTTTAGAAAATTTGTTCTAGGATTGGTGAGACATCATTTGACTACCTTATATCCAATAACTCCCTCTAAACACTCCAATCTCTAAAGGACTAGTTGGGTGGCTTTTTGGCTAAGAAGATATAGGCAAGGGATAGACACTTCAAAACTTTGCACCTCTTAGGAAACTTTCAATCCACAAACCCAACTAAAGGTAAGTCAAATCACTCTCATAGGCAACTTTTCAATACTCAAGGGATTTGGCAAAAGATTTTAATGCATGATGCATGATTCCTAAAAATGAGCAATGCATTAACTAAATGGAAGAAGTCTATTTGTGTGCAAAGTGTATAATTTCTAAGTGATGTATAATGTGTGTGTAGATGTGTTATGTATATATATGTATGGATGTATATGTAAAATATTTACAATATATGTAAATGAAATGGGATGAGATGTTCCTATACTCAAAATGTAAAAAAAATGAAGCAAAAATCAAAATGAATGTGCACCCCCAAACTCAAAATTGGACATTGTCCTCAATGTCTCAAGTAGTGCATTATCAAAATTCAAAGTAAAGAGAAATTACCAGGAATTGTGAAATTTAAGAGCAAAAGGAAAGAGTTACAGTATAGAGCGGATGAGAATTCAAGGAATAATGGTGATGCATAAGAGGTCAGGTTATGCAGAGTAAAGTGCTGTCCAAAACATGTGCATAAGTAGGGTGCATAAGCCGTGCGGTTCTGCATGAGTGGCAATAAGGGTTGCATAGGCTATGTAAAATATTTGCAAAAAAATTTTTTTTTTTTTTTTTTTTTTTTGGTCATGCGGAAGTGCATAAGTTATGCACTCTCCTTATGCAAGTCTCAGCAGGTTTTAACTTTTCCAGAACATGTGCATAAGTAGGGTGCATAAGCCGTGCGGTTCTGCATGAGTGGCAATAAGGGTTGCATAGGCTATGTAAAATATTTGCAAAAAAAAAAAAAAAATTTTTTTTTTTTTTTTTTTTTTGTCATGCGGAAGTGCATAAGTTATGCACTCTCCTTATGCAAGTTTCGGTGACCCTTGAAATTTTGAGGAGCGAAGTCATGCGGGAGTGCATAAGTTATGCACTCCCCTTATGCATCTCTCGGCAGAAGTGGTTGTTCAGAAAATCTGGTCATGCAGAAGTGCATAGGTTATGCACTCTGCTCATGCACTGTTCGGCAATTTTTGGAATTTTGGGTTGGTGGTCATGCAGAAGTGCATAGGTTATGCACTCTGCTTATGCACCCCTCGGCAAGTTTGAATTTTTGGAGTTCTTGGTTATGCGGAAGTGCATAACTTATGCACCTTCCTTATGCACCCCTCGGCAAGTTTGATTTTTAGGTTTTCGGTCATGCGTATGCATAGGTTATGCACTCGCTTATGCACCTCGGCAGTGGAAATTCAGAGTTTTTGGTTATGCGTATGCATAGGTTATGCACTCGCTTATGCACTTTCAGAGAGAGAGAAAATGCAGAATTTGAAGTTGTGCAAATGTGCATAAGTCATGCACTCACCTTATGCAAGTTTTGACAGATATGAAATTTGACAAAATGAGGTTATGCATAAGCTATGCACTCTCCTTATGCACTTGCAATAAAGGTGGAAAATGGCAAGAATTGTGGTTATGCAGGATTGCATAAGCTATGCAGTTGCTTATGCACAAGTTAGCAAGATCAAGAATGCAATAGAACATGGATTGCAAGTGTGAAAAATACCCTAGAATGAGGAAATATAATTCCATGAAGCATAAACCATGAGAAGTTTCACCAAAAACACATCAATATATACAAAGTATATCAAAAAGGCATCACACAAGCATGTAAAAAATGGATCCTACATAAAAGACCTTTGAGAACTATGCCATTTTAAGACAAATTCTGCAAATCAACATTTAGCACATAAAACTCCATAAAATTTGCATGAAGTTGCATCTAACCACAAATGATGAAATGAAGTCTCCAAGTTTTGCCAAGAAAATGCAGCATTTTTACCTTGAATCCTACAACCCAAAGAAGCTCAAAACTGCAAAAATGACTCACTTACCACCATATTAAGATTAAAATCACACATACTTAAAAGTCTCACACCCAACCTTACCAAAACACAAGCCATCTGCTGCAAACACCCTCTTTGCTGCAGAATTTCTTCTTCCTCTCTGCATAAACCAGATTGCAGCTCAAGGACAGAATCTATCTGCTGCAGACTTTTCCTTTTCTGCAGATTGCATTTTTCCTCTGCAATAAACAGATATCAGCTCACAATAGTTCACCAGCCTTTCTTCATTGATATACATCTACAAGGGACAAGATTTAATAATGTCAAAAATTGAATTTGAGGAAATTTAAGATAAAAACAAAATTAATGAAAATGAAAGTAAATCAACAAAAGCAAAATAAAAGGACTTGGGATGCCTCCCAAGAGCGCTAATTTATAGTCCTTAGCTAGACTCTTTTCATGTTTCATGGTGGCTGAAATTGGAATTTGTTGCCTCTGTTTCCAATAGGTGCTTCAATGAATCTATACTTCATTTTCTTTCCATCACATGAGAAGATCCTTGTTGCTTTGTCTAAAAATCCGACCATTTCTTTCTTGACAACCTTTGGTGCATCTTTTCTTTGAGAGATGGTTGCTTTACTTCACTTTTCTCCACTTCCTCAACTTGAAAGATTGGTGCCATAGGACAAGGTGGATTACTATTCAAATCTTGTGCAAATGCAGCCTCTTTTGGATTTTCATCATTGATACTCCCTTCATGGATAAGACAACTTTCAAGAGAAGCCTTCGGATAGCTCTTTCTAAATTGCTCTTTTACTAACTCATCAACTATATCAATTCTCAAACAAGAGTCTACATCTTCATGTTGCTTCTTCTTATCATTGCCAATATTGAAGACTAACTGATCCTCTCCGATTCTAAGAGTAAGCTTTTCACCTTTCACGTCAATCAAAGCACCAGCTGTAGCCAGGAAAGGCCTCCCCAAAATGATTGGCATATGAGAATCCTCTTCCATGTCCAAAATGACAAAGTCAACTGGGATGTAAAATTTTCCAACCTTCAGTGGTATATTTTCTAAGATCCTTACGGATATTTAATTGATCTGCATGGCCAAGAGAAATGTGGGTTGTGTTAAGATCTCCCATGTTAAGCTTCTCATAGATGGAGAGGGGCATAAGGCTTACACTAGCCCCTAAATCACATAAAGCTTTTATAGAACATGATTCCCCAATATGGCATGGAATTGAAAAACTCCCTGGATCCTTGAGCTTTGGAGGAAGTTTCCTTTGAAGGATAGCACTGCATTCCTCGATTAAGGCTCTGATCTCATTATCTTCAAGTCTTCTTTTGTTTGAGAGAATTTCTTTCAAAAACTTAGCATAAGAAGGCATTTGGGAAAGAGCATCGATAAAAGGCACATTTATATATAGCTTCTTCAAAACCTCTAAGAACTTCCCAAATTGCTTATCAAGCTTGGCTTTTGAAATCTCTGTGGAAAGGAAGTCTGTGGCTTGTAAGGCTACGGAGGTATATATTTCTCTTCTTTCTCTCCAACCTCCTCTTTACCTTTTCTTGCACTCCCTTTTTCACTCTTTTGTTTTTCATCTCCCTCAAAATCTTCCTCATTTTCTCTCTTTTTAACTTTTTCACTCTTCTCATTATGCACTATTTTACCACTCCTCAGTGTGATGGCATGACATTGCTCCCTTGGATTTTCTGTTTGACTAGGAAGTTTCCCCATAGAATTGGTACTTGATGAGCATGCTTGTTGTGCAATCGATTTTCCAAAGATCCTATTGTGTGTGTGCATTTGTTCCAGCCTTGCTTTCATCTCTCTCAACTCTTCATCACGCTTAATTTGATTAGCAAGAATTTGTTGTAATAAAGCCTCTGTGGTGGAACTTTGTTCTTGCTGTCTTGGTAAAGGTGCGATTTGCATTCTTTTCTTTGAAAACTAGGTGGTGGTTGCCTAGGTTGTTGGTATTGACGCTCTTGTTGTTGTGATGGAAAGTTCTGAGTTGAAGCTTGATTTTGCTGATTCTCCCATGAAAAATTGGGATGATTCCTCCAAGCATATGAAGGATAATCTACTCCACAGCTCATTGTTCCTTCTGCATAAGTAACTTGTTGAGAACTTCCAGAGCATGATGATGAACTGACTAGCATACTTAAATCCTCCATTTTCTTAGCAAGGACATTAGTGAGTGCATCAAATTTGGCATTGATCATGTTGAATGGATCAAGCTCATACATTCCAGCAACTTGCCTTTTTTGAGTTGGAGTTGACCCTCTTGGACTACTCCATAGATGGTATTCTTTGCTATTTTCTCTAATAACTCATAAGCTTCATCTTCATGCTTAATGATGAATTCCCCTCCAGTTTGAGCATCAATGATTCCTCTGATAGCAGGAGTGACATTTGTGTAAAAATTCTGGTTTATCATCCATTTAGGAATGGCATGATGTGGACATTGTCTCTCCAACTCCTTCCATCTCATCCATGACTCATAAAGAGTCTCATCTTCTCTTGGTCTAAAAGCAATCATTTGATTCCTCAACTCTTGAGTTTTCAGTGGAAAGTATTGGGCAATAAATACATCAGTGAGCTGCTACCAATCTGTAATAGAGTTGTGAGGTAAAGACTCAAGACAATCCAATGCTCTATCTTTCAAAGAGAATGGAAACAATTTTAGCCTTGCTGCATCATCAGATACTCCAGGTTGTTTTTGCATGTCACAAATCATAGCAAACTTCTTCAGATGTGTGTGTGGATTTTCAGAAGGATGTCCTCCAAATTGAGAATTCTGAATCATTTGAAGAACTCCAAAATCCATCTTGTAACTATTTGCATCAATCCTTGGTCTTGCTATGCTCTCTCTCAAATCATCAAAACGTGGAAAAGCATGATCCATCATACTTCCCCTAGGCACGTTTGCATTAACAACTTCTTCTCCTTGGGCTTCATTTTCATTGTTTTGACCATTTCCAGCATTACCAACACCAATTCTAATTCTTTCATCAGCCATATCTGCTTCAATTTCGGTTTCTCTCAAAGCTTCCTTCCTTTTTCTGGTTTCTTTCTTGTTGGCCTTACAAAATTTCTCTATTTCAGGATTGAACAACAAGGATGTATCACTTGAGCTTCTAGCTCTTCTCATAAAAGATTAAAAGTACCTGAAAAAGAACAAACAAACACAAAAATGAAAAGATAACAAAAATAAAACTAAAAACAACTAAAATGATCAAGAATTCAATCTTAAACAAACAACTCCCCGGCAACGGCGCCAAAAACTTGATGCGTCCCAACCGCAAGTGCACGGGTCGTACAAGTAATATAGAAAAGATATCAATCCCACGAGGAGTTGTGTTAATGATTGAATTTTCGATATAAAAGTTGACTAAATTGAAGTATTCATGAAATTAAAATAATGAATTAATGGGTAATGGAGTACGAAATCTAAATGTGCAAATTTAATATTCTATTCAACAATGTATTAATTAAACTAAAATTGCATCAAATTGAAATAAGCAAGTTCAAATATGGCAATATTTAAAATGGCAAATGATTAAATTCGATTAGAAATTAACAATGGTAAAAAGGCGATTCCGGAGTTCGGGATTTCATATTCAAGCTATTTTGGGATTTTCCCTAGCTAGCCCAATCCATGAAATTTATGGGTTTAAAGGAGATTAATTCTAAAATCCTTTGAAAACTCTTTCGAGTGAGACAAAGAGTGCCTTAATTAACTTAATCCTACTTTCGTGGAGTTAAAATTAACCAAGACCCATTAGGTTCTTTAATCAATCTATTAAAACCCTCTTAACCCTTAGTCTATTTCTAGATCTAAGTTAATTAAGTCCAATTTCTTGATTAACTATCACTTGGTTTTCTCCTTTCGGTGCTTCAACCAAGGATTAAGAACATAACTTAATGGGGCCCTTCATTAAGCATGTGAATAAGCACACAAGAAATGGATTAAACCTCATAAATTCATTAAATTGGGACTAACCCAGTTCAAATCCACAAAAATAACTAAAATATTACATCCCTTACTCCAGAATCAAAAGTAAACTACTCACTATCCATAATGCTTACAAGATATGATGAGTTTAAATGGAAATAAAGCTTTAATCTAAGCTAAGAAGTAAGAAATTAAACACTAGAAATGTAGAAAAATGTAAAGGAAGGAAGAAATCTGCAAATCTTGGTTAAAAATGGTGTGGAAGGTGAAAATGACTCCTCAAATTCTGCCTCTCTTCTCCTCTTCTTCTTTTCTCCTTGTCCCCCTTCTAAAATGAGAAAATGGGACTATTTATAGCATTTTTCTGACATGGAGCCCTAAAATGGTATGTTCTAGGAGGAATTATTTGAGGGAATCTCCTGCCAGCTCATTAATGAACTCTTCATGGGACTGCATAAGTGGACTGCATAAGTTATGCAGTCCCTTATCTGATTTTAGCTGATTACAGGTCACTTATGCGAAGCTGCATGACTTGGTGCATAGGTTATGCACAATTTCGTGAATGTGCATAAGGGAGGCGAGAATGTGCATAAGCTATGCAGTCTCCTTATGCACATTTCGGCTGGTTCTGGAACAGTGATCTTTCTCCTTATGCAGATCTGCATAGCTTATGCGGCAAGTTATGCACAGTTTGGTCAATGCATATTTCAGCTTGAAAACTTGTTTTTGACATCTTTTTGCTGTAGAAGACACTCCTCAATGGCAAAATTCTCTTTAGTCCTTCAAAAACACCATTTTTCCTACAAAACAAAGTAAAAATTACAAATTAATCCAAAATCGACAATTATGAAAAACTAACTAATTAACTAATAAAATTAGCTAAAAATGACTAATAATCAAATAAAAATGGTTATGAAATTAAACCTAAATGATTATGCAAAATGTATGCATCATGAGGCCAATTGGAGGTGAAACTAGACCCAAAATAGCCCATTTTCCATAAAGAAATCATGCCCAAATTCTGTCCAAAACTTGAGCTAAATACTGCCCAAATTCGGATTTCCCTGCACCCAACCCAGAAAATGACCAAATGAACAGTACGTATTCATTTGGTCATAACTCTCTCTATACTGGTCCAAATGACCTAAAATTTTACCCATGGAAAGTTTAGACATAGGGCTACACTTTTTATGAGGACCACTTAACCCAGTTTTGCCTTTAACAAATTCAAATTGTTAGCACAAATTGGGTTACTGAAACTGCCAACCCAGAAAATGACCAAATGAATAGTACGTGTTCATTTGGTCATAACTCTCTCTATACTAGTCCAAATGACCTAAAATTTTACCCATGAAAAGTTTAGACATAGGGCTACACTTTTCATGTAGACCACTTAACCCAGTTTTGCCTTTAACAAATTCAAATTGTTAGCAAAAATTGGGTTACTGAAACTGCCAACCCAGAAAATGACCAAATGAACAGTACGTGTTCATTTGGTCATAACTCTCTCTATACTGGTCCAAATGACCTAAAATTTTACCCATGGAAATTTTAGACATAGGGCTACACTTTTCATGAAGACCACTTAATCCAGTTTTGCCTTTAACAAATTCAAATTGTTAGCAAAAATTGGGTCAGTGAAACTGCCAACCCAGAAAATGACCAAATGAACAGTACGTGTTCATTTGGTCATAACTCTCTCTATACTGGTCCAAATGACCTAAAATTTTACCCATGGAAATTTTAGACATAGGGCTACACTTTTCATGAAGACCACTTAATCCAGTTTTGCCTTTAACAAATTCAAATTGTTAGCACAAGTTGGGTCAGTGAAACTACCAACCCAGAAAATGACCAAATGAACAGTACGTGTTCATTTGGTCATAACTCTTTCTATACTAGTCCAAATGACCTAAAATTTTACCCATGGAAAGTTTAAACATAGGGATACACTTTTCATGAAGACCACTTAACCCAGTTTTGCCTTTAACAAATTCAAATTGTTAGCACAAGTTGGGTCACTGAAACTGTCAACTTAGAAAATGACCAAATGAACAGTACATGTTCATTTTGTCATAACTCTCTCTATACTGGTCCAAATGACCTAAAATTTTACCCATGGAAAGTTTAGACATAGGGCTACACTTTTCATGAAGACCACTTAATCTAGTTTTGCCTTTAACCAATCCAAATTGATAGCACAAGTTGGGTTACTGAAACTGCCAACCCAGAAAATGTCCCGAAATACTATTCCTTTGGTATTTTGACCATAACTTGAGTTCTATAACCCCAAATTTAGTGATTCAAAAACTGAAATTCAAGTTTAAACATAGAGGAGCAATTGTTATGAAGGAATTGTGATTAAATAGACATCCCAACCTAATCAAATTCCTAGATAAAGATAACACATCAACATGAACCTAAAGAAAGGTTCATGGGAAAAATGCTATATAGGATGATTAAAATACTCATGAGGAAAATTTAATATTAAAAATGATATGAATATGTAAATTAGGACTAATGTTCTATTAATATGAAATTTATGGTACTAATGAACAGTACTAGAAAATAGTAATAGTGAATAGTGCTAAATTAATTAAAAATATTTAATTGCCCATAGTATACCTAGACTTATTTATTTAGTTGGATAAATTAGTATACCAATTAGGGACTACAGATAGCAGTACTGCCTACCGAGAAAATCATGAACTGACAATATATGTCTGGTATGATTGTTCTACAGGCTATATGCCTACTTTATTTCTGGCTTTACAAGCTCGACGGTAGTCTCGTGCGACGGTGGCCTCGTGCACATGACGATATCTTGGATAGATATATGGCTGTCTAACCAGTATACACCCGTACATCCAGCTTTTATAATTTGTTATAGGTTTTCTTGGGCACTGATAAAAAAATTAATTAAGACTTAAAATACAATAAGTAATCATAAAAGATCCCGATAATGTTAATTATTTCCAAAGAGCAATAAAAATATAAAAGACCCAAAAATTATGAGTTGTATATATTGTTTCAAATTATTAAATTATTGTTATTATAAATTATGCACCACTAACCGTTATGCTTAGCGCGTTGGTTTTCCATCGCGTAGGTACTGGAGATCAGCCGCATCAGTTGTTATACTCAATTCATATAGGCATTTTAGGATAGTTTTGCATCTATTTTGCCCTCATATTTTAGTATATTTTATGTTTTTAGTTTTATTTTAGCTTATTTGTTAAATTTAAATACTTTATATTTGATTTTTGTAATTTTGTTGTTTTTGATAGGATTTTGTGGCAAATCGAAGATCAATGAGTGCAATAGGAAATAATTTGAAGAGATTTGAAGTTCTTTAAGCATGGAGGAAAGTTAAAGAAATCAAGCCTTGAAAGAGCAAACTAGCTGAAATTTACTTGAGACTTTGCTTAAGGTCATGCTTAGGGTAAAGCGACAGTGCTTAAGGTGCAGCACAGGTCAAGCATGAGCAGAAAAAGTCTATTTTACTCTAAGTCTGCCGAGATTTGCTGAAGGTCTACTTAACCTTAAGCAGACAGTGCGACCAGAGGCTAAAATTTGCTAAGAAGCTGCTTAGGGTTAAGCCGAACCCTAAGCAGACTGCCCAGAACGTGAAAGATGCTGCTGACTTGGATAATTTTACACCTCATTTCCTATCCACTCCTTGGCTTTTATTTACTTTTAGGGCAACTTTTAGGAACCATATAAATTCATCATTTCCTTATTTTTGCCATAAGAGGAAGAGAGGAAAAACAAAAAGGAAAGAAAATCTAATAGAAAGAGAGGGAGAAGACGCCATTTCTCTTGGGGAAGAGCTGCTGCACCAGTTTTGGAGCTCCAGAAACCAGGGACTTTGGTTCTTCCACCTGGGTTTTTCTATTTCAGTCCTCTTATCATGTTTTCCTTTACTTTCCATCAATATTTCTTGTAAATACCATCATGAGTGAGTAATTTCTTTAGATTTCAGAGTTGGGAAATATGTCTTAGATTAATTTGTGGATTTGGATTGGGTATTTCCTTATTTTATATGAATATGAGTTTTGATTCCTTCCTTGTGTGCTTGATTTACTTGCCTAATATTGGTACCCATTGGGTATTGTGTTAATATTTGATTGAAGGACCGAAAGGTGAAAGTCATTGATGGGTAATCATGGATTGGAACTTAAAATCACCTAGATTTAGAAATAAACTAGGACTTTAAGAGGAATTAATTATTGGTTACAAAACTTAATGGGTTTTAAAGTAATCAAATACATACGAAAGTAGGTTTGGTTATTTTAGAATACACTTTGATTTGCTTGAAAAAGATATCAAAGGGATTTAGAATCAATTTCCTTCAAACTCTATTTTTCCCTAAAAATTGGAATGCCCAAGACAAATCCCAATTAATTTATGCATAAACCCCCAACTCTGGAATCAATTTTTACCATAATTAGACTTTCGTTTAAATTACCCATTGTTAATTTTAGTTTAATTGCGAACTAGAATTAGAATTTATTTGTTTGCTCTTTACCCATTTCAATTAGATTAATCAATTTACCTTGCTCATTTACATTTAACATTTATTCATTAATCATTAGCCCAAATAATCGCTTCATTCATAGTTTAGTAATCAAACAGCAAATTCTTGTGGGAACGATACTTGATTCATCACTTTATTACTTGAGACGACCCGTATACTTGCGGATTTTCGTACATCAAGTTTTTGGCGCCGTTGCCGGGGATTTGATTTTTGTTTGATATTGAACAATTGTTTGTTTGGTTAATTTGGGCACTTTATTTTATTTTATTTTTTATCATTTTACTTTGAGAATTTGTTTATTTTTGTTTTTCAGGTGCTTTATTTTATGAGAAGGACAAAAAGTGAAGAAATCAATTTATTCTTTGACCCAGAAATAGAGAAGACAGCAAAAGCTTTAAGAGCAGAATCTAAGAGGAGAAAAGCTGAAATTAAGGCTCAACAACAACAAGAAAGAGCACAAGAGCAAGAGGAATTACAAGAAGAAATGGCCAACAACAACAACAATAACAACCGCTCTGTGAAAGATCATGCCTATCCTAACATTGGAGATTTCATGCCAAGTATCACAAGGCCAAGAGTAGAAGCTAATAATTTTGAATCAAGCACTCACTCAAATGGTACAACAAGCACAATTTGGAGGAAATCCAAGTGAAAGTCCACATGTGCATCTAGCACACTTTCTTGAGATCAGCGATATGTTGAAGATAAATGGAGTTTCTGATGATGCAATTCGACTCAGATTATTTCCTTTTTCTCTGAAGGACCGAGCTAGAGAGTGGTTACATTCTTTGCCACCGAGTTCTATCACAACATGGGATGAACTTTCTCAAGCATTTTTAGCTCAATATTTTCCACCAAGCAAGGCACTAAAATGAGAAATGAGCTGACTTCTTTTAAACCTAAAGATGATGAGAGCTTGTATGAAGCATGGGAGAGGTACAAGGATTTGCAAAGGAGATGTCCACATCATGGGATTCCTAAGTGGATGCTTGTTCAACACTTTTACAATGGAGTTTCACCAGCTATTAGAAGTACGATTGATGCATCTTCTGGAGGTGACCTTATGGAGAAATCTGAAGATGAAGCTTTTTCCGCTCTTGATAAAATTGCTTATAACAACTACCAATGGAGTTGTGAGAGGAATGAGATCAAGAAACCAGCTGGTATGTTTGAGCTTGATGCCATGAATATGATTAATGCTAAATTTGATGCTTTGACAAGGAAGATGGACAAGCTGAGCATGAAAGTAGATTCTTCAACTGGAGGTTCTAGTGTCTGATGAAGTTGGAGCTGCAAATGTCAATTGTGCGTGATTTTTCTGCACTTAATCAAGATTTTTCAAGTGAGCAAGTGGATTATGTGGGAACTACAATCAAAGACCGGTGGTAACTCATTTTCTGCAACTTATGATCCAGCATGGAGAAACCACCCCAATTTCTCTTGGGGAGGTAGACAAGGGCAAAATCAGAATTTTCAGCAACCTTCTGGATATCAACAAATCAGAATTTTCAGCAGAATAGAGGCCCCCCCCTGGAATTTCTAAACCTCAAAATGCACCTGCTCCACCTCTACCACAACAAGCACAACTAGACAAGACAGCTAGATTGGAATCTATGATTGAAACTCTACTTGTGAGCCATCAAAGTCAACAAGAAATGATTTCTCAATTAGCATCTAAAGTAGATCAAATGGCAACACACAACAAGATGTTAGAGAATCAGATAGCTCAACAAGCTAGCTCTTCAAGTAACAAAGCATTTGGGAAGCTTCCTAGCCAACTAGAAAATTCAAGGGAGCATTGCAAGGCTATTACATTGAGAAGTGGAAAAATATTGAAGGATGGAGATAAAAAGATTGAAGAGAAAGTTGAAGAAAAGAAAAGCAGAGAAGGAGATGAACAAACTGAAGCTGAAGTTAGAATTGAAGCTGAGAAAGAAAATTCAGTGGAAGAAAAAGGAAGTAAGGAGGGGGAGAGTAAAGAAGAAGAGCCCAAATACGTTGCACCTAAAGCCTACATGCCACCTTTACCATTCCCACAAAGGTTTCAGAAAGCAAAATTGGATAAATAATTTGGGAAGTTTTTGGAGGTATTGAAGTCTTTGCATGTGACTATTCCTTTCACTGATGCCTTAGCACAAATGCCTTCATATGCCAAGTTTTTGAAGGAGATTTTATCTAACAAGAAGAAATTGGAGGAATTTGAGACTATAGCTCTCACGGAGGAAAGCAGTGCTATTTTGCAAAATAAGCTTCCACCCAAATTGAAGGATCCTGGAAGTTTCTCCATACCATGTCACTTTGGGGATATTAGTATAGATAAGGTTTTATGTGATCTTGGAGCCAGTGTTAGTCTGATGCCATTGTCTATCTATGAGAAAGTGAAGATTGGAGAAATGAAGCCTACTACTATATCACTACAGTTAGCAGATAGGTCTATTAAATTTCCAATTGGAATAATTGAGAATGTTCCTCTAAAAGTTGGGAAATTTTTCATACCAGTGGATTTTGTGGTATTGGAGATGGAGGAGGATGTACACATTCCTATTATTCTTGGTAGACCTTTCCTTGCTACTGCTGGAGCTGTGATTGATGTAAAAAATGGGAGACTTACATTGGAAGTTGGGGAAGAGAAAGTTGAATTTAATTTGTTTCAAGCAATGAAAAAGAAAGATGATTCAAACTCATGCTTGAGAGTTGATGTGATAGATGAAGAGGTTAGAGAAGTGCTTAAAAAGCAACATCCTAAAGATCCTTTAGAAGCTTGTTTGGTTCATAACATCAAAAAAGGGGATGAGATTGAAGAAGCTGCAGAATATGCTACAATTTTGGAAGGAAATCCACCTTTGCCTATGGCTGATATTGAAAAGATTGGGAACTTGAAGCAAGATACAACTTCATCATCAAAGCTTGAGAAAAGTGAAGCACCTAAGGTAGAGTTGAAACCTCTTCCAACAAATCTCAGGTATGCTTTTCTAGGTCAAAATTCTACATATCCTATGATTGTTAGTGCTAAATTGACTGATTGTGAGGTTGAAAAATTATTGAGAGTTCTTAGGAAGCATAGAAGGATAATTGGTTATACCATTGATGATATTAAAGGAATACATCCTTCTGTGTGCATGCATAGAATTTTGTTGGAAAATGACCATAAAGCCTCTCGAGAATCACAAAGGAGATTGAATCCAAATATGAAAGAGGTTGTGAAAAATGAGATCTTGAAATTGCTTGATGCAGGTATTATTTACCCTGTTTCTGACAGCAATTGGGTAAGTCCAGTCCATGTTGTACCTAAGAAAGGGGGCATCACAGTAGTGAAAAATGAAAATGATGAACTAATACCTACAAGAACTGTAACTGGATGGAGAATGTGTATAGACTATAGGAAATTGAATAAGGCAACTGGAAAGGACCATTTTTCATTACCATTTATAGATCAAATGCTTGAGAGACTAACTCATCATTCTTATTTTTGCTATTTAGATGGCTATTCAGGGTTCTTTCAGATCCCTATTCACCCAAATGATCAGGATAAAACTACCTTCACATGTCCTTATGGTACCTTTGCATACCGAAGGATGCCATTTGGACTATGTAATGCCCCTGCTACATTTCAATGATGTATGATGTCCATATTTTCTGACATGATTGAGGGTATTATGGAAGTGTTCATGGATGATTTTTCTGTGTATGGTAAATCTTTTGATGAATGCTTATCTAACTTGTCTAAGGTTTTGCAGAGATGTGAAGAGTTCAATTTAGTTTTGAATTGGGAAAAGTGCCATTTTATGGTACAAGAAGGAATTGTTTTGGGACATCTTGTGTCAAACAGGGGTATTGAGGTGGATAAATCAAAGGTAGAAATTATTGAGAAAATGCCACCCCCAACATCTGTGAAGGGAGTGAGGAGTTTCTTGGGGCATGCTGGATTTTATAGGAGATTCATCAAGGATTTCTCTAAGATTTCTAAACCTCTTACCAATTTATTGAGTAAAGAAGTGGAATTTAATTTTGATACTAATTGTATGAATGCTTTTTGCAGGATAAAGGAAGCTTTGATATCTGCTCCTATTATGCAGCCACCCGATTGGTCATTACCTTTTGAGTTAATGTGCGATGCTAGTGATTATGCCATTGGGGCTGTTTTGGGACAAAGGAAAGATAAGAAGGTGTATGCAATATACTATGCAAGTAGGACCTTAGATGATGCTCAAATAAATTACTCTACTACAGAAAAAGAGTTTTTGGCAGTAGTATTTGCAGTAGACAAATTCAGGTCCTATCTTGTGGGGTCTAAGGTAATAGTATACACGGATCATGCAGCTATCAAGTATCTCCTTCAGAAAAAAGAGGCTAAACCTAGATTGATAAGGTGGGTGTTACTCCTTCAAGAGTTTGACTTGGAAATTAAAGATAAGAAAGGAGTAGAAAATGTGGTAGCGGATCATCTATCTAGATTGAGGCAAGAACAAGGAGACAATTTGGGAAAAGAGCCCCCAATAGATGATTATTTTCCTGATGAGCAACTGTTAGTAATCATGAATGCACAAGTCCCTTGGTATGCAGATTTTGTGAACTATCTAGTGTGTGGAATCCTTCCACCTGATCTAACATGGCAGCAAAAGAAGAAATTTCTTTTTGATGTGAAGGATTATGATTGGGAGGAGCCATTTTTGTTCAAGAGATGTGGAGATGGGCTGATTAGAAGATGTTTAGCTGATGAGGAGATAGGGAATGTTATCAAAGATTGCCATTATTCACTTTATGGGGGTCATATGAGTGTGACAAAGACTGCAGAAAAAGTTCTTCAAGCAGGGTTCTTTTGGCCACACATGTTTAAAGATGTGAGGAAGTTTGTAATTGCATGTGATAGGTGTCAAAGGATGGGTAATATCTCAAAGAGAGATGAAATGCCCCTCCAAAATATATTGGAAGTGGAACTATTTGATGTGTGGGGCATTGATTTCATGGGACCTTTTCCATCGTCCTTGGGACACAAATACATTTTAGTTGGAGTAGATTATGTGAGCAAATGGGTTGAAGCTATACCATCTCCAACTAATGATGTTAGAGTTGTGATTAAATTCCTTAAAAAGTTCATTTTTACAAGATTTGGAACTCCACGTGCCATTATAAGTGATGGAGGTTCTCATTTTTGCAACCATCAATTTGAAAGATTATTACAAAAATATGGAGTGAAGCATAAGATTGCAACACCCTACCATCCACAAACTAGTGGTCAAGTGGAGATCTCCAATAGAGAGCTGAAAAGAATTCTTGAGAAAACAGTGAATAGTTCAAGGAAAGATTGGTCACTAAAGTTAGATGATGCTCTTTGGGCCTATAGAACAGCTTTTAAAACCCCTATTGGAACTACCCCATTTAGATTGGTTTATGGGAAAGCTTGTCATTTACCTTTGGAGTTGGAGCATAGAGCATATTGGGCTATAAGGACACTGAACTTTGACTTAAAAACTGCAGGAGAAAAAAGAATGATGCAACTAAATGAACTTGAGGAACTTAGATTGGATGCTTATGAAAATGCCAAGCTTTACAAGGAAAGAACTAAGAGATGGCATAATAAGCATATTAGGAGGAAAGAATTTCAAGAAGGTGATGTTGTTCTCCTATATAACTCTAGGTTAAGGTTATTTCTAGGAAAATTGAAGTCAAGATGTTCAGGGCCCTACACTGTTATAAAAGTATACCCCTATGGAGCTGTTGAGATAGGCAATGAAACCTCAGGGACTTTCAAAGTTAATGGGCAGAGATTAAAGCACTATATTGTTGGAGAACCCACACAAAAGTTTGTAGAGATTTCATGGCTTGGTTCTCCAATTAGGGATGCTTAAGAGATTTGGAGTGGAAGGTCAAGCTTAAGACCCTAAACAAGCGCTTCTTGGGAGGCAACCCAAGCGTATCCTTTTATAGTTCATTAATTTTCCATTTCATTTCATTTTCAGTTTTCACCCTCATTAATCTCAAAAGTGACATTTGTTTATCTTTTGTAGGCCATTCATGAAGATTGGGCAAATTAACACTTGTAGCAAAAAGAAAGAATTGAAAGGGGGCAAGTATAAGCAAAATTCTGCAATTTATCCAGTGTCTGTGAACAGTAATACCTTTAAACTTGTGCTAAATTACTGATGTTGCAATGTACTTGATAGCACATGTTTGATTTTGTGTTTTGTGTAAATTCTGTGGAATGCAACTTGAATGAGGATCAATTTTGATATTTATGACTGATGTGAGCTTTATTGAAGTGCAAAAAAATAATGTTTATTGAGTTTCACCTTTTAGTGTATATATAATATTGTAGTCTGATAGGAATTTACATGTTTTTGTTTGAATTGCTGCTAGTTTTTGTAATCTGCAGATTTTGGTTACTGTTTATGCTACAGTTCATGCTGCTTAAAAGGTCAATTTCTATGTCTTTTCTGCAAATTTTTTGAATGTTTGGAACTTGTCTAAAATGCTGCTGAAAATGTGCTTTTGGTACAAGATCAGAAAGGAGATCATTTCATTAAGTGTGCAAAAGGTAGTCACAATTAGTGTCTTAATTGAAAAAAAAATGCTTGCATGAGCTAAATGAAAATATATTGTGTTTGATGAGTGCTAAGAGATGATGAACTTAAATCCCTCAATTTTATGGTGTTTGTGTGTATTTGGTAATTGCTGAGGGTCATGATAGAATTCCATAGCTTGTGGACTGTTTTTGGCAAGCAAAACCACAATTTTTCCCAAAACCTGCCGAAACTTGCTGATGACATTGCTTGTCAAGCAGAGTCTTAAGCAAATTCTGCTGAACCTTATGCTTAACCCCAAGCATGGCCCATCTTACAACAAGTCTGCCCCACAATTTAAAATAGCCCAAGATGTCCGCCAATTTTCCAAAAGCCTCCCCCACACTCCCGATAAACCTCGTCGACTCCTTTCCCACGCCATTTTTTCCGGCAATCTTTACAGGAAGCCGAAAGGTTTCTTTCCTTTCATTAAAATGGTAAGAACTAAAATGTGGTCTTCCCACAAACCCAAACTCAGCAAATTTCGACCTAAAATGGGTACTCCATCCTCATTGCCCACAAACCCTAACCCCAGCCCCAGTCCGCCGCTCCCTCAGTCACCGCCACCACAAACGCCGCCATTACCTCAATCGCCACCACCCCCAAGCCAGATACCACCTCTCATTCCGCCGACTCCCCTCTCGCCGCAAACCAAACCACAAAATGAAACACCAATTCTCGACACCCATTCCCCAGAACCAGTACCTGAGCCTGCGCCTACTCAAATGAAAACCAAAGGCAAAACTAAAAGGGCCGCAGGTAGAACCAAGGAAACCCAGTAGGAAAAGCGAGCAGTACCCTCTGTTCCTTTCGACCTAAATTCTTCACCTCAGCCATCCTTTGAACCAGTCAGCAAAAGGACCAGGTCTTCCTCGCAAACTCCAGCACCAGTGGTCCAAACAGCAGTACCTCAGTCTCCCTTACACTCTCCAGCACCTGCGTCATCTGCAGATAATATAGAGGAGGTAAGTTCTCCATTACCTTGGGCTTTTAGGGATATGGCTATGAAAAAGGCCTATGAGAAATTAGTTTCTAAAACCATTTTGGCAAACAAGTATATGGATGAGCAAATTTTGAAAGAATTAGGCATTTATGACTCTGTATTTGCCTATTTGAATGCTGTTAGCTGGACTGATTTTGCTAAAATTAGGGAACCAGTGTACAAGGATTTAACCCTGGAATTTTTGAGTTCCTTAAGGCTGAGTTTCAAACCAACAGTGCCTGAACATAAAGATATGATATATTTTCGATGTGCTGGAATTGATAGGGAGTTAGACATGGATGTTATGAATGCAATTTTTGGTTTTCAGGGTTCGGGGTATAAAAACATTGAGTGGCAGCAAACTATTTATGACCCTGTTCAATTCTGGAAGGATATTGCACCTTTTGGGGGTTATTATAGACCGAGGACTGCAAAAGCCTCTAGGATAGTTGATCATGTGTTGAAATACCTCCATAGGTTCATTTCTTACACTGTTTTAGGAAGGGGACACGATGCTTGATTGTGGGTCTTTGAGGATTTGTTTCTCTTGTGGTGCATGAAGGAGAGAAAACAAGTAAGCACAGCCCATTTCATAGCTACTCATTGGCACTAAATTGTCACAAAGCATACTAAAGGTAGTATAGTTTTTGGGGGGTATATAACTGCTATAGCAAACTCATTTAGCTTTGATGCTAGTCTATATAAATTGCTGCCAGTTTCTGGGGAATCATATATAGACAGCACAATGTTGCTGCATATGGATGTTTGTGAGAATATTGGACATACCTATACTGCATTACTGACATCCTGATTCAACTGGTACTACAGACCCCACTATCTTTTCACAAGCAGAACCACTTGTAACCACTACCCCACAGTTTTCAGCAGAGATTTTATGCCTCTTAAGATCCTTTGAATCCGAATAACAAGTTTCCTTTGTCCAACCATCATTCCCTCACCTGACAACACAGAAATTCTTGCTACCTTGAAGAACTTAGAAATCAAAATTGAAACCATGGGTCAGCAGCAGGTTAACCAAAAGAAGAAGCTAGAAAAGAAACTTAAAAAGAGATTTTTATCTCTTAAAAAGAAATAGAAGCAACATCAATTTCAAATGTTGGAGCTTTACAACAAACTGGCCCAATCCTACAACAACTTATATCATTGGGGCCAAGCCATGTTTCAAGAAATAAAAGATCTCACAGAAAATTTGGAAACTGTTTCTGAAGCTTCGGATCACAATGAACCTACTGCAGAACCTGAAGCAGACCCTAATGCAGCAACAAAGCCTTGATAGCAGAGCTTGATCAGTAGCAGCAGTTTTAATTTCTGTTTTAAGTTTATTTTGTAATCTGTTTATTTTACTTTTCGAACTTTGGTACTAGTTGTAATACTTTGGTAATTAGTTTTTATGATTATACTTGCACTTCTTTCCTTTAGTTTACTTTATTTTATTTTATTTTCTGCTATAACATAGATACTCTGTGAATGTTTTTTTTGGTTTAATTTTTGATTTAACTATTAGATTTTATTTCTTTACACTTTTTCATTTTCTTGCACATTATTTTTGCACTTTATCTTTTCTTCAATCCTAATTTTGCTGACATTGATGAGTTGCACAAATTTTCTTTGAGCCACACCTGTTCCACATCAGTTGCAGGTAACAGCTTCCCTTACACCATTTAAGCTTATGGTATATTACCAATGCTTATGCTTTCGCTTTACCCTATGCAGTAGGTTAAGCAACATCTTAAGCAGTGTAAATTCATACATTTGGGATACTTTTTGGCATTTTTTTTCTCTATAAAGCTTCATTGTTAATATCATTTTGAGCTAATTTTGAAATACTTGAGCTTATATTGATTTAATCCCCAATTGTATATATTTCATTAATTGATTAGTTCACACAATTTTGCCCATCTTTGCATTCATTTTAAACATTGAGGACAATGTTTCATTTGAGTTTGGGGGTGAGGGCAAAATTTTTGCAAAATTTTTAAAATTTTCATTCATTCATTTATTGCATTTCATTCATCCATATATAGATAATCCATACACTTATACATATACCACACACATGTCTATACCCATATACATACATTTGCATATAGTTTTCATATAGATTACACTTAGTTTTAATTTGATTTATGCATTCATTTTAGGATCATGCATATCATAAAAATAATTTTTTTTACCTTGTCCTTAGAGGATTGAGAATTGCTTTGAAGAGCAATTGAGCTTACTTTTAGAAGGGTTTGATGGATTGAAAGTTCTAGATAGGTGCAAAGTTATCAGATTCTTGCTTTAGTTTATATCTTCTTAGCCAAGGGCCACCCAATCAATTGCATTGACTTTGAGTGCTTAGAGAAAACTCTAGGGTGAGAAGTAGCTAATTGATGTCTCACCAATCCTAGAACAATCTTTCTAAACCTTTTAAGGCGAAATCATAGCATGCACTTGAAAAAGAAATGATCTAGGCATTCTTTGAATTTTAAACCCATATTTTAGCCTTAGCCAACCTCACTTAAAAATTTCCCTTTGGAACCAATTTGAGCCTATATTTATCCCTCTTATTTCTTTGGAACCCACATTACTACCTAGCCATAAACCCAAACACTTACCTACCCTCAATGAGAATAATTCTTTGAGTGATAGATACACATAAAAAATATATATATATATATATAACAATTAGTTGGGAGAAGTGGCTAAAGTAAAAAAGCTAGCAAATTCAATTATGGTTTGTAAAGTAATTCACCACTCAAATACACAAAGAAATGAGTTTGGGGGTGAATTGAAAGGGACAATTATAATTCAAAGTCAATGTTTTTATGTAGTTCCTCTAAAAGCTTCAAAATTATATGCTAGCATTGGTGAATAGTTATAAAGTTCCTTCTCCCATTTGATTCAAAAAAAAAATAAAAATAAAAAAATAAAAAATAAAAAAATAAAAAAAATAAAAAATAAAAAAAAATTTGTGTGTCTTGATTTTTTAATAATTTGATTATTCTCATATTTTGTTACCCTTATCCCTTTCTTGTTAGCCACATTATCACCCCCTTAGCCCCATTACAACCCTTGAAAGTCCTTTTGATCTTTTGATGGTGATTTGCTACATTAGTGGAGATTGGAATAGGAAAATTGCCTATGGGATTGTGATATCATTAATCCATTCATTTACTTCCATCATTATTTGAGATACTTTAGCTTATGGATTACCCTATAGTCTATTTAGGCATGATTATTCTTTGTGATTGATTGGTTTGGGCTTGATGATATGGATAATTGACCCAAGGCTAAGCGGTGATAACTTTGGTAAGGATTGAATTCTTTGCATCTTGAAAGTGGGTATATGGTTTGTTGGTGGCTAAAGGTAAGCTTGAGAATTTGGGTAAGTAATTTTCATAAATTTAAGGTAAGGTACCCCAAATTGCATTAATTGTTTTAATTTGCTTGAGGACAAGCAAAGGTTTGAGTTTGGGGGAATTTGTTATACTCAATTCATATAGGCATTTTAGGGTAGTTTTGCATCCATTTTGCCCTCATATTTTAGTATATTTTATGTTTTTAGCTTTATTTTAGCTTATTTGTTAAATTTAAATACTTTATATTTGAGTTTTGTAATTTTGTTGTTTTTGATAGGATTTTGTAGCAAATCGAAGATCAATGAGTGCAATAGGAAATAATTTGAAGAGATTTGAAGTTCTTTAAGCATGGAGGAAAGTTGAAGAAATCAAGCCTTGAAAGAGCAAACTAGCTGAAATTTGCTTGAGACTTTGCTTAAGGTCATGCTTAGGGTAAAGCGGCAGTGCTTAAAGTGCAGCACAGGTCAAGCATGAGCAGAAAAGTCTATTTTACTCTAAGTCTGCCGAGATTTGCTGAAGGTCTGCTTAACCTTAAGGCATAGCAGACCAGAGGCTAAAATTTGCTAAGAAGTCGCTAGGGTTGTTTGAACCCTAAGCGCATCGCCTAACGTGAAAGATGTCACTTGACTTGGATAATTTTACACCTCATTTCCTATCTACTCCTTGGCTTTTATTTACTTTTAGGGCAACTTTTAGGGACCATATAAATTCATCATTTCCTTATTTTTGCCATAAGAGGAAGAGAGGAAAAACAAAAAGGAAAGAAAATCTAATAGAAAGAGAGGGAGAAGACGCCATTTCTCTTGGGGAAGAGCTGCTGCACCAGTTTTGGAGCTCCAGAAACCAGGGACTTTGGTTCTTCCACCTGGGTTTTTCTATTTCAGTCCTCTTATCATGTTTTCCTTTACTTTCCATCAATATTTCTTGTAAATACCATCATGAGTGAGTAATTTCTTTAGATTTCAGAGTTGGGAAATATGTCTTAGATTAATTTGTGGATTTGGATTGGGTATTTCCTTATTTTATATGAATATGAGTTTTGATTCCTTCCTTGTGTGCTTGATTTACTTGCCTAATGTTGGTACCCATTGGGTATTGTATTAATCTTTGATTGAAGGACCGAAAGGTGAAAGTCATTGATGGGTAATCATGGATTGGAACTTAAAATCACCTAGATTTAGAAATAAACTAGGACTTTAAGAGGAATTAATTATTGGTTACAAAACTTAATGGGTTTTAAAGTAATCAAATACATACGAAAGTAGGTTTGGTTATTTTAGAATACACTTTGATTTGCTTGAAAAAGATATCAAAGGGATTTAGAATCAATTTCCTTCAAACTCTATTTTTCCCTAAAAATTGGAATGCCCAAGACAAATCCCAATTAATTTATGCATAAACCCCCAACTCTGGAATCAATTTTTACCATAATTAGACTTTCGTTTAAATTACCCATTGTTAATTTTAGTTTAATTGCGAACTAGAATTAGAATTTATTTGTTTGCTCTTTACCCATTTCAATTAGATTAATCAATTTACCTTGCTCATTTACATTTAACATTTATTCATTAATCATTAGCCCAAATAATTGCTTCATTCATAGTTTAGTAATCAAACAGCAAATCCTCGTGGGAACGATACTTGATTCATCACTTTATTACTTGAGACGACCCGTATACTTGCGGATAAGTCATAACATCGATCCAGTGAATAGCAATGACATCGATGGTGCAGCGAGCTCTGATCAGATCTGCCATTGTCCAGAGTCACCTCACCGGTCTTTTGTATTTTTGTAGGGCCCATGTATAGACTAGTATTTTAGTTCATTATGTTTAGTCATGATGTAATTACTAGTTTATGATGTATTTCATTTTGGACTTGAAATGAAAACTTATAATTTATTATCTATGAATTTCCATATGAATGCAATAGATGACACTTCATTTTGAAATCTCATAAATAGTTGTGAATGATATGATAAAAGAGAATATGATATGAAAATATGTGAGATGACTATGAATATGTTAATAGGTGATAATGGAACCCGCCAGATACTAATAAAACAGAGGAGGATCTGTCCGGGTCTCCACAGAAATAAGATATATATAAAAAAAAAATTTCTACACATAAATTAGCTGATTTGAATGACATTAAAATTTACAATAGACATGACAAGACAAGATAGGGTACTCCAGTACCAAATGTGGCACTTCTTGCTTGGCTATACAATAGACAGGTAAGGGGCGTCACAGTTTGTCTTTGCCTGAGATATACATCTCAACAACCTGGAACCATAAGGCATAGTTAGAGTCATTTAAGTTGATGTTTATTGGTATTGTTGTAGAATCAATGGTGGATGAGGCCTGGGTACGTGACATAACTTCTGTTATCTTGATTGTCAAGTTGTCAAGTATGGATTCGATTGAGGTGTTTGGTGATGATGCTAGTTTTGTATGGTCTTCCATGGCTTTCAGCGGTTTGAGTTCCTTTCCAAGTCAATTCACAGGAAACCCAACCTGCTCTGATATCATGTTAAAGACAGCAATCAGATCTATATTTCATTCATCATTTGTATCCAATATATACAGGTACAAAGAGAGAGTTTAAGAAGATATATATGGCTATACAAGATGTAAGGCTAAATTTAAGCAGATCCTTGAAAACCAAGGAATCTCTACAGTTGTAGTTTCTACGTACATTAATTCTGATGACTCACGCCAACAAGAAGCACGTAGTAGAGCTGTAGAAATAGCTAGTGAAGAGAGTACAATACAAAACCTGTGGGCTTTTTGTGATAGAATATAATAGCCTTTGCTTGCGTTGATGAGAGAAGTGGCCTTTTGTCTCTGTCAAGAGATTGGAGAGCTCTGAATATAGGAGACCCACAACTCACACATGTGACTAGTCTCCATAACCACTCGTGGATCATTAACAGTGGGAGAGATTCCACTCGCATATATGGAACTACTTTACTTTACCACTACGGTAGCCTTTTTTTTTTTCCTTTTTTTTTTTATTTGATTTTTTTTCCTTCTTTTTTGTAATGCTTCAATGGTTAATGCTGTTAGAACCTAATTTAAACAGGATTGATTTAGTCTTCATAATATTCTTTAAGATTTTAGGGATAATAGGTTTTAAGGTTGTTGCATTTCAATTTTTAAAATAATGATCTAATCTTGACTAAGTGTTGAGATTTATGTGGGATTTTATTTTATTTAGTTAGACTTTTGCTATATAAATAGCACATTTAATAGTCTTTGAATTAAGAGAGTTGTACAGAATGTTTCTTCATATTCAATAAAAATGTTCTTTATTTTTATGCATTTATTTTTGTTCTAACAGTGGTATCAGAGCCTCAATGATCTTATAGGCAAATAAGAGAAATCTTTAAACACAAATTTATCATGGGTTATTGGAGAGAAGTGCTCCAAGAAAATTTGAAGTGCATCAATAATGAAGAGATTGGAGAGAAGTGTTCCAAGAAGATCAAAAGCAAAGGTTGGTAAGAAGTGCATCAACAAATGGTGAGAAGTGCACCAAAATTGTCAGTTGGAGAGAAGTGCTCTAACACACAAATTTGTTTACTGGAGAGAGGTGCTCCAATACTCAAATTGCCAGATGGAGAGAAGTGCTCCATTCAAAAAAAAAAAAAATGTTTTAAGTCCATGTTTGAATTAAGGAAGAGAATGTTAGAACCTAATTCAAACAGGATTGATTTATTCTTCATAATATCCTTCAAGATTGTAGGGATAATAGGTTTTAAGGTTGTTGCATTTCAATTTTTAAAATAATGATCTAATCTTGACTAAGTGTTGAGATTTATGTGGGATTTTATTTTATTTAGTTAGACTTTTACTATATAAATAGCACATTTAATAGTCTTTGAATTAAGAGAGTTGTACAGATTGTTTCTTTCTATTTAATAAAAATATTTTTTAATTTTTTACATTTATTTTTGTTCTAACAAATGCTCATACGACAAAGACTACATTCAATATTCACTTCTTCTGGTAGAACTTACAAGGTTACTGTAGTTTTTCCTCCTAGTACAAAGGCCTGCGTACTAGAAGGCACTCTCAGAGATCTAATTTATCTCCTGAATTTTGTTGATGAAATTAGATGTTTAAGACAAATTACTTATAAACTTGTAAATTACCCTTTGATTTCTAGTAGGAGCAAGAGAGAGTTCGCTTGATATATGTGATGGGGAGTGGTGGGGTGGGATCCATTGGGCAGTGGGGCCAGTCTGATCTATGAATTGATCAGGTCTGATATGTAGGTGTAATTAAGGTGATGATGGTATCGAGAAAAGTTGGTGATTCCCAGTTGCCTTACATTGAATCAAATCTTTTGCATGGGGTCAGGACTCAGAGGAGGATGCTGTTTCAAGATTCATACTGTCCCCTTCCTTTCTTTTAATTTCCTTTACTTGTGCAATTATGATTCCTATTTCATCTGATGTCGCTGGATCTTGCATATCGTTTGGTTAAGGCCATCACTAGGGTTTTTTATGTTCATTTTTTGGATTTAGTTTCAATTTTTCACATTAATTTCAATATATTGGTGAAAAAGTATATTGCCCATTTGTCCTGTTAGGTACTACTTTTCATGAGAATTTGGCTTTTTTCCCCCCTTAATTTGCTAAGGCCTTAAGAGTATTGACAAAACTATTTTATGAACATTTCATATTTGGTTTCAGAGAACACTAAAGAAAGGGATTCATCAGAAGTACCAAACTTAGAGATTCTGAGTTTACATTTGGGTTGGTTTGGACTGCTTGTTTTACACTTGCAGGCATTGCTTTAGCAAATTAAAGGCAGCGTGATGACAATGTGACTGGAAATATTACTAAGAAAGTGAGTGAATTTCTTTCCTAGACTATGCTTGAGCTTTGAGGTTGAGCATGATGAGCTAGCATTTTAAAGAGAAGAAAAATAAGAATATTCTTTACAGTGGGCTATTAAAAGCAAGTAGCTTATTATCCCATTATCCTGTTAAACTGCAATTGGGATATGTCATGAATCCAACAAGAATGCAGAGCTCAGAGAATCCACAAATTGCTACCCATCAATATTATGCAGGATTGGGATATATAGTTGAGCTTGGCCAAACACTGCCCTTGCTAAGAAAAAAGAAAGAAAATCTGGTAAATGAAACACTGCTCCATAATAGTTTTTTTCTTTTTTTCACTCATACCCTTAGGCACCATATATATATCATTCATGGTCTTACCTCACAAGAAGCCAAGCATTTGATAACTGGGTCCCACCTCTTACTTTGTGGGTCCAGGCTTCAGATTCTCTTCTCTCCTTGCTCATTATTTTCATATATGTGGATGGTGCAGTAGTACTAATAAGTGTAACTGGGTGCAAACAAATCGAATTAAACCGAGTTTGAAGAGTTTAGATTTGACTTGTTAAAATTTTTTCAACTCAAGTTTAATTTTTATCAAGCTCGAATTAAATATTTGTAAATTTAAATTTGACTAGTTTAAAAAAAAAAGCTTTAAAATGAGTTAAATTAAATTAAATTTTTTTATTAAATTGTGTCTTGAATAACTTTTCGCTTAACTCATTAGTGAGTGTCAGATTTAGGATATGAAGTTTAAAAAAGAATAATATAATTTTCATAAAAAATAAAATTTAAATTATAAATAATTATATTTAATAAATACATTTTTTATATTGATTATATCATAATTTATAGATATATCCTTTATTTCCTTAAATATTTTTTTAATGTTATTTTATTAAATAATAAATATATAAATTTATTTTAAACATTTATTTCACATTAAAATTTAAGTAAATTTATTTTAATCACTATTTATAAAATATACCAAACTACTAATTATAATAATACATTACTTTTATTATTTTTTAAAATAAATAATAATTTTATAATATATTTAATATTATACCAGTTAAAGGCCTTTTTAATATTAAATCGTTAACCTTTCATCTTCATTGATTCGTTGACTTGATCGAATTTAAAATCCTTGATTTTAATAAATTAAGTTATACTTTTTTATGAAATAAGTTCATATAAATCCCTTAACTTTCTAAGAAAGCCTAAATAAGCCCAATGCAATGTTTGTGGTTAAATAAATTTCAGAATTTTTTATTTAAGTTCAGATCAATCCTAATTTAATAAAATATTATTGTTTTAATAATAAAATATTAATTTCATAATTTTTTAATTAAAATAAAAAATTTAAAAATAAAACCAATCAAGAGCCTTAAGCGCAGAAATCCAAAACATAGCCTAAATGTCCTCCAAAATTCAAATTTAAACCTCTGTGTTTTCAATTGGAATCCAAATCAAAATCCTCTCTTTGAAGTCCAAATCAAAACCCATTAATTCTGATGAAGATATGTGGCTCCATCTAGCCAAATAGGAAAACACCCCTGATTCGAGTCCAGAGTGCAAAAGAATCAAGTGTCGTTGTCCCAATCAAGTGTTGGATGATGTTGAAGTTTCTTTCATGACCAGTCGTTGGAGTAGGTTCTTCAGTGAATGATCTGCGCAACGGCGATAAGGAGAAGAAGATGAGGAGGATATAAAGAGAGCTAGAGGCGTAGGAGCTAATGGTAGTGCGAGATGAGTTGAGAAATGGATGGGACGCGATGCGATTGCAGGAAGGTGAAGTGCAGTCTTCAATCCCAACTTCTCTACACCACATGATGCGATTGCAATGCGAGATGTATTGCTGGGTTTAGATTTTGGGTTTGGTTTTGTAAAGATGAGGAAAGAGCCTTAACTGGGTTTTATTTAAATTCTGTATTTTCAGTTGGGTTTTATAAAGGCTCATGTTTGATTTTCATGTTCTTAAGTTTCATTTGATGAGTTAGAGATTTTGATTTTCTTGATGGGTTATAATTTGTTGTTTTTGAGTTGCTAGGTTTGTTCTGTTGCTGTTCTTCGTGTTCTTAAATTTCTATTTTTAAAAAATTTTTATTTTAATTAAAAATAATATATAAATTTTAAATTTTAAAATTAAAAAAAAAATATATATATATATATTTTATTACTAAAAATAATATTTTGCTATTAAAAAATAATATTTTTATTAAAAATATATTAATTTGAACTTTTTATGAAAAGTTTAGAATTTAATTTGGACAAAAATTTAAAAATTATTTTTTTTGAATCTCATGTAATAGTATAGGAGTATATTCAACCTTTTATGATTAGTAAAAATTAAAAAAATACAAAGTATAATTGTAATTTTCTTAGTGTGAGATATAATTGTAACAAAATTATAAGTATAAGTTTTGTATGATCGAATATTTATTATCGTGTAAAAAATTTAAGCTATTATTAGAGGTACAACTCTAACTCGTTATAATATAGTAGTCTAAGCATTATAAGCTGAATAGATATGAATAAGATGCTAGTCCACTGAATTATCTCTGTAATGGTCCAGCCCACTAGTGATATTGTCCGCTTTGGGCCGAAGCCCTCATGATTTTAAAACGCGTCAATAAGGGTTACGAACCACTAACTTATAAACCCAGCATCTCTCCCGTGGTTTATCGATGTGGGATTTGCCTAGGGTGTTACAATCCATCCCCTTATGGGACTCAGTGTCCTCGCTGAGGTTTGCCCCACCATCACTAAAGTTTGCACGCGGAGTGGCTCTGATACCACAAATATAATGGTCCAGCCCACTAGTGATATTGTCCGCTCTGGGCCGAAGCCCTCACGGTTTTAAAATACGTCAATAGGAGTTACGAACCATCAACTTATAAACCCAGCATCTCTCCCGTGTTTTGTCGACGTGGGATTTGCCTAGGGTGTTACAATCTCCATTAGTATCAATAAAAAATTTTTTTCATAATTTTTTCAATTCATTTTAATTGATACAATAATTCAATTAAATTTAAAATTAAGAGTTAATTATCAATTCAATTTGAATTAAATTTATTGATGTGAAAGCATTTAAACATGAAAATATGATAAAGTGGTAACGAAAGAAATAAGAATAAAGAGAGAGATATAAATGGCAATAAATTAGGTATTTATGAGCGTTTGACCCGATCAAATTGTAATATGATAAATTTTAAGTAGTATATAATTAAATTTAAGACTGATTCAGTTTAAAGAATAATATTCATGGTGGTTCAGCTTTTCGCATGTTGAGATTCATTATCTGAATTCATTTATATAAATAATTAATTAAATTTAAAATATATATTTTTATAACAATATTTATATTATATTTTAAATAAATAAATCAAAATATTTTTATAGAATTATTAAATTTTTAAAATAAAAATTATTAATTAAAAATATTTTTTATGTAAAATATTAATTAAAAAATATAAAATTAAACGAGTTTCGAGTATTACATGGTTAATAATAAAATTAAATAGATTTTAAGTATTATTTTATTAATAATAATCAGGTTTGGAATGGATTCGGATAATTCAAGAGAAATTTTAATGAGGTAGGGGACGAGCTCGAGAAATGTGAATATTAATATTATTTGAGTTTGAATAGGGTGATTTTTGTGGGTACCTTATCTATTTTATTTTTAAAAATATCTAAAATAACATGAAATAGAATAATATCAAAAAATTTATAACCTTTTAATATTAATATGAAATTAGTTTTAAACACAATTAAATGATGAAAAATGATTAACAAGTCAACTTTAACTAGTCTTTGAGACTTAATTATTATTATTATATATATAAATTTTATAGTAAATATTTAAAGAATTATTTTTTAACTTTTATATTATAATAGGGATAATAATGTATAAAATACTTATAAAAATTATATTTTTAAAATATAATTAATATTTTAAATATTCAAATTCATCTAAAAGTCGATTATATTACCTAAATAATATTTGAGTCCATTTAAATTTATGTATTTTAATTAATAATTTATATAAAATATATTTAAAATTTAAATTTTATATTTTAAATTTAATAATTTTAAAAGCAATCGATCAAAAAATTAAAATTTAAAATTTAAAAAATATAAAAAATTTTTACAATTAAAAAAAATAATTTTTGAGTATGCTGATTACTAAAAATTATTAGTAGGAACGATAATTTTCAGCCAAAAACTTAGGGTGCGTTTGTCATCACTACTGTTTTCTTTTTTTTTTTTTAATTTAAAAACTATTTTTTGTTTTTTTGTTTTTTTAAATTGTTTATAATGATATTTATAAAAAATCGCTGGTTATAAAAAACAAATAAAGACTTATTTTTAAAATATTTAACAATATAATAAAAATAAATATATATTTTAAAAATAATAGAATAAATATATTCAAAGAAATATTTCTGGTATTTAACAATAAAAAAAAATTATGATAGTCATTGACTATTATAATTTTTTTTTATTTTGAAAATTATTATCATATAAATAATAAAATCCTTTTAATCTAATACGTTTTTTTTTTTTTAAAAAAAAAAGAAATGGTAGCATTAACGAACGCAGCATTAAACTAAAATTAAAAAAGAGGAGGGAAAGAATCCAAACACATTTTCCGGGAAAATCCCACAAGAGTCCAAAGCCCAAACAACAACACAACATGAAACGTACAAAAAACAAATATACACAACACAGGGTCTGTTCCCTTTCATCCCTAAAAATTAAAATTAAAAATTAATAAAAATATCTTATTTTATTATTATTATTATTTTTCTTTTTCTCGTTCAAAATTGCAGTTCTTTTTCTAGCAAGCGTCTCCTGTCAGCTTTCTCTAATTTCTCTATTTTTCGTTTTCTCAGCATCCAAACAACATATCGTCCAAAAAAATCTCTCATCATTTTCTTTTTTCCCCTTTCACTTGGCATCGTGCCAGCGATTTTCTCCTCTGTTCTCATCTGCCACCCTTAAAAGCTTCAAAATCCGAGACAATTTTCGGATATGCCAAACTCTTTCCCTCTCGTTCCGTCATTTTCTCCGATTCTCCTCTCTGGCGCATCTTAACAATTCGTGCACACACTTCGTCATTTTCCTCATGCGCACTTTAGAATTATTGGCGCACTTTTAGCTTTCTGAAAAGGGGCAGGGCAGTTTCGGAAAGTTTGCCGGGAGACTTTCTGTGACCTGTCGGGGTGGTCGCCCACAAGAAAATGATAATATAATAATTAAAAAAAACTATTTTTTAAAAATAATAATTCTAAAAAAATTGAGCTGCTTTCTCAGTGGTGATGAACTGAGGATTATATAGAGCGAAGACACAGAAGCTTCTCTGTATCGTAATTTAACCAAACCCCATTTCTCAGTTTACTCTGTATATCTCTTGTTTCATCAATTCATAAGGAAAAGGAAGAGCTTTTTCTTCTCTGTTCTCTTCTTGTTACTCTACTTCTAATTGGTTCTTGATAATACTTTCATGGTTTTTTATTTTTCATGTCTATGCCCTTAGAGCATGACTACATAGGCTTATCATCAGAGGTTCCTCCAATGGAAAACTCTGATAACAAGTTTACTAGTGTTGGTCTCAACTTAAAAGCCACCGAGTTGAGACTTGGGTTACCTGGGTCTGAGTCACCGGACAGAGGGAATGGGAACTCGCAACTTAGTATTGGTGCACCTAACAACAGCAACAACAGCAACAGCTGCAACAATAATAATAAGAGCTTCGTGTCAGGTGCCAAAAGGGGCTTTTCTGTTGCCATTCACGGTGGCTCTGTCAACTGGGTTTTCTCAGGCAGTGCTGGATCTGAGCCTGATTTTTCTCCCATAGCTGCTAATGCTGGCAAAGTGATTACTGGGTCGGATTCGGTTACGGTTAACATAGACGGGTTGCCCCAGTCACCGAAACCGGTCGCGCAGGAGAAGAAGAATCAAGTTCCTGCAGTTAATGGCCATGGAGTTGCTCCTGCTTCGAAGTAACTCGCTCTCTTCTTCTCTTTTGTTTTGAGGAAGGGTTTTGTTTTTACATGTTTTCTCTTGCTACCTGTCTGAAGGCTTTATTTGTTGCTTTCATGCGTTACTCTGTCTCGTGTATCAGTTTCAGTGGCTTTTGGGTTTGCTTTGGTCTCTGCATGATTTGAAAAAGAAGAGGAATGAGAATTTTAGTTGTATTTTGTTGTTTTTCTTTCTATTTAGAGAACATTAGTAATAATTAAAAAATATTTTTGTTTTAGGAAAGTGCTGCAAGTTTAATTAGGCAAAAATAGCTGGAATTTTTGTTTGCACATGCTTAAATAATGAAAATACTTTAGGAACTATTGATTCACCCACATACACACACAAAAGGAGATGGAGTTAATATAAAATGTCATTTGTATTTTATCAATAAAGAGTTAGGAGAATTATTGTTGGGTTTCATCTTTTCCATATTTCATGCTTTGGGCAGGGTTGATAATTGTCTGGTTGACCTTTCTTAAGTTTGTTTTCTCTATCTCTTCATGCACTAGATGAGATGTAGTGTGTGATCAAGGTTCCATATGATTTGTATGCCTGCCTTTATATGTATTTTAGAATTGAGATGATGGAACAAGGTTTTGGACATACTTTTGATTATCTTTCAAGCCAATAGGTCTTGTTGTTCTATATTCTATAGTCTGGCCTTTCATAGAGGAAATCTACTTCGTAATAGAAATTATAACTGCATTACTTAAGAGTTCTCTAAGTTTGTTTCTTCCTAAAGAGATCCAAAAAGAAAAAACTGGTTTGTTGTGTTTGTTTGTGACAGGGCACAAGTTGTGGGATGGCCACCAATTCGTTCCTTCCGAAAAAATACAATGGCTTCTCATCCTCCAAAGAATGACGATGATGCAGAAGCCAAGTTGGGGTCTGGATGTCTTTATATTAAGGTCAGTATGGATGGTGCTCCTTATTTGAGAAAGGTTGATCTCAAGACCTATGGCAGCTATACAGAACTCTCTTCAGCATTGGAAAAGATGTTCAGCTGCTTTACAATTGGTAAACTCTCTTTATAACAGATCTCATGGCTTTTATGTCTATCTCCTTGCTCTCCACACTTGTGTTCTCACTAAGTCAACAAGTTCCGTGATACAAATTGTTTTCATGAGGCTTTACTTTTGATAATGATGTAAGAAGAATCTTTTGTCCTTTGTTCAAATAGGGTTAAGCACCCTTTTGCATTTGAGAGTGGGAAGAGATGCAATGAGTTTAACAATTAACTTTCTTTTTTCTTTTTATATATAAAAGTATAGGTGTGCTAACTGACAGCATATTACGAATATTTCATTTTTGAAATATGCAAAGAATGTTGATTTTGAATTGTTCAAAAGCTAATATGGTAATGACCTAATATAAAGCCATTGGAAAGCAATATTGATCCATCCAAATTATTATGTGAAAAGCTATGGAGTGATTCAATTCATCGAGATGTCCTGTTTTCTTGTAATTAATAATGACAATAAGATAACAATCATAACAGTAATACTGAGCATGAAGAAGTGTATGTAGGAAATTAAGTTTCTTTGATCAATGCAACTGGCAATTCTTCTATTGTTTTTAGCCATGCAAAGAGATGATATATATATATATATATATATATACCTCCTAGCGCCTTTTACTATCTCACTATGGAAAAGTAAGCAGCATGTACTATTTGAAGGAAGTTAATTTCTGTTTATAAATAATTGGTTCAGGTCAGTGTGGTTCTCATGGAGTCCCCAGCCGAGATGGACTGAGTGAAAGTCGATTGATGGATCTCTTGCATGGTTCTGAATATGTTCTCACATATGAAGACAAAGATGGTGATTGGATGCTTGTTGGTGATGTTCCTTGGAAGTATGTCCAATTTCCAACTCATAATTATTGCAGATCTCTGATATATGCCTAGTGGTGCATCTAGGTTGGATAAATTATTTTATTTGAAGCAATGATTAATGGGCCAACAAGCGATTACAGGAACATTGTGTGTCAATAGCTTTAGTAAATAGAGTCAGCTACTCCGTTAATTGTGATTATTAATCTGAATTTCATACCAAGCTTGTTAGCATGCGACTCTTTATTTTCAATTACTTCAGAAAGTTGAGCTTGAGATTTTCATTGGCGTGGTCTGACAGACATCAATTCTCTTTTTTAATTGGATTCTTTAGTTCTCCCTAAATCAATTTAATGGTCATTATGTAAATTTCTTCAAATTTTGACTAAAAGGCAATTTTTTGCATAACAAATTTGTATTGGTGATCATATCAATACTTAGATGTAATGCATCATCGGAAAAGAATGGTCCTCTTTCCATACCACCCTGCCCCTTCCCTCCTGTCTGTTACCACAACTATATTTCCTTCCCCGGTTTGGGAATGGAGCTTCTCTGCACTAAGCTGACAGAGTGCAACATCAATATGTCTGGCTTGCATTTTTTAACTACAACACCTTAACATGCTATGCTGAATAATGAATTGGTTATAGTCCATTATGCTACAACACCTTAGCAGTGCTTTTTCTTCATGATTATACTAATTTTTGTTGCTGCAGGATGTTCACCGACTCTTGTCGGAGGCTGAGGATAATGAACAGTTCCGAGGCAATTGGCCTAGGTAAGTTTAGTTAAACAGAAAATGCAGTAGACTGATTTCTATTTTCACAACTAGTCTTCATATCCTAATTCAATGCCATCTAGGCCATGCGCCTCCCCTTCTTTGGTAATTATAGTGCCAATTGGCTGTATGCTTATAAATATTTCTACCATTTGAAGTTTTCATCTCAATCATTGTTCAAACTAAAATTTCCATTATTTGGAATTAATGATGCATTTTCCTTCATCTTTTCCTTGTGCAATTGAATCCTCCTCCTGATAATCAGTATTTGGTTAAACCTTACCATTGGATGTTTCCACATCTATTTTTTGCAGCCCCAAGAGCCATGGAGAAGTGTAAAAGTCGTAACTAGTAAGTTATTGTTGCTACCAATGGATCAAATCCTCTCTCTGGGCAAATAATGATAGATCCTTCTGCTATTTGATTGTTGAAAGCTTCTGATGGGGCTCAAAATTGGGTCCGCTGTGTCTTATTTTCGTTTGTTTCTAGATATTGCACTAGGAATTGTTGTACTAAGAAATTTTACTAAGAAACTCTCTAGTAGACAAGATAAAAAATGTTGCGAACACTGAGGTTTTAAATGTTTGTGTAATCTTATTTGTGGATGATCAAGGCTACGATGTTGTGTAAATATGGTTTGTTTGCTCTTTCCCTGCGCTAGAATCAACCTGGCTGTTGATGATTTCATTGCTAAACTTAACTGAACCATTTGATGTTAATGCATGTTAAGCATCTTCTTCTTCTTTCTTTGCTTCTTTATTTTTGAAAATAAATGTCTTGTTACTTGTTCAACGTGCTCTAGTTACTCAACCATTGGATATGTCCCATATTTATGTGGCCGATATGTGAGTTTCACTGTACATACTGTGATAGATTAGCTCTAGAAAACTATGAGTTAAATCTTTGAAATGATTGTGGGGGAGGGAGAGGGAGAGGGAGAGGGATGTGTAGCTGGTGAGATGAGGAATGAGGGGGTTGATGAGGGCGGGGGAGGGGCGCGGCGAGGTGGGGGATTGTTGATGGATGTGTAGCTGGTGAGATGAGGGGTGATTGATTGCAACTTTGTGGAGGGACATGTTCCCATGAGGACAAATGCTTTTCTTGTCTAAACGGGGGGTCAGATCTAATCAATAACCACTAGCTAGCTTTTTAGGCTTCAACTTATCTAGCACCCAGTGGCTAGTGCTAATTTGATGATAAATGCCCGGTGGGAATTGCTTTATTACTGGTTTCTACGTTAGTGCAATTTGTGTCCTAAAGATTCCTACAGTAAGAAGGAAAGGCTTAAATGCTTTCTATCCATTTTAGTACTTTTTCATTTGTACTAAACTTCATTTGCAATTATGGACCTTCCAGTACTGAAAAAATTTTAAATGAAATAAAAAGAGAGGGAAAAATATAAATAAAGTGAGCAGGAAAAAAAGTAAAAAAATAAAAAATAAAGAAGCAATCCTAGCCATGGATTAAAATTATTCAAAATTTCAAAATTTAACTAAGATTTAAAAAATCATTATTATTTTTTACTGTTTTTAATAACAAAGTTTTGATTTCCAATTATTTTTCAATGACAAAAATGAATTTTTTTATCACAAAAGTTATATTTTTAAAATTAAAATTAAATAATTATTTAAAAAATATTTATTTATAATGATAAAAATTAATTATATTATTATAAATAAATAAATAATATATTAAAATTAAAAAATAAAAATTTTTAAATATATTAATAATGGTTAGTTATGAATAATTGTAAAAATAACAGTTAAATATATATTTTTTTATATCTTTTCTTATTTTTTATGATAAATGAAAAAATAATTAAAAAAAAAAGAGAAAAGAGGCCCTACATGGTACAATGATTCCTTAAGAAAGGGGAGCCCAATGGACCTAGGGATTATGATTGGAGAAAAAATAAAAAATAAAAAATGAAATTCCAGTATATCCGCCATATTCATTCCCAGACCTTTTCGATTAGGGTTCTGAAGAAGAAAAAGCTAATTCCAGCACTTTGAATCTCTTCTCTTCTCTTCCCTTCAGACTCTGAAAAGCAAAATAGAAGAGAAATTAAGAAAGAAATATGAAACTGAAGCAATTAGAAAGCCTTTTAGGTGATCTTCAGCAGTTCTCCAACCCAAAGGTCTCTCTCTCTCTCTAAGATGATACTTCTTCAATTGAATCACATCACTTACTAATTGATTTTGTTCACTTGCAGATAGAGCTAGAGCAGTACCCAACTGGATCCCACATTGCTTCTCGCATGCTCTACACTGTATCACTTTCTTCCCTTTCACTAGCGTTATCTGTTTTTCATTCTTCTTTTCTTTAATCACCTTTTACTCATTCATTTGTATTCTCTTCTGGGTATTCTCATTTTCTGTGGAATCTTCAATATGAGCATATTGGGTAATTTATTTAAAACGAGTAAGCTTTTTGCGGGTATTCTGATTTGTAAATGTGCAGGCAGAGAATTCATTTGGTGATGTGAGCAACAAGGTAGTGGCGGATTTTGGCTGCGGCTGTGCCACTCTGGGTGCTGCAGCTGCTCTTCTGGGCGCAGAGTGAGTTGCATCTTGATTCTCCCCTGTTTTTGTTTCTACATTTTTAACTATAAGTGTAGTTGTTTAATTTTGTGATGCTTTTGGTCAGTTGACTTCATATAGAATTATTTCTGAGTTCCATCTGTAAGTTGAGTTGTTTTTGGAACATCAATCTCAATGGTCTCCCTTTTGTTTCTTGTTATGTCTACTGATGTTGCAACAGACAGGTGATTGGCATTGATATCGATTCTGAATCTATTGAGAGAGCATCACTAAATGCAGAGGAACTTGAGGTACTTAAACTCATCGATTGTTGTTTTGATAGATTATGATTACGGATTGTGTCGTGTTAATATGCAATGTTATTTTTATGGATTAGGTTTCTTGCAGAGAAAAAGATCACTTTGCTTGTGTGTATGTGAAGATATCAGATTTGGTTCTGAAGTGCTATTGATTTCATGATTTGTGATGCATTCTTAGTCTAATGCTGCATTATTGATGGTTAATTGATCTATCTTTGACTTGTTAAATAATTAAATCTGCAGCTGGACATAAATTTTCTTCAATGTGACGTCAGGAACTTAGGATGGAGAGGTAACAAATTTTTTTTTTAAATGTTTTATTCACCATATTTGATGTTTAGTTTATCTGTTGGATGGTAAAAGAAAGTAAAAAAGTTCTGAATTAATTTGTTAGTATTACATTTGTTCACAAGCCATTTGCCTTTGAATTCATGTCTTCATCTCATTCAATCTCACATTTAGGTCACATTGTTGATACTGTTGTGATGAATCCTCCATTTGGAACCCGGAAAAAAGGTGCTGATATGGATTTTCTTTCTGTGGCTTTAAAGGTAAATACGGAGATGGATCTTTATTTATTTTCAAATGCAAAAATGTGCGTTCATTTTATCCAATTGTTACATGTCCCAACTTGTTTTTGGAGTCAGGTTGCTTCTCAGGCAGTTTATTCTTTGCACAAGACCTCAACAAGAGATGTAAGTTTTCTTTCATGATCCTAGCATTTGAAGTTGAATTTTTTATTGTTACTTGCAATTAGCTTGATTTGGAATGCACTGTGCATTTATATTTTAAATTAATGACAGTAAATCAATATTGTAGTTGCTTAATATTTCCTGTTTGCAAGCATTTATGACTTTGCCTGGCCTTTTTGTACATTGGGAATGTGTAGTAGAATTAGTTCATCTCATGCTATGGCATAGTGGCGCATTATTGAGCAAGGAGCATATCTTACTGTACCTAAATATTGGTGATGCATTCTTTTTCCCTACGTGAATGTGTGGGACTTTTCACTATCTCTATCTGTTGCCTTTCAGAACTTACTGTCCTGCTTTGAGGCTCAAACCCCATGGTATTCTTAGGTGTCTCAGTTGGATTCATGGACACAGGACATTCTGGGGATGTAGAACTGGCATATTAAGCATTATCTTGATGAAATGATTAGGAACAATATAATATAAAGACTATCCTCTTGTCAAAAAGTTTTCCCCATTGTCTGGAAGTCAAATATAATACCCGAATGTTATAATTTCTTGTTGAGTACTTTATTCGACTTTTGGAGTTCATTGCTTTGTGTTAAAATGTTAATTAGTGGTTTTCTCGTCTGTCTGTTGGATACAAGGGCATTGTTTTGGTCTCTCTCACACTTATATTCCATGTGTGAAGCTACAAACCTTTGCAGTATTTGTAAGGATTTTTCTTGTGACAATGATGGTGGATAATTTTTTTTTCTTCTATATTCATTGCAGCATGTGAAAAGGGCAGCTTTGCGAGACTTTGGTGCTAGCAGTGCTGAGGTTCTATGTGAGGTATGTAAGCTGGCTTCATAGCCACTTCAAAATTCAGTTTTGTTTTATTTGTTTATTTATTTTTTGGCCGGAGAAAAAACATTATTGATTCAATCAATTTATGATTTTGCTTTATTTTTCTTATGACTTCGCTTTTTCCTGACAGCTTCGGTTTGATGTACCACAACTATACAAATTTCATAAGAAAAGGGAGGTGGATATCGCTGTAGATCTCTGGCGGTTTGGACCCAAAAGTAGTCAGGGAAAGGGTATTTAATACTGCACAGGGATTATGTTGGGATAAACTTTGCATCGGGATGATGCATGTAGCATATAGTTAACAAATTCATGTGAAAAATACACTAGAATGCATTTTATCAATAACTGTTTGAAGAGAAATTTCTCTTTACTTTACCATTCATTCAACCAACATCTCATGTTTCAGTTCCATTAAAGGCTTTATAATCCACAGCATTTCCCCCATTTTGTTTTTAAAGCATCAATGTTGTCAAAACTTGAGCAGGTTAAATATGGTGGCTACTTCTGTCACGACCCAATTTTATAGGCCGATCTAGGCCAAGGCACGTAGTAAGCTTTATTGTTCCTAAACTCATAATCAGGACCAAAATGAAGACTCAACATATAAATAAAATAAAAATAAAATATTATAAATTTATTTGGGCCAAGTTATTTCAATAACTATAAGAAAATCAAAGTTAGAAAAGTCTAGCTCAATCCTGATATTAATCATATACAAACAATTTAGTATTATTAATTTTTTATTAATTAATATAATATATTCGTAAACTAATATCACTGCGGAGTTTTAGTAATTAGACAAATAGATAAATAAATAAATAAATAAACAAATAAATAGACACAATAAAAATTACTAAACTAAGAAACACCATAACTTGAGAAGGAAAATACAGGTGAGACTTGAAAATAAACTCGCTCTCCTTGCAAACTAGGAAAAATATTTGAAAAGGAATGAGCGTTCGACTCATCGAGTTTAGATATTGATTATATATGTAATTTCTATCTAGTGCAACACTTCCATGAAGTACACATCCACCACATATAACAAATAATTCATTCAATATTCGCATAATAAGATAATTTGGAATTACTCACGCACCCAATATGTAATATCAATACATAGATATGAGAACTGATCCCTATATGGCTCGCTCTCAATCCAAATCTATCCAATGAGCTCAACTCAAGCCAGACTTTTGTTTAAATTCAAGTGCAGGGGCCAGTGAGATTAACTCAAAATCATAACTCGCCTCGACTTTCCATATCCATAAGGACCAGATTTCAGCGAGACTAACTCAAGCTGCGACTACCCATCCAATTCATGTCCGTATATACCATATAAATATAACATACCTAGCTCCAAATTATCATCAGGGTGACAATCACTAATAAATAACAATAATTGAATATGCAGCCAGCAGAATGCTATTAATATATTAACTATTTATGTGCATAATTAAATATTTATAAAATACATGAGTATGTCAGATATATAAAATTAATATTGAAATTACAAAAATAATTAATATCTAACTCACAGACTGATCGACTCGATTGTAGCTAGTCTAGCTGGAGAGAAAAAAGGCTAGCCGACACCGATCACCTATACAGACACATTGACCTTTATCAAATTTATTGACAGAATTAACTAATTAATTTAATTAAAGAAGTAAAAATAATTCCTAAGGTTTTGCCGAAATTTTTATAGAGTCTCCCTTATAATTGGACCTAACCCCCCTGCAAGAAAATGCAACAATAACAGCACACAGGGCCTCAGGCCCACAACAATAATTATAATGCCCATCTGGGGTTTATAAGAAACCTAATCTAGGTTCAAACGTCTAGTCTCCAATCTGGGTCCCTAACTCCTCTACAATTCAAATAATTATTTTTAGTACATTAAAAATTATGAAAATATTTCTGGAGGTCCTGTATATCGTCCTTATATTATCTAAATTCATTTTACTTCGTTACACTCAACCAGGAATATTTTACAAATTTTATCAACTAGCTCAACCATAGCAAAAACTATACAACTTTGAGTTCGGAATTATCTTTGCAAATTCTACTACCTGGAATGCATCCGGAACGTCTGAAAATACTGGAAATGACAGTAATATTGATTATATTTCGGGAGGAACCGCTAGGCATCCGAATTAGGTCAGAAACTTGGCCCCAGACGCCAGTAAGCTATTGCCAATCTGATTACATCTGAACGAAACTCATAAATTGTTAATAATTATCATATAATTATATTTAATTTACAGGCATCGAAAAAACTCAAAAATCTTAATCTAGACCATCTGACAATCGCCTTTCCAAAGGATATCCGATTAGAGCAGGGTTGGTCCAATCTCAAAGATATAGTCGCTCTAAGTCTATCTGTGGTCTTTGATCGTCGATCCGACAGTTGGATTGGCCGAAATCTCATTGAAAATGTATTGTTTCTTTGGATTGGCCGAAATCTCATTGAAAATGTATTGTTTCTTTCTCGTCTCTCTCACCAAAAAACTCCATAAAAACCAACAAGGAAGGTCCCAAAAGAACACCTATGGCTCAAGGATTCTAGCGCTGGTGACCTTACACTGAATAGCCACCGAAATTGTCGAAAATCGGCATTGGAAAGTCGCTGCTCCTCTCTCTCTCTCTCTCTCTCTCTCTCTCTCTCTCTCTCTCTCTCTCTCTCTCTCTTGTTTTCTCACTGGCTAGCTATTGTTCATTGTCGTTCTACATTGCTCCGCCATCGACCGATTGTGCAGGTGTTGCTGGAGTCATCGTCGGTGGTGAAGGGTTGATGTTGGCTGAAGAGAAAAAAAAAAAAAAAAGAAGAAGTTGGGGAGGGGGAAAGAAGAGAGTAGGCAGTGAGGGGAGAGCTACACACGTTTTTTTTTTCTTTTTTTACTTTTAATTACATTATAGGTCCCTGAACTTTTCTAGCTTATTCACCTAAGTCCTTTTTCTCTCTTCAAATAGGTCCAAACTACTATTATTATATTTAGATTAAATAAAACTTTGGTAATAATAATAGTAACAATACTCTAAAAAAATTTAATTATTCTTTTTTACATATAATATAATTTGATCTTAAACAACTCTAATTGAATTTAATAATAACAATAATACAAATAACAATTTAAAATAATAATAGTAATAGTAATAACTGTAAAATAATATTCATAATTTAAAACAATATATTATTATGAAAATAGTAATTTAACACAATGAATAAAATGGAAATAGATTAATAGTTTAATTAAAAATATTTTATTAAAAAAAAATCCGGTTGTTAAAACTTCCTACTGGTAAATTAGTACTTTGCTTGCTGATTTCTTGAAAATAGTCATCTGAAAATACACTGTTTTCATATATCCATATCGGTATTGATGTTTCTCATCTCATCTCGTCTTCCAAAATGTAGATGCCAAAAGTACTTGCTTTAATCACAACAATAACAATCTTGTTACGTTATTCTCTCATCCAAAATTAGTTTCAGCGACATCTCTAAGCTGCCATGCATTTAGAAGACACTCCTTCTTTGCTTCGGAGCTTGTTCTTTGAGCTGGCATTTTTATTTGTTTCAGGCTTCAGTTTCAGTTCTCGCATCTCCAATAGACTCCCCAAGAGTAAATAAGAGCAAACCTCCCCACTTTTTTGTCCTCCCCAAGAGCAAGCAGTCTAGAAGAGCAAGCTCTCCAAGTCTCTTTGAAACTCTGAGAAGGTCACTAGTTGTAACAAAGAGAGAACTCAATATTTTATATATATATATATATATTTGCTTTAATTTGAAGTTTTAAATATAAAATAAAATTTTCTGTTAATTTTAATTAAAATTTTAAATTTCTATAATTCTTGGAATAGTTATTATCATTGCTATTTGAGAAATATTTAAATTCATCAGGACTCATATAAAGAAAAATCCATCAAATAAATAAAAATAAAATAATCACCTTTCCCCCTCCTCTTCCCTTGATTGAAAACATTCTATTGTTTGTCATTTATATATAACTTAAAAAATTCATGATTAATTAGCTTGCTTTGTTTTTTTTTTACCCTAATCTTATCAAGTTAATAATAATGCTTGGAGCCAAATATTATCATAATTAGGAAACTTTATAATAATCATGATGATGATTATGGGATCTCAAGAAAGATTAAGATTAAAGCAAACATGATATAATAATGTTGTTTTCCAAGCCACACTCTCTTCTTATTCTTTCTTTTTTTGGTGGAACTTATTCATTTATCTTTTATTTTCTTATTTTTCTTTTTTGAAAAATAATGTTAGGAAAAAGAGCACATCATCAGAAAATTCAAAGAATTAATGAATGACCACATGCATGCAGGCTTAACTATTAGCTTAGCTATAGTTGAGGTTTTGTACTTTACAACCAAAGTATTTATTATAATATATTTATGCAGATATATAATTAAGTGAATTCCATTTGCAGATTCGTGCAAAAGAAATAAAGTAAAGTGGGAGTATCACACTTTGGATTAATCAAGTTTCAAATTTGGCAAACAAGTGAACGTTATTATTATTATTATTATTATTATTACCAATGCCGAGCACTGTTGATTTTCATTTTCTTTTATAATCTTAAGCTTGCCCATGTGAGAGAGTGACACATTTTGCCAGGCATATCTAGCCAATTACCACCACAACTCCAACAAGGTGATACGAGAGATTCATTTATTTTAAGAGGTTTTAAGTTTGAATTAAGCAATAAGATTATTTTATTAACAAAGGAGGAGACAGGAAAAACTTAACATAAGACATTTAATTAAACCTCAGTCAGCAAGCCTCTCTATAAATCTTAGTCTAGACTCATTCAGATAGTAAGTGAAATATTTATGTCTAATTAATCTCATTCACGAAAGTATTTTAAATTTTGGTTTCAACACATATGTGGTGAAATGCTTTTAAGCACAATATTCTTAGATGTATGATAAGTTTATTTGTACACCTATTTTTAACATAAAAAAAAAGAAAGTATATAGCCTTTATATATGTTATGTGATTAGAATTTTATATTGATATGAAATAAAATAAGTTCATTATTGATACTTATTATTTATAAAACATTTAAGTGTTTGATTTGAGATCTCATCTAGTCATTTTATTAATTAGATAGGCCATAACTAAGGGTCATAGTTAGGGTTTGAGGTCTAACCAAAGCAACTCAAATGAGACAAAATCTTATTAGGATGTTAATCTCTGATGCTAAACTAATTGATCATGGTGGAACTACACAATAGATTGAGACATGTTTCCTATAATTTTTATGATTACCTTGTTTCAGTAATTGTATGATATTCAATCACCATATGATCACGTTAGTACAAATAAAATAAAATAACTAAAGGGAAAAAACGCAATCTAATATCAAAATTATAACTCTTTGAATCTCATTTTTTCAATCGCTTCACTAATTTAAGCATTCGAGGCCAAAAATGCCCAAAGTCCACTTATATATTTTCAATTTCTAGCATATATTCACTAATTACTCATGTTTCGATGATATGTTCAAACTCCGTTTATTTTATGAAAATATTTTTTATTAGTTGATTGTAATTTTAAACTAATAATATGTATTTATATTATGCATGTATTTAAGGATAAAGTTAGAAAATTAGATCAGTGCGTCAAAAATTTTTATTTTACTCAATTCAAAAGAAAAATATTATGTATAATAACAAGTGAGAAAAAAATAATATATGCAAATTTTCAATATGTAATAACTATAGAGTAAAAAAGAAAAATAATAATTTCTTGTTATAATTTTAAATTTATAATTATCCTTGATATAAAAAATATTATTGTAAATAATTAAAAAAAATCTTGATTAATCTTACAATTCTCCTCACCAAGCAATACATAGAGTCAATATGACCATTAATGCCATCATCACTTAATATTATTGTAAATAATTATAGCTTGTATTAGAAAGATGAATAATAGATTTTCTGTTAATGTTTAAATTTTATAGCATTATGTCTACAAAAATATTTCTAAAAAGATAATTAGAAGAAACAAAACAAACAACATTAATAATAATAATAATAATAATAATAATAATAATAATAATAATAATAATAATAATAAAATTTTTGTAAAGTAATACATACCCTAATATATTAAATTTTTAATCATAATTAAAATTTAAAATAAATTAATCAAGTATAAATAAAAAGTTAATATCAAAAAATAAATTTTAATAAACAAGACATTTTATAATCATTAGAATACATCAAAATACTAAACTAATGATTACACATTAAGAGTAGTTCTCTCTTTATATCTATAATATCAGTAAATGAATTATATAGTTGTAAAATATTTAAATTTAAGTTATATATATATATAAAGTTGAGCGAGTCAACCTGCTCAACAAGATGTGGTAATGCCCTTACATGTATAAATATTTTCATATTTTAATAAAATTATTAAATTAAATTTAAAAAATGACTTAATTTTTTTATTGGAAAAATTCTTTTTATTAATTTTTTTAATATCTTAAATATTAAAAATATAAAAAATATTAACAAATATTTTTCACTAAACATAAAAGTCTAAAACTGTGACGGCCCTCACCTGTCTATAGTACAGCTGAGCGAAGAGTGTCATATTCGGTGCTGGAGCACCCTATCTTGTTTTATCATATCTATTGTAAACTTTTGATATCATTTAAAATATGTATTCTATATGTAAATTTTTTTTTTATATCTTATTTCTGTGGAGACTCGGACAGAACCTTCTCTGTTTTATTAGCATCTGGCGGGTTTCACTAATTATTTGTTAACATGTCCATATTCATTTCACACATTTCCATATCATATTCTCTTGTATCATATCATTTACAATTATTTATGAGATCTCAAAATGAAGTATCATCTATTGCATTCATATAGAAATTCATAGATAATAAATTACAAGTTTTCATTTCAATCTCAAGTTTAATTACAAGTCCAAAATGAAATACATCATAACTAGTAATTACATTATAATTAAACATAATGAACCAAAATACTAGTCTATACATGGGCCCTACCAAAATACAAAAGACTGGTGAGGTGACTCTGGACAGTGGCAGATCTGGTCGGAACTCTATCCGAACACTACTGTGGCGGCTGGTGCTGTGACGGCTGCTGATCTCCAGTACCAACGCGATGGAAAACCAACGCGCTAAGCATAACGCTTAGTGGTGCATAATTTATAATAACAATAATTTATCAATTGAAATAATATCTGCAAATCATAATTTCTAGGTCTTTTACATTTTTATTGCTCTTTGGAAGCAATTAACATTATCGGAATCTTTTATGATTACTTATTATATTTTAAGTCTTAATTAATTTTTACCAGTGCCTAAGAAACCTAAAACAAATTATAAAAGCTGAATGTACGGGTGTATACTGGTTAGACAGCCATATGTCCTGCTCGATATCGTCTGTCGACACGAGGCTATCAGTCGCACGAGACATTGTCGAGCTTGTAAAGCCAGAAATAAAGTAGGCACAATGGGCAATAAGTAGGCATATAGCCTGTAGAATAATCATATCAGACATATTTTGTCAGTTCATGATTTTCTCGGTAGGCAGTACTACTATCTATAATCCCTAATTGGTATACCAATTTACTCAAACTAAATAAATAAGTCTAGGTATACTATGGCAATTAAACATTTTTAATTATTTTAGTACTATTCACTGTTACTATTTTCTGGTACACATTGGTACAATTAATTTCATATTAATAGGATATTATTCTCAATTTATATATTCATATCATTTTTAATATTTAATTATCCTTATGAGTATTTTAATTATCATATATAGTATTTTTCCTATGAACCTTTCTTTAGGTTCATATTGATGTGTTATCTTTATCTAGGAATTTGACTAGATTATGATGTCTATTTAGTCACACTTCCTTCATAACAATTGCTCCTCTATGTTTAAACTTGAATTTTAGTTTTTGAATCACTGAATTTGGGGTTATAGAACTCAAGTTATGGTCAAAATACCATAACTGGTCCCTTTGCCTCAAAGCTGTCCATAATTTACAATTCCTAGTCCATAAATTTTGACTAGTCATTTAATCATTTTATGGTCATTTTTAGACTTAAGTTCCTTCACAAGATATGTTCCTCTATGTCTTAAGGACTCCCATGTACAATTTCATAATTTTTCAAGCTTGGTATAGTAAGTTATAGTCAATGTATTAACCTGGACTCCCAGTCCTATAAGGGTAATAACCAACATCAGGGCAGTATGTTTGACTCTTTTTTTAGGGTCTTTACACTTAGAATTTGGTAAAGGTGTCTAAATCAATGTTGTAGCCCTAAGTATCATGTTTCCAGATCATATTGGCACATCTTAAATGGAATTTCCTAGCGAGAGTTATGGCCAAATGAACACACGGGTATCAAATGGCATTCTGGGTTCAACTTAACATTTTCCAAATTTCAATTCCTAACTTTGGCTAATATTTTCCCTATGATACAATGGTTTCTAGAGCTTGGTCAAAACATAAAAATTATTGTGTTATATCTTATAAAACTTTTGGCACTAGTTTCACTCAATTTGCAACTTTGGAAACCAAGTTATGACATTTTTTCCAAAACTGGTCAAGCATACCAAAGGAACAGTATTTTGGACAATTTCTGGGTTAGCAGTTTTAGTGACCCAACTTATGCTAACAATTTGAATTGGTTAAAGGCAAAACTAGGTCAATGGTTTTCATGAAAAGTGTAGCCTATGTTTAAGCTTTCAATTGATGTAAATTTTAGGTCATTTGGACCAGTATAGAGAGAGTTATGACCACTGTTTATTTGGTCATTTTCTGGGTTGGCAGTTTTAGTGACCCATAACAATTTGAATTAGTTAAAGGCAAAACTGGGTCAAGTGGTCTTCATGAAAAGTGTAGCCCTATGTCTAAGCTTTCCATTGATGTAAATTTTAAGTCATTTGGACCAGTATAGAGAGAGTTATGACCAAAGAACACGTACTGTTCATTTAGTCATTTTCTGGGTTGGCAGTGTTTAGTCATCCGAGTTTAGGCAGAGAATTGGTTATGATTTTGGCAAAATTTGGGCATGGTGTCTACATAAAAAATAGGCTATTTTGAGTATATTTTCACCTCCAATTAGCCTCATACCAATTGTAGTCACACATTTTCAGTTATGGGTCAATAAACCCACTAGACTCATTGAGTCCAAACCTGCAGAAAATTGAACACTCCCAATATCTCAATTCCTTCAATTTCCTTACTTCAATTTGCATGCAATACACTTCTATAAGCAACAATTTCAACTCAATAGGTCAATTTCAATATTTACACCAAGTCCTCAAGCATTTACACAAACCCTAGTTTTCAAAGTTTTAAATTTTCACAAACACTACACAATCAAACACCCAAACATTTCAACTCATCACACATTCTCATGGAACTATTTTTCATCACTTAAAAGCAACAAACTTCAAGTTCCATGGCTACCAAAAATTCAAGGGTTCTTTCCTCAAGATTTTCTTTTTGTTTTAATGATATTTATGCTAGGCTAAACATGCTTTTCATGTTTAATAAAGAGAAGAAGAGGGATTAGTGCACTAACCTTACTTGAGCTTCCCTAACTTCAATTTTCTTGCTTCCAATGGGTGTTTATAGCTTCCTTAGAGTGTGGGGAGTATTTTTTGTGAAGTGGGCTATGGGTTTTGGTGTGTGGAAGCTTGGGAAATCAAGCTTGGAAGCTTGATAACAATGGAGGAAATGAGGGAAAGAGAGAGAGAGAGAAGAAATGGAGGAAGAAGATGGAAGTGGGTGGGAGTTTGTCTTCTAGTGCCTATTTATAATTTTTTTTTTGAATTTTCCTAAGCTTTTTCTTTTCTTTTCTTTTCTTTTCTTTTCTCATTTTCCTAATCTATTTCATAAATTTTAATCAATGTTAATTATTTTATTCTCTAATTTTTTTTATTTTGACATTTAGGTCAAAATTCACCTTTGGGGGTGAAATGACCAAAATGCCCTTAGTAGTGCATATTGAGTTATTTTTATTATTTTTGTATCAATTTATAAATTCTCTAAACTTTAATTTATTTTTTTTTCTACATTTTTCCTATATTTTCTTAACATTTATTTCTTCAATTTATGCCTCCTCACTATAGTCTATGTGTAGTTTCAGACATTTTAACTGTCTGAACAGACATTAGTCGTCAGAACAGTAAAATGTACGGACTACCTTTGGTGAGGGCGTTACAAAAACATTAGTTATTGTCCGCTATTTTTTTTTGGGTTGGATGATAGTCTAGTAATTTAATATATAATTATCTGTCTTCGTAATTAATAAATATAGAAGATTAGAGAAATTAACTCGTATATTATATTTTTCTTTTTAGTTCTTTTCCTAAGGGATATTAATAAGTAGAACAAATCTTAAAAGGCAAAGAAGCATCGATCTCCACCTTAAGTATGAAGAAAGCTACAAGACAGATCATCAAATTATCAAGAACAATATAAATAGATATAAGATGGAAGATCATAATGTTCATATCATGAAGATTCTTAAATTGGGGATTAAGGGACACTAATTAAATTTAAAAATAAACAACATCAGAAGGGCCATATCCAAGATAGATCATAAGAGCAGTGGGGGGATGTTGGTTTTGGAAGGAGAGGTGTATATTGTTTTGAAGGGCACAGCACAGGAGACAAAATCAAGGCCAAATACATTAATAATGCCACATATTTCCTAGTCATGAATGGAGCCTTTTCTGATCATAAGCTTAATATATATATATATATATATATATATATATATATATATATATATATATATATATATATATATATATATATATATACATTTTCTGCAGTATCCAAAGGAACCAAGTGTTGAATCTTGCAGCATCTCCACATGTGGGGACAGGATCAGGATTCAGAAACCATATCTGTGGTTTTTCCAAGGATCCATTTCCAGTTCATAATCCTAATTATACATTTCATAGAGACTTCTTTGCTTTTATATTGTAGCACAAGAAAATCTTCCACTTATGCTAAACATGGATTCATGGGTATTATTATTATTATTATTATTATTATTATTATTATTATTATTATTATTATTATTATTATTATTATTATTATTATTGAGCTCTGCAAGCTTGCAGAAGATCTAGGTATCTATAAAATTCATTAACCCAATCATGCACATTATTTAATTGAAGCGTAAGGGATGAGTGATCTCTTCTCTATCACCACTTAAAACATTTAAGTATCCATATATATATATATATATATATATATATATATATACACACACACAGAGTCAAATGGACACCAAACCAAGCTGTTTCTATGGTTTTATTCTTATAAAACATAGCTTTTTGCACATGCAAATTAAATATTGTGGATAATTTTTGTTGGGATTTAAATCATTTCCTAGTTTTTTTTCTAAAAAAAAAAGAAGAAAATAAACCCTTTTATAGTTGTGATTGTGAGATTTACTTAAAATACTATAATAAATTTAAACTTTAACGGTATGTCGTTAAAAATTTAAAATATATTATTAATAAAAATTATTAGTAAGTGCCCAATAATATGCATAAATTTTGTAATTTAAAATTTTTAACACTATTTTTACACTAATTTTCAGTACTATTATACATATTATTGTATATATTATTTATTATTTCATATATTATTTTTATATTTAGGTATGTTACATTGATGCTATTTATTTTAATATCATGTACAAAATGATGTTAAAAAAATATTGTTAAAATTTATATTTTTTTAGTGCGATTTTCTAATTTTTGTATCTAAGCATATATCATTATATCTTTTTGATAAATGGTTAGTGGTTAGCAAAATCTTAGCTTAGCTTCTTAATTACCTTAATGATAGAGATTAAGATATAATATGGTAAAATTCTATATATCCTATGTACATGCTGTTGGGAATTTAATAGATTATAAACATAGTGAAAATGATAAATTTAAAACTTTAATTTTTACATACAGTATTACATTTATAAGTAATAACAATTTAGAACATATACTTTAGAATAATTTTATATAATATATAAATTAAAAAAATAAAATTTTTATATTAAATTATCGCAAATCACACTGAGTATTTATGTGTTCAGTGTTTAACTGTTTATAAAAAATCCTCATAACTGTCTCACTCATTAGGATTTTCATAGTACTCTTATATAGAGATTTAATTTTTTTATAATTATTAATTTAATTATTTAAATTAGTTAATTATATATTAATTCATAAAAAATTCGATTATATTTAACCCTATAGCTTTAGAAACTTAACAATATAATTAAGTGTTTAATTATATGGCCAAACTAGTCCTATGAATAAGCTTATGAGAATAATAATTTTTTTTTTTTTGAAAAAAAGAAAGAATATAATATGTATCGGTTTCAACAACACTTACCAATATTTATTCTTGATAAAGCATCGACTAAGAATAATATTTTAAAACACATTAATTTTATTAACTTTATTTTCACTTTAATTATTACATAAATAATATTTTAACTGTATTGCACATACACTAACGCACACCGTTAGAATTAGGATAGACTTGGATCAATCAAACTCAGCTAAACTGCCATAGTGCAATGGCTACTGACTAAGCTGACTATATTGGATTTTGCTATCCACAATAGTTATTCTGTCATGTCAATATCATGCTGTCCTTTTTTTTTTTTTTTCCTTTAGTCCTTTTTTAATTTTTGTCCTTTATTACATGGTTATTTTTTAATTCAATGAAAATCTAATGCCCAAATATTAGCTAGCTCGTATTAAAAATATTTTAGTTTTATCTGATTATAAATTTGAAATTCATAATTTTACATTTTTAAAAATAATTAAAATATCATTACATTAAAATTTGTTGACATTGAATTAATTTTTTAGAATTAAATTGTAGATACTTGTTATCAAATTAAATTTTACACATATAAATTTCATCACTGTGAGGCATAAAATGAGAACACATGTGACAATTGATTAGAAATACATTAAGGTAGACAATTGATTAGAAATACATTAAGGGTGTATTTCGCAATACTAACTAGTTTGTTTAAGTAATATTAACTGTTCTAAGTTTAATAGCAGTAAGCTGTTTACTAGTTATTAGCTGTTAGATATCAGTAATTAGCTGTTAGATATTAACAGTTAGTAGTTAACTGTTTATATAGTAATTTAAAAAAATACATGGTAAAAATAATTATTGAATTAATTATTAAATATAAAAATAATAATATTATCTTTTTTATCATAGTTAAAATATTCGCTTAACCTCTTTTAGAGGGATATATATTTTATGAACTATTCCTCAACTTTTAAACAATAATATAAATATTATGTCATTGAACAATATAAAATAAAAGAGATAGTATTTTCACTAAGGTTAAATATTAGACGCTGTCTTAAAAGCTATTACGAAGAGGGGTAACATTTCATTATCTACTCTTTAATCTCTAAATACTAATATAAACGCTTATACCATTAAACAATATAAATAAGAGAGATAAGATTTTGAATTTTAATTAAAACTAAAAACTGTTATTGATAAGACCTAATTGTATAAATTCTATTAATCCCGATGAAAAGAATGTCAATAAATATAAAGATGGAGTCACACACTGGCCAGCAAATGAGATAATTACCTTTATTATATATCTTTTAATTTCAAGAATCTTATGGGATACTTGTTAATTATATTATAATCCACAAGAAAAAAAAAAAGTAAGTTGAGAGATACCAAAGACTACTCTCCAACGCATACATTCACAACCACCAAAACCCTTCCCTCTGCCTTCTGAACCAACCCACAATTAAGAAATTAAACTAAATAGAGAGAGAAAGGGATGAATAATCAGAAAACCCTAATCAACCATTTATATAAATTAGTGGTTTTCCATTTAATTAATTATGAGAATCCTAATAATATAATATAACATATATTGAGGTTTGCGAAAGACAGCGCTTCCCTAGGGATTATATTGTTTTGCAAACACTTATAATAATATAAACACTTACACCATTGGACAATATAAGCACTTATACAATTAGACATTATAAATAAAAGAGATAATATTTTAACTTTTAATTAAAATATTAAATTCTATCTTAAAAATTATTACTGAAAAGACCTAATTATATAAACTTCATTAATCCTGAAAAGAATGTCAATAAATGTAAAAATGGAATCAGACACTGGCCAGCAAAGGAGATAATCACCTTTATTATATATCTTTTAATTTCAAGAATCTTATGGGATACTTATTAATTATATTATAATCCACAAGAAAAAAAAAAAAAAAGTAAGTTGAGAGCTACCAAAGACTACTCTCTAACGCATACATTCACAACCACAAAAACCCTTTCCTCAGCCTTCTGAACCAACGCATAATTAAGAAATTAAACTAAATAGAGAGAGAAAGGGATGAATGATCAGAAAACCCTAATCAAATGGTTTTCCATTTAATTAATTATGAGAATCTTAATAATATAATATAAGATATATTGAGGTTTGCGAAAGACAGCGTTTCCTTAGGGATTATATTGTTTTGCAAATCTTGTGGACTAACTCTGCATGTGCACACGATCTACTGTATACATATATGATATACTCTCTACATCTCTTCCCACTAAGCTTTGTCTTCCTTTTTTTTTTTTTAAATTTCTTATGTAATCATAATATTATATTCTTAGCTTCATGTCACAACCATCAATCACACCTAATCACCAAAAATCTTTTCTTTTATTCTCTTGTTTAATTTTCCTTAATTCATAGTCTATCTATACATTAATATATATACACATCCCTAAAACCCTTTCTTTTAATTTAATAAATTAACACTCTCTCTCTTTTTAAGAGTGGATTAGCCGATTTCTTGTAATGATCAAATTCATAAAAATTAGGAAAAATAAGTTTAATTTAAATTATATACATCTCAACATAGAACTTTGGTTCGAACCATCTGATTCACGACATGAATTAAATAGAAAAATGAAAAGTATATAGTAATAGTAGGCAGCATTCTTTGTCAAAGTAGAGTTGCCTTTGTTCACAGTCACAGGTTGCGTCAAGCATCGGTAATCAAACAGTATTATTTCCTTGGCTGCATGCAGACCTCTGCAGCAAATAATAAATAATATATATAAGAAATGTATATTGTTGATTTTAAATGACACGTGTTTCCATGAATATTTTAGGGTTTCATACTTCACTCATCAAACATGTTGAAAGACGAGTTATCAGACACCCTATATATATATATATATATATATACGTGCAATTCTCTCCCAATGGTTTATAACCGTTAAATTAAATATTATATTTAGAATCATACATTAATTATATATTTTAATTAATTTTATAAAAATTTTATTATAAATATTTAATTTAATTATTATAAATTTTATTTTTATATGAGATTTCGCTATTAAATTTATGCATACATAATGTAATTGAAAGCATAATATATGATAAAAGGGGTCCTACAAAATGAAGTGATTTTAATAATGGAGGTAAATCAAAGTGTTTAGTGGGGCTGAAAAAGGTGGAGGAGAATATGCTAGTAAACCTATATGTATAGATATAGCTATGTGGTAGGCTTAATTAAACATATGATGAGGTTAAAACTGAAAAGCATTAGCTGCTACGTGCAAATATAATATAATATTATAAGAGGTTTTCGTAATCATATGATATTTAATAAATAATTAACGAGTAAATTGGTGTTAATTAAGCAACTAATGGCATAATTTTGGAAGGGATTGGATTAATTAATGGGGTCTGTTTGGTAATTGCATGTGTTCACATGCCTGTATAAGAAATTGGAGGATTCTCACTTTCCACCACACAAACAACTCATAAAATATGACCCACAAATCATGCGTTAAACAGCTCAATTAGATATGGTTCCTTGCAATATCTACTACTTACCAATATCTTTTGTCAAAATTAAAATACATTTAGCTTTTAATCCTTCCATCAATTATTCAATTCTATCACTAATCTATTAAATCGATGTCCTCCCTCTCGAGTTATGTATGAAGTGTTTAAATCCCATAATTTATTTAAATATGCTCGGTTAATGTTGAGTTTCCTATAAGTGTTTCAGCTATGATGTTTAGTCTGAGTATGAATTAACATCCCATATTAATTTGAAATATGAGTAATGTGTCTCTTATAAAATTTTGAGCACTCCTCCCTTTTAGGATAATTTTTGGGATAAGTTAGACACAATTTATTTTTTTAAGATTAAAAATATTTTTTTAAAAAAGTTAATATTAATATATAAAATTTGACCTAAAAATATTAAAGAGGAAATCTTTTGGCATTCTCTTTGATCAAAACTTTAAAAGTTCAAATTCAAGATTGGACCAAACCTTTTTGGTTATTATGCCGAGAAATTTCGGTTTCTTATCAAAAGTCAATCCCCCCAAATCTATGAATGAGATTTCTAGAATCTATAATTAATAATGGTAAATTCGATTTGTTCTAACTTTTATTTTATGATTTTTTTAATTAATTTTCTTATAAAATATACCAAAAAATTGCAATTACATTAATTAATTCTATTTCAAACCTTACCATTGTAGTAGCTAATTTTTTATTTTTTAATTTAAAATTAAATTAAATCGATTTGATTTAATTTAATTTAAAATAATTTAAATTAAATATACGATTTGGGTATAATTTTAATTAAAAATAATATGGCAGAGGACTAATGTCTACGTATAATTATAAATGTTGAGCATGAACGGACCATAACAGCGCGTAAGATAAACCTGTTGCTGTATTAGAATTTTATAAGATATTAAATCAAGGACAATCGCCATCAAGTCATGGTCTACAAAGTCCATAACTAAGGGTAATATAATATTAATGAGTTATATTATATTATAATATAAAAATAAATAAATAAATTTTATATAGGAGTTCTAGAGATAGGCAAAAGAGAAGGTTGAGGAAAAAAGGGCATAAAATCTAGGTATATATTTACATAATCTGATCCAGCGATGCGATAATTACAGGGGGAGCAAACACCTTAAAAATGGGTGTTGGAGATCTCAGAAGTTGCTGTGTTTTCCTGAAAGTTTTGCAGTAAGAGAAAGATTGGGATTCGCTAACTAAATTAAGCTCTGCAGCAGATCATATCTTTCAATTCTCACACACTTATCACAAGAAAAAGAAGAAGACTTATGGGTAGCAGTTATTTTGGAGAGCCAAACTTGGGAAATGAAAGAGGTGGACCTTCAAGGAAAGGCAAGAAGAGTAACTCAGACAAGCCTAAGCAACCCCAGAGAGGCCTTGGAGTTGCTCAATTAGAGAAGATCAGATTACATGGCCAACTGGGTACTAGCTACCATCCTTCTCTTCATGGCCCCTACCCCTCTAATTTCAACCAGGTAATCGTGAAGCTCTTATCTCTCTTTCTGGGTGCATGGTGAGTATATGTTTCAAGTTAGGTTTTACAGGGTTTTAAATTGCAGAAGGTTTTATTGAGTTAATAAACATGCAGGATGATATGAGAATGCAGACAGTTTATTCATCATCATCTTCTTTCTCTTATTCTTCTTCATCTGCAGCTTCCTCAGCTTCCTATGGTTTACAACCTAACATCATGGTATGTGGACTTGTGTTCCTTAGTCTCTTTAGTTGTATGAGTACCCAAATTTCATTTCAGTATGTATCGTCTCAGATGGGAAATGATTACAACCATTTATAAGAATATGTACTTCAAAACTATGCAACTTAATCTGATCTAGAATTGTAGCAATTATATAGTCAAACTATATGTACAATAAATTTGATTAATTTAATGGATTTGCATAAACTTTTAGCATATACTCATAGTCATCACGTATAATCTTCTTCAAATCAATGCATACAAGCTCTTTGACTTGATTTTTACAAATGAAATTCCAATCAATCTTCTCCTTTTAAATTCAAATCCAACAGCTATTCTGTAAGATCTTCTAAAGGGATTTTTTTTTCTTTTTCACATTTATCTGAAAAGCTCTCTTACTAGTTGGCACTAACCCTAAGACGATCTTTTTTGATGGTAAGCAAATATTCATAGAACTCTGGAACAATTGATAATAGAAGATTTAGCTAGTTAAACAACAAAACAAAAATTTTTGGGCCCTCACCTTGTGACTTGAGCTTTGAGATTTAGTGTTGGTTGTTAGACAACACTTGCTTGCTTATCAAAATATGAATTAATCCACACCTTCTGCCTCATCATTATCATTGTACTGGGTGAACTTATCCAAGAAGGAAGAGTTCATATTGTTTTTTTTTTTTTTAATTTTATTTTATTATTTGGCATCCACCGTGATTGAATGGTGGAAATTGAAACTGCAATTGAAATGAAGACTTTTTTTTATATAGATAAGAAAAATTTATTAATAAAAAGAGAATAACTTAGAGGGGAAAAACCAGCAAAGAGATTGCCCAGAGTCAACAGGTCACACTCAATCCCGTACACCTATCCTATAAAGATAAAGATAATTAAGAAAATCACAATACCTTAATTATATATAGCTGAGCTAAAGTTGATTAGTATTTTGTATTATTTTAATTCCTATTATGTTGTTTGTGGTCCTTAAACAATCAATTTTGATTTCTTGATATTGCAGATGGGGCTAGGTGATCATTATGAAAGAACAAACATAACATATGGTGATTCCCAACCATCCACAGGAGCAAGGTATGTAAACGATCATGTTTGCCACTTTAAATTCTTGATATAATTAACAATGATTTAAGTCTTGGTTTTCAATTTTTCTCTTGGGAATTTCTCTCTCTAGGACATATTAAGCCTTCTAATCAAAATGTTCAAATTCTTTAAACCAGTTGGAACTCCGGGAATAGTTTCTTGGAGGCTCAAACTTTTTCACAGGCAGGCTCAACTAGACACCTTTTAAATCTACAAGTTGAGGTAGTTAACTGTCTTGTTCTCCACAGGTTAATTCTATAATGTGAGCTTAATGTGAGAGATTCACGTTTTGATCTATTTATCTGTGCATGATTATTGTATGATAGGACACACAGCCAAAGAAGAGCAAGAAACATAGGAGTGACTCGATTGGCTCAACCAGCCAAAACTCTGAATCAAGTGACAATCAAGAACCAGATTTGGAGCTCAGACTGTCCCTTTAATCAGTCATTATCTTCCAATCGAATGCGCAGGTGTTCACACAAATGCTTTTACGTACAATGGGAAGTTCATGATTATGAGCAGGTAATGGATTGAAGTAATTTCATTTGTAAGGGATATTGTGTAATGAAAGATAGGTTAACTTTATGCATAAACAAGTGAAATTTTCTTCTTGTTCATGAACTATGAAAGAAATGTGAAAGTGATAGCTCTTATAGTTTCTTGCCCTTTTCATTTAGATGCTTGCTATCAGACAGCATCTAACATATTAGTAACACGCTAAAGCTTTCTTGAATGAATCAAATCTGATTTACTGGATTGAGGAATGTCTATATTCTCTTGCTCCTATTGTTCAATAGTTCACTACATGGTCACTAATAATTTCCATTCCAAGAAAAAGCATTTAATTTTCTTTTCATATATTAATTAAGGGAGGTGAGGAATCATTGAGAATCATTAAGTGTGTGTAAAGTTTGTTCCCCATTCCAAATAGTTCATTTTAGCTACTCTCTAAATGGGCAAGCATTTTCAACCACAATGCATATTTGAATATAAGCATGGATTCATATTTGAGGGAAGCAATTGCTATAGAAAAAGTTTTCAAAATTAGGGTTAATGGATTATATTGAAAAAGGGTTTGGATTCATAGAGATGCGAAATTAATTAGAACCCATTTTGTTTCTATTAGAGAACACTCTAATTGATTGACCAACAATTGATTTTTAGGTTATGGAGAAAGGCCAGGTCTTAACCAAAGGTGTAAGATATTGCAACCATCTCCATCTGCACCCACACCCACTTCTCCTTCTCCTTTCCAGCTTGATTTCGTCCTTGATGTTGTGTGAAGTTCCCTTCCATTTTTATGTTATCTTACTTTCTTTTTACTATGGTATATACATGTATACATGATCATTGAGCCAATTTATACTGATAAGCTTGAACTTAATGGTACTATAATCATCAGGTTCTAAATCTTAGAATTCAAGCTCAGTAAAGTACTCGTGTTAATCAATCTAATTTCCAATGAGCATACATAGCCGGTTGATTGGATAAGGTAAGATATCAGTACATATAGTTCTCTTGTATAGAAATATATATGGAAAGCCTTGTTCCATATAGATGTCAATATCGGATCAAAAGCTAGTACAATTGCTTGATTTTACACCGAAAATATGATTCTCAAATTCATTTTCAAGGAATATATATGATGCTAAAGAGGAATTAGCATATATTACATTTTCAACGCTGAATACTTTGAATATTCTTATCGCATAGCAACAATCTAGGAAAGTCACGATCTACACAACGTTTACAATGAAAACTTTCTCATATCATTAACACAAGAAATTATATACTACATTAGTTATGTAACGGACTGTGGGGACGGCGATACGTAACGCCTGCAGGTGCCGCCCGTCCCACATCGGAAATGGGAGAAGGGAATCTGGGCCATATATGTGGGGGTCAGCCTAAACTGGTCAGCGCGCTTTTGGGAGCGAAACCTCCCAAGGGACAAATCCGTGAGGCCCACGGGCCAAAGCGGACAATACTGACTGGGCTGGACTGGGTCGTTACAATTGGTATCAGAGCTTAGGCTCCAGATTCATAGGGAAAAATTATCTAAGTGTTGGGAAGAGTCTACTAGGAGTCACATGCGGAGTATAGGATTCTGTTTCGTCTTTTCCTGTAATTCTTTGTTTCTAGATTCTACGTTATACCTCGGGAAATATAAGATTACCTCAGTTAGTGTCTTGATTTTCGTGGAGTACACAGAAATGTGAAATAGAGTTAGTAGACATGTGAGGTCCATCATGAGGATACGTACTCCAAGAAATGCTATGTTTCTGTCTGTATGGGTTTAAATGGTGTGCCCATTTCGTGCAAGGCACGAGTACATAAACGTGAGTCTTGAAAGTACAGCTGTTGCCTAGATAAGGATGAGGATACCACTGCAGGCAGTCATCAGTGGATGACCCCGTCAGAATAAGTTTATGATAATAGAAGATTCGAGAGAGATAAGAAATTAGGAGGCCTAGTCGGTCCGGACGTATCGTAGTAACTATACAATGTTCTCGATGTCCGCTCGTGTCGCAGACACAAGCATCGACATGAGATTATTGTGTAGAGCTGCGTACTTCCCTGTAGTGCTTATGATGAGGGTGTTGCAGGCAGTCTCTGTTTTGGTACAGTAATACCAGAACAGAGTTCTATATTTGCAGAGGAGTTGGGAACTCCTGGTTAAGAGTCTAGAGCTAGAATATCGAAAGGTCACAGTTGGGTGGTAACTAGAGTCAGTGACTCAGTTACCCTAGCATGAGCTAGAGTTGCCATCAGACCAGAGGTTTCGGATTAGTTGCAAAGTAAAGGTGACACTTATAGAGTGAGAATAGTATACCTTTTGTGTATCAGTATGGAATAAAGTACAACCCTACTACCTAGAGAAGGTCGAAACTATGAATTGATGATTTATGGAGCTATAATATGATAAAAGAGTCATTAACTTGACATGGTTCTGGCAAGGTGGTAGATGTAGTACCTTTGTTGCATCAAGTTAGGATATAGTCCTATCTTTTCAGAATGGATCGAAGGTTATTACTGATAATGATGACTTATGGAATAGTGTCCCAGATGGGACTGTAGAGTGTGGTAGAGAGTAGTTGGCTGGGGTATCCTGCAGATGATACAAGTTCCATTATAGGAATCACATAGAATCAGATCATGATGGATGTAAATCCATTGAATTGGATGACGGGTTTGGGTACCCGGAATCTTAAGTTTTGGCTAGTTGAGTAAACATGGAAAATAATAATAATAATAATAATAATAATAATAATAAAATTACTGCAGAATCAGTCCTCGAGGTAGTAAGGGTATTATGTAAGCTAAAGGATAAGAATAGAAATCATACGATAAAGGTATGACTGCAATTCCCTGAGTTCCTTTCTAACTTCCTATTGTTCAAAACAATAGTATAATCTAATTATAACAGTATTAAGAGTAATAAATTAGCAAAGATAAATCATAGAAAGCCAATGGATAAAGAAAGTGCAGAATGAAAGTTTGGACAATTGATTCCAGATGAAATATAATCTAAATGCTAGTGAAAGTACTAGCTAGAGTGGTCAAAGGACCAAATCTGAGTAGCACAGACATATGATAACGCGATAGAGACTCTGAAAGATATAGTTAGCAAGTACAGCTGTTATGTTAGGAAGAAGAATGGAACCAGGGATAGAATAGTCAAGTTCTATTTTGGGTAAGACAAAGGAAATAAATGAAAGGACAACCTAAAGAGCGCATAATAAAAGGAACAAAGTTAAGATATAGGATAGGCTAAGTGTTATTCTTGGCAAGGAGAATGACAAGGATGGAAAACCCAAAATGGGACCACATTAATGAGAAAAGTGATGGAGGTATGGAATACAATAATAATGAGTAAATGTTAGAAGGTGTGCGATGGTATTGCAGACTACCTAAATAGGTAGAGAAAGAGAAGTTAGTAAGCAGTAAGTTGAATAAAAGTCAGTCTAAGGGATCAAATAGGTATGATGAGAGGAAAAGAATGATAGATAATGACACATAGGTTTTAGGTTAGACTTTTGAGATAGTGAGAAGGTAGTTAGAGGTTCGTTATGAATGTCAGGCAAACCTTTTTAGTGTGATCAACAAAATCACTTTGCAGTGAAGCAATAACGACAGAACAACAGTAGGGGTAGAATGAAAAGTGACAAGTATGGATGGTAATAAATCACTAGAAAGTTCAAGGATCAAACTAATGACCCTAGATAAGGGTGGAATTAGTGTTGGAAGAATTTATTAGTGAGAGAAATCTTTCAGGAATCAACAAAAGTTAAGGGCACAATAAAAACAGTGATAGATATGAATCATAGGTCGAGTATAAGTAAAGTTAATAAATTATAAAATATTATGTCAAGAAGGAAAATGGTACGGTAAAGGGTTCATGCAGATGATACCTTATAGGTAGAGCACAATTGTGCTAGGAGATGATGAAATTTGAAGAGAAAGACTAAGAAACATAGGTTAAACGTTATTATATGGACAATCGGGCGTAGTTGAATATAGAGGATATTTTCCTTTCTTTTCAAGTTTAGCTCGTGTTTTTGATTCCAGAGCGTTATATAAGGAGCAGAGACTGAGGCAAGGAGACCTAGTTATTTGAGATTTTGATAGGCACCAATTCATATACAATTTCCTGATATGAGAATGACAGTAAGTGCATACCTAGTGTTAAGTATGAAAGGACGATCAGAGTAATGACAGTAGTTAAATTGAGTTAGCTACTAAGGCTTGCATGAATTTTAAACTATGAGCTAGATGAAGTACTATTTATGGATGAGTTTCAATAGATGAAATTGTTGCTGATGGGTAATTTGAGGTTGAAGTTTAGAAAGCTATGGGCAGTATATATGATCATATTAAGGAGAATGAACACGTGAAGTATCTTGTTTGGAATTAAGGCATGACACATATTTCCTACAGCCGTGTTAGTTCAGATGGAACTTATAGTTTATGGGGCTCATATTCATCCAGGATAAGCAATTTCCTACTAAGGCTGGTAGGGAATGATAATGTTCTGATAGTTAAGTTGGAAAAAAAGGGGATACAAGAAAAATTTTCTATGGGTAATTATAAGTGTTACATAAGGTGAAGAATGTGCTGGTAGGAGTAAATCATAGGGTTAGAATTCTTGAAGTAATGAAACTAGTATTCAAGATAAGACTAAGAAATAAAAAGAAAGTTAAAGTTGATGATGGGATAGACATCTTTGAAGGAAAAGGTGTAAGGATGAGATAGGACTAAAATTAAGGAATAAGTACAAAGAGTTGAAATGATACCAACAATACCAAAAATAGGAAAAGGGAAGTGGATAAGATGCAAAAGACAGTAAGAGAGCGCGATAGAGTCGCTTATAATGATGAGGATAAGGAGTGTCTAACCACTGCCCCTGTGTTGGCACTACCTGTGAGTGGTGAAGGATACACCGTGTATTGTGACGCCTCCAGAGTTGGCCTTGGGTGTGTTTTGATGCAGAATGGAAAGGTAGTGGCTTATGCTTCAAGGCACCAAGAGGCATGAGCGTAACTACCCCACCCATGATTTGGAAATGGCGGTGTAGTCTTTGCAATCAAGATCCGAGACACTATCTGTATGGTGAAGTTTGCGAGATATACACCGACCATAAGAGTTTGAAGTACATCTTCCAACAGAGTGTTTTAAACTTGAGACAGAGGAGATGGATGGAGCTTCTGAAAGACTATGATTGCACCATCGGTACCACCAGGGAAGGCCAATGTTGTAGCAGATGCTTTGAGCAGAAATCTTCCGCGCTTACGCACATTTCAAAGAAAGAAGAGACCGTTGATTCAGGAAGTACATGAGTTGATGGATCAAGGTTTAATCCTAGATCTTTCAGATGAGGGGGTATTATTGGCTCACTTTTCAGTGAGGCCAGACTTGAGGGACAGAGTTAGAGTTTCCCAGCACAGAGACCAACAATTGATGAAGATCATAGAAAGAGTACAGCAAGGTGAAGGTGGTGAGTTTGGATTTGCCAATGATGGCGCCCTAGTGCATGGTTCTAGGATATGTGTGCCCGATGTGGACAACCTCAGGAATGAAATCATGCGAGAGGCACACTACACACTTTACAGTGTCCACCCAGGTTCCACCAAAATGTATCATGATGTGAAAGATAGCTACTGGTGGAATGGCATGAAGAGAGACATAGCAGACTTTGTGTCCAAGTGCTTGATTTGTCAGAAGGTGAAGTTTGAACACCAGAGACCGTCAGGGAAGCTGCAATAGCTCCCTATCCCAGAATGGAAGTGGGAAATGATCACTATGGATTTTGTGACTGGGTTGCCTCGTACCACGCGAGGATATGACTCGATAGGGGTAATTGTAGACCGTCTGACCAAATCAGCTCACTTTTTGCCTGTAAAGACTACCTACTCTGTGGCACAGTATGCCCGGCTCTACATTCGAGAAATAGTCAGATTGCATGGAGTTCCGGCTTCCATAATATCTGACAGAGGGCCCCAGTTCACTTCTCGGTTTTGGAGAAAGTTGCAGGAGGCACTTGGCACACAGTTGAACTTCAGTACGGCTTTCCACCCTCAGACAGACGGACAGTCTGAAAGGACAATCCAAACACTGGAAGACATGCTTCGCATGAGTGTTTTGGATTTTGGAGGTCAATGGGATGAGCAGCTAGCTTTGGTGGAGTTTGCCTACAACAACAGTTATCACTCCAGCATAGGGATGCCACCCTATGAGGCACTATATGGAAGAAAGTGTAGGTCTCCTCTGTGTTGGACGGAAATGGGGGAAGCGAAGGTGCATGATGTAGATCTAGTGCAGAACACTTCAGAGATAGTTCCTTTAATCAGGGAACGACTGAAAACAGCTTTCAGTAGGTAGAAGAGTTATGCAGACCCTAGACGGAGGGATGTGGAGTTTGCAGTGGGCGACTATGTATTCCTGAAGGTTTCTCCAATGAAGGGAGTCGTGAGATTTGAAAAGAATGGCAAGTTGGCAGCTCGGTATATTGGACCTTTTGAGGTTACTGATAGAGTTGGAGCAGTTGCCTACCGGTTGGAGCTACCACCCAACCTCTCTCACGTTCATCCCGTGTTTCACATCTCCATGCTCAGGAAATACATTCCCGATCCTTCTCATGTACTGCAGCCGGATGTGATAGAGCTAAAAGAGAACTTGACATTTGAGGAGCAGCCTGTAGCCATAGTGGACTACCAAGTGAGACAGCTGGGATCAAAACAGATCCCTATGGTTAAGGTTTTGTGGAGGAGTCAGTCAGTGGAAGAGTACACCTGGGAGTTAGAACGGGACATGCGTAGCAAGTACCCTTATCTGTTCAATGTATAATCATGTGCTTTATTCTGCCTTGTGTAAAATTCGAGGACGAATTTTCTGTAAGGGGGGAAGAATGTAACACCCCTGATTTTTTTATATATTATTATTGGGCTTCGTGTAGGTATCCTCAATTCGCGGAAATTCGGCGGTTGTCGGATCGTGAATTTCCGCCGATAGACGATTCTGGAAAAGTCTCCGAATTGGATCGAGGTTTTGGCTACCCCACCATTGTCAGGCATCCCGAGCGCGTTCCCGAAGTCGGAATCGGCAAAGGTAAACCCGAACCTTGCTTTTTCGTAATTTTCTAGTGCTTAAATAGGATTGAAAATCCATAAAATATTCGTGGTAGCTTAGAAAATTACGATTCTTTTTGCAATAGCTTAGTAATATTTCTAAGGACCGCGGGGCAGAGTTTTATAATTTTTAGAGCTGGTTTGGGCAGTTTTTGCAAAAATGATCAATAATAAGGACTAAATTGAAATTTTGCGTATTGTGATGGATGATTGATTTGATGGGCCCAGGAGGGGCTGTGTGATATGATTGAACTGTTGATATATGGATTGTGAATATAGAAGTGCGTTTTTAGCCCTTTTTCAGGTTGGGTAGGTCCTAGGTATAGGGGAGACTCTGCCGGATTTTCGGCACGACTTAGGACGTACTTGATCTTTTTCTTTGTTTGTATTGAGTCAGACTGTATTAAATAATTGTAATATAATTGTCAGGTGAGCCGGGACAGCCTTCTTCCTCCGCCCAGCCGCCACAGTAATTTGTCATCAAGTTTGTGAGTAAAATATTAATTTTAATTGTAATTTCGATATTATTATATGTTCAGCATGCCCATGCATCACTTATATGCATATATTTATGTAGTTAAACTCTAGGCATGAATTATGTTGCATTCATAACTGTTAATGTGCCATGAGTGTTGTTGTGGTAATTTGGAGCAGTGTGCGTGCGTTGGCGTGCGTGTGATGTGGTGTGGACTATGGATAGGACGGGGTAGTCACGGCTTGAGTTCTTCGCTGGGACCCGTTCCTTCGAGGGGTAGTCACGGCTTGAGTTCTTCGCTGGGACCCTCGATTTGGTTTATTAAGCGAAAGTCCGGCTTGAGTTCTTCGCTGGCACCAGGTTGGATTTAAGAGAGTCAGATAGGGATCAGCTCCCAATATATTATGATTGATGCTACAGGGTGTGTGAGTGCTCCAAATTACCTTTTTGATGCTATGATGTGAATATGATGTTAATGTTGCATTTCACTCTACAGGTTGCATTAGTTTCAGATAGTTATAGAGATTATAGTTAAGATTGATATTTTACTCTCTGAGTCGAACGCTCACTCCTGTTCAAAAATTTTTACAGGCCACAGGAGGATATTTTATTCTGGGTTAACCTGCTTTTCTACTTCGCAGGTTGTTTATCAGTATTTGTGTAATTTTATTTACTCCTAGAATTTCCGCATGTGTTAGCAGTGATTATTTGAATTTGGTCTGTAATATTATTATCATGTTGGACCTGTAAACTTAAATATTTTAAGTCTGTTTGATGGATTGGATGAGGGAGCTGAGCTCCCATTTATTATTATGTTGATGAGTATGTGGAGGGTGAGCTGAGCTCCCCAATGGATTGTTTATTGTGTTTACAGGTCGGGTGAGTCGAAAACTCCCCGTTGGAAAGTCCATTTTATGGCCGGACTCTGTCCGTTTGTTTTCTTGATATTGGGCCCAAATGGGCCTTAGAGTTGGGTTAATGAATAGTTAAGGCTTACTACGGGCCTCGGGGGCTTTAGGCTGGCCCAGGTCCTAGTGCCGGTCCGGCCCATAGGTTGGGTCGTGACAAATGTGGTATCAGAGCCGGACTCCTCCAAGATGCAGTGGGTGCGAGGACGCCAAATGGTCGGTGGGTTGTAACGGACTGTGGGGACGGCGATACGTAACGCCTGCAGGTGCCGCCCGTCCCACATCGGAAATGGGAGAAGGGAATCTGGGCCATATATGTGGGGGTCAGCCTAAACTGGTCAGCGCGCTTTTGGGAGCGAAACCTCCCAAGGGACAAATCCGTGAGGCCCACGGGCCAAAGCGGACAATACTGACTGGGCTGGGCTGGGTCGTTACAATAATAATGCTAAACAAATCCTCTTTCTAAAATTACCCACCAAAGAAAGACAGAAAAAAGGAAAATTCTGTCATAAATTTGCTTTATGCAAGAATTATTCCATCCACTACTAAACCAATAAATTAATTTTTGTCATTTCAAAGGTGTAGCAAATTTTGTCCCTATCTTAAATTTTTTACAAGTAAAAAGTTATCACACTTTGGTGGTATATATAATATTATTGGCATATGTAGGGTTCAATTTTCGTGGTAATTTGTAATCTAATTAATTTGAAGATGAAGACATTCATGATCTACCATCTCCATGGAGGTTTACTGTTTTTTCAGATTCCTTACCCAAATTGGATATATTCTAATTAAAAATAGTAATTAAAATAATAATGATTACTGAACTCTAACTTATATTTCCTGAAATAATGTTGATTCACCCTTTTTTGGTCTACACTTATCTTTTCATTGATTGACATTTGATAATAAAGCTCTTTTACCATCTATGCATGCCTGGAAAGAGCCTTTCATAGCTGTAACACTTCTTATTAAAGTAACTAGCTTTATTAGAATTATAATGAAAGCAAAGAGCCAACACCACACCCCCCCCCCACCCAACAAAATATATATATATATATATATATATATATATATAGTGATATAGCAAGGATATTAAACAGATCATAGCACTTGGAAGTTTAAGAATATTTGATTTAGAAATAAAAAATTATACTTATAGCACTGCACTAAAATAAATTAATGATTGTCACTTATTATGAGTATTTTATACTTAATTAACAAATAAATTAATGTAATTTTTTATGTATTGATTTGGTGTAATGTTTTGAGCCTATGGACTTCTATCTCTCTAATTCATGTTTATTTGAATTCATCTTACAATTATTTCACAAAATTTCTAGGATTTAATTAAGTTAATTAATTTCTTCTAAATATGGTTTAATTAACCTTAATAATTTGACTATTTTATTGATATAGCCTGTGTTGAGAAATTATATAATGAAATGACAATATCATATCAGTATTTTATATGGAATGACAGAGAAATAGGAGATTAATACATATATAAATATAATTATTAAAATTTAAAAAATATATAATTTTTTGAAACTCAACATATATACATATTTTTTCATTATTAATTTGTCATTTCATGTAAATTACTCTATCTGGAATAACTTGTAACGACCCAGCCCAGCCCAGTCAGTATTGTCCGCTTTGGCCCGTGGGCCTCACGGATTTGTCCCTTGGGAGGTTTCGCTCCCAAAAGCGTGACCGCTTTAGGGTGACCCCACATATATGGCCCAGATTCCCTTCTCCCATTTCCGATGTGGACGGGCGGCACTGCAGCGCATGACGCCGTCCCCACAGTCCGTTACAACCCACCAGCTTCCGCTGGGGGCGTCCTCGCACCCACTCGTACTGGAGGGAGTCCGGCTCTGATACCACATTTGTCACGACCCAACCTATGGGCCGGACCGGCACTAGGACCTGGGCCAGCCTAAAGCCCCCGAGGCCCGTAGTAAGCCTTAACTATTCATTAACCCAACTCTAAGGCCCATTTGGGCCCAATATCAAGAAAACAAACGGACAGAGTCCGGCCATAAAATGGACTTTCCAACGGGGAGTTTTCGACTCACCCGACCTGTAAACACAATAAACAATCCATTGGGGAGCTCAGCTCACCCTCCACATACTCATCAACATAATAATAAATGGGAGCTCAGCTCCCTCATCCAATCCATCAAACAGACTTAAAATATTTAAGTTTACAGGTCCAACATGATAATAATATTACAGACCAAATTCAAATAATCACTGCTAACACATGCGGAAATTCTAGGAGTAAATAAAATTACACAAATACTGATAAACAACTTAAGTAGAAAAGCGAGTTAACCTGAATAAAATATCCTCCCGTGGCTCAGAAAATTTTTGAACAGAGTGAGCGTCGACTCGAGAGAGTAAAATATCAATCTTAACTATAATCTCTATAACTATCTGAAACTAATGCAACCTGTAGAGTGAAATGCAACATTAACATCATATTCACATCATAGCATCAAAAAGGTAATTTGGAGCACTCACGCACCCTGTAGCATCAATCATAATATATTGGGAGCTGATCCCCTATACAGCTCTCTTAAATCCAACCTGGTGCCAGCGAAGAACTCAAGCTGACTTTCGCTTAATAAACCAAATCGAGGGTCCCAGAAGAACTCAAGCCGTGACTACCCCTCGAAGGAACGGGTCCCAGCGAAGAACTCAAGCCGTGACTACCCCGTCCTATCCATAGTCCACACCACATCACACGCACGCCAACGCACGCACACTGCTCCAAATTACCACAACAACACTCATGGCACATTAACAGTTATGAATGCAACATAATTCATGCCTAGAGTTTAACTACATAAATATATGCATATAAGTGATGCATGGGCATGCTGAACATATAATAATATCGAAATTACAATTAAAATTAATATTTTACTCACAAACTTGATGACAAATTACTGTGGCGGCTGGGCGGAGGAAGAAGGCTGTCCCGGCTCACCTGACAATTATATTACAATTATTTAATACAGTCTGACTCAATACAAACAAAGAAAAAGATCAAGTACGCCCTAAGTCGTAGAAAATCCGGCAGAGTCTCCCCTATACCTAGGACCTACCCAACCTGAAAAAGGGCTAAAAACGCACTTCTATATTCACAATCCATATATCAACAGTTCAATCATATCACACAGCCCCTCCTGGGCCCATCAAATCAATCATCCATCACAATACGCAAAATTTCAATTTAGTCCTTATTATTGATCATTTTTGCAAAAACTGCCCAAACCAGCTCTAAAAATTATAAAACTCTGCCCCGCGGTCCTTAGAAATATTACTAAGCTATTGCAAAAAGAATCGTAATTTTCTAAGCTACCACGAATATTTTATGGATTTTCAATCCTATTTAAGCACTAGAAAATTACGAAAAAGCAAGGTTCGGGTTTACCTTTGCCGATTCCGACTTCGGGAACGCGCTCGGGATGCCTGACAATGGTGGGGTAGCCAAAACCTCGATCCAATTCGGAGACTTTTCCAGAATCGGTCTATTCGCCGAAATTCACAGATCCGGACAACTGTCGAATTTCCGCGAATTGAGGATACCTACACGAAGCCCAATAATAATATATAAAAAAATCAGGGGTGTTACAATTATTATTTGAGATATTATTATGAAAAGTATTGTTTCAAATCTATTAATTAAAAATATTTTAAATGATTTTTATTTGATTTAACATTTTTTAATTATAAAAATTCTAAAGTAATTAAATAATCTTTTAAAAAATTTTAAAAATTATTATTTTTTAAATTTCAATTTCAATGCCAAATAAATTCAGAAATTATATTAATTATCATTTTCCTCTCGCTAATTTAGTTTTCTTCCACCTCCATGGCTTAAATTCTTGAAGTTCCACACAGTGAATCAATCACAATTCGCCCAAGTTCCCATAAAATTTGATTTATCGGAAAAAATTGAGACACAGTAGTAGTAGAACGTTAGAAAACAAAGGCACATGATATATGTTTTAAGCTTGCGTTTGCAGGCTTCCACCTCTCACTCACTTGTCCCTCACTAGTTCAATTAGTTTAAATGCAAGGTTTTTCCTTCTGAATTTTTTAATCTGGATTGATAATGACAAGAACTTTTAACTGTGCGTAAACTAACATATAAATATCTTTGATTATAAAAGAAAAAAAAAAACCTTGGGACGAGGTTCAGGCTAGTCTATGTATATAAAGATAACAATGAAAAAAATAGAAGATAAATAAAAATAATTTTATAAATATATTTGTTGAATTCAATTATAAAATTAATAAAAAATCTTTTCTCTGTCTTTTGTGTTTTCTCCTCGAGCACAAGTCTTCGATTTCTTGGTTTCACTGAGGCTTCCCCCTGTCCCTATTGGGCATGGGAGCTCGCTCCTGATCGATTGTGGGTCTTCACCTTCCTCACCACTGGGCGGGGTGTAAATATAATTTTTTGGATTGTTTTGTTGGGTTTACAGATATGGAGCTTAAGGAGTGAGGTTGATTCTTGGAGATCTGCTGGGTTGGGTCTAATTAGGTTTGTATCTTGTAGCTGACTGAGGTTTCTTGTATTTAGCTCTGCGAAAGGGGCTGCATTTTAGTGTAGATGGTACCTTCTGGGGGCATTTGTGTTGGCTTGTGATTTGGTCTGGTTTATATGGCTCACTTAGTTGCTTAATTTTTTGATGTTCTTCGGGAGTGGACAATTGGTTGGTTGAAGTAGGGGTGTAAACGATCCAAGTCGAGTCGAGTTTTAGCCTGTTCAAGTTTGGTTCGTTACTATTGATTCAGCTTCAAGCTCGAGTTCGAGCTCGAGCTTGATTCGAGCTCGAGGCTTGAGCTCGGCTCATTAAAAATATATTAAGTTCGAACTCGATTCGAGCTCAGCTCGTTTTATGTTTCGTTTATTATATTAATGAGCTAAACTCGAGCTCGGTTCGTGTCAAGTTTGGTAAATTATTAAAACGAACTCGAATGCAAGTTCGATAAAGTCAAGCTCAGTTTGAGTTCGATAAGCTCGGTCTCAAATTTGATAAGCTCGAACTCAAGATCGAGCTCGAGTTTGAGTTCAATAAGCTTGAGCTTGAATGTTATTATACCTATTTTAACTTACAATTATTTTTATAATACATTATTATATAAGTCTATAGTTATAATAATAGAAAATAATAAAAAAGACAGTTTAAAATACATTGTAAATTATTTTAAAATAACACAAATTGTAACACCATCATAATTCAAATAAAAATAATTATTCTTTATTCTTTCAATTTAAAACTATATAGTTTTAAATTGAAATAGTTTTAAAATTACATTATAAATGTTATGTAATTATAATTAAATTGCTATTTTATTTTTCTAATGTTATTTTGATAAAATATATTACTTTTTGTATTATTAATTAATTCATACTGTTCATAACTTTTATTAATTTTTATACAAATATATTATAATTTGAGTTTTTTACTATTTTTATATTTTATTTATTTAAATAAGTATTAAAAGATTAAATATATTAGATTATTTAATTTATCAAATTATATTTGGTATTTTATATCTTTTACCAATACTATATTTAAAATATGAACAAATTAATTTATATGAAATAAGTAAACAATTAATATTAAGTGTAATAGTAATTATGAAAGTACATATTTAAGTTATATATGTAGAAGATGGACTAGTACTAAATTTAAACTTTAACCTTTTAAAAGTTTACGGTTTAAAAAGAGATATATTATTAAAAGAGATACTAGGAAAAGGATAGTACAGAGAATAATAATATATGAATACATTAGTTAGTATTAATAAAAAAAATATGTGAGAGATTATAAAGAGAGAGAAAGTAATAATAATGGTTAAATAGATTAGTATTAAATTTAAAATTTAATTTTTTAAAAGTTCAAAATATAGAGAGAAAGAGGAAGAAAGAGATGAATTCATATTTTAAGTCGTATAACTACCACTAAAACTGCGTAATTAAGTTATGATTTATTTAATAATTTAATACAAATAAAATAGTTTAAAATAATTTTTATGTAATTATTATTATTATTATTATTATTATTATTATTATTATATATATATATATAACATTTTAAATTTATTTCTCATATAAAATTAACTTATTTTTTATAAAAATTATATTTAAAATACAAATAATTATATTTTATAAATGTATTTTTTATTTTGATTATATCATAATTTTATATAATAATATAAAATTTTATAATATATTATTTTATTATATTAAAACCATATATTTAATATTCTGACTTTATTTTTATACAAATTAACTTTATTTAAAAAAATAAATTACAAATAACTATATTTTATACATTAATTATATTATAATTTTAAATAATATATTTTTATATATTATTTTTAAAACAATTATAAATAAAATAAATATATTTATGACATTATAAATTATAATTACTAATATAAATGTTTAGCTCACGAGCTTATGAACTAATATTAAAATAGACCTATTTAGCGAGTCAGATCGCGAGTCTATTTAACAAGACAGATTGCAAGCTTGTTCAACGAAGTAACTTGTGAGTCTGTAAATAAACTAAGCTCGAATTCGAGTTCGAATCAAATACTGCTCGGTTCCAATAAACGAGCCTAAAATTTGAGTTTGAGCTTGGCTCATTTAGAAAATGAATTAAACTGAATAGAATTATTATCTACTCGAACTTCAAATGGTTCACGAGCGGTTTAGTTCATTTACACTCTTAGGTTAAAGTATGGACCGAATCAAGCTCTTTGACCTTGCATGTCCTTCGTCTAGAAGGACTCCCATTCCTGTGCTTCCCATGGCGGCTCATACCCTTCTTTGGGGGAAAATTATCATACGGGTGTCTCATGGGAATAAAAATACGAAAAAAGAGTTGAAAATTCAAAAATTACCAGAACGGGATGAGTTAAAAATACAGACGCGAGTCAAAGTAACATTTTTAGTTGGGACGCTATCAAGGATAACGTGCGGAGGCAAACCAGTCGGGACGCTGTTTTTAACAGCGTCCCAAGAAACACGACCATTCACGTCCAAATTTAAAAAAAAAAAAAAAAAAGCTGGATGCCACTTATAGTAGCATCCGGCTTTTGTTTTAATTTTTTTTAATATTTTAAATAAAATATAAATATTATTTTAATAAATAATATAATAATTAATATTATATATTATAATATTTTTATTATAAAAATTATTTTTTAATTTCAAATTAAATTAAATTTTATTTAAATAAAAAAATTAAAATATTATTATAATAAAATAATTAAAAATTAAAATAAAAATTTTGGACGCTATTTATAATAGCATCCAAATTTTATTTTTAATTTTTTAATAATTTTATTTTATATTTTAAATAAAAATACAAATATTATTTTAATAAATAATATTATAATAATTAATATTATATATTATAATATTTTTATTATAAAAATTATTTTTTAATTTAAAATTTTATTAAATTTTAAATAAATAAAAAAATAAAAAATAAAATATTATTATAATAAAATAATTAAAAATTAAAATAAAAAATTTAGACGCTATAATAGCATCCAAATTCTATTTTTATTTTTTTAATCAATTTATTTTATATTTTAAATAAAAATATAAATATTATTCTAATAAATAATATTATAATAATTAATATTATATATTATAATTTTTTATTATAAAAAATTATTTTTTAATTTAAATTTAATTTAAATTTTAATTAAATAAAAAAAATAAAAAATAAAATATTATTATAATAAAATAATTAAAAAACAAAATAAAAAATCAAACGCTATTAATAGCATACAGATTTTATTTTTAATTGTTTTATTTTTATATTTTAAATAAAATATAAATATTATTTTAATAAATAATATTATAATAATTAATATCATATATTATAATTTTTTATTATAAAAAATTATTTTTTAATTTAAATTTTAATTAAATAAAAAAATAAAAAATAAAATATTATTATAATAAAATAATTAAAAATTAAAATAAAAAATCAAACGCTATTATAATAGCGTAAGATTTTATTTTTAATTTTTTAATTGTTTTATTTTTATATTTTAAATAAAATATAAATATTATTTAAATAAATAATATTATAATAATTAATATTATATACTATAATTTTTTATTATAAAAAATTATTTTTTAATTTAAAATTAATTTAAATTTTAATTAAATAAAAAAAATAAAATATAAAATATTATTATAATAAAATAATTAAAAATTAAAATAAAAAATCAGAACGCAATTTATAATACATTCAGATTTTTTTTTTAATTTTTTAATTATTTTATTTTATATCTTAAATAAAAATATAACTATTATTTTAATAAATAATATTATAATAATTAATATCGTATATTATAATTTTTTATTATAAAAAATTATTTTTAAATTAAAATTAAATTAAATTATAATTAAATAAAAAATTAAAATTATTTTTAAATTTAAAATTAAATTAAATTAAGAAATTTTTATATTTTTTTAATTTAATTTAATTTGAAATTGAAAAATAATTTTTAATAATAAAAAATTATAACATATAATTTTAATTATTATATTATTATTTATTAAAATAATATTTTTATTTTTATTTAAAATATAAAAATAAAATAATTAAAAAATTAAAATAAAAAATCAGATGCTATTTAATTAAAAAATTTAAATAGCATCCGATTTTTTATTTTAATTTTTTAATTATTTTATTTTTATATTTTAAATAAAAATATAAATATTATTTTAATAAATAATAGTATAATAATTAAAATTTCATGTTATAATTTTTTATTATAAAAAATTATTTTTTAATTTAAAATTAAATTAAATTAAAAAAATATAAAAAATTTTAATTTAATTTAATTTTAAATTGAAAAATAATTTTAATTTTTTATATTTTTTTAATTTAATTTAATTTTAAATTGAAAAATAATTTTTTATAATAAAAAATTATAATATGTAATTTTAATTGTTATACTATTATTTATTAAAATAATATTTATATTTTTATTTAAAATATAAAAATAAAATAATTAAAAAATTTAAAATAAAATCTGGATGCTATTATATAAATAGCGTTCAGATTTTTCATTTTAATTTTTAATTATTTTATAATTTTTAATTATTTTATTATAATAATATTTTATTTTTTATTTTTTTTATTTAATTAAAATTTAATTTTAAATTAAAAATAATTTTCTTATAATAAAAATATTATAATATAATATTAATTTATTATAATATTATTTATTAAAATAATATTTATATTTTATTTAAAATATAAAAATTAAATAATTAAAAAATTAAATAAGAAATTGAACGTTGCTATAAGTATAGTCCAGATTTTCATTTAATTTTTTTAATTCTTTTTATTATAATAATATTTTATATTTTAATTTTTTATTTAATTAAAATTTAATTTAATTTTAAATTAAAAAATAATTTTTTATAATAAAAATATTGTAATATATAATGTTAATTATTATAATATTATTTATTAAAATAATATTTGTATTTTATTTAAAATATTAAAAAAAATTAAAACAAAAGCTGGACGCTACTTATAGTAGCGTCCAGCTTTTTTTGTTTTTTTTTTGGACGCTATAAGTAGCGTCCAGCTTTTTTTGTTTTTTTTTTGGACGCTGTTAAGAACAACGTCTCGACTGGCTTGCCCCTGCACGCTATCTTTGATAGCGTCCCAAGTAAAAATGTTATTTTAACTTACGTCTGTATTTTTGTCAAGATTCAACCTATGGGTCAGACCGGCACTAGGACCATGGCCAGCCTAAAGCCCCCGAGGCCCGTAGTAAACCTAACTATTCCTTAACCCAACTCTAAGCCCCATTTGGGTCTAATTTCAAGAATTCAACCGGACAGAGTCCGGCCATAAAATGGACCTTTCAACAGGGAGTTTTTAACTCACCAAACCTGTAAACACAATATATATCAATTGGGGAGCTCAGCTCACCCTCCACACTCATAACAACATAAAATAAATGGGAGCTCTGCTCTCTCATCCAGTCCATCAGCATGCATAGAATAATAAGTTTACAGGTCCAAAATAACAATTTATATTATAGACCCAATTCATATGAATATTTCTAATACATGCGGAAATTCTAGGAGTAAATAAAACTACACAAATATTAATAGACAACCTGCAAAGGAGAAAAGCAGGTTAACCACAATAAAATCCTCCTGTAGCCTGAAAAAAATATTGAACAGGAGTGAGCGTTCGACTCAGAGAGTAAAATATCAATTTTAACCATAATCTCTATAACTATCTAAAACTAATGCACCCTGTAGAGTGAAATGCAACAACAGCAATAATTTCACATCATAGCAGCAAAAAGGTAATTTGGAGCACTCACACACCCAGTAAAATCAATCATAATATATAGGAGCTGATCCCCTATACAGCTCTCTTAAATCCAACCTGGTGCCAGTGAAGAACTCAAGCCGGACTTTCGCTTAATAAACCAAATCGGGGTCCCAGCGAAGAACTCAAGGCTTGACTACCCCCGAAGGATCGGATCCCAGCAAAGATCTCAAGCCGTGACTATCCGTCCTATCCATAGTACACACCACATCACACGCACGCCAACGCACACACACTGCTCCAAATTACCGCAACAACATCCATGGCACTTTAACAGTTATGAATGCAACATAAAACGTGCCTAGAGTTTAACTACATAGATACATACATATAAGTGATGCATGGGCATGCTTAAACATATAATAATATCGAAATTACAATTAAAATTAATATTTTACTCACAGACTTGACAACGGTCACTGTGACGGATGGGCGGAGGAAGAAGGCTGTCCCGGCTCACCTGACAATTACATTACAATCATTTAATAAATTTGACTCAATACAAATCAAGAAAAGACCAAATACGTCCTAAGTCGTGCTGAAAATCCGACAGAGTTTCCCCTATACCTAGGACCTACCCAACCTGCAAAAGGGCTCAAAACACACTTCTATATTCACAATCCATATATCCACAACTCAATCACATCACACAGCCCCTCCTGGGCCTATCAAATCAGTCATCCATCACAATATGTAAAATTTCAATTTAGTCCTTATAATTGATCATTTTTGCAAAAACTACCCAAACAAGCTCTAAAAATTCTAAAACTTTGCCCCGCGGTCCTTAGCAATATTACTAGGCTATTGCAAAAAGAATTATAATTTTCTGAACTACCACGAATATTTTATGGATTTTTAATCCTATTTAAGCACTAGAAAATTACGAAAAAGCAAGGTTCGGGTTTACCTTTGCCGATTCCGACTCCCGGGACGCGCTCGGGACATCTGACAATGGTGGGGTAGCCAAAACCTCGATTCAATTTGGAGACTTTTTCCGGTAGCCGGTCTATCTAGCCGGAAATTCACAGACCCGGATAACTGTCGAATTTTCGCTAATTGAAGATACCTACACGAAGCCCACAACACGGGGGTTAGTACATAAATTTTACGGAATTTTCTAAGCTCATTAAATGCTCGAAAAAACACTGCGAAGTTTCGTGGGACCCACCGAAAAAACGATGTCGAAAAAATTTGAAATTTATATCGCCATAAAGCTCTTGATGAGTGGAGCGCTCTGGTATTCTCGGTTTACTCGTGGGGTTCACAGTTTGCGAGAAATTTAGCCCAAAAATCAAAATGGGCTAAAACTTCCCGGGTAAAAATTGGACAAACCGCTCAATGGATTTCGGTGTTCTTAGTGTCTATGGAAAGCTCTCGACGAGTAGATGAGTTTAGACACAAGACCCGATCCGATTGGTGGCCGGAAGACGGCGCTGGCCGCTGCGTCGCCGGTGCCGTTTTCCGGCGTTCCAGGTTGCGGCCGGTGGGATGGGACGGCTGGAGACGGGCGCCGGCGAGCTGGGGTGGCAGGGGAGGCGGCGGCGCGGCAAGAGGAGGAGGGAGGAGAGAGATAACGGGAGAGGAAGAGAGGAGGGTCAGGACGTGCGCAGGGAGAAGAAGGAAGAAAAAGAAAAGGCCGATCCGATTCGATCGGTCCGATCTAATTTGGTTCGATTCGGACTGTTCAATTCAAGATATTGAATTTTTACTCTGTCTTGGGACCGAAAACGAGGTCCAAAAATTCCGAAAAAATTCTAGAAAACTCAGAAAAATTTATAAACTCCAAATATATTTTTAGTTTTGCCACATGGTCTTTAAATTAATTTTTAAAAATCATCAAAATTTATATTTTCAGAAAATCGAACTCGATTTTTAAAATCCGAAAAATCTCAAATAATTTTTTAAAATTTAAATAAAATTAAAATATCAATAATACTAATAAAATAATAAAATTTAAAATTTTGGGGTGTTACAATTTTTAACTCACCTTATTTTTATAATTTTCAACCATTTTTTCATATTTTCTTTCCAATGGCACCCTAATTAACCTCTTCATTGGTGGCTCTATCATGATTGGGTGGCGGATCTTGATGTTCATTGGGTCACACACGTTTAGCCTAGGGTTTGTATTGTGGACTTTAGGCTTTGGGCCTTTGATTGTTTTAGGCTTTAGTGTTTGTTCCACTTGGCTTCCTTTTTTGTATTTATTATAGGCCGAAGGCTGTGTAAATCTTTGTTAAATCCTTTGAAAAAAAAAATCTTTGTTAAATCAATAAAGCTACATCTTAAAAAAAAAAAGAAGTATATAGTTAAATTCAAATTACAATAAGATTGATTTAATTGAATATTATTATAAAAAAATTATTTACATTAATTTAAAACAATAAAAATAAGTAGCCTAAATTTTTTGCATGATGTAATTGTCTTTCCAGCATATGAAAAATTCTACAAATACCAAACAAAGACATAATTAATTTTCTTATTCTAAAAAATGGATAAATTATATATTATGAATTGAGTAAATATTAGACATATGGCATTATAAAATCTGGAGATAAAAAAAAAGTCTTATGTATTCAATAATTAATACTAAATATTTGTGCATAACTAATACTTATATAGTTATATATTAATATACTGTAAAATTTTAAATTTTACGTTAGAAAATTTTTTTTTTTAATAAAGATTCATTCATAAAACAACTCAGCTAGATAAAGCATCCAAAGCTACAAGACCAGAGATGGAAGGGAACCTCTTCCATCAAAATGAGTTCATCAACATCAAGGCTCAATGCAAATTTTGCAAGTGCATGAACAACCAGATTAGCCTCTCAATGCACATGAACACAATGGACGAAACTGCAATCATCCATCTCCATTAAGAGTGATTGGATTCTAGTTCCAAACTATGAAGGCAATACCAATCTCTTCTGCACATGATTTACAAGAAGCAAGAAATCAGATTCTAATGTTAGGATTTACGTCTTTAATTAAAAATAAAAATTGTATAATATGTTAGAAAATTCATTGAAAATTTTAATTATATTAATTCTTAATAATAATGTAAATTTTTTATTGTTTCTAATTGATAAAAAAAGGTCACCCGATATATTGAACAAAAGTAAAAAAAAAAAAAATCCTAATTATTTTAAGATAAGAAAAAGCAATTCAGTGACTAATACAGATTGAGAAAAAAAAAAAAGAAAAAGAAAACCAATTAAATGACATGAGACTAATAAGTTGTTTCTTGTGTATGAATTATTAGAAAGCTTATATGTGAATCAAAATTTTAGCGGATATTTATTTTTTTTTAAATTAATAAATAAAAAATTTTAAAATAAACCATTGTATATATAATATAATATTATAATTATTAATTATGATGAGTTCGATTATAATCAACAATCAAAATATATTCGCTAATAGTTGTGCTGAATGAATTTTCAAATAAATGATAGATGTAGAAAATCTTTTCCTGTTATTTTCCTACCAATATTTGTGCCTCAGACCGGATAACGTGGAGCTAAAAAATTTGTAACTTTAGAAAAATATAAACAAATAAAACTTGACCCCGTGTAGCTCAAAATGAGCATTGATTTTGATGATAACAAAATTCAAAGAGAATCTATCTAACCCAACTTCAAAGTGATGTGTAGATTCTTTGTCTTATGCATAAAGAACCTTTCAAGTTGTATCTAAGGAGAAAAGATACTCAAAGACATTTCAAGACAAATTCAAAATGAGAAAAAGACTATGGAAGCCAAGACTCAAAGAAAAGGTATGAAAGGCATAGTGTTAGAGTCTTAGGTCTTTTGTGAAAAGAATGGATGAGAATTTAGTCATATGGAGCTCAAAAATGAAAATTTATTTTCTGATTATTTTTTTCTCATCATGACCTTGGACACTGCTATTGAAACATTTTTTAAGGTCTAAATCATTTTACATTGCAAGTTGAGACATGCAGCTGTTGACTTAGTTTCCTAACTGGTTTGCTAAAATTTTCGGTTTGCTAATGTGTTTGCTAAAAACACTAGTTTACTAACCAGTTTGCTGACTGCTCCTAAAACTTCATTAGTTTGCTGACTGCTCCTAAAACTTCAACTTCGCACAAAAGGACAAAATAACGGTCATTTTGTGTTGGGCAGTGTGTATAACGTTCCAAAAGGGTTTCAAACGGTCTAAAATGATTTGGGACTATAAATACACCTTCCTTACTTCATTTTAGTTGAATGAAAGCTTAGATTTGAACTCCAACATTGATTTTTCATTTATTGCTTTCATTCAAGAGCTTTAAAGATTTTGAGCTTCCATTGGCAAATCAACTCATCTCTTCTTTATAGTTTGATTTGTATTGAGTAAGAGTGAGTGTTGAAATATTGAATTGCATTCAAGAGAGGTTGTACAAGCACCTATTGAAGCTTGAGAGAGAAAGTACTTGTGATAGCACTTGTGAAGGTTTCAAGCTACCTTGGTGTAAAAGCTTGGTGTTGAGAAATTGTAAAGGGCTTTTGGTCTCTTGCCTTCAAAAGAGCAAATAGTGAAGAGAAGACTTAAAGAGGGTTCTTTGAGAGAGTGGATGTAGGCTAGTTAAGCCGAACCACTATAAAAATCCTTGTGTTTGATTTCTCTAACCCTTACTTCCTTACTTTTGTGCAATTTTAAATTTTCCCTCATATACATGATATTGAATGTTGGTTAAATAGATTGAGTTGATAAATTTGTTGACATTTTGAGTTACTTGAGAAATTGGTTGTATATTGTATGATAAATGCTTTGTTAGATATTGCCATATAAATTGATTGAGGCTTGAATTGAAACTTAGGAACACATTGTTGAAGCACATATTACTTTTATTTTACATAGAGAAACACCTAGTTGAACAAAGCCACAATTTTTCATTAGGCTACAAGCAAGGGCCGAAAAATTGTTAAAGTCCAATTCACCCCCCTCTTGGACTATTTTGGGACAACAAATTGGTATCAGAGCCTGACTCTCTTGCTTAGGGTATTACAACCTTAGAGTGATCCATAATGGCTAGTTCATCTAGTAATACTGCCGGTATACCTGCACCTTTAGTTGAAGGCTACTCAATCACTAGACCACCACTTTTCAATGGCACTAATTATTCATTTTGGAAAGTAAGAATGAGAAATTTCATACAATCTGTAAATATAGATGCATGGAGAATTATTAAAAATGGTCCACATATTCCTCAAAAGAATGGTACAGGAACTACAAAAGTTCCAAAACATGAAGATGAATATGATGACAATGATTGGAAGAAAATCTCTATAAATGCTAAAGCTATTAATATTTTGCATTGCTCACTTGACCTTAATGAATACAATCGTGTCTCAGGATGTCAATCTGCTAAGGAAATTTGGGATAAGCTTGAAGTGACTTATGAAGGAACTGATGTTGTTAAAGAGTCCAAAGCAAACCTTCTGATTCGAGATTATGAGCTATTTGAAATGAGGCCAGGAGAATCAATTGCGGATATGAGTACAAGGTTTACTGATCTTGTAAATCTTCTCAAAGCACTTGGTAAAAGATTTGAGGAAGCTGAACTTGTGAAGAAAATTCTTAGATCACTTCCAAAGTCTTGGGAAGCAAAGACAACAGTTATCCAAGATACCAAAGATTTCAAAACATTCACCTATGATGAACTCATTGGTTCTCTCATTGCACATGAGATGGTATACAAGAAGGATGAAGTTGAAAATGACCAAAAGAAGAAGAAAAGCATTGCTCTCAAGTCAAATAAGGATGAAGATAAGAAGAAAGGAGTTGCATTCAAAGTTGACTCAAGTGACAACTCAAGTGCTTCAAGTGAAGATGATGATGAAATGGCTATGCTTGCAAGAAAATTTAAAAGAGCTTTCAAGAAAGGAGGAAGCAAATACAAGAAATTCTTGAAAAAGTATACTCCCAAGGATAAACACTTCAGAGATTCAAAAGAAGAAATTGTATGTTATGAGTGTCACAAACCTGGACATATCAAGTCCAAATGTCCATTGCTCAAAAAGAAGAAAGGAAAAGAAGATAGGAGCAAGAAAGCTATGAAAGTAGTATGGAGCAACAGTGAAGAATCTTCAAATGATGAATCAAGTGACAAAGAGGCTGCTCTTCTTTGTATGATGGCACTTGAAGAGAAAGTCGAAAGTTCACAAAAGGAAGAAGAAAGTGACAATGAGGTAAACTCTTATGAATCTCCTAATGTAGAAGAACTTGAACTTGCATTTGCTAGAGTATATGATGAGTATAGAAATTACAAGAGAAAGTGCACTAAAATGAATTTAGAGATTGAATCATTGAGATCACAAAATATTGCCATGTCCAATGTGCATAAAGAAAATGAATTTTACAAAGGACAAATTGCCATGTTTAAAGAACTAGATTTAGAGTTGAAAATCTCAAAAGATACTTGTGAAATGCTCATTGAGAAAAATAAAGTTCTTGAAGCTAAAGTAGAGTCTTTGACAAATGATTTGGCAAAATTTACAAAAGGAAAAGAAACTCTAGATGCACTTCTTGGAAACCAAAGAATTTCGAGTGAAAAATATGGAATTGATTTTAATGGTTTCATGAACTATGACAAGTATAAGAATCATTTCATTAAAGCATCTACATCTTCCTTGCCTAATGTTACATGTTATTATTCCAATAAAAGAGGTCATATGATTAGCTCTTGTGCACTTAGGAAAGGTCATTTTAAGGTAAAGAAGGTATGGGTACTAAAGGGAACCTTACCTAAAGTCACTAACCCCCAAGGACCCAAAGTTGCTTGGGTACCTAAAGCTAAATGATTAAATTTCAGGTTTGTTGCAAAGGGATGAAGGAAAGTGATAAATGGTATATAGATAGTGGTTGTTCAAAGCACATGACTGGTGAAAAGAACAAGTTTTCAGAAATTGCAATGAAAGATGGAGGATATGTAAAATTTAGAGATAAAGGAAAAGGAAAAATAATTGGAAATGGCACAATTGGAACCAAACCTTGTATTGAAGATGTGTCGCTTGTTGAAGGACTGAAATATAACTTGCTAAGTGTAAGCCAACTTTGTGATAAAGGCTTTGAGGTAAAATTTACTTCTTCCCTATGTACAATCAATAACTTAGAAAATGACACATTGTTCATTGCCAATAGATCCAATAATGTTTACTTGCTTGACATGAAAAATTTTGAAACTAATCATGGTACATGTCTAGTATCTCTTGATAACTCAAGCTATTTGTGGCATAGAAGACTAGGTCATGCAAGCATGCATACACTTTCAAAATTGTCTAAGAAGGAACTTGTTAATGGTCTTCCTAAGATTAATTATGAAAATGAATTTCAATGTAGAGCATGTGCACTAGGAAAGCATACTAGAGCATCTTTTAAATCTAAGAACATTGTGTCTACCACTAGGCCATTAGAATTGCTTCATCTTGATTTGTTTGGACCTGTAACTCCTACTAGTCTTGGTGGAAAATCATATGCTTTAGTTATTGTTGATGACTATTCAAGATATACATGGACATTTTTCCTTGCTCACAAAGATGAAACTTTTGAAAAATTCACCTCTTTTAGTAAAATGGTTCAAAATGAAAAAGGCTTTTGCATCTCATCTATAAAAAGTGACCATGGAACTGAATTTGAAAACCATTTGTTTGAGAAATATTGTGATAAATATGGAATCAATCATAATTTTTCAGCTCCTAGAACACCACAACAAAATGGGGTAGTAGAAAGGAAAAATAGAACTTTGCAAGAAATGACTAGAACTATGTTGAGTGAAAATAATTTGCCAAAGTACTTTTGGGCTGAAGCTGTTAATACATCTTGTTATGTGTTGAATAGAGTTTTGATTAGACTAATTTTGAAAAAGACCCCTTATGAGCTTTGGAAAGGAAGAAAACCAAATATCTCATATTTCAAAGCATTTGGTTGTAAGTGCTATGTTTTAAATAACAAGAAGGATAACTTAAAGAAATTTGATGCTAAATCCGATGAAGGAATCTTTCTTGGGTATTCAACAAAGAGTAGAGCCTATAGAGTGTTCAATAGAAGAACTTTGGTTATTGAAGAAACTATTCATGTTTTGTTTGATGAGACTAACCCTTCTATTAGAAGGAAAAATGCTTGTGATGATAATAATGAGTAGGTTTTTGGAAAAGAAAATGTAATATCAAGTCAAGAAATGGAACAAGTTGATGACAAAGATGAGGAAACTCAAGGAGAAACTACAATAGATGTCCATGATGCCAATGAAGATCAAATTAATGAAGAAATGCCAAATTTGGAAGAATTACAAGTAAATGAGCCCCAACATGAAGATTTACCTAAAGAATGGAGATTCCATAGAAACCATCCTCAAGAAGACATTATTGATGATCCATCTCAGAGGATGATGACTAGAGCACAATTGAGAAGATATTTTGGTAATGTTGCTTTTGTTTCACAAATTGAACCTAAATGTTTTGAAGATGCTCAAAATGATGAAAGTTGGATTCTTGCTATGCAAGAAGAACTAAATCAATTTGAGAGAAATAAAGTTTGGAATTTAGTGCCTAGACCAAAAGATCATTCAATTATTGGCACTAAATGGGTTTTTAGAAACAAAATGGATGAAAAAGGCAATGTTGTTAGGAACAAAGCTAGACTGGTGGCTCAAGGCTACAACCAAGAGGAAGGGATTGATTTTGATGAAACCTTTGCTCCGGTTGCTAGAATTGAAGCTATTAGAATGTTGTGTGCCTTTGCATGTTTCAAGGATTTTATGCTTTATCAAATGGATGTCAAGAGTGCATTTTTAAATGGTTATATTGATGAGAAAGTGTATGTTGCACAACCTCCAGGCTTTGAAAATCATGAGCATCCAAATTATGTTTATAAACTTACTAAAGCCTTATATGGTTTAAAGCAAGCTCCTAGAGCATGGTATGAAAGGCTTAGTAAATTCCTTTTACAAAATGATTTTCAAAGAGGCAAAGTGGATACAACACTTTTTGTTAAGAAGCATCATAATGATATGCTCATTGTGCAAATTTATGTTGATGATATAATTTTTTGTGCTACTAACGAATCTCTTTGCAAGAAATTTTCTAAGATTATGCAGAATGAATTTGAAATGAGCATGATGGGTGAGCTCACATTCTTCCTTGGACTTCAAATTAAACAAATGAAAGATGGCATCTTCATAAATCAATCAAAGTACATCAAGGATATGCTAAAGAAATTTAAGATGGAAAATTTGAAGAGCATGGGCACTCCTATGAGTTCAACAATTAAAATGGACAGTGATGAAAAAGGTAAAGAAGTAGATACCAAGCTTTATAGAGGTATGATTGGCTCTCTTTTGTATCTTACTGCATCTAGGCCAGACATACACTTTAGTGTTTGCTTGTGTGCAAGATTTCAATCATGTCCAAAAGAATCCCATCTAAGTGCAGTTAAAAGGATTTTTAGATATCTCATTGGCTCACAATCAATTGGTTTATGGTATCCAAAATGTGAATCATTTAATCTTGTTGGCTATAGTGACTCTGATTTTGCTGGAAGTAGACTGGATAGAAAAAGTACTTCAGGTACTTGTCAATTTCTTGGTCTTGCACTAGTTTCTTGGCACAGTAAGAAACAAAATTCAGTAGCTTTATCTACAGCTGAGGCAGAATATATAGCTGCTGGTAGTTGCGTTGCTCAAATTTTATGGATGAAACAACAATTGGAAGATTTTGGTTTAAAATATAATCTTGTTCCAATTAGGTGTGACAACACAAGTGCCATAAACTTGATCAAAAATCCAGTCCAACATTCAAGAACTAAACATATTGAGATTAGACATCATTTTATTAGAGATCATGTTCAAAATGGAAATATCAAAATAGAGTTTGTTGCCTCTGAAAATCAACTTGCTGACATTTTTACAAAGCCTCTTAATGAAGAAACCTTTTGTAGAATTAGAAGGGAAATTGGTATGTGTGAATCACTTGCTTGAAATCTAAGTCATAATAACTTCATTTATCTGCATTTTATTGATTGTGTAACTGATCTGCTGTGATATTAGTTTGCTGAAAAATCTTTAAAGAATATTAGCTAACCTGTTTGTGTACTCGTGAAATTAGTTTACTAAATTGTATACTAATATTGCGTGGCTAAAATTAGTTTGCTATATCATGTACTGTTCAAATTTCAAACCAAAAGGTGATTGTTCTTGAAATTTTCTACGTGTCCACCAATGCATTTATCTTTTCACATTTGATATCCCATTCTCAATGCTATGTCAGACATGTAGAAATGTGTTTTTGTGCATATAGGTATAGGTAGACTTGTTTGAAATGCAAAATAAAATAAAAAAAAAGGGGGGAAAGAAAAGGGAGAAACAGGTTCAGTTGAAAGTACAGTGAAAATGAAAAGCACGGGACTCAAGAGGACTTAAACCCTCTGCCACACGAAACCCCCCACGCTTTCTCTCTCTCCTCTGTTTCGATTTTTGACACCTCCCAAACCATACCCGATACCTCTATCCCGCAAAACATACCCTAACTCACCAAAAATCTCAAGTTTCCTTTCCTCTTCCTCTCTTCACTCACCGAACCACCATTACCCGATTTCATTTTTGTTTCAATGGCTCGCACCAAACGAAAATCCCCTGTTGTTGCAGCTGCTTCATCTTCCTCGCGACCTCCGACGATGTTCTGTCGCGCATTGCGGAAGAAAATGAATGGAAAGCAAACGTGCAAATCAAAATCAGCTAGTGAGTCTTCTCACTCGTCCAAGGGTGTCGAATCCCCTAAATCGATGCCAGAAAAGAAAAAGACAGTACAGAAGCAAGGGATGGATGCCAAAAGAAAAATGGGTATCGAAAAACTTTCGGGTTCAGTGGATAAAGCACTGTTGGATTGCAAATTCATCAAATGGGAGAACTTTAATCAGGTAAACTTTCAATTTAAAGAGCTTTTTGAGTTTCAAGGATGGTTGGATGTATGTGAATGTGCGAATGAGTACTACCCTAGGCTTGTTCAAGAGTTTTATAGAACCATGAGAACTGTTGATGATGAGGATCGATTTGAAGTAATTTTGAATACAAATACATATAGTGTTTCTGTTGAACTGATAGCCACGGCTTTAAAATTGCCCAATGATGGAAATAGAATTTCCACACATAAGGATGTTGCTAGAGTAGCAGGATTCAATCTGGTTGAGTTTGAAAATGAGGTGTTCCCTGCTAACACTGCCAAAAATGAGAAGTCCACTAGCACAAAGGCACTTCAACATATCAAAATCATTCACAGTATGGTGAACTATATTTTCTGTCCTAAATCTGGCAGTTATGGGTATTTGAGTCACTTGGACATGTGTATCATGTGGCACATTATTAACAAAGTGAGAATGAATTTGGCTTATTTGATTTTTAAGAACATGTGCAAAGCTTATGGAATTGGAAAATTGCCTTATATACATCTCTTGACTACTGTGTTTAAAGAGCTGAATGTGAATGTCTCTAAGGAAAGCTCTAGGACTGATTTGATGGTGCTTAGAGAAATTCACACCGACACTGATGGGAGAAAGAAAAGGTTTGAAAAGGATGGTTCCTCTTATGCTAAGGTTGGTTCAGATTCTCCAAATGAGTTTTTGAATGAGATTCAAGGGCTAAAAGCTGCTGTTAATGAGCAGTTGGTGCCTTCCAAATCAACTCGCAAGAGCAAAAGACTTAAATGATTCCCATCTAATCTGGATTTTTAGTTTCCTATCTGCATTTTTAGTTTACTAGTCTGTTTGCTACTATTGATTTTTAGTTTGCTACTGCTCACCTTACTGCGTTTAAATTTGGGCTAACAAGATTCTTTTTGGTTATTTTCTCCTGTTTCCTTTTTGATTGATGACAAAAAGGGGGAGAATAGGATGGATATGGATATATGAATATGTGTGTGAATATATGATGGATATGAAATGTTGATACTTGTGTTGATGGATATGAATGTGTTGATACTTGTATTGATGGATATGTGTTCATACTTGTGTTGATACTTGTGGAATTTTTTTTGAGAAAATTGTGAATATGCTTTATAGCATAAACTCAGGGGGAGCTTGTATACAGAAAATATATTTCTTGGAAATTATGTGCATATATTTAGGGGGAGTATTTTCGGTATACTATACTTGGATTCACATACTCACATAAACTTTCACACACTTTTATTTTTTATTGTTGATTCAGTTGAGTTTTGTCATCATCAAAAAGGGGGAGATTGTTGACCCCGTGTAGCTCAAAATGAGCATTGATTTTGATGATAACAAAACTCAAATAGAATCTATCTAACCCAACTTCAAAGTGATGTGTAGATTCTTTGTCTTATGCATAAAGAACCTTTCAAGTTGTATCTAAGGAGAAAAGATACTCAAAGGCATTTCAAGACAAATTCAAAATGAGAAAAAGACTATGGAAGCCAAGACTCAAAGAAAAGGTATGAAAGGCATAGTGTTAGAGTCTTAGGTCTTTTGTGAAAAGAATGGATGAGAATTTAGTCATATGGAGCTCAAAAATGAAAATTTATTTTCTGATTATTTTTTTCTCATCATAACCTTGGACACTGCTATTGAAACATTTTTTAAAGTCTAAATCATTTTACATTGCAAGTTGAGACATGCAGCTGTTGACTTAGTTTCCTAACTGGTTTGCTAAAATTTTCGATTTGCTAATGTGTTTGCTAAAAAAACTAGTTTACTAACCAGTTTGCTGACTGCTCCTAAAACTTCATTAGTTTGCTAACTGATCAGAGCTGCTCAACTTCGCACAAAAGGACAAAATAACGGCCATTTTGTGTTGGGCAGTGTGTATAACGTTCCAAAAGGGTTTCAAACGGTCTAAAATGATTTGGGACTATAAATACACCTTCCTTACTTCATTTTAGTTGAATGAGAGCTTACATTTGAACTCCAACATTGATTTTTCATTTATTGCTTTCATTCAAGAGCTTTAAAGATTTTGAGCTTCCATTGGCAAATTAACTCATCTCTTCTTTATAGTTTGATTTGTATTGAGTAAGAGTGAGTGTTGAAATATTGAATTGCATTCAAGAGAGGTTGTACAAGCACCTATTGAAGCTTGAGAGAGAGAAAGTGCTTGTGATAGCACTTGTGAAGGTTTCAAGCTACCTTGGTGTAAAAGCTTGGTGTTGAGAAATTGTAAAGGGCCTTTGGTCTCTTGCCTTCAAAAGAGCAAATAGTGAAGAGAAGACTCAAAGAGGGTTCTTTGAGAGAGTGGATGTAGGCTAGTTAAGCCGAACCACTATAAAAATCCTTGTGTTTGATTTCTCTAACCCTTACTTCCTTACTTTTGTGCAATTTTAAATTTTCCCTCATATACATGATATTGAATGTTGGTTAAATAGATTGAGTTGATAAATTTGTTGACATTTTGAATGACTTGAGAAATTGATTGTATATTGTATGATAAATGCTTTGTTAGATATTGCCATATAAATTGATTGAGGCTTGAATTGAAACTTAGGAACACATTGTTGAAGCACATATTACTTTTATTTTACATAGAGAAACACCTAGTTGAACAAAACCACAATTTTTCATTAGGCTACAAGCAAGGACCGAAAATTTGTTAAAATCCAATTCACCCCCCTCTTGGACTATTTTGGACAACAAAACTTTTAATATATATAATTTTTTAAAACATGAAAAATTAAATATTAAATTAGTATTTTAATAAAAATAAAATATTAAATGAAAACAATTAATTATATTCACAGCTTAAAAGAATAAAAAAAGGTTAATTATTAATCTAATATACTCTTGTATATTAAGAAAATAATTTGAATGATTAATTTGAACTTGTATATTGGTTTCTTTTAGAATAAATTATTTGTAAGAAAAAAAATTCAATTCATTCTCACACAATTATATATTTTTTTAATTAAAAAAAATTAAATTCTTTCATTTCAAATATGAGAATTATTGAAAAGAAATCAATTGAAATAAATTCTAGTTCCGAATCAGGGAAACAAAGTTGGATGGTGGGCTTGAAATGATGAGTTAAATCATGGATATGAAATTGGTATGGTTCAGAAAGTTAATTGGAAGGTTAAAATGTTGTTTTTTTATGCTTATTTTTTTTATAAGCCAAATATATATTAACATTAAAACCAGGAAAAAAACTCGGAAAATAAAGTACTACATAGTCCATATTCACAAACCAAAATCAGATACAAAACCACATGCTGAAACCATAACTAATACGACAAAACCACGAGAAGCTAAGGATAAAGTATACCAGGACACAATAAGCAACCCATAGTATATTATTCTTTGTTTTATTGATACTGGTTTGGTTAATGCTTGATTCATTATAAATTTAAAATATAAATATATAAATTTTATATATTTTATATGTGAGTTTCGTTATATATATTGTATTTTGAATTTATGATAAATTGAGTTCAAATAAAAAATTATTTATTTATATCACATGTATATATATTTTTTAGGATTATTTTTATCTAAACTAGATCTACATAATCTAATATATGTGAGATCCAACTATTATAAATACATAAGCTTCATATATTTGTGTTTTGAATTCATAATGGATCGGATCTCTAGATAAGAACTTTTTGTTAATTAATAATTGATTAAATGTATAAATTAAATTATTAAACTCAGAATTTTCCTGGCTTGATATAGGAATTACGTGCTAATTATAATATGTTTTGGTATGACAAAGAAGATTCCTAGTTTTGTTAAAAGAAAAAAGATTCCTAATTCCTGACATTCAGTAAACAGATTGCATATGTATTATTTAGGTCCACAATAAGTAACACAATACGTGTGGCTTGACTCTAAACAAGGAAGCAACTTTCTATTTTTGCATGGCCCATAAACGAACTAGCTGCATCCATAAAAGCCCTCGAGAGAGAAAGGGCATGGAAATCAGGGAGAAAGAGAGGCTTCCGCGAGGTGATGCGGAGGCAAAGTGTTAAGCATTATATTTATTTTCTTGTTTCTTGATCCAAAATGACAATCATAATAAAATCTTTGTTCATTCTCCCTCTATTTTTTGTTTCTGGTTTTGCCAATCTTTTGCCACAGCCAAACGTCTTCCAGCTTTTCAACCAGAAACATGTACTTGGGCCTCATGAATTGTTTGGAAATCCCTTTGGAAATCCTAATGATTACAAGGCCGTGCAAATACCTGATGATTTTGGGACTCCAATAGGTAGTGGTGAAGATGTTGCTGTCCCAGTACGAAATAAGCCCCAACGTGCTACTCCTGATGCTCCTTTGGCAACTCTTGGATACAAAGGAGCATGGGAGCTGGTTTCTCAGAGTTCTGGCGTCTCCGCCATGCATGCAATCTTGCTTCCTAAAATTGACAAGGTCTTGATGTACGATGCCACCATTTGGAAGATATCACAACTCCCGTTACCTAAAGGAGAATGCCGTGTTCTTAACAAAACCACTGGTGAAAAGGATTGTTGGTGCCATTCTCTCTTGTTTGACATTAACACCTCAAAACTTATCCCTCTTGAGGTATTTATACAAATCACAAATCCTAGCTAATATATATTTTTTATTTGCGTCGGATGGAACTTGAATTCAAATTCGAGACTTTACATTCCAACTACTGAGCTAAAATCCATTAGTTCTAACATTTTTAGTTTGGCAATTATTGCAAATTTTAACGATATGAAATCATTTTCATGGTAGCTCCACACGGATACGTGGTGCTCGTCAGGAGGTCTTGACGTTAATGGGAACCTAGTGAGCACTGGTGGGTATCAAGGTGGTGCAAATACTGTTAGATACCTGGGCACATGCGAAGGCTGCAACTGGAGAGAGTATCCAACTGCACTTGCAGATCGTAGATGGTATTTTCCATTTTCCATATACGTTTCGTTTTCGATCATTTTGTTTCCATATCAGTAAAAGCAATTAATTGGCTTAACTTTTTGTTCCTTGCCATTCAAGGTACTCAACACAAGCAGAATTACCAGACGGTGGATTTATCGTGGTTGGTGGCCGCGAAGCATTCAGCTACGAGTACATTCCAGCGGAAGGGAAGTCCAATGCGAAACCCTACTTCTTCGATTTCCTCCGCCAAACAAGCGACCCAGAGGAGAACAATTTATACCCATTTGTCTACCTTTCCACCGATGGCAACGTCTTCATCTTCGCCAACAGTCGCTCCGTGCTTCTCAACCCCAAGTCTAACAAGATTGTCCGCGAGTTACCTGACCTCCCTGGTGGGCATCGCAGCTACCCCGCCTCTGGAATGTCCGCTCTCCTCCCAATAAAACTTCACTCCGAGAATCAAATGCAGGTTTCAGCAGAAGTCTTGATTTGTGGCGGTTCTGCACACAAAGACTCGTATTCTAAAGCAGAGAAACAAGTATTCTATACTGCTCTTCAAGACTGTGCAAGAATTAAAATCACAGATAAAAACCCTGTTTGGAGGAGAGAGCTCATGCCAACACCTCGCATTATGGGTGACATGATGATTCTTCCTACGGGAGAGGTCCTCATACTCAATGGCGCTAAAAGAGGAGCTTCAGGATGGGGTTTTGCCCGACAACCAAATTTGGCCCCAGTTTTATATAGCCCTAGAGCCAAGAGGGGTGAAAGGTTCACTGAGCTAGCACCTTCCACCATTCCAAGAATGTACCATTCGACCTCTGCGGTTCTGCCAGATGGGAAAGTCCTAGTGGGCGGAAGCAACACAAACAATGGCTATATTTATGACGCAATGTATCCTACTGAGCTGAGAATCGAGAAATTCTCTCCACCTTACTTGAATCCTGCCGTGGCAATGAGGAGACCTGTGATTACGAGCGTGTTGGAAAATCTTAATTATGGCGGTAGCATAGAAGTCAAAATCAAGTTAACTGGATTCCAAGTGCAGCAACAAGATATCAAAGTGACAATGTACGCTCCTGCTTTCACTACTCATGGTGTTTCCATGAATCAAAGACTCATCGACTTGGGATTGAAAGAAGTTCAGAGCAATGACAAACTAGGATCCCACAATATTGTGGCGGCCACACCACCAAGCGGCAACATTGCTCCTCCTGGGTATTATATGCTCTCTGCTGTTTACCAAGGTGTCCCCAGCGTTGCCAAATGGGTGCAGATCAAGTGAAACTGCTTCATGTGGTTCTTGGCTCCGTATATTTTCTTTCAATTTCACGCTTCTGTATCTCCTCTTTTCTTATTATTTTTTTTATGTTGATTCTGGATTTTTTTGTCTAGACCCCGGTACCCAAGATTATAATGGAATTCACTTATATTTTGAGTTTTTAATAGACCGGTTCTAATTAAGAATTTCCCTCTCTTTAATATTAAAATTTTGCAAGCTATTAATACTTGCCTAACTGATCTTGGGCTCTATCCCTTTTTTTTCATATACAAAAGACTTATTTTGACCCTTAAAGTATGGATTAATAGTTATATAAGTTTTTAAAGTATTTTAAAGTTCAAAAAAGCCCTTTAAATTTTAAAAAGATCAAATAAATCCTTAAAATTTTAGAAATAGATTAAATAAGTATTTTTATTATTTTCAAAACAAATAAGCATTTTAACTTTTAAAAATATATTAAAAAAGACTGAATTATAATTTGTGTCTAATATAAATCCAGTCAAAGTCGTGCATGAAAATTTTATAGTTGATCATGGATTCCTCAATAATTTTGCATATTTAATTTGCAATATTCATGTAAATATATGTTATATTCTGGAACAGATTGATAAGTTATTTGTTACCTAATGGTTCAAAAAATTTCTTTATGAAAGTTATGATGAAGATGACGAACCCATGGAGAAGTCTATTGAATTATTCGGCAAAAAATAACTTATTAATTTACTCTATGATGTAACAAATACTTATTGGAATGTTACAAATTACATATACATGATTGCTGATAAAGACTATGTGTATATATTAGAAGATTTTCGTGCACTGCTTTGACTGAATTTATATTAGAGGCAAATTATAATTCAGTATTTTTTTATTTGTTTTTAAAAAAATTAAAGGCTAATTTGATCTCTTTTTAAATATAAAAGATTTTTTTTTATTTAAAAGGCTCATTTATATTTCGAAACATTTTAAGGATTTATATAACTATTTGGTATAATTTTAAAGACTAAACTAGGCCTTTTACCTTTTTTATATATAATATAAGCAACAGAAATTTTACTACTAACGTCAAAAAGAAAAAAAAAAGTATGGACAAGTCCATTTTAAACCTTGGTCAACTAGGATGCTCTTGTATATTTTTTTGGGTAAATTATAATTCAGTCCTTAAGATTTAACAAAACCTATATCTTAATCCTTGTATTTTTAAAAATAAACAATTTAGTCTCTGAAATCTTATAAAACTTATAACTTAATCCATGTTGTTAGAATTTCAGTTAAATTACTATTAATTATAGTGAAAATAACCAAAATACTCTTAACTCTATTTTCAATATGAAAATAATTTAGTTCCTAAGATTTTATTTTATTAGTAATTTAGTTCCTGAAATTTAGTTAAACCTACAAATTAGTCCCTCTAGTTCTAAAACTAAGTAATTTATTTTTTGACATTTGAATAAACCTACAAGTTAGTCTCTAACATTAGAATTACGGTTAATTTCTAATTAAATTTAACAAAAATATCAAAATACTTTTAACTCTTTTTTTATTCTGAAAATAATTTAGTCCTCAAAATTTTATTTTAAAAACAATTTTGGATCCTTATTCGTATTTATTTTCTTTTATATATATATATATATAATTTTGCAAAATTATAAGGGTTTATTTATAAATAGTTATAACATTGAAGATCAATTTGTAAAATATATGATGAGAACTAATCAAAATTTTAAGGACCTTAAAGTAATTAATTTATATTTTAATAATTTAAATTTAATTTTTTTTTAATTTAATAGAGCCCACATTTTAAAATTATAGTAACTAAATTATTAATAAAATAAAATTTTAAAGACTAAATTATTAAGAAAATAAAACTTTAGGAACTAAATTATTTTGAGATTAAAAATAAAAGCAAGTGTATTTTTATTAAAATTAACAATAACTTAACGAAATTCTAAGGAAGGACCAAATTATAGATTTTTTTTTAATTTTAAAGATTAAATTATTTAATTTTAAAAATATAAATATTAAATTATAAATTTGATCAAATCTTATAGACCAAAATTGTAAAGCAGTTTTATCACATATTCCTAATAAGCTATAGAAATAGATGCGAGCCAGAAAAATTAATCGAGTCTACCGGAAAACTAGTGTGCACATAACCTATCAATTTGAAGTGCAGCTATTGGAGTTAAAAAAAAAAAAGAAAAAAAAAAGAAAAAAGAAAAAGAAAAAGAAGCAGAAGAAGAAAAGGTGCAGCTATCATCGCATAAAGTTGTGCTCATGCATCGTGGAATAGTGAATTGAGTAATGCTATATATATATATATATATATATATATATATATTGTACATCTACATAAAAAAATAGACCCAACCACGAGTCGGTTCTAATTGGAATTAGTATGGAATTGAAACTATCAATTTCCATTATTTTGATTTAGATTTTGATTTCTATTCTAATTCGATCTAGGTCTAAATCAATCGATCTATAAATTTTTTTAGATTTTTTTTTTAATTTTTTAAATAAAAAAAATAATTTAACCTAAAATCATCTGGTTCAGTTCTAATTTAATTTTGATATAATTTATTTATGATTCAAGCAATTACAATTCATTTTAAATCAATCCGATTTAATTCTAAATTGACCTTGAATATATATATATATATATATTGTAGTAAATTTTTCCATGACACTATCCCAAAAGTGTCATCATATAGATTGCAGAAGAAAAACAAAGGCAGAGGAGCTCAACAAATAGAAACACACATACAACACTAAGTAATAATTAAGGCTAAGCACTGTATCCAATCAATAAAAATTATATTAAATTGAATTTATTTTAATATATTAGTGTGATTTTAATTTTTAAATAAATTCAAATTAAAATTGAAACTGCACACCCTTTCTGGCCATTCAATCCTCATAGGCGTCCACGTCCATCTCACAACTCACAGCTGGCCCAAGGTCTCTCCCCCCTTTGCGTCATTAGTCTTAAGCACGACCTTTGCCCTTCTCCTACTCCAACCACGTCCCAGCTGGGCTGAACCCATCACAAAAACCTGCATCCTCCTCGAGTCCTTTTACTCTGACATTCCCAACATTCTACATGAACATATATATATATATATATTCACTTCACTAACTCTTCAACCTATTGTACTTTCCACACTTGTTAATTTGTGGACATCATCTTCATGGAGAGCATAACTTTTGTTCTTATAATATATTTTCCAATATGAATGTCAAATATCTTGAAATGGTCAAATATTTTTTAAACTAATTTTTTTTGAACCAGAGCTCATCTTTGCAAGGCTTATTTGCTGGCTGCAAGCTGTATATATCAAGCAATCACAGGACTTTGTGGACCCAGTATTGCATTTCAACTCCAGAGTTTTGGTAGAACCATAGAAGCAAAGATGAAAATTTCTCAAATGGGGAGTTCAAGAACTTTGTTGGTAGTTCTATTCGTCTTTCTAACAGCATTTGATCTTAGGCCAGTTGATGCCAACTTCATCAAAAGCATGCATTTCTACTGGGGAGCTCAGCATTCTGCAGTTCTGGGCAACGGAGATGAGCTTCAACTTGTATTGGATCAAACATCAGGTATTAATCTGATCAGTATTCATCAATTTATCAGATTGTATGTTTCAGAACTTCAAGTTCTTTGTTATTTTGAACAAAGTAAATAATCATAAGACCAGTTATTAGCTTTACATAGACAATTACTTTGGGTTTCAGGGTCAGGTATTCAATCAAAGCGGTTATTCCTGTTTGGAAGCATTCAGATGTTAATCAAGTTGGTACCTGGGAACTCAGCTGGAACCGTCACTGCCTACTATGTAAGTGCAGTGATTTCACCAACATACAGGGCCCTGCAAAACATAAATACTCCCCCTCATTTCTCCAGGCTAAATTTGTCTATTACATCATAATTCACAAGTTGATCATTCAAAGACAAAGTGAAAAGATAAAAGGCAATAAGTAGGAAAATTTTAATTGTGCAATTAGCATATATAAACTGCAAAAATATTGTTACCCATTAACCACAAGCCAAAACCTAAAAGGCAAGCAAAACAAGCTAGCCCCAATACATGCGATAAGTCGTTTTAAGCACTTCAACTCCATTTGGGATTTGTGCAGGTATCTTCTAGTGGGGACAGACATGATGAGATAGACTTCGAGTTCTTAGGGAATGTCTCAGGCCAACCATACATCATCCATACAAACATCTATACTCAAGGAAATGGAAGCAGGGAGCAGCAATTCTACCCCTGGTTTGACCCAACTGCAGACTTCCACAACTACACTATTCATTGGAACCCTTCAGAAGTTGTGTAAGTTGGCAGACTATGAAGCTAACATGCATTATGTTATAACGTCATCCTTAATCCATTGTTAAGACCTAAGACAGTATGTTGAAAGAAAGATTCACCACCTATAGAACAAAATAAAACTAACCTAGTACACATGAATATTCCCATCACTATTAGCTCTTTATTGATAATTATTATCCCAGATGATTTCACTACACCCTCCAATCAAGCTATCTAGTTTATAGTTAATCTAGAAGCCAAAAGATACCTAACCTCAGGATTCATTACTGCAATTTCAGGTGGTATGTTGACAGTGTGCCGATCCGTGTGTTCCGTAATTACGAGAGTGAGGGCATTGCTTATCCAAACAAACAAGGTATGAGGGCATACTCCAGCCTATGGAATGCTGATAACTGGGCAACTAGAGGTGGGCTGGTTAAGATTGATTGGAATAGTGCACCTTTCATAGCAAGATACCGCACATTTAGGGCAAGGGCTTGCAGGTGGAATGGACCAGTCAGTATCAGTCAATGTGCTTCCAATACACCTGCTAACTGGTGGACATCACCAACATACAGTCAGTTGAGTTATGCAAAGCAGGGTCAGATGAAGTGGGTAAGAGACAACTACATGATCTACGATTACTGCAAGGATTTTAAAAGGTTCAATGGACAGATACCACCAGAATGTTTTAAACCAGAGTTCTAAAATGAAGGAACCTAGTTCGAGAAGAAGACGAATGAAGCAGCAAGAGTTTTTCTCCCACTACCTACATACAACTGAGAAATAATTAATTTTTTTTTATGGTTCTTCATGTTTTAATCACATTTTTACATTCTTCCTTTCGTGCTTTAATCATATTGATTTCATTCTTCCATTTGTGTTTCAGTTATACAAATTTTTGTTTTTCATTCAATTACTTAAAATACTATATGAACTATGCGGGCATGGAAAATACTACATATCTGTCTATGAGTTGATTAGTGTCAAAATCTTCAAAGTTCAAACAGGGCAAAAAATACTTAGAATTATGAATGTAGATTGTCCAGATGAGGTAATTATAACATACTAAGCAAATCAGGACTCTTAAACCAACATTAAGATAAGAGCAAAGTTATTATCTTTATTACCTTGAAACTGATCACCCAAATATAAAATAACAATTGTGAAATATAAATGAAATTACTCCATATGATAAACTAGTTAATAGCATAAATTATAGACATCAAATTATTCTTGCAATCCAATTGCTCAATAAGCAAGAACACAGTTTCTTCAAAGCTCTCATTTTAACAAGCATTAAGTAGCAGAAGCAAACAAGAAATCCCTTTTACCATCTTAATTAGGCCAAAGGCAACAAAATTCAACCAAACAGAGGCACATAAATAACAAGATTGATTTCAAAACCTAATTAAGTGCTAAATTGAAGCGAAGATGAAGCATTTCATACAATCACGTAAGGCAAAGCCAAACACCAACCACAATAAAACCCGTACCCATCAAAGCGAACCCAATTCGGGTCTCCTCCCCTAAAAGCATCCCGAACAAAGCTGTAGCAGCAAAAGTAGTCGCGTTGGTAACGGGAACAGCCAGTGATATCGGTGAATCGCTTAATAGAGCGAAGAAAGTAGCAGATGCTGAGAGATTGAGCAAGAAGGGGACAGAGTACTGCCAAAATAAGAGAACACTGAGCGAGTCATTAACGGAAGAGAGAAGCCTTTGGTGGAGCTTTGGTGGGTTCAGTGAAGAGGAAGACAATTTGTGGGATCTTTGGTCCCATAGAAGCGCACCACGGCGCATCAAGGCGTTGGTGGCGCCCCAGACTAGGCCTACCGCCACCATCTTCTCTACATCCCTTGCCATCATGGTCACTGGCGACGTCTCCGGAGCTGTGATTTTTTCGGTGGTCGTGATGTGTACACGACGTTTTGGCGCTTGCTGCAAACGCGCAAAATGAGCGTTACTAGTTTGGGCCGGATTTCACGGAAAATGCCTTTACCCCTTCATTGTCACGGTCCGGATATCCGCCCGGTCCCAAATATAACATCATATATCAATTATAAAAATTAAATAAATCACATATATATTATAAAATTAAATTGATATATAATTGTGGTAATATTGATATTTTTATTTTAATTTAATAATTTTTTTAAATTAAAATTATGTTGTTATTAATAATGATATTTATTTATTTTTTAAAACATTGACATTGAGAAGTAATTTTTTAGTAATTATATAAATATTTTAGTATGCATGATAATGGACATTTATTGAAAAAGGCTTTTTCATCAATCATGGTAAAAAAAAAATTTCCTAATTAGTCCAAAAACATGCCAAACAAACATACTACCCGTAAAAAAAAAATAAATTGAATTTAAATGGCATTCCCTACAAAATACACAAATATTGTTTTTATATTTTCATATAATTAAAAAAAATAAAAATTTTAAAATTGAATGTCATTCTATATTTCATATAGTTAATTAAAATTAAATAAAATTATAAAAATATGAAAAATATTATTTATGTCTTCATATATTTAATAAAAATTACAATTAATTAAAATAAAACAACTTTTATCAAATAATAAATCTTAATTTATAAATTCATATTTATATATTTTATTTATAATATTTAATTAACTAAAATAAAATATCTTATTAATTTTATTTCCTTTTTTCATTTATAATATTTAATTAATGAAAATAATATATTTTATTAATTTATTTCCTTATATTTTTTAAGTCTATTTTAATTAGAAGAAAATATAGTAATGATAATTAGGTATTAGAATAAGAAGGACTAAATCTAATTGTTTAGCAACATTAATATATTATAAAAATATTATATTATATATAAAATTAAAAAAATTATATATAAAAAATAAATCATAAGTATATACAGTGTGTAAAATAGTTTTATATATAAATATTATTTATTTAATAATATATATATATTAAAGATAAATTTTTAAAAATATAAGTACTATAAATTCATTATTATACAAAATTGAACTTTGTAACTTTTAAATTAAATACTTATTTTTGAGATTGTTTAAAATGAATATTCTCATTTTTTTAATTATCATATAAATATCAAAATAGGTTTTCAATTTAAAAATTAAAAAATTTTATTTTTACTTATTGAAACCAAAATTAATCCTTTAATTTTACAGTCATATTCAAATAAGAGCTCACATTTTAATTTAAATGAATTAAATCTTAATAAAACTTTAAATAAAACAATTAGCTTTATATTTATTAAATTAAAGCATAAATTGTGTATGAAATATTTAAATATTAATTTAACATAATATTTTTTTTTCTAAAATATATATTAAGAATATAAAAATAAAAATATTTAAAATTTAAATATAAATTTTAATTTAAGATTTTTTATTTTCAATATTTATTTTAAACGATAAATGTTATATTATATTATAGAAAATAATGTGAATTATACTATGAAGATTAGATCTTCAAAAGTAAATGAAACACTTAAGAAAATGAATGTGGGTAAAGCCTGTAGACCCGATGGAATATCAATTGAAGTGTGAGAGTTTTTAGAAAATGTGAGAGTGGCATGATTAACTAAATTATTTAATAAAATTCTAAAAATAAGAGAGACATACAGAGTTGCTCAAATTATAGGAAAATTAAACTCATAAATCATACTATGAAGTCGTGAGAGAGAGTTCTGAAATATTGACTACGTCATGACACTTCTATCTCTTCTAATCAATTTGGCTTCATGCTCGGTCATTCAACTATGGAAGCGATCTTTCTCATTAGAAGTTTGATGGAGAAATATAGATATGTGAAGAAAGATCTATATATGGTTTTTATCGATTTGGAGAAGGCTTATGATAGTATTCCAAGAGATATCTTATGGAGAGTGTTAGAACAAAAGATAGTATCTATTAGGTACATATAAGTATCGAAAGATATGTATGAAGGAGCAACTAGTATTGTGCGCACAGTGGGAGGGGACACAAGAGATTTTTTTTATCTCAGTTAAAATACACTAAAGTTTAGCTGTGAGCCCTTACCTTTTTACATTAGTTCTAGATGAATTAATGAAACATATACAAGAGAGTATCCCTTAGTGCATGATATTTGAGGATGATATAGTTCTGATAGATGAGACGCGAGAAGGAGTCAATAGAAAGCTATAACTTTAGAAAAGTACTAAAGACTCAAAGGGCTTTAAGTTAAGTAGAACGAAAATAAAATACATGCATTATAAATTTAGTGAAGTCCGAACTGGTGATAGAGAAAGAGTTAGTTTAAATGGAGTGATATTGCCCCAAAGTAATCACGTTAGATATCTTGGCTCAATTCTTCAAGTAGATGGAAGATGTGAGGAGGATGTTAGTCATAGGATTAAAGTCGGATGATTGAAGTGGAGACGTTCTATGAGAGTTTTATGTGATCGCAAGATTTCCAATAAGGTGAAAAAAAATCTTTACCGTACAGTCATACGATCGGCCAAGTTATATAGTAGTGAGTGTTGGGCAATGAAAAAGTTGTATGTATCTAAGATGAGAGTTGCGAATATGAAAATGTTAAAGTGGATGAGTGACCATACTAAACTACATAAAATATGTAATGAGAGTATTAAAGAAAAGATAGGAGTGGTGTCAATTGAGAATAAGTTAGAAAAAGGAGATTGAGGTAGTTTTATCATGTGAAGCGTAGACATATGGAGGCTCAACTTAGATAAATAAAGCACATTGGGTTAGAAGATAAAAAGAAAAGAAGGGTAGATCTAAACTGACTTAGAGGAGAGTAATATAACATGACCTAGAAGCATTTTTGAGGATTGAATCCAAAATCATTTAGAGTGGAAAAAGAGAATTCATATAGTCGACTCCAATAAATTTTTGAGATAAAAGACTTAGTTAAGTTGAGTTGAGTTGAGCTAATTATATTTTAACTTAATGTCACGAACCAACCTATGGGCCGGACCGGCACTAGGACCTGGGCCAGCCTAAAGCCCCCGAGGCCCGTAGTAAGCCTAACTGTTCATTAACCCAACTCTAAGGCCCATTTGGGCCCAATTTCAAAAAAACAAACGGACAGAGTCCGGCCATAAAATGGACTTACCAACGGGGAGTTTTCGACTCACCCGACCTGTAAACACAATATATAGTCAATTGGGGAGCTCAGCTCACCCTCCACATACTCATCAACATAATAATAAATGGGAGCTCAGCTCCCTCATCCAATCCATCAAACATGCATAGCATATTAAGTTTACAGGTCCCAAAATAATAATTTAGTTTACAGACCCAAATCAAATAAACATTTCTAACACATGCGGAAATTCTAAGATTTAACAAGTTTATACAAACAACAATAATTGACTGCGAGGGAGAAAGCAGTTAACCTCAAAATATCCTCCTGTGGCTCAGAAATTTTTTGAACAGAGTGAGCGTTCAACTGTAGAGTAAAATATCAATTTTAACCATAATCTCTATAACTATCTAAAACTAATGCACCCTGTAGAGTGAAATGCAACATCAACATCATTTTCACATCATAACATCAAAAAGGTAATTTGGAGCACTCACGCACCCCGTAGCATCAATCATAATATATGGGAGCTGATCCCCTATACAGCTCTCTTAAATCCAACCTGGTGCCAGCGAAGAACTCAGCTCGGACTTCCACTTAATAACCAAATCGAGGGTCCCAGCAAAGAACTCAAGCCGTGACTACCCGTCCTATCCATAGTCCACACCACATCACACGCACGCCAACGCACGCACACTGCTCCAAATTACCACAACAACATCATGGCACTTTAACAGTTATCAATGCATCATAAATCGTGCCTAGAGTTTAACTACATAAATATATGCATATAAGTGATGCATGGGCAGGCTGAACATATAATAATATCGAAATTACGATTAAAATTAATATTTTACTCACAGACTTGACGACAATCACTGTGGCGGCTGGGCGGAGGAAGAAGGCTGTCCCGGCTCACCTGATAATTTTATTACAATCATTTAATAAATTTTACTCAATACAAATAAAGAAAAAGACCAATATGTCCTAAGTCGTGCCGAAAATCCGGCAGAGTCTCTCCTATACCTAGGACCTACCCAACCTGCAAAAAGGCTCAAAACACACTTCTATATTCACAATCCATATGTCCACAACTCAATCGCATCACACAGCCCCTCCTAGGCCCACCAAATCAATCATCCATCACAACATGTAAAATTTCAATTTAGTCCCTATAATCGACCATTTTTGCAAAAACTGCCCAAATAAGCTCTAAAAATTCTAAAACTTTGCCCCGCGGTCCTTAGCAATATTACTAAGCTATTGCAAAAAGAATCATAATTTTCTAAGCTACCACAAATATTTTATGGATTTTTAATCCTATTTAAGCACTAGAAAATTACGAAAAAGCAAGGTTCGGGTTTACCTTTGCCAATTCCGACTTCGGGAACGCGCTCGGGACGTCTGACAATGGGGGGCTAGCCAAAACCTCGGTCCAATCCGGAGACTTTTCCAGAACTGGTCCGTTCGCCGAATTTCGCACTGTCCAATCGCCGAATTTCCGCGAATCGAGGATACCTACACGAAGCCCATAACACGGGGGTTAGTACATAAATTTTTTAGAATTTTCTAAGCTCATTAAATGCTCGGAAAAACACTGCGAAGTTTCGTGGGACCCATCGAAAAACGGTGTCGGAAAAATTTGAAATTTATGTCACCGCGAAGCTCTCGACGAGTGGAGCGTGCTGATACCCTCGGTTTTCTCGTGGGATTCACGATTTTCGAGAAATCTAGCCCAAAAGTCGAAATGGGCTAAAATCTTCCCGAGCAAAAATTGGACAAACCGCTCGATGGATTTCGACGTTCTTGGTGTCTATGGAAAGCTCTCGTCGAGTAGATGATTTTAGACACAAGACCCGGTCCAATTGGTGGCCGGATCGGCCGGATTTTGGCCGGGAAGTCCAATGGCCGCGCAAGGCGTCCGCTCCAAGGCCGCTTTTCCGCTTCCAGGCGCACGGCCGTGGGGGAAGGCCGAGGTGGGGAGCCGGCGAGGTGGGGACGCAGGGGAGGCGGCGGCGCGGCAAGGGGAGGAGGGAGGAGAGAGAAAAGAGAGAGAGAGAGGAGGAGAGGGTCGACGCGCGCGGGAGGGAGGAGAAAAAGAGAAGAAGACCGGTCCGATTTGACCGGTCCGATCCGGTCCAGTTCGATTCGGCTGGTTCGATTCAAGATACAAAATTTTGAATTTTTACTCTGCCTCGGGACCGAAAACGAGGTCCAAAAATTTCGAAAAAATTTCAGAAAACTCAGAAAAATACGTAGACTCCAAATATATTTTTAATTTTGCCACGTGGTATTTAAATTAATTTTTAAAAATCATCAAAGTTTATATTTTCGGAAAATCGAACCCGATTTTTAAAATTCGAAAAATCTCAAAAAAATTCCTAAAATTTAAATAAAATTAAAATACCAAAAATGCTCATAAAATTTAAAATTTTGGGGTGTTACATTCTTCCCCCCTTACAGAAAATTCGTCCTCGAATTTTACACAAGGCAGAATAAAGCACATGATTATACATTAAACAGATAAGGGTACTTGCTACGCATGTCCCGTTCTGACTCCCAGGTGCACTCTTCCACTGACTGACTCCTCCACAAAACCTTAACCATAGAGATCTGTTTGGATCTCAGCTGTCTCACTTGGTAGTCCACTATGGCTACAGGCTGCTCCTCAAATGTCAAATTCTCTTTTAGCTCTATCACATCTGGTTGTAGTACATGAGAAGGATCTTGAATGTATTTCCTGAGCATGGAGATGTGAAACACGGGATGAACGTGAGAAAGGTTGGGTGGTAGCTCCAACCGGTAGGCAACTGCTCCAACTCTATCAGTAACCTCAAAAGGTCCGATATACCGAGGCGCCAACTTGCCCTTCTTTCCAAATCTCATGACTCCCTTCATTGGAGAAACCTTCAGGAATACATAGTCGCCCACTGCAAACTCCACATCCCTCCGTCTGGGGTCTGCATAACTCTTCTGCCTACTGAAAGTCGCTACTGCGTTCCTCGATTAAAGGAACTACCTCGAAGTGTCTTGCACTAGGTCTACATCATGCACCTTCGCTTCCCATTTCTGCCCAACACAGAGGAGACCTACACTTTCTTCCATATAGTGCCTCATAGGTGCCATCCCTATCCGGAATGGTAACTGTTGTTGTAGGCAAATTCCACCAAAGCTAGCTGCTCATCCCATTGACCTCCAAAATCCAAAACACTCATGCGAAGCATGTCTTCCAGTGTTTGGATTGTCCTTTCGGACTGTCCGTCTGTCTGAGGGTGGAAGGCTGTACTGAAGTTCAACTGTGTGCCAAGTGCCTCCTGCAACTTTCTCCAAAATCGAGAAGTGAACTGGGGCCCTCTCGCCGATATTATGGAAGCCGGAACTCCATGCAATCCGACTATTTCTCGAATGTAGAGTCTTGTGCGCGCTACGTAATATGTAGTCTTCAAAGGCAAAAAGTGAGCTAATTTGGTTAGACGGTCCACAATTACCCATATCGAATCATATCCTCGCGTGGTACGAGGCAACCCAGTCACAAAATCCATAGTGATCATTTCCCACTTCCATTCTGGGATAAGGAGCTCTTACAGCTTCCCTGACGGTCTCTGGTGTTCAAACTTCGCCTTCTGACAAGTCAAGCACTTGGACACAAAGTCTGCTATGTCTCTCTTCATGCCATTCCACCAGTAGCTATCTTTCACATCATGGTACATTTTGGTGGAACACAGGTGGACACTGCATGCTTTGTAGTGTGCCTCTCGCATGATTTCATTCCTGAGGTTGTCCACATGGGGCACACATATCCTAGAACCTTGCACTAGGGCGCCATCATTGGCAAATCCAAACTCACCACCTTCACCTTGTTGTACTCTTTCTATAATCTTCATCAATTGTTGGTCTCTGTGCTGGGAAACTCTAACTCTGTCCCTCAAGTCTGGCCTCACTGAAAAGTGAGCCAACAATACCCCCTCATCTGAAAGATCTAGGATTAAACCTTGATCCATCAACTCATGTACCTCCTGAATCAATGGTCTCTTCTCTACTGAAATGTGCGCCAAATTGCCAGAAGATTTTCTGCTCAAAGCATCTGCCACAACATTGGCCTTTCCAGGGTGGTACTGGATGGTGCAATCATAGTCTTTCAGAAGCTCCATCCATCTCCTCTGTCTCAAGTTTAAATCCCTCTGTTGGAAGATGTACTTCAAGCTCTTGTGGTCGGTGTATATCTCGCACACTTCACCATACAGATAGTGTCTCCAGATCTTTAGTGCAAAGATTACAGCCGCCATTTTCAAATCATGGGTGGGGTAGTTCTGCTCATGCCTCTTTAGCTGCCTTGAAGCATAAGCCACTACCTTTCCATTTTGCATCAAAACACACCCTAGGCCAACTCTGGAGGCATCACAATACACGGTGTATCCTTCACCACTCACAGGTAGTGTCAACACAGGAGCAGTGGTTAGACACTCCTTAAGCTTCTGGAAACTCACCTCACAAATATCCATTCCAAATGAATGGAACATTCTTCCTGGTCAACTTAGTTAGGGGAGCCGCTATCCTGGAGAAATCTTGCACAAAACGCCTATAATAGCCAGCTAAACCCAGAAAACTTCGCACCTCAGTGACTATTGTAGGCCTAAGCCAATCAGTTACAGCTTCAATTTTCTTGGGATCCACTCGAATACCGTCACTAGAAACCACGTGTCCCAAGAATGAGATGCTTTCTAGCCAAAATTCACTTTTTGAAAATTTGGCATATAGCTGGTGCTCCCTCAACGTCTACAACACCATCCTCAAGTGCCACACGTGTTCTTCCTCGGTCTGAGAGTATACCAAAATGTCATCTATGAATACGATGACAAAACGGTCCAAAAATGGCTTGAACACCCTGTTCATCAAGTCCATGAAGGTCTTTGGTGCATTAGTGAGTCCAAAAGACATCACCAAGAACTCATAATGACCATATCTTGTCCTGAAAGCCGTTTTGGACACGTCCTCATCCCTGATTCTCAACTGATGGTAGCCTGATCGCAGGTCTATCTTGGAAAAGAATCTAGCTCCTTGGAGCTGATCAAACAAATCATCGATCCGAGGAAATGGATACTTGTTCTTCACAGTCACCTTGTTCAGCTGTCTATAGTCAATACACAACCTCAATGACCCATCCTTCTTTCTCACGAATAGAACAGGAGCACCCCAAGGTGAAGTGCTCGGACGTATGAGACCCTTGTCCAAAAGCTCCTGTAGTTGCTCCTTCAGCTCTTTCAATTATGCTGGTGCCATCCTGTAAGGTGGCATGGATATGGGGTTTGTACCCGGAACAACATCAATGCAGAACTCTATTCCCCTTTCTGGTGGCAACCCTGGAAGCTCTTCAGGGAAGACATCCATAAATTCTCTGACAACAGGAACATTTTCCATGCTGACACCTTCTACAGATGTATCTCTCACCAATGCCAAATACCCTTGGCATCCACGCCTCAACATTTTTCTAGCACTAATTGCTGACACCAAATTATATGGAGCCACGCTCCTGTCACCATCAAAGCTAAACTCTTCCACACCAGGTATGTGGAAATACACCTTTTTGTTCCTGCAGTCTAAAGTGGCATAGTGAGTTGACAACCAATCCATCCCCAGGATTACATCAAAATCCATTACCGGTAGAGGAATCAAGTCTGCTGGGAGGATCTTTCCATCCACTACCACTGGGCTACCCGGAAAAACCATATCTACATCTATGTTGTCACTAAGTGGGGTAGCTACTGACAAAGGGTACTCTAAAGTTGTAGAGTTTCTACCCAACCTCATAGCAAACACAGGGGAGACAAATGAGTGCGTAGCACCCGGATCTATCAAAACACGAGCCTCATAAGAATGTACTGTAAGAATACCGCCACAACCGCATTGGAAGCCCGAGCATCCCGTGGGTCGTGGTGAAAACCCGAGCTTGACCCCTACCCTGAGTGGCAGAACCTTGATACTGACTTCTACCTCCTGATCTGCCTCCAAATCCACGTCCCCCTTGTCCTCGGCCCTATTGGCCATCGAATCGATCACCGCCATGTTGGAAGTACCGGATACAATCGGCGAGGAACATTTACAATGTAACCTGTGACCCCATCCGTGGCTCATTGAACATGGGGCATTCCCTAGCAAAGTGACTGGTTGGCCACACACAAGCATACTCGACCCCATCAAACAAGGTCCTGAATGTCCTCTTCCACACTGTGCACACGGTGCCAAAGAGGATCCTGAACCAGACCCAGAACTGCTGTATCCCGAACTGTGACCACTGCTGGATCCGTACCCTGGTCTGAATCCTCGTGGTTTGTGTCTAAAACCACTTCTCTTGTTCCTACTCTTTCCTCTGTAATTACTCTGGCCACCACTATCCGGAGTACCCATTTGGGGAACACCGGTAGAACCCTCTACTCTGTTTTTCTTTGCTCTTCCGCTGTCATCCACAGCATAGCTAATCTCTATCTGTCTGGCTCGATCAACTACCACGTCAAAAGACTGATCAGACATCATGGCCAGGTTTGCATACCTCCTGTCAAGCCCCTTTAGGAATCTTTTCACCTTCATAGTCTCTGTAGATACTGCTGTAGGGGCATATCTGCTCAATTCCAGAAATTCTGTAGCATATTCATCTACTGCACTGCCATTCTCGCCTTAAGGCCTCAAAGGCCCACCGCTTCGATCTCTCAAGCTTTCGCACAAACCGATTGATAAAAAGTTCCACAAACTGAGCCCATGTCAAGCCCTCCATCCGGGGTAACACGTAGTCATTCATCCATTGTCTAGGCATAGGCCCCATGACATGCTGCATACACTCTATCAGTCTTCTATCAGTCAACTGTAATTCTGTTCCTGCCTGTCTGCAGGAATCCAAAAACCGATATGCATCGTCTGACACATCATAAGTACTAGGCACCAACTTCTTGAAATTTATGATCTGTTTGTAAGGTTCCCCTCTTGGTGCGGTGGACTGCTGCTGTGGAGGGAGGACCATATACTGCGCCATCATGTCGATGGTTCTCGCAACCCAAAGAAGAGTAGTCGCCATGGGGTCCATGGGACCTGTGCCATGAAAGACTGTTCTCGAGCGTGGGCACCGCTTCTTCTACTTGAGCAGCTCTAGGCCTCCTACCCCGCCTCCTCGGGGCAGGCGCCTCATCCTGTGCCGACACCTCGTCAGGCACATCTGGTTCTGGTGCAGTGGCAGCTCTCCTGCTTCTACGCATTTTCCTGAAATTCAGCAGCATTAGCCCACAAAATTCAAAACAACATGTTACACAGCTCTATGGACTCATATTTATACATAATTATTTGAAGCAGAAACTAGAAGCAAAGATGACAATGCAAGACGAATGTGGACCCTATTTTTCTTCATGTGACTCCTAGTAGACTCTTCCCAACACTTTAGACAACATTCCCTAAGAATCTGGAGCCTAAGCTTTTATACCACATTTGTCACGACCCAACCTATGGGCCAGACCGACACTAGGACATGGGCCAGCCTAAAGCCCCCGAGGCCCGTAGTAAGCCTAACTGTTCATTAACCCAACTCTAAGGCCCATTTGGGCCCAATTTCAAGAAAACAAACGGACAGAGTCCGGCCATAAAATGGACTTACCAACGGGGAGTTTTCGACTCACCCGACCTGTAAACACAATATATAGTCAATTGGGGAGCTCAGCTCACCCTCCACATACTCATCAACATAATAATAAATGGGAGCTCAGCTCCCTCATCCAATCCATCAAACATGCATAGCATATTAAGTTTACAGGTCCCAAAATAATAATTTAATTTACAGATCCAAATCAAATAAACATTTCTAACACATGTGGAAATTCTAAGATTTAACAAGTTTATACAAACAGTAATAATTGACCTGCGAGGGAGAAAGCAGGTTAACCTCAAAAATATCCTCCTGTGGCCTGTAAAAATTTTTGAACAGGAGTGAGCGTTCGACTCAGAGAGTAAAATATCAATTTTAACCATAATCTCTATAACTATCTAAAACTAATGCACCCTGTAGAGTGAAATGCAACATCAACATCATTTTCATATCATAACATCAAAAAGGTAATTTAGAGCACTCACGCACCCCGTAGCATCAATCATAATATATGGGAGCTGATCCCCTATACAGCTTTCTTAAATCCAACCTGGTGCCAGCGAAGAACTCAGCTCGGACTTCCACTTAATAACCAAATCGAGGGTCCCAGCGAAGAACTCAAGCCGTGGCTACCCCTCGAAGGATCGGGTCCCAGCGAAGAACTCAAGCCGTGACTACCCGTCCTATCCATAGTCCACACCATATCACACGCACGCCAACGCACGCACACTGCTCCAAATTACCACAACAACATCATGGCACTTTAACAGTTATCAATACATCATAAATCGTGCCTAGAGTTTAACTACATAAATATATGCATATAAGTGATGCATGGGCAGGCTGAACATATAATAATATCGAAATTACGATTAAAATTAATATTTTACTCACAGACTTGACGACAATCACTGTGGCGGCTGGGCGGAGGAAGAAGGTCGTCTGGCCACCACGACAATTTTATTACAATCATTTAATAAATTTGACTCAATACAAACAAAGAAAAATACCAATACGTTCTAAGTCGTGCCGAAAATCCGGCAGAGTCTCCCCTATACCTAGGACCTACCCAACCTGCAAAAGGGCTCAAAACACACTTCTATATTCACAATCCATATGTCCACAACTCAATCGCATCACACAGCCCCTCCTGGGCCCACCAAATCAATCATCCATCACAACATGTAAAATTTCAATTTAGTCCCTATAATCGACCATTTTTGCAAAAATTGCACAAATAAGCTCTAAAAATTCTAAAACTTTGCCCCGCGGTCCTTAGCAATATTACTAAGCTATTACAAAAAGAATCATAATTTTCTAAGCTACCACGAATATTTTATGGATTTTTAATCCTATTTAAGCACTAGAAAATTACGAAAAAGCAAGGTTCGGGTTTACCTTTGCCAATTCCGACTTCGGGAACGCGCTCGGGACGTCTGACAATGGGGGGCTGGCCAAAACCTCGGTCCAATCCGGAGACTTTTCCGGTAACGGGTCTGTCTGGCCAGAATTTCGCAGACCCGGTCAACTGTCGAATTTCCGCGAATCGAGGATACCTACACGAAGCCCATAACACGGGGGTTAGTACATAAATTTTTCAGAATTTTCTAAGCTCATTAAATGCTCGGAAAAACACTACGAAGTTCCGTGGGACCCACCGAAAAACGATATCGAAAAAATTTGAAATTTATGTCGCCGCGAAGCTCTCGACGAGTGGAGCGTGCTGATACCCTCGGTTTTCTCGTGGGATTCACGATTTTCGAGAAATCTAGCCCAAAAGTTGAAATGGGCTAAAATTTTCCCGAGCAAAAATTGGACAAACCGCTCGATGGATTTCGGCGTTCTTAGTGTCTATGGAAAGCTCTCGTCGATTAGATGATTTTAGACACAAGACCCGGTCCAATTGGTGGCCGGATCGGCCGGATTTTGGCCGGGAAGTCCAACAGTCGCGAGCGCGCTGCGCGTCCGTTCCAAGGCCGTTTTCCGGGGTTCCAGGCGGCGGCCGGCCGTGGGGGAAGGCCGAGGTGGGGCGCCGGCGAGGTGGGGACGCAGGGAGGTGGCGGCGCGGCAAGGGGAGGAGGGAGGAGAGAGAAAAGAGAGAGAGAGGAGGAGAGGGTCGACGCGCGCGGGAGGGAGGAGAAAAAGAGAAGAAGACCGGTCCGATTCGACCAGTTCGATCCGGTCCGGTTCGATTCAAGATACAAAATTTTGAATTTTTACTCTGCCTCGGGACCGAAAACGAGGTCCAAAAATTTCGAAAAAATTTCAGAAAACTCAGAAAAATACGTAGACTCCAAATATATTTTTAGTTTTGCCACGTGGTCTTTAAATTAATTTTTAAAAATCATCAAAGTTTATATTTTCGAAAAATCGAACCCGATTTTTAAAATCCGAAAAATCTCAAAAAAATTCCTAAAATTTAAATAAAATTAAAATACCAAAAATGCTCATAAAATTTAAAATTTTGGGGTGTTACACTTAAACAAAATAAGATTTAGTTAATAATGTTAAAGTTTATAAGTACTCAATTCTGTTAAATTAAAATTTAAATGTCACACCTTACCCCTCTGTAAGGCATAACATGATCTCGTAGAATACTTAATGAACTACCGAACTTCACCTACCGGTAACTCATTAAGTACCCTACAAGGGATTTTAAAATAATTTTCTTACATTTTGAAAGTAGTGAGCATTTTGGTAGGAATTAAAACCATTTGTTCAAAGTTTAAATACTAGTAAATTTTTTTGTCCATTTTAATTTTGCCGCAAATTTTATAAAAATTTTGACAGAGTTCCGTTTGTAATTAGAGAAAACAGTTCTTCAAATACCTGAGAAAAACACTTCCAAAAATTTTTCACATCTCTCAACCTCCAATAAATCTCAATCAACTCAATTCAATCACTTCAAAAGTAATTTCCACAATACAAATCAAAATTCATCATCTCAAAATATTTAATACTTCATTCACAAGGCATAAATCATGAAATTCATATGTACAAATATTAAATTTAAGGAAGGAAATCCAAAATAATATTATTACAATTTATTTACAACTGCCCAACTTACATTGATATATGCAACATTTCTATATTTACATCAAAATTATCTACAAGGGTATAAAATAATATCCGTACAAAATGATCGATGTGGTCCACAATTCGATAGCAGCTCACTCTGCTGCTTTCTCCTCGCTCTTATCTGCGACAGCAAAATAAGCTATCGCTGAGTATAAAAATACTCAGTGGTGCACAATAAAAATTTAAAATACGATGCATAATCATTCATTACCAAAACACAATTTAAATATTTCTCAATCACATTTCACAAATATCAAAGCTCATAATAACACCGTTTAGTCAAATAATTCATTAAACACAGTGTTGCCAAAATCATACATAACTTAAGCCATGACACAAAATTTCCGATCAATGCCGTGTTGTACACCACGACAAAGCAATCTACAACCCCATTAATCGAAATCAATGAGGGAGGTGGCTAGCTAGCTAATGAGTACTCATCCAATCTCAACCTCAATTGGTAAACCAGAGAGGGAGGAAAATAAACGATCTCAACCCCATAAATGGAGGAGGAATAGTGTGATATTGTCATGCTAAGTATGAACACAAAATCAATTCAAAACAATTTATTCAAATAATTTATGAGAAATCTGGTCAATTTTCAAAGTCATATTTACAATCATAAATGGCAACACAATTCATAATTAACTCAAAAAAAATCAAAATTTCAAGAATTATATATTTAAACAAAAACTACTGTGCACAGACCTGATGTGAGTCGCCTCTAGGCCTTGACTCAGTCTCTTCGAGTTTACAAGTCTTTTTCAGCTGAAACACATAATTTCACAGTGTTTCAGTACCATAACTTAGCATAAATCCAAAAATAAATTTCACTTCATTTTTACCTAGCTTTAATATACTAATTTCGACGTTCTCAAAGTTTTTGTGTTTCGGGTTACTATTCACTACACTATTCAAGTCAAATTGTTGATTTTTTAAGGCTTAATAGGTATGGGAACTCCAACTTCACCCACATACCACATTTTGGTCATTAAATTTGTTGGTTTTGGTCATTTTCTCAAAGCTTAAGTCCTTCAAGCATAATTGTCAAATTTTTAGTTTTGGTGCTCCTAGTTGCACTGTTCCATTGGTCAATCTACCGTTGGAATTTGGCAAATCTTTCTTCATAGAAAATGTTCCTTATTGTCTTAAGTTTATTCTCATTTTTGGATCACCCCAATTGGAGTTTTGTAGCTCAAGTTATGACCATTTGAACTAGGCTGCCGGATTGGAAACAACCCAGATTTTCTGGGCAAAGTTTGGTGCTGGCAGTTTTGGGTCACCAACTTAGGGTGGCCAAATGGCTTGGTTGCTGGCAGAATTTGGACTTGTGTTCTTCATGAAAGTTTTAGGTCTATATCTCATCTAACCACTGGTAAAATTTCAGGTCAATTTGACCTGCCTAGCTCGAGTTATGACCAAATGAACAAACACTGTTCATTTGGTCAGTTTGTACAGTGGACAACTGCTCTTATCCAACTTTGGTCAATTGGTTCACTAAGTTTTGGTCACTTTTTGGGTATGGTTACTAAATGAAAATTGTGTCATTTTATGTCTATTTTCATCCCCAATTGGTACCATATCAATTGAACTTGTAAAATTTCAGTTTTGGTCCTTTAAAGTTGACTTGGTCATGCTGCCAGCAGCATGACCATACACCCTTTGAATTTGGCTTCAATTCCAACAATTCAAACACAACTCATTTGGTCACAATTGACCATTTTTCACTTGACAATAGGTCAAACATGCCATTTACTCATTTCTCCAAATTTTGCCTCAAAACCCTAGGCCTCCAAACCCTAATCACACTAAATTGTTGCATCTAATCACATTTAAGCATTTCCATCTTACTACCATTCTCATGCAAGTTTACTAACACATTTAATTCATTCAAAATACATCATACTCTCATACATCCATGGCTGGCCAAAATTTCAGTGTTGTCTTTCAACATATTTTTATTTCATTTCAAGTTTATTTACAAGCTCTTGATGCCATACAAACACTAATTAAACAAAAAAATTGAAGTTGATATTACTAACCTTGAGCAGAATTTTCTTCCTCCTTTTCTTCAAAATTTTCTTCTTTCTTTTCCTTAAATCCTCTTTCCTAGTTGCCCAAACAAATTCTAATTATGGTAGGAAAATTTTCTATGGTTGGATTTTGGGTTCTTCAAGCTAAAAAATGAGCTTTCATGGTGGTTTGTGAGAGAGCTTGGGAGAGGGAAGGGAGGCGGCAAAAGGGAAGAAGAAGAAGAGGTTTTTATTTTTTTTTTATTTTCTTTTCTTTTATCTCTTTTGGCTTATGGAATACCATAAAAATCTAATTTAATAATTCAATTAATTAATTTTTTTATGGCATCATGCATGAGGTCATGCATGATGTCATCACCTTTTTACTTTTTCATTTTCCTTTTTTTTTTTCTATTAGTTCTTTAATTTAATTCTCGATTCTAAAATTTTCTTTTCTCCGATTTTATTTGACAGTTAGGTCAGGAGTCAGCTCTCGGGGTCAATTGACCAAATTGCCCCTTGCCGGTTCATCCTAGTTTGTAAATAATTCCATATTTCTTTCGGCTCCCTGACCTAATTATTTGACTGGCTTAACAGTTCTTTTTCGTAATTTTATCTTTTCCACTGTGTTCATAAGGGTCCTAAGAACCGCAGCGTCACATTTTACGGTTCGAAATTTGAGTTTAAAACGACTTCGCAGTCATTCCCGAGGAGGTCACTCATCGCTGTGACTCTCGGCTCGTTTAACTTCTTATGTTCTGTTTTTCTTATTTATACTTAACTAATTGAATATTACTAATTATTTATGTTTATGGTTTCTCTAGTTATCTTTTAAGTATGGTTTTAATCTCCTTAATTATCCGGACCGACACCGATCACCGAAATAGTAAAATTTATCAAGCTATACAAATCGAGGTTTTATATTAAAAGTGCACTTAATTTTAAATATAAAGATAAAAAGCCAATTCAGAATCTTAGCCAAAATTAAAAGGTTAAGGAGTTACCCTCCCTTACGCCTGACAAAATTGTGATTTGTCATAGTCAATACGTCAACGGACTACCGCCTTGCGGAAATGACAAAACTACCCCTGAAATTTCCCTCTCTATACTCATCATCAATGAATCCATGGCCACGTCTGCTTTTCCCTTTAGGTCGTCTGTTGCCGGTTCTCATTTCCTTGTGGTTTCAGTTTCTCGCACCTCTTTCTGTTTCAACCTCACTTCAATTCCTACTTTATCATCAACGATCTGCTCCATCGATTTGTACCAGTAGATTAATTGCTCATGGAACGGATTGTCGGCGGCAAGTACAAGCTCGGCCGGAAAATTGGTAGTGGATCCTTCGGCGAAATCTATCTCGGTCTGTTGCAGCTTTTGATTTCGTCTGTTATTTCGTGTTTGAAGATAATTGCTAATTTTTATTAATTTTATTTATTTTTTGCAGCCACTCATATCGATACTTTTGAGATCGTTGCTGTTAAGATCGTAAGTTTCTCTTAATCGATTTTTGAGTCATGTTAAATTTTTTCAAGGATCATAATGATCTGACCATGTGCGCTACTGTGGTAGTTGGAGTTAGCTGTGGCTAGAGCTTATATTTAAGTAAAATTGATTTAATTGATTATGATTTGTTTGTGTTTCGCAGGAGAACAGTAAAACAAAACACCCGCAATTGCTTTACGAAGCAAAGTTGTATAATATTCTTCAAGGAGGCAGTATGTAGCAATACTCATTATTGTTGTGACAATTTTGTGGTTAGTGAAGTGTAAGAATTGAATTTACTTATTCTGGGTCCAATTTTGTAGGTGGTATTCCTAGCATAAAATGGTCTGGTGTTGATGGGGACGACAATGTACTGGTCCTTGATTTGCTGGGGCCAAGCCTCGAGGACCTGTTTGTGTACTGTGGAAGGAAGTTCTCGCTCAAGACAGTTTTGATGTTGGCTGATCAAATGGTAAGAACCGCTTGACACACTTCCTGTTGGCACCCAAATGGGTTGTTATTATTATTCTCAGCTAATATTTTTTTTCCTTGTAGATTACGAGGATAGAATACGTCCACTCTAAAGGGTTTCTGCATAGAGACATCAAACCTGATAACTTTCTCATGGGTCTTGGTCGGAAAGCAAATCAGGTGATGCTTATGTGATGTCTTCTTTATTTATCAAATGTGAAATTGTCAATGGACTTTGATTATTGATCGTGGAGTGTATACTTTTTCATTCTCATATTTACACATCAGGTTTACATAATTGATTTTGGCCTTGCAAAAAGATATCGAGATGCCACAACCAATCGCCATATTCCTTACAGGTAAATCTTGCAGTTTTTTTTTGTTAAATTTACTTGTTGAGTTTCCTTCTCTGATAAGATGTGGATTATTTTTGTGCTGCTGACTATATTTTCAGTTGTAATTCATAAGTGCGTGTTAGTTGTAATGGTTATGCTGAAGGGAGAAAAAAAAATTGACGTGTAAGGGACTCAATTTTTCATTTTCTTCTTCTTCAGGGAGAATAAAAACTTGACAGGAACTGCACGTTATGCCAGTTGCAATACTCACCTTGGAATTGGTAAGCAATTTCTGATATCTATCATTCCATTCCTTTATCTACGTCTTCCATTCCTCTCTCTATGTCTATGTTCATGTCATTCTCTTTGTGTGTATTTAAACTTAATGCAAGTCCTTGTCCTACTTCATTTGTTGGTTTTGTTGCAGAGCAGAGCCGGCGGGATGATTTGGAGTCACTTGGCTATGTACTGTTATATTTTCTGAGAGGAAGGTATCTAATTTCTTTAAATTTACTTAACAATGCCAGTTGTACGTATCTCTTAGCCTTAGAATTTTAACTATGATTTAAGTTGGATTTTGGATGGTCAAAGTGATGAGACTCCCATCAGCTTCTGTTTTGGGGTGTGGGATTTTTTTTGGTGGTGAGCTGACTTGAATGTTTCTTTCTGCAGCCTTCCATGGCAGGGTTTGAAAGCTGCCACAAAGAAGCAGAAATACGACAAAATTTGTGAAAAGAAATTATCAACCCCTATTGAGGTGATTGCCTACTATTTTGGCTTGCTTTGAAATGGTCACTTCGTTTGCATACATTGAAAAAAAAAATGCATTTCTTGTTTTTCAGGTTCTGTGCAAATCTCATCCAGTGGAGTTTGCATCATACCTACATTACTGTCACTCACTCACATTTGATCAGCGACCTGATTATGGATTCTTGAAGCGCCTGTTTCGAGATCTGTTTGCCCGCGAAGGTATTCGTTAACTTCTAGCAAAAGTGGGAAGGAAAAAGGAAGAGAAAGAGGGAGGGGGGGGGGGGGGGGGGGGGGGGGGGCGGCAACAAGGTGAACATTTAATATTTGTCTGTATTTTGATTTAATTTTCCTTTTTGTTCTCTGTGGCAGGATATGAATTTGACTACGTATTTGATTGGACCATCATAAAATATCAGCAGGCACAAAAGAGTAGAAGTCAGCCTCGTCTATCTGTTAGTATCTTTGCCTCTTGTGCTATTTTATTTTCTGTCTACACATCCAGCCAACTTCTCTCAGTAATATATGTTTTGTTTTCACTTCCAAGATTACATTTGATATCTATTTTTGTTAGCTTCCATTAGAAGCAATTTTGTACATCTTATAGTTTAAATTGGGATTTTAATATCACTAATAACAAGTTTGAACCTTTGCATGTTGCAGCCGGTTCCTGGAGCAAGTAGCAGTCATGTAGTGCCAACAGATATGGAGAACCATCAAGGTCAGATACTATCAATTCACCATGTGAATTTTAATGTTGAATCTTGTAATTCAAGTAACTTGTTCTAAAGTAGTCGTCTCAGAATTTAAATGAGATGACTGCTGAGACTATATTATTTTTTTAATTTGGTTCTAGTTTGTGTATTCAATTTCTTATAAGGTCATGATGCTAATTTCTTGGTATTCAAATTGCTTAAATAAAACTTGAGTGGCATTCAGGTATGGGATAGGAACACATATGAGAGCTGTGCACTTTATTTTTCTTATGTTGGTGTTACCTTCTGTGGAAAACAGACTTGAGTACTTTACCTGGAGTGCGTGGATATAAGCACATGTTTGTTAATTGTTACCCTTTATATTTGAAGGGTTGAATGAGAATGATACCCCTTTTTCCAGAACTCAGAAATTACTTGTATATTTAATTTCCAGGCTCTGGGTTGTCAACATTGATGTGACATGTAATGCATGGATATAAGCAAATGTTTGTTAATTGTTGCCCTTTATATTTGGAGGGTTGAATGAGAATGATACCTCTTTTTCCAGAACTCGGAAATTACTTGAATATTTAATTTCCAGGCTCTGGCTTGTCAACATTAATATGACATGTAAGGTTAACAAAGCTGTATGGTGAAAAAGGTTTAATTCTTTTACTATCCCTATATGGTGAAAGGTTTCAGAACAAGCCTAACAATTCTGAGGCACATGTGCATGGAGCTTTGTTGAATGCTAAATTTTGATTATTGGTATCACTATCTAAAAAATAACATAATGAATTCTAAATGGCAGGAAGCAGTAGTGCTCCCTATTCCTCTGACATCATGCGATCTAATGGTCCTGGTGTACACATGCAATTCAAATCAGCAGTTGGCAAGAATTTGAGCTCTGATAATCATGGTTATAAGAATGTAAGTCTTGCGATGTTTCCAATTCAATAAGAACATAAAATGAGTGTTAGATTCCTATGAATAGGTTGCCAGTTGAAGATGATTTTTCTTGAAGAAAATTTTATTTTCTCATAGAGATTTTGTTGCAGTCTTGAAATGTGTAATGCCAATTTTCCTGACTTGTAATGCAAAATTGCCAATTCATCAAGACCACAGAAAAGAGAAAACCAATGACCTGAAAATTTGTATATTGTAGATTGTAACCGATGCACACATTCCCTCCACTTCATTTTCACTTGCTGGTACCTCAAAAAGAAATCCCCCAAATCCTGTTTTGCCCACCGAAGCTGCAAATTCTGGTCAAGGACACAGCAGCAAAATTGGTCCTTCAAGTAGCTGGATTTCATCATTGCAACGCATTCATTCTGCGAAGTGATTAGCTTGGTAATTTCTCTTGCCATCCATCAGTAGCATATAAAGTGGGGTTCTTCTTCCTTATTGTTAGGAATGCTGTTATATTGTCATGTTGACAGTATGGTTGACTTAATATTGTATATTATGTTTTAGCTACGATCTGGTCAAGAAGATTCTAGTGATACATCTATTGGAGGCAGCAAAACCTACGGTGACTAGCGTCATGCTTTCAGCGTTTATCTGTTAAGAAGCTCCAGTGATGCATTTAAGGGGCTCCAATGTGCTTTGCTCCTCTGTGAAAAGCGGCTCACATAATTTTTTTTTTCTTAAGGTGACTACAAACACATTGGTTGGTGTGGAATGCCAACTGCCCGAAGTTCTGGTCTTTGTTCTGTACATAGATGTCATAATAGCTCATACAAATACTGTATTCATGGTTCCATGTAATGTGAAGCTTTTGCCTCCTTTCCCCAACTTCTTGCTAGGTGATGCAGTTCCCCTTTGCCAAATGGTGGTTGTTGACAGCATTTTTTTTTTTTTTTTTAATTTGGCTTCATTAAGAGTTCATAGTGTATTCCTACTATTTTGATATCATATCATGCTACTGGGCCTTGGCATTCTCTGGAGCATTCCATTTTCCAATTTAAACATTATGATAACAGTTGTGATGGTTATAATTCATGGTTGTGCATATGTGGTGCCCCATGGTTCCCTATTGCAGAGGAGAATTTTTCCAAATTATTTTGGTGTTTGTTTTTTAACTGGCATTGATCATGTACTGTTCATTGCTTCAGAAGCTCAATTTACACGGAAAAGTAATGGCTCAAAGAGAGACATGTATTATGCATATTTTATGTATTAGTGAAGTTTGCTCATATTCTATGCATTAGGATGTACATTTTTTGCCCTTAATCATAGGACCATGTCGTGATTACCTTCATTTAGACACAAGGTCACCCAAAATTTTTTGAACAGTCATCTGGTGCTCTTAATATTGTTTTATTTTTAATTTTTCATTGATTTCTCAACTCTTAAATATGTTTTCCTTCTCCCATTTTAAAGGCCATCTTCTCAATGTGCTGAGATAACAAAAAATAATGTGTTTCTTCTTCCAGTTATGCTGTGCTTTCTTGTAAGATCACATGATTGTTGCCTCATTTTTCTGACTTTGTAGTAAATGCTGCCTTTACCTACTATAGCAGTGAAATTGATCGTTTAATATAATTTCTGACCCTAATATTCTGGGATTTTTTGGCTCCCCTCTTTGGTTTTCATGGCTGCATTTAAAATAAAATATACATGTTTAATTCTCTCTTTGCAGACTCATGAAAGAATGTAAAGTTCTTGAATTTTTTTTTTTTTTTTATGGTTGTAAATTGTCATTCTTTTTTTTGTTAATATTTCAATTCAAATGATATCCTCAACTTACATGAGTTTTGACATGGAGAAAAGATTCATCTTACTTTCAAAAATGGTGTTTTTTAGTATTGTCATCTATACAGGCAAGGTTAGGTGATCTTGTAGCTTTCCAATATTATATTGTATGGCAATTCTAGATAATCCTCTCAATTGTCAACACTTTGTAACTTGCAGGATTCTTTTTCTCCTACAGCATTGTTTGATTGAACGAATATAACAGGGGGCTATCATGCAGGGATGGCATTTGAAGGTCATAGTATGTACAGTTCTGGATTATTATAGCTGCTCATTTAGGAAGACACTACCTAAATGCCAACTGGGAACAAGGTGTTAAAATGATACTAGTTTTGGTGCCACTGTTTTATGTGGATTCAGTATTCTGCAGGTTGCTTATATGCAAACATAGTTGTGCTGCGTGCTTGATTTAAATGAGGGATTGTGGAATTGGTTATTCTCTTATGAAGTAGAAGTTAGCCTGTGTATTATATTGCCAATTTGCCAAGAACTTAAGATGTAAGAATTACTATTCAAGCTTCTTTTTTTTTTTTTTTTTTTTTTTTTTTCCTGATGATGCTACAAAAGTCAAGTGAGCAACATTATTTTGGTGGTCATGTGATTTCGATTGCAGTTGCTTGTCAAATTTGCTGGATGGAGGATGAGTAGTGGGATATTCCTGCATTTATTTGGATTATTCATTGGCATACCAAGGAAATTACTTGCCATTGGTTGTTATTCCGCAGATATTTCTTATTTGTGTTTGGGAGGGAGGTTATCTCCTGCTTGGACCAGTTGACATTGTTCTTTGAAGAGGTCTTCAAGTACTAGTTTTTTCAGGGAAGTGAAATTATTGGACTTAAAAGTTCAGAATGGATGACAATCTGGGATTTCATTCTGTTCTGTGGTTGAGAAGTTGCATATATGCTTATAGAATTCTGTGGGGACTTTCAGGCATCCCATATTGTTTGGTATGATGATTATTGGTTAGTCTGCAATTGGAATCCTTAGCTACTTGTTATGAATGATATGGTAGTGCAGTTATTGAAGATAACTTACGTGTGTATCAGCAGTCTGACCTTACTTTTCAATATACTTCCATGGAATTCAATTGTAGATCTTCAAGCTAATGTATGGTTTAGCGTGATGATCTCTCTACATGGAAACATGAGCTGCTCTGTTATGAAATGTTATGGTGGCACAGTTTTAAAGATTTCAAACTTATTGATTAATCAGTGCGTTGGCGCCAACCCTCTACATGACGATGTTAAGGGTGAGGAACCGCGAGGTCTGGGATTTGTCCATATGAAACTCATTACCAATGGTTAATGCGCTCCCATGGTAAGGCTCCTAATGATATACTGCATCTCATGTATCCATTCAAGTTACCCGGTACAGATAATTTTGATTCACTTCTATTTCCTTTGGATCAGTTTCTTCTCCTTGTTGCTTGTTATGTTACCCGCTATGATTCTCAGGTGAGTTTGATATGGTAGTCAGGAAACTAGAGATTTGAATTGATTACTCATTCAGGTGAAAATTGAGTTATTTCACGAAAGTTGCTTAATTTTAATTTTTTCTTTTCTTAAAATTTTTTCAATTTTAATTTGTATATCATTAAAGTTACTGTATAAGTTAACATGAGTTAATTTTTCACTTAATTACTTTTAACTTTAGATTTTTTTAATTGTCGTCATTAAATTTTAATTTTTTCTAAATTAAAATTTTTTCAATTTTAATTTTAATAAATTTAAAATCCCTATTTCTTGTAATTGTAGGGTTCACAAATAGATAAAAAAAATCTCTCCATATTTTTATAATTTCGCCTTTTCTTATAAAAATTTAATAAATTTGAAATATTGCATTAACAATAAAATATTCACAATAACTATCCTAGAAGTTTAAGAAATATATAATTTATTAAGTTGATTATCTAATATTTTTAATATATTTTAAAAATATATATGTTAAACAGTAGTGCTCCTCAGGCTGACCCCAGTTCTGAACAGAATTCTTTCTGGAAGGACACTAAATCAAATGGATCTCTTTCCTTGGAATTCAATCCGCGATGGAGTTGAACAGTGCTCTGAATCATTTACCTTCTCCATAACTCTAACGTTGTTGGTTGGGGGGGGTGGTGTGGTGTGGTGTAGTGGGGGGCCGGGTGGGTTTGTAAAGAAGAGTATTGAAAATTTATAAAATATTTCTCAAGATGTTCTTTACAAATTAACGAGTAGATTTGACCTTGTACATTGTGAAAGAGATTTGTGCCCCAAAAGCAGTGAATAATCTCTAAAGAATATTTGCTTTTTATATGATTGGAATTATAAGACTAGGTTTAGAATTATGGTTTGATATGTTATTGAAAAAAAGTAAAAAAAAATTATTTAATTATTTTGAAAATTTTAAAATTAAAACATATCAAAGCAAGAGTGACTGTATATAAATAAATATAAATAACCCCATCATGAAGAGGGAACCCCTTGACTTGATGCAATTGAGATATCTAGATATCTGTGGAAGGAGAAAAAAAAAAAGCATCACATCTGATGAATCTCTTCGTGAAGAAATTCAGAAATATTTCTGAAGAAGAACAATTGCCAGAAAATGAACTTGTTAATTACCATACAAATTTTTAGATTTCATTATGCATGCTCACAGAGCTGCTCCAAATAAGCTGCTGAATCATAAACTTTTTGCAAGAATAAATTTCTCATTAAAGAAAATGAAGAACCATAATTTAACAGATACACTATTATCTCTAATTCCCTTCACTGCTGCGAGCTCCCGACTAGATTTTATTGCTATGGTCATTGTGAAAGAGGCTGTAACTTTTATCTACAAAATGGGATCTGATCATTATCTCACAGGTAATAAATTTTGATGATCATTTGGGCACAATATTTTAATTCTAGGTTTGGGTGCTTGGTATGTAGATGCTCCTCTAAAAACTCACTCAAATTCCTTGAGAAAGTCAATATTGTCTACAAAAACCTGCAAAATGGAGAAAGGGCACCGTAAAGCTAAATGAACATTACAAGCATTAGCAGTAGCTCTCATCATTCTGTTAGTGTTATGAAAAATGAATGAACAGACTAATCAACATAAGGTCGCATTTGGTTCATGCTAAAACAAGTTCTAATCCATATTAATGAATTTGATCTCCATTCGATGAAATTACACAAACCATAGTAAGAACCTATAACAACTCAACTCAACTCAACTCAACTCAACTCAACTCAACTCAATTTTTATCCCAAAAATTTGTTAGAGCCTATTGTATGAATTCTCTTTCTTCACTCTAAACGATTTTGGGTTAAATCCTTGGAAATGTGCAATGCTTCTAGGTTATGTTGTACTACTCTCCTCCAAGTCAGTTTAGGTCTACCCCTTCTTTTCTTTCTATCCTCTAATCCAATGTGCTCTACTTGTTTAACTGAAGTCTCTGTATGTCTACATTTCACATGAAAAAACCACCTCAATCTCCCTCATTTAAAAAAACTTATCCTCAATTGGCACCACTCCTACCTTTTCTCTAATACTCTCATTACGGACTTTATCTAGTCTAATATGACCACTTATCCACTTTAATATTCTCATCTCCGCAACTCTCATTTTATATGATTTGATGAATTGAAGCAGTTAAATGAATTGATCAAAATTTTTCACATCCTTACCTATGCTTGATGATTTTGAATAAAGGATAATTGAAACAGATGCTTGTTTTCACATCTATAATGTTTATGGGATAAATTCATTTACTATCAGCAGTTCTAATCCTACAACTAAATATTTGGATTAAACTTATTTATACTCAACAGTTCCACTAGCTATGCTATTAAATTTTGTGGTAGAATAGAAATCAAATTATTTAATGTAATAATATTGTGTTCCAGACTTCAGTATAACTTAATTTTAAAATGAAGACACATTCTTGAAAGCATACCGTCTTCCAACCATCAGGATCTAAGCATGCAGTTATCTTGGTGTTGATGCCAGGTAATGGTCCTGGTTCCCGGGTTATTTTCCCACCAAACAGTTTGATTGCTTCTGCAGTTTTATAGACATCATCCGTGCCTATCGCAATCTGTTATGATAAATACAATTAGATGGAATTGTTACTGCAAAATTAATCAATTATTTTCATTTTCTAGAAGTAATAAGCTTGCTGAGGATTTTGTAAATTAGAGAGTGGGGCACAGTAATAAAGCATGCATTATGAGAACCACACATGGAGGAGAGGAAGGAGTTGGGTTGGGGGGGGGGGTGTGGGTGTGGGAATCAATGCTAACAAAGCAAAAGTTATTACCTGAGCATAAGCATTTCCTTTGTCATATGCAGTGACCCCATAGTTGTATGTCAACTCCAACACAGCACTTTTATCTTCAGGACCATAACCCATCATTGCTATGGTATACTAATAACAACAGAGAAAGGAATATTTCAGTTTGGACAATAAAACAGCTTTCAAAAAACATTCTTTAAAGATCAAAATCAATTCAGAAATATAAAAACAAAAACCGTGCATATTTCGTTGAAATATAAGGCCAAGATGTAGTGACACTTTTGTCACAAGTGATGGAGAAACTTCAAATATTATGGGAAGAAGCTGCACGTACAAGAGAATTAAGTTGTAACAGAAGTAAGAAAAATTTCCAAAATGGGTCCCCTGAGCTAGTAGCATGCATTATTATTTAAACAAAATTCTTTGTAGTGAGCTTTCAGAAAGATAACCTATGGAAGCCCCAAAAACCTCTCAAATTTCTCTACATATTCTAGTAGTCTCTCTGTGCAAAATATGCATTTTAATAGAAAATGTTAATTTTAGGTTTCAAATTTGTTGGTGATCAAAAGATAAGGAGTTGAACACGTTATAGGGGGACATTAGGGAAACTACCTCCATGAATCCCACATTTTCTCTTGTTTATCCTTTTTTGAGGAAGTTGCTCTTATATAAGGTGTGAATTTTTTCACTAAGGGGAATCAATTGCAACTTTCACCTTAAAAGCAGGGATGTTGCAGCAAAACAGGGGAAAAAAGCAGAAACTCAACCAATAATTTGATGAACTTTCTTTTCATCCAGTAGTTAAACAAATGGCTCATAACCGTTTAGGCTAGAATGCCTTTCAAATAAAAAAATAAAAAAACTACCAACTGCTTATTGTGGCCCCACAGAAATTCTACCCATGAAAGCTACAGAATGAAGCATACTGCCAACGAGGCAGTATTCTCACATCATGATAGAACATATGTTCCATCTCATATCCCAACTATATAGCATACAGGTTCAGGCAAGGTTGCTTTCCACTCCACATGCTACAATCCTTTAATATAGGTGAAGCAAAGTATCTTTTCTCTCCTTTCGGAAAAAAAAAAAAAAAAAAGTAACCATTCTCTTCTGTACCTTATTTAGAAAAATAAGCTTCCAGTAGAAGAAGCAAAAAAGAAAATACTCCGATCAATCTGTTCTAAATATTAATTCTAATAAAATTTTTTTTGTCACGGAATAGTATATAATATATAAGTATGCTGAATACAATCATTTTGTAAATGAAGCCAAATTACCTTGTACTCTGGATTATCCCGTTTGCGAAGAAGCTCCATGCCAAAACCCTAAATCACAAAACAAGATGTGAACTGAATACCATTCACATGACATTATCAGAATAAAAAAAATTAGAAAACAACACGGCACAGGTGATAGTAGTTACAGGTTCAAAATTGCTTCGTCCAATCCGTAACAACTCTCACCTTCTCATAAAAACTTATAGAACGATCAAGATCTCCAACACGAAGCATAACCTGACAAAGGGGCTCAGGTGTAGGACCCCTTTCCAAAAGTTCAAACTTATAACCATCAGGATCTTCAATAAATGCAATAACTGTGCTGCCACCTTTAACAGGACCAGGTTCTCTAGTTACTTTGCCACCTTTAGCCTTTATAAGCTCCACAGTCTTTGCAACCTATTAAAAAAAATCTGACTAATTAAACCCAATTCATGGTCGATACAGGCCAACAGTCCAGCAGACAGTCTAAGATATGTAACCAAGGATAAGGAAAATAAGGATAGCAAGATAACAATAGATCATCATATGAAAGCTTCCTCAAATTGAAAAAGATAAAACATAAAATGAATCTTCACTCAAAGGAACTTACATCCTCAACTGCTATTCCAAAATGTCCAAATCCACTTCCAATATCATATTTGTCAACTCCATAATCTGGCAGCATTGGGTATAAATATTTACAACATAAAATACATTGGTCACTGATGGTAATTACATAAATGAGAAAACAACAAAATACAGTCTACTAATTTAACTATAACAGTGCTGTAGAAGCTCGTTGTATCAAATATTGAAAAAGCTCAGCAAAGCCAAGTGATACTCTTTTAGCTTATAAATTATAGCTTACTGTATGTGAGTTCTATGACAAAATGAGAATCCTCTGGTCCATATCCAAGAAAGGCATTTGTATATCTCTCGTCCGGTATGTCTCGTTTCCGCAGCAGCTTCATTCCTAGACACTCCGTGTAAAATCTGCAGTCAGCAAACATTTCTGTTTAACTATTAAGTTACTTGCCAACATTTAGAGACAAAAATAGCGTAGAAAATTAGAAAAGAAGTTCATTTGAGTTTGACATAATATACTTGATAGTTCTGTCCAAATCCCCAACATGATAAACAACATGTAGCATTCTTCTCTTATCCTTTTTGACCCACTCTAGGGCATTTTCTTGGGAGGCAAATGTGCTTGCTTGTGCCATATTTCCAGCTGCAGCCACCCCAAGGTTGCTACTCTCTCCTCTCCAAGGTTTAGAAGCTTTCAAGCCAAAGAACTGTGATTGAGGAACAGCTACACGACATATAAAAGATACAAATTTGTGAATATATCCCATCCTATCAGTGCATAAATTATGGAAAAACAGGACTGAAGGCCCAAGCTTTTCCATTTCTGTGGAGGATAACCCCTGGATATATATGCAAGCAATTCAAACACAAATTGTAGAAAATTGGAGAAAGGAAAACAATGCCGATACACATGTTATACAATTCAGAAAACGATTCAAGGAATCACAAACTCCAAATAATAATGATGCATATAAAATTCCAGTTCTATATCAACAACTTGGGATTGTTTTCTTCGGAAAATAAAAAGATCAAATGGGTTTCACGCAACAGCAATGTGACATCACTAGGAAGTGACAATTTGGTCAAGTAGTAATGTTATATGCATCTTTCCTTTTTCAGGTGGTTTTGGTCAAATTCATAACAGGCAAAGAAATAACCTTTAAAAAAAACCATAACCACACACAAAAGGAATTCATGGTCAGTTAAAAAAAACCAATAAAATCCAAACAAAATTTAAAAAAAAAAAAAGCACTTCTTAGAGAGAAAGAGAGAGATTACCACTGCCGAGAAAAGCGAATCTGCGATAAGTAGGAAGGGGAGAGACGGAAAGAGAAGAACGAGCAGTGGTATTACAGAGCTTGAATGAGGAGAGAGAAGGTCGAATTGATGAAGCCATTGGTATTATCCTCACCATTTGAAACCAAAGTCTCTGCCTTTCGCCGTTTCACAGACAGAGAGAGAGAGAGAGATTTTTCGTTTTAATTGAATATTTGTATTGGTTAGAAATAAGAATATGGGAATTAGCATAAAATCCCCTTGTGCTTAGCTGTGGAGGGAAGCGAGGGAGCTAAGGAAGAGCTTTTTCTTTTATTTATTATTATCTCCATTAGAGAGATTCCAATGGCCATAGGATAGGACGAGAATCACGAGTCTTCCATCTGTCTCCACTCTCCTTCTCCATGACCCAGTAGGGGATGTTTGTTTGCTAGGTTTTCCTATCTGCATTAGGAATAAGCAATTCCATCTTTTTCTTTATTTTTTAAAATGGAGGCAATTTCACAAGGAATAATGTGGAGGGATTATGAAGGTTCCAGACAAAGATATAAAATTATAAGTCCAAAAAAATTAAGCCCAATCCAAATCAAATAAATAATATAATATATTAATTTATTTAATTTTAAAAGCGATTTTAATATAAATATATAATAAATAATCATATCACTAAAAATGAGATTATCCAAAGAAACAAAACTCTATTGCATGTCTTTTATAGTGGGATTTGTCTCCCTTTCAGTGAGAGAATCATTTTTCTCTGTTTCTCAATCATCTCCCCCAGATCTCTTTAGTGGGGACAACTCTTTCTCAGCCGAAAAGATGGATCTTTCCCTCTCTCCCTCTAGGGTTTGGGTGTGCATATATATATTTTTTGGTGTGTTGGCTGTAGTGGGTTGCATATTTGGTGCTTCTATTTGAGAGTTTTCAAGTAGATCTGCTCAGCTTTAGTGTTTCTCTCTATGAGTCTTTTCTTTGGCTAATATCCTTAAAGGGTGTGGACTGAGTGGTTTTTGATTCCTTCTTAGGCTTCATGCGATAGAGAAGCCAAGCTCTGCCATACCTATTCCTGGCTTGTCCGACATCTCCATGGTTCTTCATTCCTTAGACCGAAGTGGGTTGCTATACCTAGCTCGTTAGTTCCTGGTTTATCTGTGCTTAGGCTCATTTCTTTATGGCTAGGCTCTTTTAGTGAAGCTCCCCTGCATTTATGCTTGATCTGTGCTTCCCCGGATGATAGCTGATGTTCTGTAGGCAGCGATGGTTATCGGGTTAGGGTCCATGCTTGTTCTTGTTTTTAGGCCTTTGGTCTTTTCTTTTATGGGCTAGGGATAGTTAGTGAATCTAACCGTATTTGTTTAGTGAGCTTAAGCCCGGAGTTTTATATCTCAGTTTCATCATCAATGATATTTCCATTTCAAAAATTAAAAAAAAAAAAAACTCTAATGCCTAGAACAATATCTATGTCACACATTGAATTTTTAAATAAATCAATTCATATTCAGCTAATAGTTAATGACTTAACGTAGAGAAAAATGAAAAGAATGAAATATATAAATAAGTAGCAATTAATAGCTTCATTTAGAAAAAAAAAATCATTTATAAGAAAAAAATTTAATTCAATTTTCATATAATCATATTTTTCTTTTAGCATGATTTTTATTTTTTTAAGTGAAAAGAATTGAACTCTTTCACCTATTAAATTACAAAATATGAGAATGAATAAAAAAATCAATTAAACTGAATTTTTATAAAATTTTAATTTACAAATAAAAGAATATGAAATATTTATGAAAAGTAACTATTTATTTAAAAATATATATTATCTGCCCCTTAGGTGGTAAGCAACTTGCAACACCCTAATTTTTTAAGCACCCTAGTTTTTGAAGAAATATAAATATAGTTGTTATTAGAATGAAAATATAATTTACAAAGTTTTAGGGAGAAAAATTTAATTTAAATTTGAACTTAAAAGTAAAGTTTTAGAAGTTTTGGAGTGAAAATATAATTTTTAGAGAATTTAAGCACTAAAATAATATTTGTTTTAAAAATTGGATAAGTAGCAGCCCCTTCTCCATTAAACAAAAAATGGAAAGTAGAAGAAATAAGAAAGAGAAGAAGGAAAGGAAAAGAAAAAAAAGAAGGGAGGAGGGAAGGAGGGAGATGATGACCGGATTCTTAAGGTTTCCCTGGCAAGGAAGGACGTCGGCTAGGGAAAGAGAGGGAGAGTGGTATGATATATGATATATGCATTTCATATAGTCATTTAAGCTAAATTTCATAGTCTTTTTATCCATTTATTAGTCATTTTTAGTCAATTTTATTAGTTATTTACTTAATTTTATATAATTATCAAATTTTGGATTAATTTATAATTTTGCTTTTGTTTTGTATATAAAATGGTGTTTGGAGGGACTAAAAGGTAATTTTACAAGTAAGGAGTGAAGTTCAATTATAAAAGTGTGAAAATTGAAGCCTAGAATTGAAAATTTTTGAAGGCTGCCAAAAGTTGCATAAGAAGCTGCATCTCCCAGAAAATTAAAGAAATTCTTAAGTTGCCGAAAGTTGCATAGCCTGGTGCATAGGCTATGCACCGTCTCATACAAGAGATCAGAGAGGTATTGTAAGTCTACCGAAATGTGCATAACTTTCTGCATAGCTTATGCACATTCACGGATGATGAATTCAAGCTTACCGAAACCTACATAGCCTCATGCATAGGTTATGTAATAGCTTATGCAACTGACTTGAAAATCTCCTAATCTTGCCAAAATGTGCATGACCTTCCGCATAACTTATGCAAATGCTTATGCACCTTCACGGAAACTCTCTGAAGCTTACTATGCATCGGGACGTGCATGGCCATGCAAACCTATCTTGACTCATTCTTTCCAGTTCTGACTTCGCATAAGATGCTGCATGGGCACAATTTCAGCTATGCAATTCCTCATTAATTGGTTGAAAAGGCAAGATTTTGTCACACATTTCCTCATTAATTGGCTGAAGAGGCAAGATTTTGTCACACTTATATGACCTCACCACACACCATTTTTAGTCTATTTTAGGGTTTATGTCAGAGGATATAAAAGCATTATTACCTCATTTTTGCTGCAAGAAGAAAAATTAGAAAGAGTGGAGCAAGAGGAGCCGCCAATCTCATTATTTTTCATCTGAAGCTCTAATTCTTATTCATCTCTACCATTTTCTATGCTTATTTCATCGAGTTTCTTCAATTCTAATTTTCTTTTCAACTTTTATTTCCTCTTTTGCTAGAATTTCTTGTATTACACATGAGTATTGAGTAGTTCTTTCAAGATTCTAGAGTGGGGCATGTAATATTTAAAATATTTTGTGGATTTGAGTTGGTTAATCCAGATTTTATGGTTAATATGAGGTTTTATCTATTTATTGTGTGCCTAATGACGTGCTTAGTGTACGATCCCATTAAGTATTGTTCATAATCTTTGGTTGAAGCACCAAAATAAGAAAACCCAGTGATAGATAATTAAGAAATTAGACTAAATTAACTTAGATCTAGAAATAAACTAAGGATTAAGAGAATTAATAGATTGATTAAATAACTTAATGAGTCTCGATTAATTTGAACTCTACGAAAGTAGGATTAAATTAATTAAGCCACTCTTGGTTTCACTTGAAAAAGTATTCAAAGAATTTAAGAAATAATCTCCTTGAAACATATAATTTCCTTATGTTTGGATAACCAATTTAAAATTCCAAAATAGCTTAAATATGAAACCCTAAACTCTAGAATCGCATTTTTATTATTGTTGATTGTTAATTGATTTTAATTGCCTGATATCTTTAATTCTTGCCATATTACATTTAGCTCAATTTAGTCCTCATAATTTTAGTGAAATTTTCTATTCAAAGCATTTTCCTTATTGAATTTACAATTATACCCTTCAATTCCCTATCTCTTCATTTAATTAATTTTTAGTCTAAATTTAGCTTAGATTAGTATACTTTTATATCAAAAATTCAATTCTTAACACAACTCTTCGAGAAAACAATATCTTTATCTATACTACTTGAACGATTCGTGCACTTGCAGTTGGTCCACATCAAGTTTTTGGCGCCGTTGCCGGGGGGTTGTTTGTTTAAGATTGAATTCTTGATTATTTTAGTTGTTTATAATTTTTTATTTTATTATCTTTTCACTTTGAGTTTTTATTGTTCTTTTCAGGTTCTTTTTGATCTTTTATGAAAATAGCCAAAAGCACAAGTGACACATCTCTGTTGTTTAATCCTGAAAATGAGAAGTTTTGTAGAGCCAACAAGAAAGAAATCAGAAGAAGAAAAGAAGCTTTGAGAGCAGCTAAAATAGAATCAAAAATGCCTGAAGAAAGAGTTAGAATTGGTGATAGTAATGGTGTAAACAATCAGAATAATGAGAATAAAGCTCGTGGGAAAGAAGTTGTCAATGCTAATGTGCCTAGAGGAAGTATGATGGATCATGCATTCTCTCATTTTAATGACTTGAGAGAAAGCATAGCAAGACCAAGGATTGATGCAAATAGCTATAAGATGAATTTTAGAGTAATTCAAATGATTCAGAATTCTCAGTTTGGAGGCCATCCTTCAGAAAATCCTCATACCCATCTTAAGAATTTTGTTATGATCTGTGATATGCAAAAACAACCAGGAGTGTCTGATGATTCAGCAAGGTTGAAATTGTTTCCATTCTTTTTGAAGGATAAAGCATTGGATTGGCTTGATTCTTTACCTCACAATTTAATCACAAATTTGGAGTAGCTCATAGATGCATTTCTTGCACAGTACTTTCCACCTGGAAAAACTCAAGAATTAAGGTATCAAATGATAGCTTTAGGCCAAGAGAAGATGAGACCCTTTATGAGTCATGGATGAGATGGAAGGAGTTAGAGAGACAATGTCCACATCATGCCATTCCAAAATGGATGATAAATTAGAATTTCTACACAAATGTTACTTCTACTATTAGAGGAATTATTGATGCTCAAACTGGAGGAGAATTCATCATAAAGTATGAAGATGAAGCTTATGAGCTTTTGGAGAAAATTGCAAAGAACACTCATCTTTGGAGTAGTCTAAAAGGGCTAGCTCTAACTCCAAAAAGGCAAGTTGTTGGGATGTATGATCTTGATCCATTCAATATGATCAATGCCAAATTTGATGCACTCACAAATGTGTTGGCAAAGAAAATGGAAGATTTAAGTATGCTAGTCAGTTCATCATCATCCTCTGGAAGTTCTCAACAAGTTGTTTATGTAGAAGGAATAATGAGTTGTGGAGCAAACTATGATGAGCAGGCTGCCTATGTTAGAAATTATGGAAACAAGCAAATGGGCAATCCTTGTCCACAAATATATAATCCAGCTTAGAGGAATCATCCCAAATTTTCATGGGAAAATTAGCAAAACAAGTTCCAAATTAGAATTTTCACCCACGACAGCAATGGAATTCTTATCAGCAGAATAGGCAACCATTGCCTAATTTTCAGTAGAGGAATACAAATCTTGCACCTCCACTTAGATAGCAAGAGCAAAGTTATACCACAGAAGCATTGCTGCAATAAATTCTTGCCAATCAAACTAAGAATGATGAAGAGATGAGAGAGATTAAAGTAAGGCTTGAACAAATGCAAACACATAACAGAATGTTGGAAAACTAGATTGCACAGCAAGCTAGCTCTTCAGGTACAAAGTGTATGAGAAAACTTCCAAGTCAACCGAAAAATCTAAGGGAACATTGTCAAGCTATTATATTAAGGAGTGGGAAGATAGTAAACAATGAGAAGAATGAAAAAAGTGAGAGGAGAGAAAAAGAAAAAGATATTGAGGGAGATGAAAAACAAGAGAGTGAAAAAGAATAGAGTTCAAGAAAAAGTAAAGAAGAAGTTGAAGAGAAAGAGGAGAAGTGCATACCTCTGGAGCCTTACAAGCCACAGCTTCCCTTTCCACAAAGGTTTCAAAAAGCCAAACTTAACAAGCAATTTGGGAAGTTCTTAGAGGTTTTGAAGAAGCTATATATAAATGTGTCTTTTATTGATGCTCTGTCACAAATGCCCTCTTATGCAAAATTCTTGAAGGAAATACTCTCAAACAAGAGGAGACTTGAAGATCACGAGACTATAGCTCTAATAAAAGAGTGTAGTGCCATACTTCAAAGGAAGCTCCCTCCTAAGCTCAAGGATTTGAGAAGTTTTTCAATTCCATGCCATATTAGAGAATCATGTTTTACTAAAGCTCTTTATGATTTAGGGGCTAGTGTTAGCCTTATGCCCCTCTCTATTTATGAAAAGCTCAGCATGAGAGACCTTAAACTAACTCACATTTCTCTTTATTTTGCAGACAGATCAATCAAATACCCTGAAGGGATTTTAGAGAATGTGCCTTTGAAGGTTGAAAAGTTCTATATACCAGTTGACTTTATCATTTTGGACATGGAAAAAGATGCTAATATTCCAATTATTTTGGGAAGGCTTTTTCTAACTACAGCTGGAGCACTAATTGATATTAAAGGTGAAAAATTAACTCTTAGAGGTGGGGATGATCAATTAGTTTTCAACATTAACAATGCCATGAAGAAAAATCATTCTGAAGCTGATTCTTGTTTGAGAATTGATATTATTAATGAGCTGGTTGAGGAGCATTTTAGGAAAAGATATCCTGAAGATCCCTTTGAAAATTGCTTGGTTCATGTAGGAAGTATAGACAATGACAATCCTCATGTGGCCGTATTTGCTCAACATTTAGAGAGTAGTCCACCATTCATCTCAGCACCAGTTTTTCAACTTACACAAGTGAAGAAAGGTGAGATTAAGCAACAATCATTCAAGGAAGAAGATGTGATGTGGCGAATCCGCAAGTATACGGGTCGTCTCAAGTAATAAAGTGATGAATCAAGTATCGTTCCCACGAGGATTTGCTGTTTGATTACCAAACTATGAATGAAGCGATTATTTGGGCTAATGATTAATGAATAAATGGTAAATGTAAATGAGCAAGGTAAATTAATTAATCTAATTGGAATGGGTAAAGAGCAAACAAATAAATTCTAGATCTAGTTTGCAAATAAACTAAATTAACAATGGGTAATTCAAATCAAAGTCTAATTATATTAAAAGTGATTCCAGAGTTGGGGGTTTATGCATAAATTAATTGGAATTTGTCTTGGGCATTCCAATTTTTAGGGAAAAATAGAGTTTGAAGGTGATTAATTCTAAATTCCTTTGATTTCTTTTTCAAGCAAACCAAAGTGTGTTCTAAAATAACCAAACCTACTTTCGTATGATATTTGATTACTCTAAAACCCATTAAGTTTTGTAACCAATCATTAATTCCTCTTAAAATCCTAGTTTATTTCTAAATCTAGGTGATTTTAAGTTCCAATCCTTGATTATCTATCAATGACTTTCACCTTTCGGTCATTCAATTAAAGATTAACACAATACCCAATGGGTACCAACATTAGGCAAGTAAATTAAGCACACAAGGAAGGAATCAAAGCTCATATTTATGTAAAATAAGGAAATACCCAGTCCAAATCCACAAATTAATCTAAAACATATTTCCCAACTCTGAAATCTAAATGGCTTACTCACTCATGATGGTATTTACAAGAAATATTGATGGAAAAGTAAAGAAAAACATGATAAGAGAATTAAAATAGAAAAACCCAAGTAGAAGAACCCAAAACTCTGGTTTCTGGAGCTCCAAAACTGGGTGCAGCAGCTCCTCCCCAAAAGAAATGGCGTCTCCTCCTCTCTCTATATTCTATTTTCTTTCCTTTTTGTTTTTCCTTCCTTTTTCTCTTTTTTTCCTCTTGTGGCAAAAACTAGGAAATGCTGAATTTATATCGTCCCAAAAAGTTTCCCTAAAAGTAAATAAGAGCCAAGGAGTGGATAGGAAATGAGATGTAAAATTATCCAAGTCAGCAGCACTATTCACGTTCTGGGCAGTCTGCTTAGGGTTCGGCTTAACCCTAAGCAGCTTCTTAGCAAATTTCAGCTTCTGGTCGCACTGTCTGCTTAAGATTAAGCAGACCCTCAGCAAATCTTGGCAGACTTAGAGTAAAATAGACTTTTCTGCTCATGCTTGACTTGTGCTGCACCTTGAGCACTGCCGCTTTACCCTAAGCAGGATCTTAAGCAAAGTCTCAAGCAAATTTCGGCTAACTTGCTCTTTCAAGGCTTGATTTCTTCAACTTTCCTCCATGCTTAAAAAGTTCCTGATTTCTTCAAATCACTTCCTAATGCACTCATTGATCTTCGATTTGCCACAAAATCCTATAAAAAATAACAAAATTACAAAAATCAAATATAAAGTATCTAAAGTTAACAAATAAGCTAAAATAAAGCTAAAACATAAAATATACTAAAATATAAGGGCCAAATAGATGCAAAACTACCCTAAAATGCCTATATGAAATGAGTGTAACAAATTCCCCTAAACTCAAACATTTGCTTGTCCTCAAGCAAATTAAAACAATTAATGCAATTTGGGGTACCTTACCTTAAATTTATGAAAATTACTTATTCAAACTCTCAAGCTTACCTTTAGCCACTAACAAACCATATACCCACTTTCAAGATACAAAGAGTTTAATTCTTACCAAAGTTATCACCGCTTAGCCTTTGGGTCAATTATCCATATCATTAAACCCAAACCAATCAATCACAAAGAATAATCATGCCTAAATAGACTATAGGGTAATCCATAAACTAAAGTGTCTCAAATAATGATGGAAGTAAATGAATGGATTAATGATATCCCAATCCCATAGGCAATTCTCCTATTCCAATCTCCACTAAAGCAAAACACCATCAAAAGATCAAAAGGACTTTCAAGGGTTATAATGGGGCCAAAGGGGTGATAATGTGGCTAACAAGGAAAGGATAAAGGTAACAAAATATGAGAATAATCAAATTATTAAAAGATTAAGACATAATTTTTTTTTTTGTTTCAAATGGGAGAAGAAACTTTACAACTATTTACCAATGCTAGCATATAATTTTGAAGCTTTTAGAGGGACTATATAAATAACATTGACTTTGAATTACAATTGTCCCTTTCAATTCACCCCCAAACTCATTTCTTTGTGTACTTGAGTGGTGAATTACTTTACATACCATAATTGAATTTGCTAGCCTTTTTATTTTAGTCACTTCTCCCAACTAATTGTTATATATATTTTTTTTTCTTTTTTTTTTATGTGTATCTATCACTCAAAGAATTATTCTCATGGAGGATAGGTAAGTGTTTGGGTTTATGGCTAGGCATTGATGTGGGTTCCAAAGGAGTAAGAGAGATAAATATAGGCTCAAATTGGTTCCAAAGGGAAATTTTTAAGTGAGGTTGGCTAAGGCTAAAATAATGGTTTAAAATTCAAAGAATGCCTAGATCATTTCTTTTTCAAGTGTATGCTATGATTTCGCCTTGAAAGGTTTAGAAAGATTATTCTAGGATTGGTGAGACATCAATTAGCTACTTCTCACCCTAGAGTTTTCTCTAAGCACTCAAAGTCAATACAATTGATTGGGTAGCCCTTGGCTAAGAAAATATAAACTAAAGTAAGAATCTAATAACTTTGCACCTATCTAGAACTTTCAATCCATCAAACCTTTCTGAAAGTAAGCTTAATTGCTCTTCAAAGCAACTCTCAATCCTCTAAAGATAAGGTAAAAATTTATTTTTATGATATGCATGATCCTAAAATGAATACATAAATCAAATTAAAATTAAGTGTAATCTATATGAAAACTATATGCAAATGTATGTGTATGAGTATAGACATGTGTGTGATATATGTAAAAGTGTATGGATTATCTACATATGAATGAATGAAATGCAATAAATGAATGAATGAAAATTTTTATAGAAAATTTTAAAAATTTTGCAAAAATTTTGTCCTTACCCCCAAACTCAAATGAAACATTGTCCTCAATGTCTAAAATGAATACAAAGATGGGCAAAATTGTGCAAACTAATCAATTAATGAAATATATACAATTGGGGATTAAATCAATATAAGCTCAAGAATTTCAAAATTAGCTCAAAATGATATTAACAATGAAGTTTTAGAGAGAAAAATGTGAAAAAGTATCCCAAATATATGAATTTACACTGCTTAAGATATTGCTTAACCTGTTGCGTAGGGCAAGCAAAAGCATAAGCATTGGCATTAGCATTGGCAAAATACCATAAGCATAAATAGTAAAAGGGTAAGCTGTTACCTCCAAATGATGTTAAACATATGTAGCTCAAAGGAAATTTTTGCAACTCATCAATAGCAACAAAATTAGGACTAAATAAAAGATAAAGTACAAAAATAATGTGCAAGATGATGAAAAAGTGTAATGAAATAAGATCTAACAGTTAAATCAAAAATTAAACCAAAAAGCATTCATAGAATAACTATATCCATATTAGAAGATAGAATAAAATAAACTAAACTAAAGGAAATGAATGCAAATATAATCATAAAAACTAATTACCAAAGTATTACAACTATTACTAAAGTTTGAAGATTAAAATAAACAGATTACAAAATAAACCTAAAACAGAAACTAAAACTGAATTGAAGAACTAAAACTAGTACTAAACTATCACATCGTTCAAGCTCTGCTGTCAAGGCTTTCTTGTTGTTCAAACTTTGCTGGTGGGTCGACTAGTGGCACAAGACATTTTGCTGGGGTAAGCACAAAATTACTTAAGGTTAAGCATGACTTGCATAGGGTAGTTGCTTAGGTTAAGCATGTAGCAATTGCTAAACTAACGATTCTGGTGTTGCTTAGGGTCAAGCAGAAATTTGCTTAGGGTTAAGCAGAATTTGCATAGGGATAAGCAGAATTTGCATAGGGTACAGATTAGTAAGCAACATTATCAGCAAATTTCGGCAGGTTTTGGAAAAAATTGTGATTTTACTTACCAAAAACAGTCCAATTGCTATGGAATGCTATCATGACCCTCAGTAATTACCAAATACACATTAATACCACAAAATTGAAAAATTTAAGCTCATCATCTCTTATAAACTTAGCAAGCATGATACATGTTCATTTAGCTTTTTGCAAGCATGGTTCAAATTAGGCACCAATTGTGATTACCTTTTTGCAAACTTAATGAAATGGTCTTATTCCTAAGCTTATACCAAAAGCACATTTTCAGCAGCATTTGAGACAAGTTCCAAACATTCAAAAATTGCAGAAAAGACATAGAAATTGACTTTTTAAGCAGCATGAACAGTAGCGTGAACAGTAACAAAAACTAACAGACTACAAAAACTAGCAGTAACTCAATAAAAAACATGCAAATTTTAACAGACTACAAAAACCATATATACAAGACACTTTTTTTGCACTTTAATAAAGCTCACATCAGTCCTAAATATCAAAATTGATTCTCATTCAAGTTATATTTCACAGAATTTATACAAGACACAAAATTAAACATGTGCTATCAAGTCGATTGCAATATTAGCAATCTAGCACGAGTTTAAAAGTGTTACTATTCACAGGTACTGGATAAAGTGCAGAATTTTGCTTATACTTGCTCCCTTTCAATTCTTTCTTTTTGCTACATGTGTCAATTTGCCCAATCTTCATGAATGACCTACAAAAGATAAACAAATATCACTTTTGAGTTTAATGAGGGTAAAAGCTGAAAATGAAATGAAATGGAAAATTAATAAACTATAAAAGAATACGCTTGGGTTGCCTCCCAAGAAGCCCTTGTTTAATGTCTTAAGCTTGACCTTCTTTTCAAAGCTCATGGTGGTTGGAATTGGAAAATATTACCTCCCTTCACAACAGGTGCTAAAATGAATTTATACTTCAACTTTTTCCCATTATATGTGAAAATACCTGTTGCTTTGTTCAGAATCCCAACTATATCTTGAAGAATATTCTTACAAACTTTAGATGAATCTCCTCTTTTGAGTGATTTTGATGGAGGCTTGAGCTTAACTTTTGGAGCTTCATTGTTAATCAAATGAGATAGTGAAGCTGACTTTTTCTTTCGCACTTTATGCTGATTGCATTGTTTTGGAATAGCTTGATTTTCCTCTAGTTTAGTAACTTCAGTTTCAGCATCATGCTCTATAACATCTACCCTATAACAAGAATTCATCACAGCTGGTTCCTTGGAATGTTGGAATAAATTAAACTCTATTTCCTCCTCCCCCACTGTCAACTTCAATTTCCCATTCTTTACATCTATATTAGCTCCTGCAGTGGCTAAAAATGGCCTTCCAAGTATGATGGGCGTTCTTACATCCTCCTCCATCTCTAGTACAATAAAATCCACTGGAATGAAAAACTTCCCAACTTTTAATGGTACATTCTCTAAAATCCCAATTGGATACTTTATAGATTTGTCAGCTAATTGCAAAGAAATAGTTGTAGGTTTTAGATCTCCAACCTTTAACTTCTCACATATGGAAAGTGGCATCAAGCTAACACTAGCCCCCAAGTCACATAATGCTCTCTCAATACTTGTTTCTCCAATGTGACATGGTATGGAAAAACTTCCAGGATCTTTCAGCTTAGGTGGGAGCTTGTTCTGCAATATAGCACTGCACTCCTCAGTAAGTGCAACAGTTTCATAATCTTCCAACCTTCTTTTATTTGATAAAATCTCCCTCAAAAACTTAGCATCAGAAGGCATTTGAGAAATGACATCGGTGAATGGAATGTTGATATACAACTTCTTTAAAACTTCAAGGAATTTCCCAAACTGCTTATCTAATTGTGCTTTATGAAACCTCTGAGGAAAGGGCAATGGTGGCTTGTACGGTGCAGGAGGCACATATTTCTCTTCTATTTTCTTTTTATCTTCTTTCTCTTCATTTGCTTCCTTACTAGCTTTAGCTTTAGTTGAAGTGGATTCACTCTCACACTCATCTTTCTTTTCTTTCAACTTTACTTCAATTTCGTGTTCTTCCCCCATTACCTTTCCACTTCTTAAAGTAACAGCATTGCACTGCTCCCTTGGATTCTCAGGTTGGCTAGGAAGCTTCCCAAAAGCTTTACTATTTGAAGAGCTAGCCTGTTGAGCTATTTGATTCTCTAACATCTTGTTGTGTGTTGCCATTTGATCTACTTTAGATGCTAATTGAGAAATCATATCTTGTTGACTTTGATGGCTCACAAGTAGAGTCTCAATCATAGCTTCTAATCTAGCTGTCTTGTCTTGTTGTGCTTGTTGTGGTAGAGGTGGAGTAGGTGCATTTTGAGGTTTAGGAATTCCAGGAGGAGAACCTCTATTCTGCTGAAAATTCTGATGTTGTTGATACCCAGAAGGTTGCTGAAAATTTTGATGTTGTCCTTGTCTACCTCCCCAAAAGAAATTGGGGTGGTTTCTCCATGCTGGATCATAAGTTGCAGAAAATGGGTTACCACCTAGACTTTGATTGTAGTTCCCCACATAATCCACTTGCTTACTTGAAAAATCTTGATTAAGTGCAGAAAAATCTGCTGCACAATTGACATTTGCAGCTCCAACTTCTACTGAATTACTAGAACCTCCAGCTGAAGAATCTACTTTCATGCTTAGCTTGTCCATTTTCCTTGTCAAAGCATCAAACTTAGCATTAATCATATTCATGGCATCAAGCTCGAACATACCAGCTGGTTTCTTGATCTCATTCCTCTCACAACTCCATTGGTAGTTGTTATAAGCAATTTTATCCAAAGCAGAAAAAGCTTCATCTTCAGATTTTTCCATAAGATCACCTCCAGAAGATGCATCAATTGTACTTCTAATAGCTGGTGAAACTCCATTGTAAAAGTGTTGAACAAGCATCCACTTAGGAATCCCATGATGTGGACACCTCCTTTGCAAATCCTTGTACCTCTCCCATGCTTCATACAAGCTCTCATCATCTCTAGGTTTGAAAGAAGTCAGCTCATTTCTTAGCTTAGTTGTCTTGCTTTGTGGAAAATATTGAGCTAAAAATGCTTGAGAAAGTTCATCCCATGTTGTGATAGAACCCGGTGGCAAAGAATGTAACCACTCACTAGCTCGGTCCTTCAGAGAAAAAGGAAATAATTTGAGTCGAATTGCATCATCAGAAACTCCATTTATCTTCAACATATCACTGATCTCAAGAAAGTGTACTAGATGCACATGTGGACTTTCACTTGGATTTCCTCCAAATTGTGATTGTTGTACCATCCGAGTCAGAGCTTGATTCAAAATTATTAGCTTCTACTCTTGGTCTTGTGATACTTGGCATGAAATCTCCAATGTTAGGATAGGCATGATCCTTCACAGAACGGTTGTTATTGTTGTTGGCCATTTCTTCTTATAATTGCTCTTGCTCTTGTGCTCTTTCTTATTGTTGTTGAGCTTTAATTTCAGCCTTTCTCCTTTTAGATTCTGCTCTTAAAGCTTTTGCTGTCTTTTCTATTTCTGGATCAAAGAATAAATTGATTTCTTCACTTTTTGTCCTTCTCATAAAATAAAGTACCTGAAAAACCAAATAAACAAATTCTCAAAGTAAAATGGTAAAAAGAAAATAAAATAAAAATGCCCAAATTAACCAAACAAACAATTGTTCAATATCAAACAAAAATCAAATCCCCGACAAAGGCGCCAAAAACTTGATGTAGCGAATCCGCAAGTATACGGGTCGTCTCAAGTAATAAAGTGATGAATCAAGTATCGTTCCCACGAAGATTTGCTGTTTGATTACCAAACTATGAATGAAGCGATTATTTGGGCTAATGATTAATAAATAAATAGTAAATGTAAATGAGCAAGGTAAATTGATTAATCTAATTAGAATGGGTAAAGAGCAAACAAATAAATTCTAGATCTAGTTTGCAATTAAACTAAATTAACAATGGGTAATTCAAATCAAAGTCTAATTATGTTAAAAGTGATTTCAGAGTTGGGGATTTATGCATAAATTAATTGAAATTTGTCTTGAGCATTCCAATTTTTAGGGAAAAATAGAGTTTGAAGGTGATTAATTCTAAATTCCTTTGATTTCTTTTTCAAGCAAACCAAAGTGTGTTCTAAAATAACCAAACCTACTTTCGTATGATATTTAATTACTCTAAAACCCATTAAGTTTTGTAACCAATCATTAATTCCTCTTAAAATCCTAGTTTATTTCGAAGTCTAGGTGATTTTAAGTTTCAATCCTTGATTATCTATCAATGACTTTCACCTTTCGGTCCTTCAATCAAAGATTAACACAATACCCAATGGGTACAAACATTAGGCAAGTAAATCAAACACACAAGGAAGGAATCAAAGCTCATATTTATGTAAAATAAGGAAATACCCAGTCCAAATCCATAAATTAATCTAAAACATATTTCCCAATTCTGAAATCTAAATGGCTTACTCACTCATGATAGTATTTACAAGAAGTATTGATGGAAAAGTAAAGAAAAACATGATAAGAGAATTAAAATAGAAAAACCTAGGTAGAAGAACCCAAAACTCTGGTTTCTGGAGCTCCAAAATTGGGTGCAGCAGCTCCTCCCCAAAAGAAATGGCGTCTCCTCCTCTCTCTCTATTCTATTTTCTTTCCTTTTTGTTTTTCCTTCCTTTTTCTCTTTTTTTTTCCTCTTGTGGCAAAAACTAGGAAATAATGAATTTATATCGTCCCAAAAAGTTGCCCTAAAAGTAAATAAGAGCCAAGGAGTGGATAGGAAATGAGGTGTAAAATTGTCCAAGTCATTAGCACTATTCACATTATGGGCAGTTTGCTTAGGGTTCGGCTTAACCCTAAGCAGCTTCTTAGCAAATTTCAACTTCTGGTCGCACTGTCTGCTTAAGGTTAAGCAGACCCTCAGCAAATCTCGGCAGACTTAGAGTAAAATAGACTTTTCTGCTCATGCTTGACTTGTGCTGCACCTTGAGCACTGCCGTTTTACCCTAAGCAGGATCTTAAGCAAAGTCTCAAGCAAATTTCGGCTAACTTGCTCTTTCAAGGCTTGATTTCTTCAACTTTCCTCCATGCTTAAAGAGTTCCTGATTTCTTCAAATCACTTCCTAATGCACTCATTGATCTTCGATTTGCCACAAAATCCTATAAAAAACAACTCCAACATACGATTGTGGACTTATAATTGATCCATGGTTTGTCTCATGTGTTGCATTTCTTCCTCCAATTTGCTATTCTTCATGCTTTGTTCAGCAAAAAATTTCTCCATCATGCTTTCCAAGGTTGGCTTCGGTTCATGAGGTGGAAGGGATTGTTGTGCTCTTGCTTGATATCCAGGTTGTGGCTGCCTTGTGGGCTGAAATTGAGGCTGAAATTAAGGCCTATTATGCTGCATATATTGCTGGTTATGAGCATAGTTTGAGCTTTGACCCTGTTGAGCAAAAGTTGCTCGTGGTCTCCATGTTGAGTTGTTCACATTAGAGTAAGAATTTCCCATAGGTTTTTGTTGATAACCTCCTGCATAAGCAGCTTGTTCTTGCAAAAAATCATCACCATAAGAAGAGTAATCAACTCCACAACTTTGAGTTCCATCTGTGAAGGCAACTTGTTGCATAGTTGTAGGAGTTGAGGTTGTTGCCTTTGTGCAAAAATCACTAAGAAGCTGAGTCAACTGATCAAATCTTGCATTCATGTAGCTAACTGAGTCAAGTTCATAAATCCCAGCCTTCTTTAGCTCAAGTGCTCTAGGATTTCCCCACAAATGGGTATTATGAGCAATCTTCTCTAATAGATCATAGCATTTTTCACTTGTCATTCTCATGAAGTCTCCTCCTGCTTGTGAATCAATTGTGTTTCTTATGGCTGGAGTAACTCTGGTGTAGAAATTCTGAACAATCATCCATTTAGGTATTTCATGATGAGGACATTGCCTTTCAAGCTCCTTAAATCTCATCCAAGATTCATACAAAGTTTCATCATCCCTTGGCTTAAAAGTTACCATCAAATTCCTCAAATGAGTGGTCTTCCCAGGTGGGAAAAATTGAGATAGAAAAGCTTGAGATAGCTGCTCCCAAGTAGCTATAGTAGCTTGTGGAAGTGAGTCATACCACTCCAATGCTGAATCCTGAAGAGAGAATGGAAATAAGGTGAGCCGAATCACTTCATTTGAAACTCCAGGCTGCCTTTGTGTGCCACATATCATCAAAAATTTCTTCAAATGAGAATGAGGATTTTCAAGTGGACTACCTCCAAATTGTGAATTCTGAATCATTTGAATGAGACCAGTCTTTAACTCAAACTGATTAGCTCCAATAATAGGTCTGTTATCTCTCACATCTGCACATCTAGGAAAAGCATAGTCTAACATGGATCTTCTCTGAGGATCATTTTGATTAACAACTTCATTTTGCCTATTTTGCTCATTTCCTCTATTATCTCCACCAATAGCTCTATTTTGATTCTCCATATCTTCAATTGTTTCCTCTTGCTCAAATCTTTGTTGTTCTTCCTTTTCTACTTCCTTTCTTCTCTTGTATTCCTTTTTGTTGGCTCGACAGAATTTTTCAATTTTAGGGTTAAACAACAATTCAGTATTACTTGTGCTTTTCGATCGTCTCATAAACAAAAAAAGTACCTGAAAAAAAAAGGAACAGCAGTGAAAATAAAAGAAAATAAAAATTCTAATCAGCTTAAAACAATTAAAATCCAACTTAAAAACAAACAATTCCCCGGCAACGACGCTAAAAAATTGATGGTGTGTCCGCAAGTGCACAGGTCACAGTAGTATAGTTTTAAAAATGATATCGATCCCACAGGGAATTGTGCTTAAATTGGAAATAAAAGGATAAGCTAATTAGAATGGCAAAATTTAAAGATATTAAAAATGAAATTTAAAAATTAAAATTGGTATTTGAGGAATTTAACCTAAATCAAACAATCAACTAAATTAATAAAACTAGTTTACCAAAATTTAATTTGATATTTCTAATTATAAAATTGGGAGGAATTAAATCTAAATTCAATAAAAATTAAAGTGATTCTAGAGATTAGATTTTTCATATTATTTGCATGTGGTTTATCCCTAATTTAGCCAAATATATGAGAATTGTAATTTTGAAGGAAATCAATTCTTAAATTTTTGAAACCTTTTTCAAGCATTTCAAAGTTGGTTTTCATTAAATCAAACCCTGTTTTCACGGTATTTCAAACCTAACAAAAACCTAATTAAAGCTCTAATTGATTTTGGAAAGTCCCCTTAATCCTCTTAGCTTATCTTTAACACCAAGAAAACTAAGTTTATTGCAAGATTATCTATCTCAAATATTTACTTTTTAGTCCATCTATTAAGGATTAAAACTTAACTTAATGAGGACCCATTCATCAAGTAAGGCAACAAGCTCACAAGCAATAAATCAAAATGTAACAAACATCATTTAAATGACTAAATCAGTTCAAAACCATAATATAAAGCAATATTTACAAACTCATCTCTAGAATCTCAAATAACTACTCACAAATCATAATTTCAAGTCAAACCCAAGTGTATAAATGAAGAAATAATGGAAATCTAAGTTAAGGAATAGAAAAACCCAGAAGAATGCTGAAGTATCAGCTGCTGGAGAGTTGCAGAACGTCCTCTGCTACTCCTGCTGCTGCCTTCATGTGCTCCTCTCTTTCTTTCCTTCTTTCTTGCCAAAAATGCCTCCTCTCCTCCTTATCGAAAGAAATTAGATAAAGGAGGTTTTATATGGGTCAGATATCTGCCCTAGAATGGGTAAAAAGGTGAAAGATTCCAGAGAAAGTGAGGTATAAAATCAGAGTAACGAAAATGCCACGTCAGCCATTTCCAGTAAAAACGACATAAGCTGAATCGGTTGTGTCGCAAGTTGTGTAACCTGCGGCCTGAGAAAAACAACATATCTGATGATCGACACAACCTGCGACATAAGCTAAATCGGTTGTGCTGCAGGCTGTGAAGCTCTTGGCCATTTTTTAACTCAATTTCAAAAATTTTTGCAATTCAACTCTAATTTCCTCCAAATGGCTACTCTGATCAAAATACACCAAATTTCTCCAAAATTTAACCTACAAAATAAATAAATTTCAAAAATTAAACTAAGAAGTGTAGAAATTATAAAATTGACTAAATATATGTTAATATCTATAATAATAGCTATGAACAAGTGTAAATTATGTGAAAAAATTACACCTAAATGATGATATAAAATGCATGCATCATGGTCCTGCACTCAACTCACAGCCATGACAGTTCCCTTAGTTGTGGAAGCTATGGCATGCAAGTCTGCAATGATTCTAACAATAGGATAATTGTTGAAGTTGATGCGCCGATGGTCATTCAGTCTCTCCAGGGAGCCTCCCCTCTAACAGATATCAAAGGATTGATTGAAGACATTCTTTTGATAGCTACAAGGTTTCAAGAAGTTCATTTCCATTTTGTGCGTAGGTGTTGAAATGACGCAGCTCACTCTTTAGCTGCCAAAACATTATGAGATTTTTCTTTCTCTTGTAACCCTGTCACTCAGTACAATTATGTATTTGGTTCCATGAGGCATTAGCCTTCCTTTCAATAGATTTATATCTTTTCACAAAAAAAAAAATATAGAGGAAATCCTTTCTGTCTTCTCTTTCTCCTTTTCTAGGAAGCTCGTCTTCTATTCTCTGCCAATTCCTATTGCCTTCTCTATCCCTTCAAGCAGGGGAAGGCTCTTCCTTCCTTCCTTGCTTAGTTGGGTTTCTCCTTCCTCACTAAGTTTTGTGAGTTTGGTTGTTTGACAGATCTAAGCAAAATTGGAAAGGGTTCATTTGGATCCACTTGTGGGAGTTCTTTTTGTAGCTCTTTTTGATTGCATGTAAAGGGTTGGCTGTGGTAGATGGTGGCACCTCGTAGGTTCGTAGAATCCCACCTGGAAGGCACAAGTGAGAAGTTAAAGAGTTCTGCCATCATCAACCTCCCCAGCTACCTGTGTTAGCTTGCTAACCTTCTTCAGCTCCATAACCTCTCCGTCTTCATTTTTTGTTGGGTTCTTTTACTTTGACTGATTCTGATGGGCTTTGGTTGGAATTGCCTTTACTTGGCAAGACGGGGTGGTCACAGACTTGCTTGGCAGACGCCTAGGAAAGGCCCCGGTTGCGTGTTGTTCGGTGGGCGGCGCTACCATTGCAAGCTACTGGAGATTTGGCCTAAGGTTTCAATATGTCTTAGGCTTTATTGTATTGGGCTAGATTCAGGATCTGTTAGATGGAATCCTTTGTTTTGGGCTATAGGCTACATTGTGTAATTTTTTTCGGCCATTTTAGGCTTTTTAATTGAATTTTTTATAAAAAAAAATTCAAATAAGCTCAAAATAATCTTTTTCTCTAAATAAATCCAAAACATTTCATTTGAGTCCAAATAAAATATTAATTTTTGAGAATAAAAATATTATTTTCTCTAATTTTTATATATTAAAGTTTATTTATAATTTTCAATAAAAAAAAATTAAAAAATCAACAACATATTCCCACATATGAACATGGAGAATCAAAAATATCAAGAACATCAAAAATCTAAATCTCATCAACAAGGAACCAAGAATCCTAACCCAACCGTGATGAAGTTTCCAAGTATATAATTGAAGGTGATTTGAGACTGTTCAATGCTCTCAATATAAGGAAGTTGAAAGAGATTCAGTGCTACAAAGGGCAAGACATATTCAGGGTTTGCCATGCAGGGGATAGAGCATTAAGAACAAGTGCTGATCCTTGAAGGGGAAAGAGAGTCACTGTTGCAGGGAAGAAGAAAATAAGCTCCCCGTTAACCATGCAGGGAAGAACAATTTCTTTTACATAGTTGATAGAACTGTGATCTTGATTCCAATGAAAATCACTCTTTCTTGTTCTCTAGTGGCAGAAGATTATAAAGTATTCTCGGTGTACACAAAAATAGTACTCTCTTTCTCACAGAAAAGTCAATACTCCTTATAATATAGATGATAGATCTCACATAATTATAATAGTGCATATACACTGGATATACCTAATAATCTTTACTTAGTGGTTATCTTTTATTCAATCAATCGTTACTAAAATGGAAATGTAACGGGCAGTTACCTTAACTGTATTTGTTCATAATATTTTTTAATTTCTTTTTTATTTTATTTTATTTTAATTAAAAATAATAAATAATTCTTAATATTTAAAATTACAAAAAAAATAATATTTTATTATTGAAAAAATATACTTTATTGGAGTAGGACTAATTAGGACTTAAAGAAAAAGTTTTGGATTTATCAGCCAAAAAGATATTTTGTGTTTATTTGATCTTCACCAAAAAGTTCAGGGACTTATTAAAATTTTTTTCATTTCTTTATCTTTGAAAAAAAATTTCAAATTATAATTATGGAAAATTTTACTTTAATTTATTATAAATTTAAAATAAAAATATGAAAATCTTATTTATTTTATATATAAATTTCATTATAATTTTGTGTTTGGATGATAATAAATTAAGTTAAAAAAAAAATCTCATAATTAACTATTCCTAAAAATTTTTTCACAACATCTAAACACATGCCACCTTAAAATAATTTGATAATAAGGACGAGGGAAATTATGAAGGCTATATTTTCTTGATCATGGGAGGTGGAATAGGTCTAATTAAGATCCTAGTTGATTGGCATTGTGACTGTACAAATGAAAAGGGAAGTGAGAGAAAATGAAAGGTGGATAAAAAAAATAGTAAAAAACAAGGACACAGGAAGAGAAATCATATAGTGAAGTGGTAATATTACGTCAAGACCTTACATGAATAATTATATAAATATAGTTATTGAAATTTAAAATAAAAATAAATAAATTACCTGATAATTACAATTTTTTTAAGATTTACTTTGCATATATATCTATTTATTATTGATTTATCATTTTATGTAAATTATTATACATGAAATATCCGATGTATAATATAATTTTTATGGGGAGAACGAGATTATGAGAATATTATTAATAGATTTTCGTTAGATGATTGGTCGAATATAAATTTCATCCCATTACAATTGTTTTAATAATTTTATGATGTATTTAGTTTTATCATAAATCAAATTTAATTTAATATTTCAACTATGTTCCGCACGTTATTTGTATTTATTATATATATTTATAATTTAAATTTTTATATGCACTTTTTTATATTATATAATATTATCATAATATCTTATTTTTAATAATTAATTAAATTTATTATGATAATACTAAATTACCATAATTGTATTTTACTTATAATTAAAATTTGTTCAAAAAAGTTATACAAAAATAAAATTAATGAAATAGATTACTTTGATCAATTAAAATATTATAAATAAAATACAGAAAATAAAATTATTAAGATATGTTAACATTTTAATTAATTTAAATATTATAAATATGATATGAAATTATGGGTATTTTGATTTTATAAATTAAAATTTATTATTGAATAAAGTTGTTGTTAAAATAGTTTTTTTTTTAATTTTTAATTAATAAATAAGAAAGTAATTAATAGCACTAAATAATAATTAAAATAAAGTTTAACTTTTTATAATTATAAAGTTTTTCTAAACTCAACACCCATTATTAGATGCTATATTAATCTTTTAACAAAAGGCAGCAATTGTTGAAAAAAAAAACCCTAATTTTTGTATTGATTTTAGTATAGTTTCTGGAATTCCAACTCTTGATAATGGAGAAAAAGAGGGTTCCAGGCAAGTTCAACTTGTGAAATCATCAATAGCTCTATTTATTTTGTTTCCCAATTAATTTTCTAACAGGATATATATATATATATAGTGAAATCATATATTTAGTTGGTATTTATATTTTTAATATGCATTATTATAGCCAATATTTTTTAAACGTTCATGTTTTTAAAATACACGATAAACATAATATACAAAGTTTATATATAACTATGAAGCTTCCTTTTCTTAATAGAATCCTTTTGATTCTTAATAACAAAAGGGGAGCCGGAGGCCCAACCAGAACTAAGTAGTTCCATGCAGGCTTGGGCCGGGTCTAATAGACGCAAAAAGTTTTAACAATTGGTTAACCTGGGCAACGAGGATCCCAGTGCTAGCAACGTGGTTTACTACTGATTTTTCTTTTTGGGTAAATCACTTTTTTATATTTATATTACATCATAGTTAAAAATTATAATCTTACATTTTAAAATTTTTTTTCTATTAATAATGATTGAAAATATTTTAATAGGTCTCAGGATAAATTATTATTTCATCTCTGAATTTTATCATTATAAATATTTTTATTCCTATATTTAGTTTGATCAAAATTCAATCCATCAACCAAGAGAGATGATAAATAACTAAGAAGAAAGTCAATCAAAATTTAGAGAAAAAAAAAAAAATTGTTGCACTAATTTTTAATTTATTTGAATTTTTACCATTTTAATGTGATGGAGTAACAGTTCAAATGAGGTAACAATGTGACAGATTCTTGATTCTCAATTCTAAGATTAAATCTTTATTTTTTTTAGTGAACAGTGAGATGGGATTAGCCCAGACCTGATTCATTGGTTCTCCTATTCACAAAATCCTTGCTTGATACACAGCCAAAGTGGCAAGCAGAAGCAATTTCTTGTTGTTCAACTTCTTTTTTCTTTATGATTAATATAGAAAAATAAAAATAAACATTAAACTCTTGGATAGATCAAGAACATGTCAATCTGGCTTGCCCTTTCATGGAAAAATATTGATAGAGCCTCGTGATTGGACCCGGGGGGGTCTGTAGTTGTTCCTATTCAAGATTTAACTTACAAGTACTATGCTATTTCAAGAACTTCAAGCCATGTGAAATTGCCTATGAAATTGCTTTTCATTAAAAAAAAAGAAAAAGAAGAAAATATAATAAAGGAAAAAGAGATCAGTATTTTTATACATCAAATGTCTGATTTGTGTTCCCAGATCTTCTTTCTCTATTGGCAAACCACTGAACTGTTCTTCTTGCAATTGGCAGCCAAAGCAGCCGCTGTCTTTCCTCATTTCTATTGTTTCCACCTGAAAGAGACTCTCTAATTGTATTCTTGATACTCAAATTTCTAAATCTTGAAAGAGCAGTGATTTCAGATACTGATCTTCTGCCAGCTGAATTCATAAGACTTGATGTGTTGTGACTAGAAATCGCATTTGAATCTGATGTAGAAGGATGACCTGGAAATGAATCTGGAGGGTAATTGTTAATTGGTCTAAACTTGCTTTCAAACAATCTCTTCATCTCCATTTCTTCCTTGATTTTCATTATTTGCTTGCCTTCCATGGTTCTAGTAGTTGTGAATTGCTCTTTGTTAGAATCCAAAGAAGAGAATCTGTTGCTTGACGTTTCTTGAAGCATCTCTGAGCTCAAGAACATCAAGTCAGAAGAACTCACACTGCTCCATCTATTCTTGAGAACAACATCAGATATGATAATCTTGTGATTGAACTTATGCAAGATATTTTGATCATTATCACCAGATGCATCAGCTTCTTCATCTTGAATTAATGCTTCTTCATCCTTGTTAACCTTTTCAACCTTCCGGAAGCTGCTTCCAATGCTAAATCTTGAAGATCCTTGATGGTTTTCCTCTCTCTGGACATATAGCTCTACACTTGGGTTCTCTTGAAGCTCAGATTGATTCCCCAGTAAGAATCGCATACTATTTGAATATGTGAAGATTGTTGGGTCCTCAGCACTGACCTTGCACCTGCAAAGAGGGCAACTTGAATGTTTTTCAAGCCACTGATCAACACAGTTAATGTGAAAGGCATGTTTGCATTTAGGCAGCAAACGGAGAACTTCGACATCTTCGAATTTCGACAGGCAGACTACACATTCAAGTCCATCTTTAGATCCTTTCAAAGAAGAGAATCTGAAGAAAGGAAGTGACTCTATTACCGTCTTATCAATTCCAGAGTATCGTGATGTTGATCGAATTAGTACAGGAAGACTCTGTGAATCACGGCGAACAGAAGCTCCTCTGTGACAGAATTTGGCATACATAAGGAGAATAAAGGTTAGAAAAAACATGACACACAGAACTCCTATAACAATAGCCAGGCTGGGTTGAAAATTTGAGACACCATCTTGTGAAGATCCTTCATCTCCAACAGAGTTAAATTGTGCTTCAACAGGGAAGAATACAAGAAGGAGATTCAGAAATAGCAAACTTAATAGATTCATCAGAAAAATCAAGGCCTTGAAACTTGCCAGGATTTCAATATTCTGCAGAAAGCATTCTGCCAGAAAGAAAGAAAATATGTATCTTGTGTTTGCAAAACTCTATCAAGGTCAAAATGGGGGGTGGTTTGAGATAGGATTTGTTATGCATATGACCCTTTTTAATATGTCATTCCCCCAAAAGGGTATCAATCTGGTTTGGCAGTTTTCCAGGTTCTCTTAAGCTCTTCTTTGTGTGTCCAAACTTGATAAAACCTTTCTTTAATCCTAATTCAAGTTTTTTAACTTTGAAATTCAGCGGAGAGATATTGTTACATAAAATATTTGTGTTATCTATAAGACTTGGCAATTTTTCTTCCTTTAAGTTAGCCACCATAACAGATGTGTTTGGCTATAAACTTTGCACAAATTTTTTTTATGACTTGATAACCATACTATACATCATACAAAAATAAAATTGAAAGACAGAATCATCCAAATTACTAATTTGGAACTTCTCTTCTCTATCCTGACACCACAGAAGCAGTTTATTCATTTTATATATAAGATATCCATGCCACTTACAATTATATATTATATATCTTAATACATTTGAGACTCTCAATTGGAGTTATCAAAGACAACTTGAAATGCTTTTTGATTGCATGGTAAAATATTTAATCACATTTGTGTCTCTCTACACTTACAAAATAAATTAAGAAAGCTTAAAGCTTAAGTTTTTATTTAAGATCATTTTCAATTTGGCTGATGAAGAGGTTATGTAGGCCTTATGTGTGCTCCAAGTTAAAGTCAATGTTAAGTTTGCATAAGAAAACCAACAAAGTCAAGCAGTCCCCACCTGGCCTTTGAAAGCAGGCAGCTGATAGCTGATCTCATTGCATAGGGCCAAATAGGTCATCAGGCTTCCAATAAAACAAAGCTGAAACTTGCATAAACTCAAATTGATACTTTTTTTTTTAATTATTTCCTGTTATGCAAATAATTAAGAGCCAATCCTCATTGCTGAAGTTTTTTGTAGGTTTAGTACTCAAAACTCAGCTAATTATTTACACAAAAAATAATTTTTTCTTTAATTTTCAGACTAAGACTAAGATTAATTAAATTAATTTTATTTTATTGATTTAATTAATTAAAGGCTTGTGATAGATTAATAGATAAATGTAGGTAAAAATAAATATTAAGAAAGAGTTAGCAAATGGACAGTTAGCTGAAAGAGCAGTTTAAATAATTTACTCTTAAAGTAAGGAGTCAAGAAAAATTACAAATAGTGAACAGGTAATTATCAACAATAATATATATATAAATATCAAACGAGCAGCAACGTTTACAAGCCAAATAATTTAATTCAACAATACAAATTAGATTCTTTTGTTTTATTTGTCTTTAATTTTCTAAGTTTATGCATGTAATTTCAAATTTTGTGTTCACTTTGCTCTCAATCGATCAAAACGTTCTTTCAATTTCCAGTTCACTTACTTTTAATTTAAAAGTGAGATTGAGAAAATTACATTCAGTGTAATCAGTTCCCACAGTTATTAGTTTTCACAATTATTTGATTCAGAAATCAAAGCACAAAGTAAGTAATATATTTTGTATTTACCATGTCCACAAAATCATAAACTGTGTGATAATCAAAATTTTTTTTTAAGGAAATAATTAGCTGTTGAATGATACTGAATTATTTTTAAAATTGTGAAATTTAAATTGAAATAGAAGAATCGACTTTTTCTTTTTATTATAGCGTGGCAGCATTGAAAATAAGTTTTCCTATGTCATATTAATTTAAATTCGATTAATTATGTGACAATCAAAGTCAGAGGTTTACATGATAAATAAAAAGAATTCATGAACCTGAAACGTCATGATGAACTTAAGCCCTTAAAAACAAAAGGTAAGAGTTTTAGAAAAGCAAAAAACATATAGATTAAGTAACATGTTTCACAATTAGAGATTTTCAAATCCATGGCTGACATACTAGGGTTAGAAAATTTATTTGGAATTCTATATCTTTAATTTCATAGAATTATTTATTAATTAGTTGTATTTAAACTAAATTGATAAAATTTGTAAATGAATTATATTTATTAATATATATTTTAACAATGAAAAAGATTTCATTTGTTTAGTACGAACAAATAAAATTAATTTTTATAGAAAATTAATCTTTTGATCTGAAACGATTTTTGCAACTCATTATGAATCAATCTAAATCTGATCAACGCAATCTATTTGCCACCTCTTCTCGTTTGGCTGTTTCAGGCATAACAACTTAAATGAAGAATCATGCACATGTTTTTTTAGAATGAAGACCCGCGTTTAAGTCTATTAAATGAGTTATATGCTTTTCGTCACTAAATTAAATTAAATTAAATATAATAAATGTGTCTATACAATCATTGAATATACAATGAATAAATTTGAATTGTTGATTATAATAAAATCCTCCTGATAACACCATATTTAATAGCTTTTAACAAATTAGAATATAAAAACCTAAAAATATTAATTTTTGAGACGTGATGGTGAAAATCTAAGAGATAAAAAAGAAAATTATGGACGAGAAGTAGGGATGGTAACGGATAGGGTACCTACGAAAATCATCATACTTGAACCCGAACCCGATTAATATTATCAAAATCAGAACCCGTCTTAAATTCATTTAAAATTTATTCTCAACTACCTGAATCCGTCTCAAACCCGATTATTATTACTCGAAAAAATTTGAGTCCATTTAATTTTATATATTTTAATTAATATTTTATATAAAAATTATTTTAATTAATAATTTATATTTTAAAAATATAATAATTTCATAAAATATTTAAATTCTCTTTTATATAAAATAAAATATATAAAAATTTATAAATATTATTATAAAAATATATATTTTATATTTAATTAACTATTTATATAAATGAGTTCGAATAATAAATACTCAATATATAAAATTTAAATCTGATCCGAACTCGTCACGGATATTATTTTTTAAATCTAAACCTATTTCAAACTTAATTATATAATATTTAAATTCATTTTCATGTTATTAAAATTTTATTAGATTAAATATCCATACAAATCTTATCCATTGTCATCCTATCGAGAAGAGTAGCAGGAAATCAATTTGGAAAACCAAGCAGCATGGAACAAACACAAAACCCGGCAGTGTTTCCCAAACGAGCACATGCCTGCTTGGAGTTGGAGACTTCTAATCTAAAGTCAAATCACAAAACATCACAGGTACCAAACTCGTCGCCATTACAAAACCTTGGTCCTTGATTCGTGTTTGGCATTACTCTCTTTACAAAATAGAAAGCCATTTATTGAATTTTAATAATGTTATTAAAATATAAAAATATATAAATACACTTATATATGTAAAATAAAAATACATATTATTAATTTAATATTATAATCAAATAATAAAAAATATTTTTATAAAAAATATTTTTTTTAAAAATATTTTTTTAAAAATTATTTTTTATGAAAAACATTTTTTGTGTATAATTTATTTTTTGCAAAACAAACAAGTCTGAATAGTCTTACATTTTAACAATATAGAAGCAACAAGCATCAACAAACTTACAAGGAAATAATCGGATTAGTTGTATTAGATTATAGGTAATCTTGATCTAATCTCAACATTACATATATTTTATTCCTATTAAGTGGGTTAGAATCATTTGTATGATCCTTGGAATTATGGACAAGAGCCATAAATTATTTATTTGTTCAGAATATTCAATTGTATTATCCATAAGTTGGAATTAGTTAATTTGTTCCTTAAATTTGAAATACACTCTTTCATAAACTTGCAAGAGTCATGCGTCCAAGATTCCACAATTGATTACTTATAAAAATCATAAAATGATAATTGATCACGTCCTTGAGCATGCATGTATTTATTACACTAGATTTAAAAGCGTCACTTCCATGAAGGTGAACACTGATCAAGCAAATCCTTAAAAACAAGAGCACCCCATTACCCATCCATATTGCCTAATCGTTGTAATAAAGCACAAGTGCCGTGACATGATGTACTCCATAACTATCATTGAATGAACCCACATAAATCATCAACTATGCAGGCATGATCACATTTATACAAAAAGAAATGAGGTTGTTGGAATTTTAGATTGAACTGCTTTGACATTAATATATACGAAACAAATTTAGGGATGCTAAAACATTATTACATACTCCTGCAACATTTTATTGCAGCAACTAAGTCGCTAAAAGCAAATAAATAAGCAAACAGAACAGCAAAAACTATCAGGCGTCTTATGGTAAATAAGGTCAAAACCTGGTTTTGCTTGAACATATGGCGATATCTATTGCTCCTGCTGGAAAAGACGATAACTATCAGCTCTGAGCAGAGGCAGCAGGATTGGTACTTGGAAATGAGGCTAAACCACTGCCATTGTCTGGATTAATATTCTCTTCGCTTGCGTGCCTGATAAATTCCTCAGGGGACAAGTGGGAACCATGGCAAGCGCAAACAATTCTAAATTGGTTTGCACCGTATCTGTAAGTTACACCAGAAATTGTTCTGCCATTTGGACCAGAACCTGTGGTGGAAACCCAGGGTAAATCTGGATAGGAACCACAACCCCCAAATTTCACATCTGATGCAATACCTGACTTTATGGCAGGAAAATCAAAGGATAAGCCTTCTGATGTTGATGGCCCAGATGCATCTTTTGCCCTAAGGTTCATGCTGCTTCCTTTTACATCATCTTCATTCTGAGAAGTGGAGCCTTCTTCTGTCATGTGCTGTTTGCCATCACCTTTGACCCGTTCTAATGTCCTCCCATCACACAGTGTAGCTTCAGATGAATTTCGTGAAATTATTTGCATGGCTGCAAGATGCAAAAGGCTAAGTTAAAGAAAATAATTGATTTTGAATCATAAGCCGCTGATCTATAATCATAAGATCATACTGCAAAATGGAAAAAAATATATAAATAATCCAATGTATCAGTAAAATATCCAGAATCTGCAACAACATTATAGTCCAAAATCTGTAATAACATATCAGAGCATAAACATGAGAAAAAAAACTATTAGAATCAGCTTCCAGTTACAAAAAGGAAAAAAAAAGTATATTAGAATCAACTGCAATGTTTTTTTTTTTGAAAAAAAAATGCTATGTTTAAAGTATCATAGACATTGTTCTAGCGTAAAGATGAAACTTTTGACTAGTTAAAATTAAGATGCATACTCTTCCTAGACATGTCTGAGTTCTCTAGTCTTCAAGGAAACTCTGCAAGGTGATAAAGATAGTTGTGGAAGAGTGTATTCACTTGTGAAAAGGAGGCATATTTTCACTGACATTTACATCTATCTGACATTTTACCGTTTATTATTCATGCTTTAAAAGAAATTTAAGGTATAAACTAGTGAAGAATACCAGGAGCAATCTTCAATCGATCATTTTGCTTATCTGAGTTTGATGGACCTCTGCCAGCACAGGAAGGGTGGAACTGCTGAAGATGAGAGAGCAAACCCCATGAATTATCCTTATCCAATGTTGGAAGCTGAACAGGTGAATAGCCAAACATTACTGGCAAATTTCCAGGATTCACAGACTGAGCCCCTGTTCTCTGCTCACCATTTGAAGTAGGGATTGCCTGCATCATTCCAGGCAGAGGATGGCCCGAAGAGCTGGGAACACCGATAGAGTTAGATTCTTTTACAGGAAACGAATATGGCATATTCGCAATATTTACTGATCGAACAGAGAATGGAACCCCATAATTCAAGTTCCCATGCTTAATTTCATTTTCTGATGAACCATTAGGCCTCTTTTGCCCTTTTAAGTCTACAACACTAGAATCTAAAAACCCATGAACCTGCTTTGGACCCTTACGACCACCAGCTCCAAGAAAACTCTTGGAGCCATCATCATGATGAGAGACCAATTTAGAAGTTGAACCCTCTATGTCAGACTCAGCAACATCTTCATTTTCAGCAGTAGAGCCATCTTCTGTTGTTATGGAAATATGTGACGCTTTCTTGTCATGTACATCAAAATGATGAGCATCTCTCTCATGCTTCCTATGATTATTTATCTCATCAAATAATGGTTTACGTTTTTTACCTGCCTCTGGCCTTTTTTCTTCTTCAATTTCAGCAGGTATTTTGCTGCTCAAAACCCAAAGCCCCCTATTATTCAAGTTTATTGAAGCATCTGCATTAGCATTGGCCTTGGACAGGTCATTATAGAAGTTCTCTTGAGGTTTCACTGAATCACTTATTTGAGGTCCAATACTTGAATCCTGCTTCTGGGTACCAGCATGAAGAAAGCTTTTGAAATCATCTACCAATTTGTTACCTCTATCACCTTCTTCTGTCCTAGTATCTGAAGAGCAGCCATTTTTACCTTTGGATTTTGCAGATGACCCTCCGCAACCTAGACCAAGGCTAAGCTCAAGGCCATTCTCGTCCTCCATGTCAGCAATCAAAAGATGTCAACTTCGCAAAGTAGGACCTCCTGCAATCCTCACTTTCACGTAGACCAGCCCTCACATTGTACCCTGGTATAAAGAGAGAACCATCTCCAGATAACCTAGCAAAAAAGTTGATAGTACTGAACGAAGTGAGATAGAAAAAGACAAACTCCATCCCCACAAGATTGCCATAAATAAAAAGAAACTATAGGCAATATAGAAATCATTGATACTAAGACATGGTTTTGAAATTTGAATAATCAAAAGCTAAATCCCAATCCAATTCAATCTTATATGCTATCTAACAGCCCACAAGATTCACTTTTTATCATTACAAGTGAAAATTTTTGTTTGATAAAAATGCTGAACTTGCAAAGAAACAGAAACTTTGCAGAGGACGTATTCATGGTGGTCTCATACAAGTTTGCAGATAGGATTTGGCAACTGCAATGGTTTATTTTAAGCAGTCCACTCATTGTGGATATAACAATTATGCTATTGATAGCACTGAGCAACCAGCTAATATGAAAGACTTCTCATGAAGATAAACCAGAATTCTGAAAATAATGGAATATAAATTGCCTTAAACCAAATGTTCATCTGCCCTGCATCTTAAAAGAAATTAAAAAACTATCTTTAGACACAAGCTCTCTCCAGTACCAGCAAACTAATCTAGGACCCAAATTGAAAGAACCTCTTTTGCATGCTGAGTGAGAGTATGGGTAAGAGAAGTAAACGAGTCTACAAGTAAAGACCCTAAAATTCTTAATATTCACGAACAGATGAAACAAGTAACTCATGTGGCTCAGCTGACAAGAGCAGAGCTACAGCTCTAACAGTGCGGTAAATTGAACCCAATGAAATTTCTTAAATGTTAGTAGTTTTTATTAAATTTTTTTGCTTAATGCCCCATTGAATTCTTCTATTGAATATTTCTACCATAATGTATATAAAATTTGATATATGAGAATACCAAAATTTGATTTAGAATATATTAAAGTTTTATAATTATTTAATTATTTATTGAAGAAATAACTTGAAAATCTTTTAGTAAGATCATTACGTTTAAAAATTTAAATGGCCTAATTATAATGTATGCACTAAAGTATATATATATATTTTTTTTAATTGATAGGTAATCACTAATATTTGTATTTAATACATAATTAATAAACATATCAAATAAATATATACTTATTTTTTGACAATTTTTCATGAGTATATAAATTAATGATATAATTAATATTATTCATTTCATATCAAAATAAAGTTTAATAAATTTAAATTTTAATATATTTTATTTAAAAAATATATTTATTTTTGCTAATGACACAATATTTTGTAAATAGAAAAAATATTTAAAAAATATCTTCTAAATAAATGAAGATAAAATTTTTGCCCCCACTAACCAAAAATTCTGGCTCCAAGCTAAATTTTGAATCCAAATGAAAGGGGTAGAGGAACACACACATGAGACACAGATTTTCATTCTTGTCATCTTCCTTTTATTTGCTTCTCAGCGACTAAATAAGAGTACCCAGATCTGTCCACCATCAAATTATGAAGGCAAGACCAAAAACTACAGAAATTAGAAGTACCCACTAAACAAATATCTATAAGCAGCAAATATTTTGTTCGAATGAGATCCCAAATCAAATTAAAATCCAGAAACACTCAACAGCTACCTATAAAATAAGAAAATCTAAACCAAATTCTCATAGATTCAATCAACAAACAGGGAAGACAAAAAATTCTATAGAACATCAGAATCTCATATTTAGATTAAGGATACAAGCAAGATTAAATATTAAGTGGAAAGAAAAACCTGAATCAAAGGACAGAGAGAAAGGAACAAAGCTCAAGCGTAGAAAGCCCTGTACACAGAAAGAGAGAGATGGATAGCTAATGGGAGAAATGTTCAAAACCAACTGTTCTTAACTTTTTTTTTTAATTTGGGCATGTGATTTTCGTGCAGAGCTAAGGTTGGGGCTTTGGTCTTCAGCTCTATTTTTTTTTTTAATTTTTATTTAAAATTACTCCATTTGCAGCTTTTTATTTTTCATCATTATATTTATAGGAGCGGTTATATAATATCATGGATATTTTTATAAAAATTATTAAATTTTAATTTTTTTATAAAATTTATTAAAATTTAATTTAATTTTATAAAAATTATCATAATTAAAAATTAAAAATTTTTATATTAATTTATTAATTATTTTATAAATAAAATAATTTTAAAAAATCAATAAATTAATTTAAAAATTTTAATTTTCAATCATAATAATTTTTATAAAATTAAATTAAAATTTTATAAAAGAGTTAAAGTAGAATAATTTTAATAAAAATAATATAAAAAATTAATTATCTATAATAATTACCCAATATTTATCTCTTAATTTGCTCAATTTCTTTTTCTCTGGCATAGAACTTTATTAAATTTTTTTAATAAATAATGATTTGAAATTAATTTTAAATTATTAATTTTAGGATTAATTATTAAACCATCATTTTAAAATTTAATTTTAAATTCAGTTTATAAAATTAGTATTGAAACCAATTTTAAAATTAAATGTTTAAAAATTAATTTTAAATCCAATTTATAAAATTAATCAAAGGTGATTTAAAATTAATTTTGATTTATCAACTAATTTAAAAATGTGTCAAATACTTCGTTTATATGTTTGCTCAAAATTAACAGTGAACATTGGATGGTTTTGGTTTATTTGACTTAAAATTTTATAAAAGTAAATAAATTGAATATTTTTTATTTATTGAAAAAAAAATTTTGGGTATTAATGATTGTAACATTTTTTTTTTTTTGTATTATAGTCAAATGGACTAAATTAAATTTGAAAAGATAATAATCAATTACAACATGATCCCTAAAGTTTTATTTGATAAAAAAATAGTTTATAAATTTAAATTCTATATTTAAATTTTTTTTATAATATAAAATATATTTCACATTATTTTTAATTAAATTTTATATTAAAAAGTTATTTTTATTAATTAAAATATATTTTAATATAATAAATAATTTAAAAATTATATAATAATAAAATAATTATATCATAATTTTTTTTTGTTATCAATTACGCAAAGTAATTATATTGTAATAAAATAATAGTTTTTTTATTATCAAAATAAAACTTGTGCCTTTGAGTGATTTCTTTCAAAGTGTCTCAATAATAAATGTTTCTTCTATAGGCAGGCTTCCGGGCAAGTTTTTAAAGATTGCTTTTTGTTCATCATACCAGCAAATCAATGACGGAAGGGATTAGTAAGAGGCACCTAAAATTTTAATTTTTAATTTAGATATGTTTAAATATGAATATATATTTAATAAACTCTCACATTTAATTTTAATAAAAATTTAAAAAATTAAATTTTTATTGACTCAATCAAATTAAAAAATTTTTAACCCCTATTTATAAATTTTCTTTTTAACTAATAAAAGAAATTAAAAAAAATTCAAACACAGCTTAACATGCTCCTATAATCTATTGGGTGCAATTGCGATTATTGTGTGGAATAATTAATGTTTTCTTAATCATTAGCTTTTTGCTTCTTCATGTGAAACAAGAACCATTGCAAATACCCAATAATGCTTTCCTTTGAACCATATCGGAGAATGCCAATGAAAAAATGGCACAAATAGGACTCTGCAGATGGAATTGTTGGCTTATCGCCGAAATATTTCAAAGTGTCTCATAATAAATATTTTTTTCCATTGGCAGGCTTTTAGGCAAGTTTTTAAAAGTGGTTTCTTGTTCACCGTCGCCAGTAAATCAAATTAATGACAAATCCAAGGTGCTGGCAAGAATCACAGCCCCTAAACTTTTAATTTTTAATTTAAAAGAGTTTAAATATAAAAATATATTTAATAAATTATCATATGTAGTCTTAAAAAATTTTTAACAAAAAATTTAAAAGTTTAAGTTTTTTGTTGACCTAATTTAAAAAAATAATTCATAAGCTTATTCTGATAATTTAAAAGATTATTTTTATTAATTCAATTAAATTAAAGCTGTTATTTTAAAATTTTATTTTAAATAATTTTTTTAAAAAAAAATCAGCAAGTCCACCCACCCAAACCACCAACCTCCTCCAAAATCTACTCCTCCCTCCACCAAGCCCACAAGCATCTCTCTTCATTCATTATCAAACTCAATTCTCTCTGTTCCCAATAATGGGACGAGCTGATGCAAGTAGGCTATGGTGATTATGAAGCTAGAACGAACGAGAACTCTAACTCAATTATAGACAAGGTCGATAAAAAGATGAGGGATTGTTCTATCAAGAATAAGAGGTCCAAGCGGCTACTTTCGCCATCGTCGATTGCTGTGGAAAGGAGGTTTGTTGATGACAAGAACATTAGACGAATAAATGGTTTGGATCCTCGTGGGACTATATTAAGGGCTCTAGATCATGTTTACCAGTTTCATGGCCAATAATTATTGAGATATTTGGAAAAACATAGTAGAAATAAAGGCAAGTATCCGTGATTTTTGTTGCATTGTGATTGATTAATGATCATAGAGTTGCCAATTTTTTTTCATCAAATTTAGATGAGATTTTTACAAAAAAGAAAGTAATTTTTTTAGCAGTTTTTAGAATGATAAATCAAAAAATTAAATTTACAATCCAGTTGAATTTAGGAGCGAGAAAAGAAAAATAAACTTGTAGTTTATTTTATTCATAATTCTTGGTTTTGGAATGTACAACCTTGTTGATTTTGGAAGATTATCCCTAATTTCATAATGTAGATGGCTGAGAGGAATGGGTGAGCATTGATGGAGCTTTGAGCTGACTTGGGTGAGACATCTTGGTGTTGCTGAAGGAATTAAACCCAACCTGATATGGTATCTTGGTCGAGAACTGAATTGAGGACATGTAGATAAATTTTCAGTTGTATTGATGAAAGAGGATAAAGTGGGCGTGAAATGGGTCTGTTTGAAGGGAGCAAAAACTGAATGTTGTGAAGCGAATTAAGCCTTGGGACTTTTGGTGGTTCAGCCAGCAGTAAAGAAGTAGGAGTGTGGCATTTAGGGGTGTGCAAACGGTCGGTTCGGTTCCGAACCGAACCGAACAGATAAAATCGAAAATCGAAAATCGAAAATTTTAAAAATCGAGCCGAACCGATTGATAAGAGAAAACCGAACCGAATCGAACTGATAAATTTCGGTTCGGTTCGGTTTTAAATTGATCAAACCGAAATTTATAAAATTTCATATTTTTAACATTAAATCTAAATAATAAAAACATAAAAACAAAAAAAAAATAGAAATCAAAACTCAAAAATCTTTAGGTTCGGTTCGGTTTTCTTTGATTTCGGTTCGGTTCGATTCAATTTGATTAAATTTTTTTTTGATTTCCTATATATATTAATAATTTCGGTTCGGTTCGGTTTTTTTGATTTTTTTATGAAAATAACCGAACCGAACCGATTAACTGAAATTATCAAAATTATAAACCGAACCGAACTGATTAAATTTTAAAACCGAACTGATTAAACCGAATTAATCAGTTCGGTTCGGTTCGGTTTTTCGGTTTAAACCGAAAATTGCACACCCCTAGTGGCATTTATAGGAAGTGGCTTCCTAGAGTGTTGTGTGTAGGAGTGTGCGGTTCCGATTCCTTTTTAGTTCTTTGTAAGAACCCGAATTGAACTTAAGTTATTTCATTTTTTGAAACTAAAAGAAGAATCAAATTTCATTTCTGACTTAGTTTTAAATGCTTTTAGTTCCGGTTCAATTTTAGTTTTAGCTTCAGTTTCAATTCTGATTCAGTTCGATTCTTGATTCCTATATTTAAAATTACAGTGTTATTATATTCTTTAAAAAAAATAATTATACATTTCTAACATCAAAACATCAATAAAAAATAGTAGTACTAATATTAAAATAACAATATTAATATCAAAAATAAAATATCAACTAAGTAATATAAAAATAATGACTTACTCAATAAAAATACTAAAATCAAAATAATAATTTTCACATAAAAATATAAATAGTACTAAATATCCATAATAAGTTATAAAATATTTTCATTCAAATTATAAAATAATAGCAAATCAATGGGAATAATATGGGTTAGATTAATGTAATCTAAGCCAAAAGCACAAAAGTAGATAGTTTTGGACTTAAGATAAATTCTTTATTTTATTTTCATTTAACTCTTTAAAGTTAAAATTTTATTGGATAATATACAATTTTTACTTATTTAAATTTTGAATCACAATAATAAGTATTAAAAATAAATTTAATTTTAATACAGTAGTTGTTTATAAAAATTTTGTAGATTCTAATTAAATTTTTTTTAAAATTAAAAATAAGAGAGCTAATGTACTGTTTTAGTTTATGCTCTCTAGTATCACAACAGACCTCATAATATTCGGATCGTATTGCTGGCATTTTGAGTGGGCCATAATTTATTCCTATGAAACAAAATATTCATAAATTAAGTCACTTCATAATATATATATATATATATATATATATATATATAACAATCTTTTTTAAGCAAAGGACAGAAGGCAAGCTAAACAACATAGCTTCTAAGAAAAGCAGCACCACAACTATCTTGCAGAAGATAAATACCTAAATTAACAGGAGAATGCTTAAAAAAATGAACACCAAGAGAAAGAGTCTTCCCTAGATTAGCAAGCCAATTAGCAGAGTGATTCCTCTCCCTATACACAAGATGAATTCGATCTTCCGAGTCTCTATTGAGCAACTCACGAACTCTTTCATCCAAGCTGTAATGGAAATTGTAACATCCTAAATTTTTAAATTTATTATTTTGTGAGTAATATTAATATTTTAATTTTATTTAAATTTTAGAAAAATTATTTGAAATTTTTCGGGTTTTAGAAATTGGGTTCAATTTTCTAAAAATATAAAACTTTAATGATTTTTAAAAATTAATTTAAAGACCACGTGGCAAAACTAAAAATATATTTGGATTCTATAGATTTTTCTGAGTTTTCTGAAATTTTTTCGGAATTTTTAGACTTCGTTTTCGGTCCCAAGGCAAAGTAAAAATTTAAAATTTTGTATCTTAAATCGAACCGATCGAATCGAACCGGATCAGATCGGACCGGTTGAATCGGACTGGCCTTCTTCTTCTTCTTTTCTCCCCTTCCCCCGCGCGTCCCGTCCCTCCTCCTTCCCCTCCCGTTTTCTCTCTCCTCCCTCACCCCCAGGCCGCGCTGCCACCACCTAGCCTTCCCCACCTCACCGCAAGCTGCACTTTGACTCCCACGTAGTGAAGCTCGAGCGGTGGAAACGCGGCCAAGACCAGATGTGCGCGCGCCGTTTCGGCTTCCCGGCCGAAATCCGGCCATCAATTGGGTCGAGTCTTGTGTTAAACACTATCTACACCTCGAGAGCTTTCCATAGACACCAAGAACACCAAAATCCATCGAGCGGTTTATCCAATTTTTGTTCGGAAAGTTTTAGCTCATTTTGACTTTTGGGCTAGATTTCTCGCAAATCGTGAACCCCTCGAGAAAACTGAGAGTACCAGAGCGCTCCACTCGTCGAGAGTTTCGCGGCAATATAAATTTCAAAATTTTTCGACATCGTTTTTCGGTGAGTCTCACGAAAATTCGCAGTGTTTTTTCGAGCATTAAATGAGCTTAGAAAAATTCGTAAAAATTTTATACTAACCCCCATATTGTGGGCTTCGTGTAGGTACCTTCAATTCGCGAAAATTTAACAGTTGTTTGGGTCTGTGAATTTCTGGTCAGACAGACTGGCTACCGAAAAGTCTTGGAATTGGATCGAGATTTTAGCTACCCCACCGTTTTCAGATGCCCCGAGCGCGTTCCCGAGATCGGAATCGGCATAGATAAACCCGAACCTTGCTTTTTCGTAATTTTCTAATGCTTAAATGGGATTAAAAATCTATAAAATATTCGTGATAGCTCAGAAAATTATGATTTTTTTTGCATTAGCCTAGTAATATTGCTAAGGACTGCGGGGTAAAATTTTAGAATTTTTAGAGTTTATTTGGGTAGTTTTTGTAAAAAGAGTCAATTATAAGGACTAAACTGTAATTTTACATATTGTGATTGATGACTATTTGGATGGGCCCAGGAGGAGCTGTGTGATATGATTGAGTTGTGAGTGTATGGTTGGTGGATATAGAAGTGTGTTTTAAACCCATTTGCAGGTTGGGTAGATCCTAGGTATAAGGGAGATTCTATCGGATTTTCGGCACGACTTAGGACGTCTTTGGTCTTTTTCTTAGTTTGTATTGAGTCAAATTTATTAAATGATTGTAATAAAATTGTCAGATGAGCTGGGATAGCCTTCTTCCTCCGCCCAGTCGCCACAGTGACTGCTGTCAAGTCTGTGAGTAAAATATTAAGTTTAATTATAATTTCGATATTATTATATATTCAAACATGCCCATGCATCACTTATATGTAAATATCTATGTAGTTAAACTCTAGGCACATTTTATGTTGCATTCATAAACTATTAAGTGCCATGGATGTTGTTGTGGTAATTTAGAGCAGTGTGCGTGAGTTGGCGTGCTTGTGGTGTGGTGTTGGCTATGGACAGGACGAGAGACATAACTTAAGATCTTTGCTGGGGCCCGGTCCTTCAGAGTAGACACGGCTTGAGTTCTTCATTGGGACCCCAATTTGATTTATTAAGTGAAAGTCCAAGCTTGAGTTCTTCGTTGGCACAGTTTGGATTAAGAGAGCTGTATAGGGGATCAGCTCCCATATATGTATTGTTTGATATTATCGGGTGTGTGAGTGCTCCAAATTACCTTTTTGCTGTTATGATGTAAAAATATTGCTGATGTTGCATTTCACTCTACAGGGTGCATTAGCTTTAGATAGTTATAGAGATTATGGTTAAAATTGATATTTTACTCTCTGAGTCGAACGCTCACTCCTGTTCATTATTTTTTAGGCTACAGGAGGATTTTTGTTGTGGTTAACCTGCTTTTCTCCTTCGCAGGTTGTTTATTAATGTTTGTGTAATTCTATTAACTCTTAGAATTTCCGCATATGTTAGAAATATTTATTTGTTTTGGGGACTGTAATATAATTGTCATGTTGGGCCTGTAAACTTATTATTATATGCATGTTTGTTGGACTGGATGAGGGAGCTGGGCTCCCATTTATTTTTATGACATTTGAGTATGTGGAGGGTGAGCTGAACTCCCCAATTAATTATATATTGTGTTTACAAGTCGGGTGAGTCAAAAACTCCCCGTTGAAAGGTCCACTTTATAGCTGGACTCTATCCGGTTGAATTCTTGAAATAGGGCCCAAATGGGCCTTAGAGTTAGGTTAAGGAATAGTTAGGCTTACTACGGGCCTCGGGGGCTCTAGGCTGGCCCAGGTCCTAGTGCCGGTCCTGCCCATAGGTTGAGTCGTTACAGAAATTGACAACCGTATTCCTCTAAGCAAGACTATGAACCATAGTCATGCTATCCGATTCCACCAACACTTTCCTCATGCCACTGTCCCAAGCTGAAAGAAGACCAATGAAAATCGGCCAAAGCTCCGCCATATTAACTGAGTAACTACCTAGATTAGCAAAAAAACCACAAAGCCAATTTCCTATGTCAAGCCTAATTGAACCGCCCGCAGCAGTTAACTCACCATCAGTGGAAAAAGATCCATATAAAACGTACATATATAAAATTGGTTCTTCGGTTTGGTTCAGTTTAGTTCAGTTTCAGTTTGATTTTGGTTTGATTCTCAATAAAGAATCAGGACTGAATCAAAACAGTAAAATAACTTTGGTTCAATTCAGTTCGGTTCTTACAGAAAGTTTTTTTTTTTTTGCAGGAACTGTGCACAACTCTTGCTATGTGTTTGAAATGGTCTGGTGATCTTGGGTGTGAGCGAGCTAAGGTGGAAATGATAATGAATGATTCGTTCTCGGAAGATTATCAACAAGATTTAATTTGGGGCTTAGTGATTATTGAAGTAACAAATTTACCCTTTTTATTATTTTGTGTCATGTATGGTCCACCTAAAAATAATAAAAAAATGTGAATTTGATGATCCCTTAGCAAGGACACACCCCTATTTTCAATTTCAAATTTAGATAAAATAATTAGATTAAAATATCAAAACTCACAAATGTTTGAATTTTTAGAGTTATTAGGCTTAAATTAATTCTAAGTCCACCTAAGCTTTCCTATTGGAATTCCTTGATCATCAAGAAATAAATCGATAAGGATGTTTTGGAAAATGAGAATATTGTTAGCTAGAGAGATGATGCTAATTAAATGCTTGATCGTCTCACATTTGGCAAATCAATTGGTTTAGTTGTGTTTGTTTTGTGTTTAATGTGCATATGATTATATAGTAAACTAATCTTAGAGAGATTATGTTTGACATTGTTATTTAATATTTTTTTATACAATTAGCTCTAATTTAAGATTTAAATTCGAGACTTCATAATTTTAACGATAACTCTACTACTAAATTAAAACTCATTATCATTTATTATTTGACGTATTATTAAGAAAATAATTATTTAAAAATATTTAAAGGTATAACTAAAAAAAAAATCCTTGTACTTCTCAAATTTTTGCAATTCTATCCCATATTATAAAAATTACCAATTAAGGTTTAAACTTTTTAATTCTTACCAATTCTAATTATAAAAAATTTTCCCAATTTATTTTAATTTATTCTATAGAAATTGCCAATTAAACCATAAATTTTTTAACTCTTACAAATTATAATTGTAAAAAATTTTCCCAATCTATTTTAATTTATACAAAATTTTAAATTACTTTTAAAATTGAGAGTTAATCAACAATTCAATTTGGATTAATTTGCTTGATAAGAAAATAATTCAACATGAAAATATGATAAAATAGTGATGAATGAAATGAAAATAGAAAGTGAGATACCTAAAATGACATGAAATAAAGTAATATTAAAAGGCTTATAACCTTTAAATATTGATGCGAAATTGGTTTTGAACAAAATAGAGTGATAAAAAATAATTCATATAATCAATCTCAATTAGTCTTAAAGACTTAGTTATTATTGTCGTTGTATATATTTTAATTAATTATATGTAACTTCTATAGTAAACATTTAAGGAAAATTTATATTTTAGTTTTTAGATAATATAAGGGATGACAACGTGTAAAACACTTATCAAAATTATCTATATAAAATATTATTATAATTAATAATTTATATTTTTAAATTTAATAATTTTAGAAAAAAAAATGCTTAAAAAGCTTGTACTTTCAATTTTTTTTTTGCAATTATATCTCAATTTTTACCAATTATACTCTATTGTTGCCATGATGTTGCAGCTAACGCGGTATCTTTGTTAGTGAGATAATGGTTTTATTAATGGTAGGGTAAAATTTATCAGAGTTAAAAAGTTTAATTACTAATTTTTATAGTATAAGGCAGAATTACAAAAGTTTAAAAAATACATGATTTTTTTTGTAATTATCTCATATTTAAATTTAATATATTTTAATCATAAAAATTCAAAATAATGAATAATATTTTACACTAAAAATTAAAAAAAAAATATATAATTTTAAGCTTTAAAATGAGTTGATAAAAAAAAGAAAGTAAAGGAATTTTTAAAAATATTTAATTTGATTTGATCTTAAATTTTTAAAAATATTTTAAATATCTATTAAATATTATTTAGAAATCTGCGGCATAAATTAAATTTGATTCACCATAAAATAATCATATTCACTTATATATATATTTTTTTTATTTAAGTATGTAATATTTTCACGGTCAAATCGAACTCCTAATCTCACAGGTAAAGTCTACTTAAAATTAGCTCTACATTATTAATCCAATAACTTATATAACCATCTTTACTTTTATATATATGTATTTTAATCATAAAAATAAATTATATATTTTATATATTTATAAATATGAGGTGTATTATTATTTTTAAAAAAAATTAAAAAATATTTTTAGATTTTACACTTTAATACTTATGATTGTGGTTTAAATTTTTTAACATAACAATACAATAAGTTTTACTCTATTAATACTTTAAAGACAAAATTAAAATTCCACACAATTCCTCTCATTTCCTATTTTTCTTTTCCCCTTTGATCTTTTTCTAAACTCACCGGTGATTACCCTTACATTGGTTTTTTTTTTTTTTTTTAATTTTTTATAATAAAATCTTAGATTCGTGTTCGTTTAGAACAGAGTTGGATATTTCTCCTCAGTCTATGTGCCTTAAGAACATATCTAAAGGTCCTATTCTCTCCGTTATTAGCACTTTGTTTTCTCTTCTTAGCAGAATTTTGTTTTTTATTTTTATAATAGTTGGATATTTGAAATACAACGTTAATCATTAATTTCTTTTTTAGTTTGAGGTAGGGGTAAGTATTCGGTTCAAAATGAATCGAATCAAATTGAATTAAATTATCAAAACTGAATTACTATATTTTAGAACCGAACCGAACCGAAATAAATAAAAAACTGAATCGAACAGAACTGTTCTATTTCGGTTCGGTTCGATTCAAATCGATCAGTTTCGATTTTTGCTTATTTTTTAAATTAGACTTGATTTTTAAGTTATTTGATTTAATTTTAACCTTAGTTGGAACCTAATAACTATTAATTAATGAAATTTAGCAATTTATATATATAATTACATATAATTCATAAATTTCTCATAAAAATAAATTAATTCAAAAATAAAAAATATTATTCGGTTCGGTTCGGTTCAAATTGATTTTTTTCTCCAAAACCGAATTGAATCGAAATAACTGAATTTTTTGAAATACAAAATCGAACCGAACAAAATTATTAAATTTAAGATGGTTCAGTTCGATTTTTCGATTTAAACCGAATAGTGCTCACCCCTAATATGAGGACTTTAAATCTTTAAGTACGAGTAATATTTTTTTATTAATGAAATCTAGTAGTGCAATCTATTTCTCTATTATTGTTTAGTGATTTAATATCCTTTTGCAGATCACAAAGATAACAAGTTATTGAAAGGACAATATTATAGAAGGCTCCTTTAATTTTCCAAAACAGAAAAGGAAAAGTTACTATTTAAAAATTATTTTATTGTCATTAGATGATCTCAGAACAGAAAATTTTAATTGCTAATATATGTTTTTTTATAAAAAAAAATAATTATGCTATATTTAATTTATAATTCTTATCAATAAATTACAAAATTTTATTAAAAAAAAAGTTTAAAGATGATGTTTTAAAGTCCTCAAAGTGGCAATGTAAATTAAAATAATAATTATTTTTTAAAAAATGTATGGAATCTCTTAGTGTATAACGTTATGCACTCTTAATGTATAACTGACAAATTATTCACTCCACAAGCTATTGTGCATAATGAAAGCGTTAACTTACTAGAATTTATCAGAATGTGATTAGAAATGTTAAATTTTGCCAATGTGAGCATAGCCTGTGATTATGCTAGGGGAATTACAGGTGCCATGGCACCCTAGCTTAGTAAAAAAAAAATCCTTTACACAAGTGTTTTTACAAAAAGAAAATTATAAATATATATAAACATATTAAATTTCACTTTGGCCCCTAAAATTATTTGCTGTCTCCATTGAATATAATCTAATAGTCATGACACCTTTGTAATAATTTGAGAGTTAAAGTTTTGAATCACAGTATGATAAGTAGGCCTTAAGAGTTTATAGTGTCTTTGTTGATCTTAACGAGGGATTATTGAATGCACCTAGTGCATATGCATCCTCTATTTAAATATAAGGGTTCCATCTTCTTAAAATAGAGGAAAATTTGACTTCTTATTTCTAAGAAAACACTTTTTTTAGTGCTACCCATTCATTTAATAATTCTTTGATTTTAATAATTGATTCTGTCTTTTGAACTTTTTATTTTAATTTAATTTAGTTTTAATCATATATTCTAAACAAATTTTATATAATATTTGTTAATTATTTTTAAATAATAATTATATGTTATATTAATATAGCTATTATTACAAATTTAATTATTATCTTATGTGTTTTTATCTTTTTAAGATATATATTTAGAGTAGAGATATATGTTGTTGTAATTTATTTCATTTTATTTATTTTTTTTCATAATCTAACCAAACATGAGAATCATGCATTCCAAAAAAAAAATTGAAATTATATAAAAAAATAATAATATCATGTTGGTGTTGTAGGGATAATTCAGTGGTCAACATTTTATACATATCCTTTCGATCTATGGCGTTTGAGTTGTTATACCATAAAAAGTTTGAGTTGTATTTTACTAACAGTTTAAGCTTTTGGTACGGTGAGAAGCGCTTGATCTCACAATTGGCATTAGAGCTAAAATTATGAGTTTAAATTCCTAACAAGTGTTGGGGGATTAACACTGAATGGAGATAACAAGCACTCGGTGCTCCATATTAGATTTTTATTAATATATTTTTTTTCAAGAAAGCTACTTTTTCAAAAAAAAAATGTTCCAAATAAAAATATTGAATTTTGACAAAGAAATGCCTACTGGGAAAATAATACTGTAAATAGCTCGACTTGACATTTTGTAGTGTAATTAATCTTTTTAGCATAATTAATTGTAATTATCAAACATTCTTTTTAAAATTATTAATATATGGTATTTTCATAATTAATTATAATTATAAACGTAATTTTTAAAATTATTAATATATGGTAATTTCAATGAAAATGCTGTCTAGCAAGTCAACTTGCTGTAAAATTTTATCTTCACCATCATCCTATTTTAATGCCTTCCAATAAAAAAGATTTTGTTTGAGATGCTCATATCTCATTCTTTAATTTGTTTACTTCAATGCAATAAAATATATTTTTAGCAAGAAATCAAAACAAATTATGGTTATAATGATTAATTACACATGTTATGCTAATAATTGCAAATGGGTCCAGTCTAATATGAGTCCATTCGGAAATAATTAGGCTTTAATTGAAATTTGAATTCTAGATTGACTCAGTATAGTTGGTGGATTTACACTCTCGGAGGTTGAAATTAATCGTTGAGGCCAACTATTCTGCGAGTAGGTGAAAGCATACAAGCGTGTTTGTGGGGTAGCTAAGCAGATTTCTGTAGTGCCATTTTGCAGGATACGCAACAGCAGTGAGTTATTATTGTAAGGATATGGTTAAATTGGTAAGTTTTGGAAGGAAAACAAATGGAAATTAGATCAACCTCCACGTCAAACCAGGCTCAAAACCAGAAAATACTGCCTGTAGATATGTCAGAAAATGGCAATACATTATCTTTCTATTACCAGTTGACTTGCTCTTGGGTGTTGTATGTGGTGCTATTGTTGGTTAATCCAGAAGGGCTTTTCTTTAGAATTTCTTGCAGTTTTGCAATGTAAATATATAAATGGGCTCTAAAAAGTATGATTAAGTTCACAACTTAATATCTTTATGTGCATACAGTAGCAATAATTCTTCTCCCTCAGTTCTCAGAGATGAACTATTGATTTGCGTGTGACTTGCTGTATAGAAGTAGAAAAGCTTAATCTTTCTATTAATTATATATATATATATATATTTGGTTTTAGCTAGCTTGAGGTCCTTAGACAGACGAATCTTGAAGCAAGAATGGCAGGTGGAGGATTTACAGATACAGGAAACCTTAAAAGGGCTCATCTTTATGAATATAGAATAACAGGTCATTTCATTTTCGCTTGCGTTATTGCAGCTTCAGGGGGATCCCTTTTTGGGTATGATCTTGGTGTTTCAGGTAATTTTTCTTTTCTTCATTAGCTGTGAAGCTTTTGCCTCTTCTTTGGATTACAAATTCAGCTTAGTTTAGATCTGTTGCGGACTCTTTTCTTTTCTTACATGACTTTCTTTGAGATTTAGGAAAAGAATTACTGTTAATTTCAAAAGTTTTTAAGTTACTGATCTTCTGCGCTGGTTTCAGGTGGAGTCACTTCCATGGATGATTTCTTGAAGGAATTCTTCCCTACTGTGTATGAAAAGAAGCATGCACATCTTCACGAGACAGATTACTGTAAATATGATAACCAAATCCTCACCCTATTTACTTCCTCCCTGTACTTTGCAGCCCTTGTTGCCACATTTGGAGCCTCACATGTAACCAGAACTAGAGGCCGGAAAGCTAGCATCCTTGTCGGATCTACTAGCTTCTTTATTGGGGCAATTGTCAATGCATTTGCAAAGAATATTGCAATGCTGATCATAGGGAGATGTTTTCTTGGTGGAGGAATTGGATTTGGCAACCAGGTGAGCACAATTAATAGTGAGATCCAAGCCAAAAAAACAATGTTGTATTATCGTGTCCTCAATCTTCACCAGTAGTATTCTTACTGAGATCCTGCTTTCTCGTTGAAAATGGTGCAGGCTGTTCCCTTGTATCTTTCAGAAATGGCTCCTGCAAAAATCCGAGGAGCAGTTAACCAACTGTTTCAACTAACAACTTGTTTGGGGATCCTGGCTGCAAACTTTATAAATTATGGAACTGAAAAGATTCATCCATGGGGATGGAGGTTATCTCTTGGTTTGGCAACTCTTCCTGCTACAATAATGTTCGCTGGGGGAATTTTCCTTCCTGAGACTCCAAACAGTCTTATAGAACAAGGCAGGCTAGAAGAAGGAAGAAGAATACTGGAGAAAGTTAGGGGTACCACACAAGTTGATGCTGAGTTTGATGATCTTGTCGATGCAAGTAATGCAGCACGAGCCATAAAGCATCCTTTCAAGAATCTTCTTAAACGCAAGAATCGCCCACAGTTGGTGATTGGGGCTTTGGGAATTCCAGCATTCCAACAACTCACTGGAAATAACTCTATACTTTTCTATGCTCCAGTAATTTTTCAGAGTTTGGGTTTCAGCAATGATGCAGCTTTATTTTCATCTGTTATAACCAATGCAGCACTTGTTGTTGGTGCTCTAATGTCCATGGCTTTCGTGGACAAATTTGGCAGAAGAGCTTTCTTCTTGGAAGCCGGGGCTGAGATGTTCATCGTCATGGTAACTGAACCTTTTAGGCTTTTTACTTTCAACTCTCTCTGCATATATATATGTATGGAGTGCATATATCACTTTGATCATTTCTTTTTTGCAGGTAGCTGTGGGCATAACTTTGGCCTTGGATTTTGGAGATGGGAAACCAATCCCAAAAGGAACTGGCCTCTTCCTTGTGGTTGTCATATGTTTGTTTGTCTTGGCTTACGGACGGTCCTGGGGGCCTCTCGGCTGGCTAGTTCCGAGCGAGATCTTCCCCTTGGAGACAAGGTCGGCTGGCCAGAGTGTGGTGGTCTGTGTTAACATGATATTCACTGCTCTGGTAGGACAATGCTTCTTGGTGTCTCTTTGCCACCTTAAATATGGAATTTTCTTGCTGTTTGCTGGCCTGATCTTTGTCATGAGCTCCTTTATCTACTTCCTCCTGCCGGAAACGAAGCAAGTACCAATTGAGGAGATATATCTACTCTGGCAAAATCACTGGTTCTGGAGGAAAATAGTGCCAGACCAACAAAGGAAGTTGGGATCACAAGTCTAATTATCTTCTATAACGAGGAATGAAACGCATATTGTTCTACTTCATTTTCCATGAATTGTTCTACTATGTATTTTAATACTTATCCACGAATAATTGAGCCGTGCATTTTCATATATAAATCTTCTGCTCAACAAATTAAATTTTAAAATTTGGTCATTTTAGATATCAAAATGCTAACTCCAGAAGTTGCCTTCAAAAATTAAACAAAAATTAGCCAAAAAATAAAGAATTTGATTATATTAGCCTCAACTATTAAGCAAAAAGAGGAAAGAAAACATTTAGTACTGTTATGCAGCATGCTAGCAGCTTAGCAAGTTCAGAGGCTTCCCTGTGGTGCAGGATCCAGATAATGCTCAGTCAATCTTTCTTTCTTTTTGGGATTAGGATGACTTACATAAGCCTATATATTTTATAGTAATGGACATGTCTTTGTTTTCAAATAAAGCAATTAATGATGGTCTCTCTCTAGAAACTAGAAAGAGATTTCCCTCTTTGATTTTTCCTTTTTTTCTTTGAGACAAAGGTCTTCTTTGTTGTCGGTTCCTGATATCATCTCTTGCCCCTTCCGAGCAAATGCAGCTCTCCTCCTTTTGCCCAGACGTGAATCTCTCCCTCCCCACCTTCAGGCGGGGTTTGTATATAAATTTTATTGTATTTTTTAGAGTGTAGGTCTGTTTCTTCCTTGTGAGGGTATCTTTGTGTGTCTTGCAAAATTTAGTTTGGTTTTCCCTTTGCTTGTGGGTGCCTGCTGCAGATTTGCTACACAATTCAAAGAGGAATAGTAACTCAAGGGACGATCAAGACACCTCTTCTTGATGGTTCCCAGTCCTAAAGGCTAGATTAGAATCTTTAGCCAAGTTTGTCCTTGGTTTTGAGCGTTTCGATGCCTGTTTCAATATCCTCCTTTGACCTGGTTGATCTGTGCAGCGGCTGTGGTTATTGCATTTTTTCGGGTCATGCTCCAACATTAGCCGAGGTTTTTTTTTAAATGGGCTGTGGGCCTTTTTCTTATAATGCTGAATGTTGGGATGTAAGACTGGTTCTTTTAAACTAGGCTTGGGCATGTATTCTAATCTTAATGAAATATCCTCTATTTTTCCTTTTTTTTTTAAAAAAAATGTCATGCCTCTCGTCATAGTCATACAGCAACGAACTTGTAAATGAAAGCGATGTCGTTTTTGACTTTTTCTCACACTGGATTGGCGTAAAACAGATGGGGACCACTGTGTCAGTGTCCAGTGTCTGTAATGTACCCCACCCTTTTGTCTCTCAGCTTCCATTTCTGCTGAAGCTGACAGAAAGATATAACTGTGTATAATTAATAAATTCAACCAACCCAACCCCATCTCCAAGTTGCAAATGCCAAAAGGCCAAAAATCATACTCTAAAAAGGAGAGAACTTTTTTTTCTTTTTTCAGAAAAAAAAAAAATCAGTGAACAACAATGGCGATCTGCAAACAGTGCCGATGAAGATTCTCACCGATTTTTGCTTCTGTTCTAAAAGACTGTTTATATTTCTTTTAATGGGTTTAAGTTAAAAAGGAAAATTAGGTTAAGTCCCTAGAGTGATGAGCCAGAACTGAGCTTGTTAGGCACTTTTGTAAGCTAAAGCTCAAACCTTGGCCTTTTCGTCCTTGTCTACGACAAATTACTGAGGTTCGGGTATCTCTCATATTTTTCTCTTCTCAGCTTATATTACTTAAAATTAGTATTGTCGTATTGTGTATGATCACTTTGTGCCTGCTTGGCTGCCGAGAAAGTATTGCTCAACTCGGTTCAGTTTATTCTTAATTTCTTGCTTCTTTCAGTTTCTCCAGAACTTAAAGTAATTGCTTTTATTTTTAATCTTTTGTTTTGGTTGTTATGCTCTGTCAACTCTTTTTTTATTGCTTTTATTTGTTCCATGCAAGTCAAAATCTATAATTGGGGTCTTTCTTCGTTAATTTTCCCATTCTTTCTCTCTTTTTCTTCTATGAAATTGAAATTTTAGTCTGCAAGTACACTTTTTTCGGTTATGCAAATATGCCTGTTTTTGTATAAATTCATCTCGCTTACAATTTGCAATTGCTCTTTTTTTTTTCCCCTTTCTATTTCTTGATAGGAAGAAGTTATTTTCAATGATAAGCGGGTGATCCCTGTATTAGTTGTTAGTCAGTGCCTTTTCTGGTATGGAGTTCCAGTTCCAGTTCCAGTTTCATTTTCATAGGTTATCCCAAATTAAAATCCGAAGATGGCTTCTTGTGGTGGGGGCAGTGGCTATAACTCACATATTGTTTCAATCTCTATTGATTCCGTATGGAAATGCTCTCAGGTCTTTATTGCCTAGTGGCAACGATTTAATATATGATAAAAGCAGCTTTCCAATCCTACAATCTTCCACAAAGTCTCTGGTGGTTCGCAATCCTCTCACTGTTGATCCTTCAAGTTTCAGTAAAAGTTCCATCCTTGATGGGGTGGTGGTGAAAGATGCTGTCTCTTCAGGTGGCAGTGGATATGTTAGTCATGACACTGGATCACAGAGAAACAGTGGAAACACAGAGGGTGATTTTGCATCTGAGGATGAGGACGTGGACAATCCCATTGAGCTTGCAGTGGATGATGATGGAGATAGTGATGATTTTGTAGAGGAGGATCTGGACAATCCTATTGAGCTTGTTGTGGACAGAAATGTAAGTGATTTCTCATCTGGGAATGCAATGTATAGCAAAGGGAATTCTACATTGGAAAGCATCAAAAGTAAAAAAAGTAATTCTATCATGGAATTTTCCAGTAAGGGCAAACATGACCTTTCTCTTGATCAGGATGGCAAATCAAACCATGAAATTTCAACAGACAATAATCTGCCACAGAAAGAGTTGGGGCACATAATAATTGCGTTCAAATCACCTCTAATAGAACCAGAGGTAGTATCTTCATCAACAAACATCATTCATCCGAGATCAAATGGAAGTTCCTCTGTTGGTTCTGCTATCCAAAAAAATGATTATGCAACTTCAAAAAATAATTCTGCAAAGATGAATAATCCTAGCAGGAAAAAGATGAAGTGTGAGATGCCTCCAAAATCAATAACATTAATAGATGAGATGAACCGCATATTAGTGCGACATCGTCGGTCCTCACGTTCAATGGTATCATTTCTTGAGTAAAAAACGGAATCTTTCCATTGATGCTTTATTTAAAGACAGGAAATCTGAACAATTTTATATCTGCTTGTAGAGACCAAGATGGTCCTCCCACCGTGATCAGGAGATTTTGGCTGTAAGGTCACAGATTGAGAATGCTCCTGTTCTGGTGAATGATCAAGATCTTTATGCTTCTCTCTTTCAAAATGTTTCCAAATTTAAAAGGTAAGCCTAATTCATGGCATATGTCATTGGATCAATAAAAAAATTTTTGCTCTGCCTCTGCTCTGAACAGCTTTGTCCTCAGTTTTAATTCCTGCACCACCATCGCATTAAATGAAACATTGATTTGGTCTAGTGCCATGATATAGAAAGTGAATTAGAAGTTTAGAAGTTTAGAACATGATATAGAACTTGAAAGTATAAATTGCATTGGAAATTGAGTTCTATAATGAGTTATGAAATGCTGTGGAGGTTCCGTATAATTATGCATATGATCTTTGGATTGGGGATGGACTTGGATTGAATTTATTGGAACACAGCAGATGAGCTAACCTGGTTTAACGATGCTGAAATATTAGGTTTAGGTAGTACACAATTAGAATGGAGAATGGTGTGGTTTTGCCTTTTAACTTTGTATCTATTTGTGTATGGTGTCTTATTTTTGGGGATTAACCAATCACTGATATTCATTTTCTAGTCCTAATCAAACATAATGTCCTTGTGGTGATTAGTGCACTCTATTGTGGGACTGCTCTTATTCATATATATCTAAGTTCAGCCTGAAAACATAGGCAACTTGCAACATCTTAATATTTCATGCATAAATCACCTAATTTTATTGAACCTTACATCTATTCTCTCAATTTTTCTTTTTATGTTTTTTATTTATTTCTTTTTAATCTTTACACCTTGTATACTAGTTACCTAATGTGGTTGAACTAGACGGCTAGACCTATTTCTTTTAAAGGTCTCATATTTTTGCTTCATTTTTGTCTTAATTAGGGATATAAATGAGTTGAGATACTTGGATTCAGCCCACAAAATATTCAAATTCAATTCAGTTTTAATTTTAGCTGAGCTTGAACTCAAGTAGCATGTTGAGTCAATTTTTAAGTATTAAATGCTTAAGTAGTTAGAAGCCTAATCAAGTATTTAAGTTATATATATATATATGTTAGTAATCAATATATTTAGGGTGTTTTTGGTAGGAGGTTAAAAAATCAAAGGTTAACCCTTACAAGTTTTAACCTTTAATGAGGTTAATTATTAACTTATGGTGCCCCCAACAAAACCACACCCCCCCCCCCCTCCGGCGCGGCCGGGTTAACATTTAACCCCTCAAAAATGTATAAATATTAATGAGGTGAAAAGTTAACTTAGTCTCTTTTAAAATCCAAACAACATTAATGGGAGGTTAAAACGCCCTCAACAATTACTCCTTGTTTACCTCGTACCAAATGCCCTCTTAATGTTATGAATATGTAAATAATATTTTATGAGTTAGATCTAAAACAAGTTTATTCAAATTTATTTGAACTTTAATTTGAGATTTACATACAAGTTTACCTAATTTTGAATGGTGATCGAGTTGACTAAAAGTATTTCATTGGGTTGAGTTCATGCATGATCCAAGTAGTGGTACCATGGTTTTAAATAATGGTTGTCATATAATGTAACAATCGTTATTTACAAGCTTTGGAGGGCTCTGATACCTTTATTCTCATTATATATAGGCAAAAAATAACAATAATAAAATTGCAAGTGCAACAGCCGGAACTGTCAGTTACTCATGTGGCATTCTTTTTTTTTTTTTTTCTTTTTAGAGGGGCAGGCAGCTCATTTCTGTCTTTTGTTTCTCGTTTCTAGGAGTTTTCTCTTCTGTTTCTCACTTTCGTATTTTCTATCTTTTAACAAATCTTTCACTTATTGAGCTAAGTTCATCAATTAGTGAAGGTTTATTTGATATTTTGCAAAGGTTGAGTTATTTATCTTTGTTTTTGGTTTTTTTTGCTTATTTATTGAATAAAAATATGTTTTATGCTAGTTTGATGGGTTTAATATCTTTATTTGATGCATTTATACTTATCATTTAGTTGTTTATGTTAGTTGTACTTATATTTTTACATATCTATTTATTTCATTTATTTTGCAAATTTTTCAAAAAAAAAAAAAATGCATACCATTGCCTTATGGCCATTATAGGCCTATTTTTGTTATTCGCGACCACAATTTAAATCTATGAGTAGTACACTGTATTTATTTGACTCTGTTAAATTATACACCTAGTTTTGATGGTTTGATGATCAAATTGAACTGCTGGTGTAATTTTCTGACAGCATATAAATTTAAACCCAACTTTCTTTCATTTTCAGGAGTTATGAACTCATGGAACACACACTCAAAATCTATATATATAAGGACGGAAAGAAACCCATCTTTCATCTACCAATATTGAAGGGATTGTATGCCTCAGAGGGGTGGTTTATGAAACTGATGCAGGGAAGCAAGCATTTTATTGTGAAAGACCCTCGAAGGGCTCACCTGTTTTATATGCCATTCAGTTCTCGAATGCTGGAGTACACCCTTTATGTTCGTAACTCCCATAATAGGACAAATCTGCGCCAATATTTGAAGGAATACACACAGAAAATTGCAGCTAAATATCCTTATTGGAACAGAACTGGTGGGGCTGATCATTTTCTTGTAGCTTGCCATGATTGGGTATTCTCTCCATTTATTCTTTCTTTCTTTCTTTCTGTGTTTCTTTACTTTTATTGCTCATGATGCATATTCTTGTGCTAGGACTAGGATAGTGTTGGGGATTTAAGATGTGGTTGTAAACCCTGACAATGACAGTCCCCAATGGAACATCCCAAGGGTAAAAGTTTCAGATATTAACCATGACGTCTTAAAATTCAATCCTTTCTTTTTTCTTTTGGGGGGGGGGGGAACTACCCTCTAATTGCGTGGCATTACAATAAACTTAAATAAAAAAATGATATTGCATCAATTGTGATGCTTTGCGAGTTTTCTGAAGCCATTGAGAGAAAAGAAGGCTAGGGTCTTGTAAGCTTGTTATTTGTTAAGCAGAGTTGCTTTGATGCCATAAATAACTTTTATGAGAGATGGTTTGGGATAAAAAGGCTGCATTGAGCATTCTATTTTTGAACAAATTTACAGTACAGCAAGGAAGACAATTATAGAAGTCATTACATTGAAAGAATCATACCCTAATCTCTAGCGATAAATACAGAAAATCAGTCCATGTAAATGGTCAACTGCACTTTCTGCCATTGATTTGGTTTTCCTTTATTTTAGGCTCTAAGTTTTGTTTGTCTGATTCCTTGTTGAGTGAAAGAGGGGTATTCTTGTCAGTATTTAACTAAATGCTTAACTAACTGACATCATATTAGGGCATGTTACTGACACATGAGGATACTCAGGTTGCCTCGGTCATTAAAAATGAAATATGGGCAAGATGTAGTAATTTGGTCTGTTAAACTAAGTCTATACAAAATGACTAAAGCATATTTCTGAAGCAGCAGTTCTGTGATCCACTTTCATGGTTTTGCCCTACACTGATCTGAGTAAATCAAAGCATAGTGTGCGTTTGCCCATGCATTATGAGTCTTGCCTTCTATATTTGCTAGCCATCTAAGTCATATGATGCATGAAACTCTTAAAGGCTCCATATGAAACGAGGCACCACATGGAGCATTGCATCAAAGCCCTATGCAATGCTGATGTTACTGCAGGCTTCAAAATAGGGAGGGATGTGTCCCTTCCTGAAACGTACGTCCGGTCAGCCAGAAATCCTCTCCGGGATCTTGGAGGAAAACCACCTTCTCAGAGAAATATTCTTGCCTTCTATGCTGGTAGTATGCATGGCTATCTGCGACCAATCTTGTTGAAATACTGGAAAGACAAAGACCCTTCAATGAAGATCTTCGGTCCTATGCCTCCTGGTGTTGCAAGCAAAATGAATTACATCCAACACATGAAGAGCAGCAAGTACTGCATTTGCCCCAAGGGTTATGAGGTCAATAGCCCGAGAGTTGTTGAAGCTATCTTTTATGAGTGTGTACCTGTAATTATATCTGATAATTTTGTGCCACCGTTTTTTGAAGTCCTCAACTGGGGAGCATTCTCGGTAATCCTTGCAGAGAAAGACATTTCCAACCTGAAAGAAATATTACTTTCCATACCAGAAAAGAAGTATCTTGAGATGCAACTTGGAGTCAAGAAGGTTCAACGGCATTTTCTTTGGCATGCTAACCCAGTGAAGTACGATCTCTTTTACATGACCCTTCATTCAATTTGGTATAACAGAGTTTATCAGATAAAACCAAGATAAGAGCGCATCATTGACCAAGGTGGTAGGAAACTGTGAAGAATCCATCCCATTTCATTTCCTGTCAAGCTGTAGAGACTTCCGGTTAAATCTGAAAAACATGTAAAAGCTCATGTATCATATCATCTCGTGACGGTTTCTTTGTATAAAACTGTTCTCGTCTTGTAAAACAAAATTGTCCAAGGTTCTGGCAGACTTAGGGTTGGAATTTCTTCAGCAAAATAGTTAAGAATCACTTTTTCTGAATCAATGAACTTTAGTATACTAGTATATTCTCAAGTTCGAACTCCAAACATATGAAGATATCATTTTCCGACTAGGTAATTGGAAACTCAAACACCCAGATAAAATTTCTGCAAGTGCTTGAACCTTGTGGATGGCAAGAAAGCTTGATGGGATTGGAATATGTCACATTTCTTTTTGCACTTAAATTGTAGTCTTCTTCCTTTTGTCCATAACTTCGTATTGGCAAATTATTTGATGCACTCAGTGCATTAAAAAATAATATATGCATCACTTATAAAAAGTTAATAATTTCCTAAAGTTAAGAGAAGGATTCATAACTCTATGAGTGAGGTGTACATACACTAGAAATATTTAATAATTTACTTTTCATATTCTATATTTATAAAAGAATTGTTCCAAATATGTCACATGTCTCTCATCTTTCCTTTCTGACCGAAATATTATCACCCATAAATACATTTAATATAAGTTAAACTTTATATAAAAATTAATTTAATAAATTAAAATGTGTATAAAATTAATTAAAATATGTGTAATGAATGTACAAATTAATTAAAATTATGTATAATAAATGTATAAAACTAATTAAAATGTGCATTTTCATTTAAATTGATACTTATAATAGCAGCAACCTATTGCTCACATTCCTCTTCCATGTCTTTGCTTTAATTCTGTTGCTATTATTCCCAACATATTTATTGGCTTTTCTTTTATTTATTTATTTATTTGGAATTTCATGCTGCTTTAATATTTTCCTTTTCCTTTTTCTACATGGGTGCATTTGGATTTGGATATTCGTTGCCTTCTCATGTTGTTTCCTTGGGCTTGCCCTTGATTTTGTTTGTACCTCAGATAATGTCCACCAAGATTTAAAACTTGATCTCTCTAAATATTGATCATGTCTAGCTTATCATAAAGCTGCAATTATCATATAGGTGGTACAAAATTTTTTATTTGTTGAAGATGAGATTCAAACACCCAGATCCTGATTTAATAAAGAATTTCATTTTTTACATCAAGCTTTGTTTTTTAAATGTCATTTATCTTAAAAATTCAGATGAAGATATAACTAATATTTTTTCTTGCTTAAACTCAATCAATCGTGAATTCAAGACACTACATGTATAATTTTATGCGTAAACATACTTGGGCATTCACTTGTTATGATGTGTGATTTAATGGAACCTCATTCTGTGGAATTAACAGTTATTGATCTATCTCTGTTTAAACAACCGCAGTACCATTTGAAGAACTGATGTGATGAAACACTTCTTGCTGATTCTTTTGAGTTCTGCCCATTAATTAAAAACCAAATGAAAGAAAAATTAAAAAAAAATCAATTGATAGTCGTGTATAGCTAGCTGATGATGTGTATTTATATATGTACTTTTTTTAATCAGGTATGTATGTACTACTCCACAGCCAGCCTACCTTCATTATTCTTCATAAATATTCAGCAAATTAAGGTCTATAATGCCATGGCTAACCAGCTCTGCTACTGCATGGCACCCACAAATTTTCTACATCTCCTTTTCAATCTCCAACCACCTGAGTCCAAAACAAATTCACTTGCTCATCAATTTTTGTACTCCATTCAGATTGCCAGAAACCCAAAAGGACAATTCTGAAAAGAAAATGATAAAAAATCATGGAACCTCAAAGGTACATACAAGATGGAGGTTCCAGTGATACACAAATAGAGGTGCTAATTTGCATGGTTTTTGGGCCTCGCACAGAGTTACCATCAATATGAAGCCCTAGAAAACACTGTTTTGAAATCAAAATTGGTTGGATCGGTTCAATAAAAAAAAAATTATTTTAAAAAATAAAAAATATCAAATCTTGTCAGAATCGATCAAAATTTACCAAACTTGATCGACCCAGTGATGAGTCACATGAGCCAATCAGTTTTTGCAAAATTGGTGTAGGGGAAAAAAGGTTGTGCAAAAACCATGGTTAGTGTATAATTTTAATTCCCATGCATTATGGGGGCCTAAACCTATTGTCATTTTTGTTTTTAAGGCCCATCAATTTTCCCCCCACCCCCTCCCCTCCAAAAAAATGAAAATTGCTGATACATTAAATTTTGGTACGCCCAGAGTGACCCCAGGCCATTAACTAATGCCCTTAAATTCCCACCTTGAAAGTGCCCAACTACCCAGATGACATAATCAAAATGCATAAACATGACCAAATTAGCATAGCGTTTGGCAGATTAAGCATGGCAGAGTTTGCAAATCATCTCCACTGCTCTTTATCATTTGAGAAATTTATCTTGATGGTTACATTTATAAGGTGCATAGGTCGAAATTAGTTGTTTAATTGTAAAATAACATGGTCCATATTATCTGCCATGCTATCTGGTAGCAATGCAAGAACCTAGGTAGCATGGAAAATACTTAAGGAACCTAAAGATTGGAGAAACAAGAGAGGTCCTCAACATACACCTTTGAGCATGGGTGGCACATGACAGGCATATGAATGACCGAGAATAATTAAACTCTTTTACTAATAACTTTCATGTAAGAGAAAAATATAAGAAATATATCAGATGGCTCCACTCCTTTAATGGAGTCAATCATGCTTGTGATCAACTACTCTTTCAAAGCTGTACTCAACATTCAAGGAGGGTAAATTTTGATTTACATGAACGTTCAAGTAACTTCAATATGTTCCATTCATTAAAAATTAATATTCTAAAATGTAAATCATTGGTAAAAATATTTTTTATTAGGGTAAAAATATTTTTAAAAAAATCAAATTACTAAATGGGTCAAATGAAATTTTTTTATTAAGCAAATTAAGTACATTTTTTAATTCAAGATTATGAATCATTGAAATATAATTATGATGAAATATACAGATCATCAGGTTTATATGTGAATGATGAGTTTGAAAGCGACCATAGAAAGTTTACACATGGTTTGCCCTCTTGATTTGGCAACTAATTAAGAATCCCACTCAACTCAACCTACCAACAAAATAGTAGATAACCCACCCCACAAACAAGGAAATCATTTAGATTTTTCTTTTGTTTTCGGTAATATTAATTATTTTAATAGTTATTAATTATTTTAGTAATTATCAATTATTTTATCAACTATTAACTATTATATATTAACTATTAGTGATTAAGCTGTTTATATAACTATCAAAGTAAAAATATTCCGTAAAAATAATAAGAGAGATAGTTTTTCATAAACAACTTCCTCAACTTCTAAATACTACTATAAATATTATGTTACCGAATAATATAAATAAAAGAGGTAGTCAAAACACTAAACGCTACTTGAAAAATTATTACTAAATAGGGTCTTTGACTAAATCTGATTTATCATGGATTTAACACATAAAATATATAATGAGATATATTTATTAAATATATAATTCTTACATATTTATATTTTAAATTTATGATTGATGAAATTTAAACAAAAATTACCTTTAAAAGAAATGTGAATTACAGCATATTTCAACAAGAATAATTATGATCGCGAGGCCTTGTTAAGTTGTTAATTAAATAGAAAACTTTTTTATAAAAAAACAAAAAACCATAATTTTATGCTTTGAAGCTCGTGATAGTTTTTTATTAGAATTTATTAAAAAATATAAAATTAAGGAATATTTTTAATAAAATTAAATTGAATAGTGGGGAGTAGAGTTGAGTATTCAGTTCAAATCAAATCGAATTGAATTAACTGAATTATTATATTTTAGAAATCGAACAGAACTAAAATGAATAAAAAATCAAATCAAACCGAACCGAATCACTCTATTTTGGTTCGGTTTGAATATATTAGTCTTTTGAGTTTGGATAGATCTTTTAATTTATACTTAATTTTTAAGTTATTTAATCTGATTTTAACTTTGGTTTGAACTTAATAACCATTAATCAATGAAATTAAACAATTTATATATATAAAATTACATATAATTCATAAATTTCCTATAAAAATAAATTAATTTAAAAATCAATAAAATAATTTAGTTCAGTTCGATTCAATCGATTTTTTCTCTCTAAAATGAAACCAAACTCAAATTCTTAAAATATAAAATCGAATCGAACCGAATTATTTTAAAAATCAAATTAAATTACCGAATTAAAGTAATTTGATTCGATTTATTTGATTTAAATTGAATAGTGCTCACCTATAATAAAGGGAATGAAACCAACACTACCTAGTAGATTTTTGTTTTTTTTTTTTTTATCATAAAAATATTTCATTCAATAACAAAAGTACATTTACACACATTCTCCTGTAACAGTGAGAATAATTGGGAAGGACAATTACACAATCAATTTAGGGTTAATAAATTTAGTCTATCCATATTTATTACTCAGTTAATTCTCCTATTACCAGATCAAAGAATAAAGTGTAAAACAAAATCAAAATTACAAGATATAAAGGCTTTAATTACGTAGTAGATACTTGGAATTGAATTTGTAGGTATCGAATATTGAAAAGTTGCAGCTAATAAAAATGAAACTGTTGAGTAAATATATATATATATATATATATATATATATATATATATATATATGCCAGAGTCACTGTATCTGAAGAAAGATGACAACCGCAAGTCGGCAAGTGAAGTCGGCGCTTTGCACCGTGTTGCTAACACATGTATGACAGCATGCATGCAATGCATTCGCCAATGCTTTTGGGTCCATCTCTATGATGTATGATCCGTGTGACGTGATGATTTCTTTTGTTTTCTTTCAAGCTTTTCATTCTATGAACTAATCTAGGAGTGTGCAAACGGTCGGTTCGGTTCTGAACCGAACCGAACCGATAAAATTAAAAATTAAAAATTAAAAATTTTAAAAATTTAACCAAACAGATTGAGAAGAGAAAATCAAACCGAATCGAACTGATAAATTTTAGTTCTGTTCGGTTTTAAACCGATCAAATCGAAATTTATAAAATTTTATATTTTTAACATTAAATCTAAATAATAAAAACATAAAAACAAAAAAAATTAGAAATCAAAACTCAAAAATCTAAAGGTTCGGTTCGGTTTTCTTTGATTTCGATTCGATTCGATTCAATTTGATTCGATTTTTTTTTATTTCCTATATATATTTAATAATTTCGGTTCGGTTCGGTTTTTTTAATTTTTTTATGAAAATAACCGAACTGAACCGATTAACCGAAATTATCAAAATTATAAACCGAACCGAACCGATTAAATTTTAAAATGAAACCGATTGAACCGAATTAATCGGTTCGATTCAATTTTTCGGTTTAAACCGAAAACTGCTCTCCCCTAAACTAATCTGTTTTAGCTTCTACCACATAGATAAAACATTTTCTTTTTTAAGATGATAACATTTTCTTTGCACCTAATTAATATAGCATACATTTCTTGATATGAGAAGAAATACCAAACCCAACAAGTGTCGATTAATTAAGAGTTCCATTTCTAAATATTGCAAAGAATTTAAAGAATTCAAAAAACTTATAAGAATAGAGAGCTAGCTGTTTGATTAGTTAATTTTAATCTTTTTATAATGTTTGATCTTAATATAAATAATTCATTTCACACTTTACGAATTCTTATCTTAACTCGCTTATTTGCTTCATCCGTTCATCTCAAGAGTACTAGATATCAAGAGTACTATATATCGAACATTCATGAACTCATTTAATCTTTATAAGAGGTCATAAAAAATCCTATGTAGTCATAAAAAATATTTGTCCATCTAATTTATTCATTCACATTAATCAAGACTAAATTTATGTTTAGGCAATCTTAAAAATTTATCTCTAAATTAAATTTATTTTTGAATAATCTTAAATGTGGACTCCTTAACATTCGTTTAGTGTATTAAAATTATTATTCATAAAATAATCTAAAATAAAATCAGATTTCGATTGACAAAGAAGATCAATTAGAGGATAAATTATACTTATTTGTTGAAAGATAGAGTTAGTGAAAAGTATCATATGATATAAAACTCTAATGATTAAAATTTTTTATAAAATCACTGATCATATTTTTTAAATTAAATATTTTATATTTAATAATTTCAAAATTAAATGAATAATGTTATAAAATATCGTGCTTGTGACTGTGAATTCATATTAAATAATAAGTATACAAGTTTCCGATGAATACAAATTAAGCATTGAAATTAAGTAAGTTTTATTATTAAGATTTTCTTATTAGACCTAAATCACGATCTCGATTAGAGAAATTATTTATGTGGTGGGTTCGTGCCAAGGCTACATATAGAATTAATTAATTAATTAATACTTTACAAACAAGGTTGAATTACACATAATTAATTCAGAAATGTTGGAAATCTTTAAAGAAAAAAAGAACATGGTAATATTGAGTATCATTGCAACTACAACATAGAATTTATTTATTTATTTATAAATATAATTATATAGAGGTCGAGTTTATATGAAAATAAATATTAAATTAAATTTTTATATTTAAATTTGTAAATTATATATATATAATTAATTATATATATATTTTTATATAAATATTAATTTAATAATAATTAAATTCATTATTATATAAATTTTAATTTATATTAAATATAACTTTTATTTTATTTTAATCAAATTTAATGATCCAAATAAAAATATAGAGAGGGCTATATTAATTAATGACCTAGACAGACGCACCCACATAAAAATTTTAATCAATCATCACGTTGCAAAATTCTACAGATCGAAGATTAAGAGTAAATACCCTTTTACTTCAACTGTTACGTGGCTTTTACTTGTTTGTATATGCCTTTATACGTTGACTGTAGCTTTGGATATCTGCATGAGCACCATTTTTTTATTATTTTTTTATATTGTATAGTATCTCATTTTAATAAATTAAAATTAATTTTATTTACATCAAATTCATTTATTAAGAGGTGAAGTTCTCAATAGATATTATCTCATTCATAAAAATATTTTGTATAAATATCTCATAATTTTTTTTTTACTTTTTTATCTTAAAAGTCAAAGATGTAATAAATGAATAATACCGTGTATAAATATGAAGATAAGATATTAAATGTAATGATAGTTAGACTTATTGATATTTAATTTTTAATTATAAGGCGGATTTTAAATTAAAACCTAATTAAATCCTATTTAATTCAAATTAAAAAAAAATAAATTGAAATAAATCAAAATTAATTTTATCAAAACTAATATTTAACTTGATTATAATCAATTAATTTAATTTTACATTAAATAAGATATTTTTAAAAAAAATAATAATAATAAATTTTAATTAAAAAATATAATTAAATTTAAAATTGGACTAAAATCGAAATTAAGTATATATATATATATTTATAAGTAGAAGTCAATAAGTCCCAAACCGACTACGAAATACACAAGCTGCACCACTGACACATGCAGAGGAAACAAAAGAAATTCAAACTTGCTAGCCACACAGATTACAAAGTTTATGAAACCAAGAAAGGGGAAAAATAAACAACTGATTTTTTTTTTTTTAATAAAATGATAGGAAAATGAGGACATAAAATTAATATCTATCAAATAAATAATATATTTTTTATCATAAGCAACTGAAGGTAGGAGGCGATAGCGTTGAATATCCTACATTGTGACGGAGCCACTTGAGGACTAGCTAGGCCACGGCCCCAAGGACTCCCCACAAAAGATATAGATAATTCTTATATTTTTCTTTTAATTTATGAGTATTTTAAATTATTTTATTTAAAAATTGAAATAAATTTATTTATATTACACTAAATCTTGTCATTGTTAATCTAGAAAAAAAATATCTTTCTATCATTGATTTTATGCTTCTTTTCATTTATGGATTTAAAAATTTTAAAATAATAATTATCTAATGCAATTTTACTTTAAATTAAGGTAATATTTATTGAATATGTGATATTATAAATAAGATAATCATTTTAAAATAAAAAGACATATATATATATATATATTAATTTAACATAATTTGAAAATGAAAAAAATAATTTACTTTAAATTTTATGCGTGTGAAAAAAAAGAAATTCATCAGCCATGAGCGTAGAGTACGGACCGATCAAAACAGTAATTATTATGTGATGTTTGTAAAATAAATAAATAAATAAATAAATAGTTGTGATTTATACAAATTCCGTACGTATTTAATTACTGATGCAAATGTGAAGGGCCCTTGATTGGACTTGAACATTATCTTGCCTGTACTTAAATATCCTTCACTCTAGAGAAGAGAAGGACAACCATACAAGGACTAAATTTGATAAAACAAAACATACAAGGACTAAAACCAAAAATTTTTGGAACCCTCTAATTAATTTATTAATTAGTATTAATTAATTAGTTGACTATCAAATCGGCAGCCTTTGTTTTTATTTATTTATTCTCATTAAATTTCATATGTGAAAATTTTCTTTTTAAGATGAGAAGTTAGAAAATGTTGGATTTTATCTATTTTGGAAATTTTCTTGGTGGTAAGGAAGTTATGTATCCATGGTTAAAATAATCAAGACTCAATTATTCAATTTATTGCCAATAAGAGAGATGGGTATTTCCATTATTATCTTACTCATATATGATATTTTATTAAAAAAAATTAAATACATCAATAAATATTAAGTGTAGTAGTAAGGTTCATTAACTATTAAGAAAAGAGTTTATACTCTCGATAAGAGAATTTACGTTAAATTAAAAAAAATAATTAAAATAAATATTTATGAACTCGAAAGAATTAATATTTTATGGATAGTAAAATGCTATTGGGAAAAATGTGATGAATTAAAAAAAAATGAATTTAATATTTTTGTCTCTCTCTAGTAAATTAAACCTAGGAAAATTTGCTGAAATTCCCATTTCTTTCATAGGATTAAATTATATTATCCTGTGAATGGACCATCGATGAAAGTGCAATTTTTGCTGTTATCCCTTGTATCTTATCGCCCCATTCCTCCTCCAAAAAAGAAGAAGAGTGGATATTAGGGAAGAAAAAGATTGTTCTGTTGCAGGGTAGGAAGATGGGTACAAAATCAACCTATAGCTAGCTTACCTCCTAATATATTTTAGCAATTTGTAATTCTACTAATTAAGAACCCTAATTCCAAATAACACAACATCCCTTATTAGTTCAGTCTTAGCTAAAATTAAGGTGTTGTTTTGATTAGCATGACAAGTTAATAAGGCAGGCAATGAACTATTAATAGCGACACATATTTATGTTGAGAAAAAGAATTTGGTAAATAAAGGAAATAAATCACAGAAAATGGTAGTATTTAAGTGGAGTGAGAAGGCCTAGCCCATTCTATCATGGAGAAATACCACTGCCCACTACTACCCCCAGTCGGCTGTGCCAGGCTGCCAGCTGTGTCTGTGACCACCTCCACCTCTGATTCTAGGGCGAATCCTGTACCCCCTTCCTTTCTCTTTCTATCTACACACGTAATAATTTAATATTCTAAATAATTTTATTCATTTAATTTCTAACTTAAAATTGATCTTCGCGGCTTCACACGTTTTCCTTTCATTTTTAACCCATCTTCTCCGCTCTAATGACTGTGTTCTCTATAAAGACCCCCCAGTAACGCTTACCTTTCTTCCTGCATTTATGAACATATCACACTGAGAAATTTGCTTTCTGGGTTTTTATACTAAAACCAACACTCCAACTCTCTACTTAACGTCTTCATATCGTCAAAAATGGCTGACCCCATAAGAGCAATCTCTAACTCCGAGACTGACTCCAGTTTTAACTCTTCCTATTCCTCCTCTTCTCCACCTCCCTCTTCTCCGTCTTCATTCGGATTATCCCCAAACCCAGTGAATAAACCCGATCCGGAAGAGAATCCTAGGAGGCCTAAGAGGGCTAGGGACAATAGCAAACATTCGGTGTACAGAGGAGTCCGAATGCGGACGTGGGGCAAGTGGGTATCGGAGATCCGGGAGCCCAGGAAGAAGAATCGGATCTGGCTCGGCACTTTCTCCACACCGGAAATGGCGGCACGTGCCCACGACGTGGCTGCTTTGAGCATTAAAGGAAACTCAGCGATCCTCAACTTCCCGGAACTGGCTGGCTCGCTGCCTCGACCTACTTCCAACTCCCCAAGAGACGTCCAAGCCGCCGCAGCTAAAGCCGCTTCAATGGACTTCAGCATTAGCAACAGTAACGACGACGACAACCACCCTCACCGCGACCACTGCAACAACTGCACTAGTAACAATAATGCATCATCATCATCATCATCGTCAACAACGCTGACGCAATTTTCATCCTCAACGGCAGAGGTGACGTCATCACCCTGTTACGTGGCAACACCTGACGAGCTGAGCGAGATAGTAGAGTTACCGAGTCTGGGGTCGAGTTTGGAAGAATCGCTCGAGTTGAGGGACGAGTTCGTGTTCGGCGACCCGTGGCTATATAATCTACCGTGTTACGAGGATTATAGTGGAGACAACGGGTATTTTAGTGATCACCAGTTACCAGTAATGCCAGAAAGCGTGATTACCAGTAGTTTTGAGGTTCTTTTGTGGGATAATTAGTGTGTTTAATTACTCCTTTTTTTTTCTTTTTGTTATATATATTTTTGGGATTTTGTTATTGTGAGAAGCCCTTTTTCAAATTTTTCTTATTGAAGGGCTGAAAATACCTTTCTTGCTTGTCAAGTTCTTGTTTTCTTGTGGTTTTATGCTCTTTTGCTTTCTTTCTTTTGGGTATTAAACAACTTTCTCTGGGCATATCTTAATTGTCAAAAACCTTTCTCTTTAGGCTAAAAACATGTTTGGACTTGTTTAGAATCATAGAATTGTATTAAACCCTGAAACTAAAACCCCATTAAAGCCAGCTACTTCCTTTGTTTGATCCTTTGCTTTTCTAAAACTAAAGAAATTCATTCTGGTTAAAGTTTGGTACTTTTCTTTTCTTGTGCTAAAGAGGTATATGCAACATTTCCTAATCCTTAATTAGTTAGCCATCTATTTCTGCATATTATTAAAATATATTCTTCTATTATTTGTTGGATGGGCTTATTATTGAATTGACAATTGCACTTCAACTACCATATTTGAGGCATGGTCATTGGGCATGGTGTCCTATTTATGTATGCATGTTCTCTTTAGGTGTGTTCTATTGTTTTTAATGTTAAGTGTGCCACAAGATTATACCAACAGTTTATAGGTATAATAATAATAATAATAATTTGAGATCCTAATCGGTTGTTAAGATTTTTTTTTCCAATTTTTAGTCAATTATTCTTGTTCCTATTTCATTAATTAGTCCTTTTAATAGATTTGAAAATAAAATGTTATCGATGTTAGAGTCTTGATAGGGCATCTGGTGCAACCGTTATATATATAACGATTTAATTATAATCATTATCATTGATTATGGTGAGACTCATCACAATTAATAATTTTAATAAAATTATTATACATAATCATTGTACATATATTAATTTCATTGTATAATTTTTCATAAATAGGTAAAGTTATAGAAAATTCGAACTCATATAAGAAAAAATTTATATACTTTATATATATATTAAATTAATTCTGCATATATTTTGATACAAATATCTAATTTAATGAGAGCTTATTTTTATATGAATTCGAACTTATATTATACGTATTCTTAAAAAAGATAATAATTAATCAATTAATAAGTACCATCTCAATTAATTATTTTTAAAATTATATATATTTTAATTAATTTCATATAAATATTTAATTTAATAATTATAAACTCGTTTTATTAGATGTAGCTGTATATCTTTATATTTATTTGTGAATACTCATTAAAGCCCCACCAATCTTATCTGCTTATTAACATAATTAAGGCATTCCTACTTGCTTTTGGATGGTTTTCATAATTTCTTCTTTATCCTTCTCACTTCAAACACCACAAGGTTTAATTTAGAAAAATAAAAACTTGGAATTTGGTAAAAATCCAGATATATAGAACAATCACAAAATTCTCAAGTCCTCAGTTCCCCCACCTTGGTTGATTTTATAAGCTGAATAATTATTTTAGTAGTTAAATTAATATAAGAGTCAAAGCATGGTGACCCATTGCCTAGCTGTAGGATACTAAGATATGAGAAGAAAATGCAAAAGGATACAATACCTTTGTCTTTTTATTTATTTATTTGGATATTTTTAACAATTAATTAATACTCATTTATTTATTAATATTTTTATGTCTCAATCAATATTATTTTATGTGATTGAATCGAATCGAGATAAAATAAGATTATTTCATCAAGTTAACCATTAGACTATCACATTTGGTGGTGAACTCATTAGCTTGAGCTCTCTGCAGTACCTTTTTATAAGATAAAGCTACATTCTAATTTAATGCAGGACCAAAATCACAAGTCTAATAATAATTAATTGAACAAATTTTGATTAAAAAAAAAAGTAGGGTTTTTTCCTTGCATATAAAATTAACCATCATGCACGAGGAATGACTATGAGACATTAATTTAAATCTGTAACCACTCACACGTGCATCTTTAATTACAGAGTTGACCCTTGATTGCTTAATTATATATAATTTACTCGAAAATCACAGCTTAATCAGGCATTTGGTATTTGCAAGAATTCATGCGTACAAGTAATTAATATATTTTAATTCACCGAATGTAAATAATTAATATAATTTATTTAAATATTTTATAAGGTAATTTATAAATTACGCTTCCATGTATGCCAAAACCTATAACTTAAATTAATATAATAGACTAAAAGATTAAAATATTTTTAAATTTAATTTAAAATAATTACGTCATTAATGATCTTATAATTTAAATTAATAGACAGTAGACTGAACTGCACTTAGGAAACAGGCATCCACAACGTATTCATGGCTAAGACAGAGTGTAAGCAAGTATATATAATAAATAATGTAAAATTTCACCAATAATTAATATTATCATATATGTCAAAATATTTAATGTAACTCGATATTAATTGGTATTTACTTTAATTAATACAAATATTAATTGTCCAAGAATTACTCTAATTAAAGTAAATCCTAACTCTAATTATATAAGAATACTTTATAAGTATACTAGATTAAAGCTTTGATATGTATATATATAAGCTGGCATTATCTCTACCTGTAAGGTCACACACATTTTTTTTCTATAAAATCAGATATATCAGGGTTATCTCAAGAAAGTATTCCATCACTAAAATTTTGTGTGTGAATCAAGAAGGGTTAAGAGGGAGAAATCATTTTATTGAATCAAATGATCTCTCTCAATTATTAGTATGGTACAATTAAACTCTGCATCAGGTATACTTTCTAGATCTTTGAGAATTTATTTATTCAAGATCTATTATTAGGGTTATGATTAAATCGTATATTTATAATTCATATTATGTTTATGATTATTATGTTATATTAAGAATTATTTTATATGCGGTATTAAAGCACTAGCTTTTGAATAATTATATTTTTTTATTAAATTTATGATGAACATAATATTGATATTGTTGATATTAGATTTAAGTAGAATTGAAGTATAAATTTTAAAGGTTTAAGGATTGAAAATTAATTAAGTTTGGTTGAAACACATTGAATTCGGCCATGGAGGATCAACATGTTGAAAGCATGTTCATAAAATAAATGAAATTGGGAACAAGTATTCCCGAAAAGAATTAAAAAAACAAAATTCGACTGAAACTCAAATATGAAGTTTGGGCCATTAAAGTTGATGCACACGTTAACTCAGGTTCTAAAGGAACTTAACTAAAGATTGTTAAAACTTATTGTGAACGAATCAAAGATAATTATATACATGTATATATAATTATTCAAGTTTTGGCTGAATACAAATTGGCCATGATGATCAACACACAAACGTGTTGAAAAAAAAAGTTATTTTTGGATCAAGTTTTCCAAAAATAAATTGATAAAAATAAGATAACAATTAAAGTTTGACTCAAACTCTGCAAGAGTTAGAATAACACATAATTTGTGTTGTAAAGGGAATTTAATTTTTATCCTTTGAAAAAAAAAATTATGTTTTCTATCCAATCTAATTAAGATTTGTAATTAAACTTAATAAATAAATAAATAAATATTAGGTTTATTAAGATACATAATTTATATGCATGCCTTATGATATTTATTTTAATTTGTTAGTCACCAAAGTGGCCAAACTAAAATAAAATAAAATAAAATAAAATAAAATTAATAGTTTATTAGTCACCAAAGTGGTCAAACTATGAATGATATTTACATGCATATAAAAGTATCAATTATCCATACTAACAAATGCCTATGATGAAAGATGAATTAATTATACTCACTAATCATCAGAACTTAAGGATTTTACCCAAAGGTAAATTAATTATTCTATGAATAGTGAGAATTATGAGGACAATAATATTTTATCAAATATATATTGGATGTCCAAAAACAACATGTATATTTGATGTAAGTTAGTTATTATCTAATCATGTTTAAAGGCATTTAATTTAGGATAGTATATTATAGTATCTACCCAAAGAAGAACTGTAATATACTGTAACTGTTAAAGTTATCTGAATTTATTTTTAGCATATAATATTATATTGCAATTTTTTCTCTTCATTCGCAAGCTTAATCTGTTATTGTTTTAATGGATCAAACTTCTTTGAATGGTGTGAGCAAGTTAAGTTCCATTTAGGTGTCTTGGACCTTGATTTGATATTATTGGAAGATAAACTCACTGCTATTGTGGATAAAAGCAGCAAGGAAGAGAAGTTATACCATAAGCAATAGGAATTGGTAAACAAATTGAGCCTTATGTTTTTGCGAATGACTATTGCCAATAATATCAAGACTATAATTTCACAAACTAAAAATATAAAAGAATACCTTAAACTTATGAACCTTAAATATATGAAAGATATGTTCCATTCTAAAGCTAAGTCACTCACTGGTGCTCTAATAGCATAACTCACGACTATGAACTATGATGGATTAAAGAGTATGCAAAAGCACATTATTGAAACGAGTGATATTGTAGCAAAACTAGAAACCTTAAGGATGACGGTTGATGATTCCCTCTTGGTGTAGTTCATTTTAAACTCATTATCTCCTGAATATGGGCTATTTCAAATTAATTACAACACTATTAAGGATAAGTGGAATAGTAATGAATTGGCCAGTAAGCTAGTTTAGGAGGAAATAAGAATGAAAAATCAAGGAATTCATTCTGTTAACATTATGGGTCAAGAAGCTAATAAATGACTTAAAGTTAAAGCCTACAAGTTTAAGAAGAAAAAGAAAAGATCTTCAAATGTTATTCAAGCTAAGTAAAATGAACAAATGATAGATAAGAGTCACTTCTATATGAGAGTAGGACGCTATCAGAAAGATTGCCTGAAAAAATAAAGCTTGATTTGAAAAGAAAGGTAATCTTTATGCTTATGTATATTTCAAATCAAACTTATTTAAAGTTCCTAATAATACTTGGTGGCTTGATTTTGGTGCTATTATTTATGTCTCTAATGTAATAAAAAGATTCCTTACAGTCCAAATCGAAAACCCAACTATGACTTCCTATTTATGGAGAATCGAATGAAGGCCCCTATTGAAGACATAGAGACTTACCTTTTGATCTTGGACAATGGTTACCACTTAGATCTTTTACAAACTCTCTATGTACCTTCAGTTTCTAAGAATGTTATTTCTATTTCAAAACTTGGTGAATCTATGTTTAATGTTAAGTGTGGACATGGATGCTTTAGTTTATTTATTAATAATAATAATAATTCCATTATTGGTTCTAAAATTCTTATTGATGGTTTATATAGGTTGAAACTTGATGATAAGTTTACTGAATCCTTGCTTGTCACTTAGCAATATTGAGATTAAGCATAGTAGACTAAATGAAGATTCTGCTTTTTGTGGTATAAGAGTTTGGGTCACATATCCAAAGAAACATTAGAGAGGTTAGTAAAGAATTAAATCTACAAAGTCTAGATTTTATTGATCTTGATGTGTGTGTGGATTGCATTAAGGAAAAGCAAACCAAACACAATAAGCAAGGAGCCACAAAAAGCAGTCAGCTTCTTGAAATTATATACACTGATATATGTGGGCCTTTTGATACTCCATCTCTTGGTGGAGAAAAGTACTTTATTACCTTTATTGATGATTTTTCAAGTTATGGACATATTTATTTGCTTAATGAAAAATCTCAATCAATAAATATACTTGAAGTGTACATAGATGAAGTTGAGAGGCAATTAGATAGAAAAGTGAAAATAGTAAGGTCAGATAGAGGTGGTGAATACCATGGGAAACACACTAAAATAGGACAATGTCCTGGTCTATTTGCAAAGTTCTTAGAAAGTTGTGGCATATGTGCACATTATGCTATGCCAGGTACTCCTCAACAAAATAGGGTGGTGAAAAGGCAAAATCAGACTTTAATGGATATGGTTAGAAGTATGATGAGTAACTTTTCTTTACCTATATCTTTGTGGATATATGCACTTAAAACTACTGCATACTTGCTAAATAGGGTTCCTAGTAGGGCAGTCTCAAAAACACCTTATGAATTATGGACTAAAAGGAAACCTAGTTTAAGACACCTGCATGTTTGGGTTGTCGAGCAGAAAAAAAAATTTATAATCCACATAAAAAGAAATTAAATTCTTGAATGATAAGTGAATACTTTACTGGTCATCCAGAGAAATCTAAAAGTTATAGGTTTTATGTTCCAAATCATAGTTCGAGAATTGTAAAAACTAGTAATGTAAGATGCCTTGAAGAATGATGAAGTTAGTGGGAGTGTTGAAAGACAGGATGTGGATATACAATAAATTAAAGTTGATTTTCTTGTGCCTATTAATGTTTCTATATCCACCCCTACTCTACGTGCTGTTCTAGCAGTTGTTAAATGTTCTAACAATACTACACAACATGATAATGAAACACATCCTTTAGAAGCTATCCTATGAAGAACTAACAATTGTGAACCACAAGAAATGCCATTCAGAAAATCTCAAAGAGAAAGGAGATTGTCAATTGCTAATGATTATGTGGTTTACTTGCAAGAGTCAGATTTTGACATAGAAATTAATAAAGATTCAGTTTCTTTTCACAAGCTATAGAAAGTAATGAGTCTGATAAGTGGTTAGATACCATGAAAGATAAGTTAAAATCCATGGAATAGGATAAAGTATGGGATCTCGTCGAATTGCCTAAAGGATCTAAACGAGTTGGGTGTAAATGGGTCTTTAAGACCAAGTGCAACTCGAATGGCAAAGTCGAATGATATAAAGCAAGACTTGTTGCCAAGGGTTATACTCAGAAGGATGTTGTTGACCATAAAGAAACATTTTCACCAATCTCAAAGAAAGATGATGCATGCATTTTATATCATCATTTAGGTGTAATTTTTGCACATAATTTACCCTTGTTCATAGCCATTATTATAGATATTAGTATATATTTAGTCAATTTTACAATTTTCACATTTCTTAGTTTAATTTTTGGAATTTATTTGTTTTGTAGGGTAAATTTAGAGAAATTTGATGTATTTTGATCAGAGTAGCCATTTGGAGGAGATTAAAGTCGAATTGCAAAAATTTTGAAGTTGAGTAAAAAAATGGCCGAGAGCGACACAACCTGCAGCACAACCGAATTAGCTTATGTCGCAAGTTGTGTCGATCGTCAGATATTCAGGCCGAGAGCTACACAACCCGCGACACAACCCACGACACAACTGACTCGGCTTATGTCATTTTTACTGAAAATGGTTGACGTGGCATTTCCGTTACTCTGGCTTTTTACCTCACTTTCTCTGGAACCTTCCCCCTTTTTACCCATTCTAGGGCAGTCCCCTCACCTATATAAAGTCTCATTTATCATTTTCTTTCCATAGAGAGCAAGGGAGGCATTTTTGGCAAGAAAAGAAAGAGAGAAAGAGGGAGCACGGGTTCCATTTCTGCAGCAGCAGCAGGAGCTCATTTTCTGCACTTCTCTGCAGCAGATTCTGCTGCATATTTCTGGGTTTTTCTATTCCTTAACTTAGATTTTCATTATTTCTTCATTTATACATTTGGGTTTGTCTTTAAACAATGATTTGTGAGTAGTTGATTGAAATTCTAGAGATGGGTTTGTAAATATTGTTTTGGATTGTGGTTTTGAACTGATTTAGCCATTTAAATGAAGATTGTTACATTTTGATTTATTGCTTGTGAGCTTGTTGCCTTGCTTGATGAATGGGCCCTCATTAAGTTAAGCTTTAATCCTTAATAGATGGACTGAAAAGTGAATATTAGGGATAGATAATCTTGCAATAAACTTTATTTTCTTGGTGTTAGAGATAAGCTAAGAGGATTAAGGGGACTTTCCAAAAATCAATTAGAGCTTTAAATGGGTTTTTGTTAGGTTTGAAATACCGTGAAAGCAGGGTTTGATTTAATGAAAACCAACTTTGAAATGCTTGAAAAAGGTTTCAAAAATTTAAGAATTGATTTCCCTCAAAATTGCAATTCTCATGTGTTTGGCTAAATTAGGGATAAACCACATGCAAACAATATTGAAAAATCCAATCTCTAGAATCACTTTAATTTTTATTGAATTTAGATTTAATTCCTCTCAAATTTCATAAATAGAAATTTCAAATTAATTTTTGGTAATCTAGTTTAATTATTTTTAGTTAATTGTTTGATTTAGTTTTAATTCCTCAAATACCAATTTTAATTCCAAATTTCATTTTACATCTTTAATTTTTATCATTCTAATTAGCTTATACTTTTATTTCCAATTTAAGCACAATTCCCTGTGGGATCGATATCATTTTTTAAAACTATACTACTGTGACCCGTGCACTTGCGGACACACAGCATCAAAAGACTCAGTGAGAATTATCATGGCATTGGTAGCTCATTATGACTTAGAGTTATACCAAATTGACTTGAAAATAGCTTTTTTAAGTCTAGAACTTAAAGAGAAAGTTTATATAGACCAACCTAAAGGTTTAAAAAGGCCATATAGTGTGTAAACTTAAGAAATCAATATACAGACTTAAATAATTTTTCCACCAATGGTATTAAGTTCAATAATACCATAGAGTCTTTTGATTTAAAGAAAGTCATTGATTGATGTATATATCTTAAGATCAGTGGGAGCATGTTTATTTTCTTAATTCTGTATGTTGGTGTTAGATTGTCTCATAAAGCCTATATTGATAGAATTCTATAGAGATTTAATATGCACAAATGTTCAGCTGGAATTGTTCTCACACAGAAAGAGAAGAAATTTAGTCTCAATCAATGTCTAAAGATGATATGGAATGTAAAGAAATAGAATCAATTTCTTATGCTTCAGTTGTGGGCAATTTGATGTATGCTTAAACCTGTACAATTTCTTATCCTGTAATTGATCACTAGAATTTGTGGCATGTTTTCAAGTTATAATTCATGCATTATGGATGCCGAATTTTATCTCAGGACTTGAGGTAGTCAACACCATTAGCAAACTGCTAAGAATTCATTGTGATAATTCCGTAAAAATATTTTCTCCATAAACGACAAATATGCTAAAGGTACCAAACATATAGAATTAAAGTATTTTTTTGTTAAAGGAGGAAGTTCAGAAACGAAGAGTATTTATTGAGCATAATAGTATTGATCTCATGATAGCTGATCCATTAATTAAGGGTTAACAACCTAAAACATTTAAAAAATATTTTCTTATAATAGGTCTTAGTTGTATTAACGTATAATATATTGGCTTGGATACTTTGAGCTCATTGATGTATTTCTAAAATATTTCATGTTTCTCATGATTGTGTATACACAATATTTTGAGTGAATAATAACAGAAAAAGTTTTTTCAAGACATTATTATGAACCATAATGTGATATACATATATCTATTATGAGTCTATTATGGTAAGTTGCTAGTGTTGTGGTATGTGGAAGGAAATATGTAATTAAATAATATACAAACGCCATAACGCGCACTTAGTAATTTATTATAGAAATATAATTATGAAGTACATTACTGAAAGGATTTGTTTATGCACGCCTAATGTTTATACTATTAAAGTTTATATCACTTAATTATCGTACTAAGTGAGAGAATGCAAGATTTCACCCGATAATTAATATCATCATATGGGCCAAAATCAATTCCTTTAATGTGGCCCTAATATTAATTGGTATTTATTTTAATTAATATAAATCTTGATTATCCAAAGATTAATTTAATTAAAGTAAATCTTAATTCTAATTGTATAAGGATACTTGATGGACATACCAAATTAAGTCTTTGATATGTATATATATATATATAAGCCGGTCTTCTCTCTATCTATAAGGTCACTCACATTCTTTTTCATAAAATCAAAGATATTAGGGTCATCTCAAGAAAATTTTCTATCACTAAAGTTTTGTGTGTGAATCAAGAAGGGTCAAAAAGGAGAAACTATTTTATTGAATCAAAGGGTCTCTCTTAATTATTAGCATGACTCAATTAAACTCTGTATCAGGTACGTTTTTTAAATCTATAATGATTGAATCTTATATTTATGACATTATATTTATGATTATTATGTTCTATTAAGAATTATTTTACATATAAATCACGTTGCATGCTACAGAAATGGAGGACTAATCATGTGTGATTATTTTAGTAATACAGATTTTACGATTCCAACTTTAGATGTAGACCCAATAGAATATGTGATTTGATAATTATATTTGACAAATTAAATCAACAAAGCAATTAGCAAATTGCAAAAATATTGAATTGTCAAATCAATCAACTAATTATTCCTAAATATCCCATTAATTTTTATTTTAGTGTTCTCGTGATTCCCAGTCAAACAACAAGATTAATCAATTAATTGCACATGATGCTCCCTGTACTCTGAAAAATAAACCAAAGTCCAGCTGCTTGCTTCAGTAAAATTATCATAATAAATTATGGTCACAGGTCATTAACTCTCCCCACCAGAAGAAGAAGAAGAAAAAAAAAAAATAAATTAAGGATGTAATCTACCTCACAGATTAATTTAATTAATGCTTGACTACTAGCTATGGAGAATCTAATATAGGCATGTTTGGGTTTGACTCCAATAAGTTGGAGGTCATAATGCCATACAAGAACATTTGTTGGAGGCTATAACTAGAAAGAAAGCCCATTGAAGATTAAGTTTACAAACTTGCAGAACTAAAGGAAGAAGTATTTTCTATTTATACACAATGAAGCTGAAGAAACTTAGTTAATTTGTTTAATTAGCTTAACCGCCTTAGTTGCTCCATCCATTCAACTCATCATGCATCTTTGTGTGACAATCCCCCCTCCCCCATGCAAGCCGAAGAGTGGATATTAATCACGCCCAGCATTAGCGACTAACGTAGAAATTTATATTAGAAGGTCCGATTAAAATGTACGATGAAAAGTAAATTTAATTAAAATTATAGATTAAATAAAATAATAATACGGTTCTAATTTCTAATATTATAAACAAAAATTTCCTAACTTGAGTATAAGAAATTTCAGTAGAAGAGAGATTCCTACAATAGCAATGAGATTATGTGAAGAAAACTACTAAAATTTTAAAATGTTAAAAAAAAAAAGAGATAATATCTTGTCCGGTAATTTAAATTCCAAAAAATATAAGTAAATAATTGTGAATTTATTAAAAATGACAAAATAAAATTGACGAGAAAGAAGAAGCCAAGAAGCAATAACGGTTTAATTTTTTTTTTAAGAGGGTCGTATTTCAGTGTTTCATATCATTGTTTTAATAGGAATATAAAGAATTTGAGATTTTTTTTATAACATTGTTAATAAATTCTTAAAACTTTTAAAATATTTAAGGGTTCAAAATTAATTTTTTTTAAAAATGACCATTATAATCTTAAAAATGTATGTGATAAAAGGTTAAAAAATTAAGATTAAATATTACCCTTTAAGTTTTAACATTTAGGTGGTGTTTGGTACGAGATTACTAAGAGATAATTGTTATCCTTTTAACTTTTAACCCTTATTAATGTTGTTTGAATATTTAAAAAAGAATATGTTAACTTTTCATCTCATTAATATTTATGCATTCTTGAGAGATTAAACATTAACCTTGGGGGCCTAAGTTAATAATTACTCTCCTTAAATATTAAAACTTATAAGGGTAACATTTAACTCTTGCTTTTTTAACCTTATACTAAACACATCCTTAAATAAGGTAATTATTAACCTATACCCCCAAGGTTAACATTTAACCCTCTAAAAAGTCATAAATATTAATGAGATAAAAAGTTAACATCGGCTCCTTAAGTATCCAAACAATATTGATGAAAGGTTAAAAGTTACTAGGTTAACTGCTATATGCATTTCATAGAGTCATTTAAGGTAAGTTTCATAGTCATTTTATCCATTTATTAGTCATTTTTAGTCAATTTTATTAGTTATTTACTTAATTTTACATAATTATTAATTTTTAGATTATTTATAATTTTGCATTTGTTTTGTAGATAAAATGATGTTTTGAGTGACTAAAAGGTAACTTTGTAAGTGATGAGTGAATTTCAGGTCTAAAAGTGCAAAAATTGAAGTCTAGAATTGAAGATTTTTTAACGTTGCCGAACGTTGCATAAGGAGCTGCATAGTTTATGCAGCTTGTGCCCAGAAAATCAAAAAAATTCTTAAGTTGTTGAAAGTTGCATAGGCTTTGTACTATCTTATGCAAGAGACCAGAAAGGTATTGCAAGTCTACCGAAATGTGCATAGCTTCCTGCGTAGCTTATGCACCTTCAAGGAGGATGAACTCAAGCTTGCCAAAACCTGCATAGGTTATGCAAAAGCTTATGCAGTTGACCGGAAAACCTCCTAAGCTTGTCGAAATGTGCATAACTTTTCGCATAGTTTATGCACCTTCACAGAAACTCTTTGAAGCTTACTAAAACATGCATAGAGACTTGCATGGCAATGCAAACTTGTCTTCACTCATTCTTTTCAGTTCTAACTTTGCATAAGATGCTGCATGGGCATAGTTTCGGCTATAGATTTTGTCACACGTGTATAATCTCACTACACATCATTTTAGGTCCATTTTAGGGTTTATGTCAATGGATATAAAAGTATTATTGCCTCATTTTTTGCTGTAAGAAGAAAGATTGGAAGAAAGGAGATAGAGGAGCCGCCAATCTTGTTATTTTCCATATGAAACTCTAATTCTTCTTCATCTCTGCCATTTTCTATGCTTCTTTCATCAGGTTTCTTCACTTTTAATTTTCTTTTCATCTTTTATTTCTTCTTTTGCTATAATATTTATATCAAACATGAGCAGTGAGTAGTTCTTTTAAGATTCTAAAGTTGGGTATATAATATTTAAGATATTTTATAGATTTGAGTTTATTAATCCAGATTTTATGATTAATATGAGATTTTATCCATTTCTTGTATACCTAATGATATGTTTAATGTAGGATCATATTAAATATTGTTCATAATCATTGGTTGAAGCACCGAAAGGAGAAAACTCAATGATAGATAATCAATGAATTTGACTTAATTAACTTAGATTTAGAAATAGACTAAGGATTAAGAGGATTACTAGATTAATTAAATAACTTAATTGGTCTTGGTTAATTTTAACTCTATGAAAGTAGAATTAAATTAATTAAGCCACTCTTTGTCTCACTCGAATGAGTTTTTAAAGGATTTGAGAATTAATATTCTTAACCATAATTTTCATATGTTTGAATAACCAATTTAAATCTCAAAATAGTTTAAATATGAACCCCTAAACTCCAGAATCACCCTTTCATTATTATTGATTGTTAATTGATTTTGATTGATTGTTATCTTTAATCTTTATCATATTACATTTAGCTCAATTTATTCCTTATAATTTTAGTGAAGTTTTCTATTCAAGCATTTTCCTTATTGAATTTACAATTATACTCTTCAATTCTCTATCTCTTCATTTAATTAATTTTTAGTCTAAATTTAGTTTAGATTAATATACTTTTATATAAAAAATTTAATTATTAATACAACTCTTCGAGAAAAAGATATTTTTATCTATACTACTTAAATGATCCGTGCATTTGCGATTAAATCACATTATTAATAATTATCCTTTATTAATCACGTATCAAATACTCCTAAAAATTTTTAAAATTTTAGAGGGCCCCAATGTAGATGTGTCCTTGAGTTCAACACCCTTAACAAAATTTAATAAGAGTAGTTACCGCTACATCTCTAAAACTTTTTAAAATTTTAGAGGCCTAGCATGGATAATAGAGCTTGAAAAGTAGTAAAAGCTAAAGGTTTAGTAAATATATCAAAATTAATTTTGATGCTCGATGAATTTATTTGAAATCTAAGTGATAAAAAAAAAAAAAATTCTTACTTGACTCAACATGAAGTTGGTGAAGAGAAATATCAAATTATGATTTGAGAAATTTTAAATCCTTTTTGGATGATTAAGAAAGAATTTCATGATGCAAGCCTAGATTAGCTAGCCATGACCATAATTAACTAAATCAAGCCCCTACCCCATACCCTCTAAGTAAAGGGAAACAAATTTGGTAAACCAGCATGTCCTACACTGCCCAACTAGCGACTAGCCTGTGACCCTTTGTTTTGATATAAGAGCTTTCGAAGTTGGTTGGGATTTGACTCTAATTGAGACCGGGAGGCATGGCCACCATATCTTTACAGATGGCATTGTTTGATTCGTTACAAACCTTGGGTCTTATGCTCCAATCACACAACACAGTGGACTGCACTGTGACTTAGGCTCTATGAGCCTAGATTATAAATGGGTATTCATTGTAATTTTATAAAAAGGAATTTATGTTTTTAAATAGTGTTCAATTTTTAATATACTCTGTAAAGTGATTTAAATTGCTTATTTAAAAAAAGTGATTTAAATTGAAAAAATATAATATTTAATCAACGGTCTTAAGTTAAACGAGATAATAACTAATAGGTATAGTAACTTTTTAGAAAAATTACTATTTAATTTTTATATTTTAATAAAATTAAATATTTAATTTTATATTTTAAAAAATATAAAAATTAATCTTTCTATTACCCCACTTAAACTGTAGTTTTTTCGTTAATATTTTTTATTAATTAATTAATTTTAATGTTAATTAAATTATTATTTAAATTTTTATTTTAATGAAACTAATTAATTAATTTTTTTTTATTTTAAAAAATACATTATTTAGTATCTATGATTTAATTTTATTATTTTTTTAATCCCTTTAGTTATTTTTTTAAACTTTTTCTCTCTTATCTATCTCTCTCTCTCCATATTTCTTTTCCTCTATACCCACATCCTTCTCCCCCTCAATCTTTCTATGTTTTTTTTTTTTTTTTTAAATTAATAGAAAATGATGCAAGCTATTTGCATAAAGAGGTTTATTAGTTTCCCAATAACTCAATGTAATCAAAGCAATAATTCAAGAAAATACAAAAATGATGCTCAAAGAATTGAATATTTTTTTTCATAAGCAAGAATAGAATGAAAATATACGAATAATTTTAAAAGAATATAAATTCAGATTTAGTCTATACTTTATTTTCATCAAAGAATATGTTTTCAAAATATTATATTTTTTTAAAATATATGAACCAATTAATTAATTTCATTAAAATAGAAAAATTAAATAATAATATTTTTTAAAATACAAAAATTAACTAATTAATTTCACTAAGAACCTGTTTGATATTTCTCTTAGAGTTATTGTTAAAAATAATTATTTTAAATACACTAGTTAGATAGTATTAAAAAATAATTTAAGTTAAATTCGATAAATTTTGATTATAAGAATATTAAAATACTAAAATAATTTTTTTTAAATTATTTTTTCAATAATATTTAAAATGGTACTTTTTTTCCTTAAAAATTTTTAGCCATTAAACTTCAGTATCAAACAAACATTAAAAAAGAGGGATTAAAAATTAAATGGTAACAAAATCTGTTGATTAATAAAAAATTGATGGATAAATTAAATAATTTAATGTAAAGAAAATATGGAAACTAAATAATATATTTTTTAAAAATATAAAAATTAAATAATTAATTTTATTAAAATATAAGTACTGAATAATAATAATTTTTTTTTTCTAAGAGTAAAAAGAAGTCTTATACTCCTATACCCGTACCACAACCACATTTCTAGATTTTCCATGTTTCATCGATCATAATGCTTGCACCGTCTCGTCCCACTCTTAATAATTTTTCGCATGTCATGATTTATTCATTTTATATATCACCGTATTTTAAAAATTAGGCAAATAACTATTTTAGCTCTTAAAATATGAGTTAATAATTTTATAAGTGTTTAAATTTTTAAAATTTAAATAAGTCTTTTAAATTTTAATAAAGATAAAATAATTCTTTTAAATTTTAAAAATACATTAAATGAGCATTTAATGAATAAATAAGCACTTAAAATTTTAAAATTAGATCAAATAAGCCATTCAACTTATTTAAATAAGAATTAAATAATTATTTAATTTATTTTTAAAATTTAAAAAATTTATTTTATGTTTTTTTAATTTAAAGAACTTATTTAGACGTCAAAAAATTTTAAAAACTTATATGATTATTGAGTTAAACTTTAAGAGCCTAAATAAATAATTTACCTAAAAATTAAGTCAAAACTAATGCTATCAACAATGTGAAAATCTGTTTTTAGATAAGTATTGGTCAATTTGATTTAATATGCAAAATTAGATCAATTCAAATTTATATTCGATCATATTGAATTGAATTGATTTAAATTAAAGAAAACAATTGAATTGAATAAAATATGTTAAATTTAATTTGACTTTTGGTTTTGACTTTATCTTGGGCTTATTTTTTTTTAACTCATTTTAAATATTTTTTATTTTTAATTCTAATTTAATACTAATTACAATTAATTTTAAAAAATTTTTTATTCAATTGATTTTATTGATTTTTCTAAAAAATCGAATTGAATACAGTAAATTTCTTAAAATAAAAAATTAAATCAAAATGATTTATAAAAAAAACTGAATTTTAAAATTAAATTAATTCAATTAATTTTTTCTATTTGAATAATTCAGCTTACTTCTAATTTTTATTAGTCAAGAGAACTCGTTCATTTATTGTTAGGGCATATTTGATTTAATAATTATATTAAACTATGTTGGTTAGTAGTCTGATTAAATATTAATGGCTAATGACCAATAAGTAAAGGGTCAAAAATTAATACTCTTTTTATTCACTTTTATCAATCATTTAAAATTTTTATATAATAATTAAAAAAATAATTAAATATCCTAAATTATAATAAAATTTTTTTAATTTAATTAACTTATCATTTATTTCATCTAATTAAAAGGGAGAAGGAGGTGATCACATAAGTTTTAGAAAATTATAAAAATAATTATTATATTTAATAAAAATATAAAATTAAAAAATTAATTAATATATTAATCTTCTTAAAGTGATAAATAATTTTAAATAAAATAATTTTAAAAAAGCTACACATAAAAATAGATGGAAGGAGTAATAAACAATTTGGATTTTAAATTGTATGTTTATAGTTTTCAATCATTCATTGTTGATTTTTAAATGCTGATTTAAAAATTATGTTTACCAAAAGTGATTAATCAATAGTTGAAAGTTTAAAAATTAAATGGAAAATTATTATTTAGTCCTTATATTTTAATAAAATTAATTATTTAGTCACTTTATTTTGAAAAATATACTATTTAGTCCTTTTATTTTTTAGTTTGTGAATTTTTTAGTCTCTCCCATTATTTTGAAGTAATTTTTTTCAACTCAACTATTTAATCCTTATAAGTTAAATAATACAACTATTTAATCTTCATTATTTTGAATTTATCAATTATTCAATCTCTTTCTATAACTATTCTTTCTTCTTTGATTAACTTGACTAACAGAAAAGTTAACAAGGGATATTATATAATTCACGGACTAAAAATAAAATGACTAAATAATGTATTTTTCAAAATAAAGAATTAAAAAGTTAATTTTATTAAAATGCATGAACTAAATAATAATTTTTTCAAAATTAAAAAATTACTATCAATCCTCAATCAAATAACACTTATTTTTTAATTAATTTTAATGAAAATTTAAATTTATAACCTTATAATTTTAAAACAATTCTAATATCATCCTAGATAAAACCTCTTAAACATTGTTTACCAGTTCATTGATTTCATCCCAAGCATAAATATGAAATTGTTAATAGACATTCATTACCTCATAATTAATATCCAAACTTATTAATTAATTAATTTTTACCAAAATTTAAACGTCCTTACAGAATATTTTAATTTCCCTAATATCTCGGCCAGGTGAAATTAGGCAACAAAATCTAAATACATACACACAGAGTATTGCCTGTTAGGAATAGCAGAAAATGACTAATGAAGAAGGAACAGACTGCCCATTAAATTGAAGCAAAACGAGCATTAATTAGCGACCCCTTTCATCAGTCTTCTTTAAACCCTAACAGGTCGTAGGTCATTTATCAGCATTTACTAAGGTTGATACCCTAAGCTATTGGAGATTGAATTGGGACAGAGACCCAACTCTTGAATGTTGTCAGGTTCGATCAAAAGTGGTCCAAAATCATATTTTCTAGTTCTTATTTCCGGGGAAATATACCCATGCATGACCATGAGTTTCTCACTTGCTTTCTGCTTAATTTTGGGCATTATTTGAGTGGACTCCTCAAGTTTTAAGTTGTTTGAAAGAGAAATGTCATGGGTTGGAGCGGTTTTGGCCTGAACATGTGTCCTAATTGCATGTTTTTCCCCACAATTGTAGACTGTGAATTGCATTTTCAAGAGTACACCTCGTGTTTTTTCCAATAACTTTCAAATTTGTATCTCTTTGGGAAAAAATTGTATTTGTCATTAATTTATTCTTGTTGATATATCTGGTCTTGTTTCCTTCTTCAAAAGGATTTATTTTGTCATGATTTTTTTTTTCTATTTTATAATGAAGTTATTAAGTGTTTTAAATAAACAAATTAATCTATTAAACAAATAAGTTAGCATACTCGCAGATTAGGGGTGATAATTCAGATTGATGGGTCGTATTCATGTTGTGTCAATACGCGACATGAATATAATTACGATATATATGAATATGACACGATTAATAAATCATGTTAAAAATTTAAACATGAACACGACGCTTCTATTATACGAGTTATACGACACGACATGACATAATTAATATTTGTCGACACCATATTTTGGCCGACCTCTGAAGTCAAGGGATTTTAAAATCGACTTTATAAGCTGCTCTCAGCCGATGTCCTTCGATCACAAATGACTTTTTCGAACTCATCGATTGCTCGACTAGGAAATAAACCGATCCCGCACTTAGTTAATTATTTTCCGATCTCTTATCAGATGGGTTCAAATCAATGTTGGGTCTCTGGAACATCTAGTCTTGCCTCCGATCTCTCTTTACAAATATTGTGGAACTTCATTTGGCTAATGTTATGATCGGGCTTCTCACTTGAATGTCCCAGATATTCCTTAAAATGAAGTTAAGGTTTCTGTCCGGTCTAATGACGATCCCGATCTTAAGAATTCAAATCAAGTCTTTCCAATTCCAATATTCTAAAGTTTTACCCGGTTTGGAAATGGCTTAGTCCGATCTCATGCTTACGTGTAATGTTTTTCCGATTTCTTATACTTGAGTTAATGGTTGCTTTCAAGATTAATGTTCTAATACGTTCAAACAATCAAGTACTCATATAATTTGGACACTTTCCGATCTCATCAAGAAATTGAACAAAAAGAGGACTTCAATTCATTTCAAAGTAAAAATTTACAAGTCACTTAGCAGGTGGGTCGCCCCCAGCCTACTCCCTAGGTACATCCTCCACTCTCTAATTCTCTCCCTCTCTCTCTCTCTCTCTGGCTCCTCGTCGCTCTCCTCTTTGACTTTTAGGGCGAGCTCATTCATCCAAGAGAAGTCTTCTTCAGGATACCGCTTCTTCAGCTCAGCCAGAAGGTCATTATGGGCGTTCACATAAGCCCCGGCCTCTTTTGTGGTGCTCTCCTCTTCCTTAGCTTGGAGCTCCTCATCCTTGGCTCAAAGTTCCTCCTCCTTGGCTCGGAGCTCCTCTTCCTTCGCCCGAAGGTCTTCATCAAAATGAGCGAGATCGGCAAATCGACCAGCCTGGGAGTCTTCAAGTTCCCACTCTACCTCCGCTATCCTCTCTTCATAATGCTTCATCCGATCTTCCATTCCGACGATATAGTCATTAGCAGAGGAGAGTTGAGCCTGTGCAGCTGAGGCATCCTGGATTGCCTTAAGGATCTCCCTCCTTAAGGCATGGGCCTTCTCTCTGATTACATGTTGATTAGCGATCACCTCTAAGCCCAAGCTCATTGTCTGAGTTAAGATATCATCGATGCTCTCCTCTGCTAACCTGTTCCGATCTTCTTGGAAGCAGATGGAAGCTCCCATGACTTTGTCCAGGCCGGGATTCCCTCTTGTAGGGCAGTTCCTTTCCAGTGATTGGATCAGAAGTTGAGCGCCCCAGGAAAGTGTCCTAACTGTAGGACCCGAGGACTCCCCTTTCACAGTGGAAGAGATCGGAGGAGGTAGGGGAGGTGGAAGTTCGATCTGCTGAGGAGCAGGAGCGACGACCTCTACCTCTTGGATCGGTTGCTCCTGAGGTCGGGGAGGAGAGCTTGGCACCTCTACCAATTCACGTCGAGGGGTTTGAGCATCAGCAACGGTGGCCCCCTTCATCGCCCGCACTTTTCGGGAGATCTCCCTCTTTCGCTTGCGGCTACACGAAAATTTATGGGTGGACTCCTGAGACTTTAATTCTTTCACCATGGCATCTTCCTCCTTATTTAAGGTGATCTTCTTTGGGATCGGAGCGACCAAGTGTTGCCAACTCCGTGGGATACCCTCAAAGCCGTTCGGAATCTTGCTCCTCAATATAAAAAAGCGGTCCTTCCAATTCTTCAATGAAGAAGGGAGATCGGTAAAGAGGGAGCAGTTCGGCTTAGCCTGAAAGAATTAGAACTCTTCATCCTTCCTTCGGGCAAGCCTATGTAGCTCGGCAAAGACTTTAACTGTGGGTTCTAGTCCCTTAGCTCGGCAGAGGCCCCGGAAAGCTATTAAAGTCCGTCAGGAGTTCGGATGCACTTGAGCTACCGAGACGTGGTGGAACTTTAGGACGGCCTTGTAAAACTCGTCCAAAGGAAAACGGAGTCCGGCCTATTAGTAGTATGCCCTAGAGCATATCATTTAGTATGTATCTTGTACATGTTTTTATTAATAAAAGGCATTTTCACTTTTCCGTTTACATAAGATATTTATGTGTAATAGAAAAGGTCCATTGATATTTTGTTAGAAATATTATTCTTAAGTTGTTAAGAATATGAGTGACAATATTTCTAGCACAAAGTATCATAAATAGGTTCACAATTGAGGATACTTCATAATAAGGACATGACTTATCCAGAAAGATTGTATTCATGTTTGTTCCCAAGTTATTTATATGAGATATAAATAAGATGGAATGGTGAGTCTCATGCCATATAACAAATATGATAGGCACTTATAAATGATAAGTAGGCCGAACCAGTGACACTTATGACAAGCACATAGAGTTTACTCTTGTCAATGTTTTGTCATAAATTATATCAATGCATATAATCTTTAGACCTGAGATAGCACAGTTATCTTGTATATAGGTAGTTTGAGTTTGATACTACTTTCATACTTATACTATGTATGGGTATATGGGCATGTGTTGGCTCCTATTAGTTATATATGGAGGTAGGTGTTGATCAAGATGGAATCTGTTCCTCTAAGTAAATAGAGATAAAATCCTATGTTCATTTAATTGTTCTTGATGTTTCAAGTTCTTGGCCAGGACAGATAGATTTAATCAGAAAAGAGTTTCTGATGAGAAAATCTTTTTAATCAAGAACTGGAATTAAAAGAGAACATAATATTCATAGCAAATGGAGTTTGACATAAACCATGACTCCAACTTGAGTTGGGATTTTGTAATAGAGAGATTCCAATGCATGGTAACATATGATTATAGGTTCATTTAAGGTAAACCTTATTACTAATTGGGTGGCCATGGCATGCTATGCTAGGTGTTAACCATGGTCTATGAGGTGCATAAAATGATTTAGAGAAATCATTTATGGTAAGAAAGAGTTCTGATGATATTAAGAGTTGATATCATATCTCATTGCCAATTAGTGATGAGCCTAGTAAGTCACACACATACACAAGTTATCACCTAATTAAATATGATTTAATTAATTAATTAAAGAGTTTAATTGATTAATTAAATAGGTTTGGTTTGCAATTAGATTGCAAAGTCCCTAGCATGACTTGAAACCAAATCTAGATTATTGGATGTATAATATAAGTTAAATTTATATTTAAAGTGTTTAAATATGAATTTAATTAATGAGAAATTAATTAATAGAGATTAATTAATTAATTTATATTTGATATAAATTGATTAGAAGAAGAGAAATAATTATTTTGGGTTAAGAACTCAAAATTAAGACACAGGGGCATTTTGGTCATTTCACAGGGTAACATGTGGCACCATGAGATTGTGACACATGACATTACACATAAACTTGCCAAATGTCTTTTAATCATGTAAGATGATTAAAATTAAGATTAAATATAGGTTTGACACTTGGCACAATGTGATTGGGTCAATTAAATCTAGAACCAATCAGAGGGTGACATGTGGCAAGGATTTAATGTGTTAACCTAGCTATATAAGTGTTGTTATGAAGAGAAAAAATACAACCAGCAGCTACTCCTCTTTTGTCACGCCATTTTGAGGCTCCCCATCTATTCTTCTTCATCTCTCATCAATTCAAAGAGATTAGCCATCAATCTCTTGAATTAAAAATACTAGAAAATTGTTTCTAGTGTCCTGTTTACATCTTTAATCTCTTAAAAGGCAGAACTTGATTTTCTAATTAATAGAAAAAGTTTTAGAAGCTGTTCAAGGGCTACCATACGTGTTCTTGGTGTGGACAAGCTAGAGGGATAACATCTGGTGTCCTGCAGACGCATCTTGTAACACCCCAAAATTTTATTATTTAAGAGTATTTTTGGTATTTTAATTTTATTTGAATTTTTGGAATTTTTCTGAGATTTTTTCGGATTTTAAAAATCGGGTTCGATTTTCTGAAAATATAAACTTTGATGATTTTTAAAAATTAATTTAAAGACCACGTGGCAAAACTAAAAATATATTTGGAGTCTACGTATTTTTCTGAGTTTTATGGAATTTTTTTCGGAATTTTTGGACCTCGTTTTCGGTCCCGAGGCAGAGTAAAAATTCAAAATTTTATTCGAATCGAACCTGACCGAATCGAGCCGGATCGGACCGGTCGAATCGGACCGGCCCTTTTCCTTCTTTCTTTTTCTTCTCCCGCGCGCGAGGGCTCTCGCCCTTTTCTCTCTCGGTTCTCTCTCCTCGCCTCACCGCCATTGACCCGGCCAGCGCCGCCGCTCACCCATGGGCCGGCCGCTTCGACTTCTCCGACCAAATCCGGCCGATCCGGCCACCGATTGGACCGAGTCTTGTGTCCAAAATCATCTACTCGGCGAGAGCTTTCCATAGACACGAAGAACGCCGAAATCCATCTAGCGGATTGTCCGATTTTTTCTCGGGAATATTTTAGCCCATTTCGACTTTTAGGCTAGATTTCTCGAAAACCGTGAATCCCACAAGGAAACCGAGGCCACCAGCACGCTCCATTCGTCGAGAGCTTCGCAACGACATAAATTTCGAATTTTTCCGACACCGTTTTTCGGTGGGTCCCACGGAACTTCGCAGTGTATTTTCGACCATTAAATGAGCTTAGAAAATTCTGAAAAATTTATGTACTAACCCCCATGTTATGGGCTTCGTGTAGGTATCCTCGATTCGTGGAAATTCGACAGTTGACCGGGTCTGCAAATTTCGCCGCATGCACTGCTACGAAAAAGTCTCCGAATTGGACCGAGGCTTTGGCTAGCCCCCATTGTCGACGCCCCGAGCGCTGCTCTCAAGTCGGAATCGGCAAAGGTAAACCCAACCTTGCTTTTTCGTAATTTTCTAGTGCTTAAATAGGATTAAAAATCTATAAAATATTCGTGGTAGCTTAGAAAATTACGATTCTTTTGCAATAGCTTAGTAATATTGCTAAGGACCGCGGCAAAGTTTTATAATTTTTAGAGCTTGTTTGAGCAATTTTTGCAAAAATGATCTATAATAAGGACTAATTTGATATTTTGAGTATTGTGATGAATGATCGATTTGATGGGCGGGAGGGGCCGTGTGATATGATTGAACTGTTGATGTATGGATTGTGAGTATAGAAGTGCGTTTTTAGCCCTTTGCAGGTTGGGTAGGTCCTAGGTATAGGGAGACTCGCTGGATTTTCGCACGACTTAGGACGATTTTGATCTTTTCTTTGTTTGTATTGAGTCAAATTTATTAAATAGATGTAATGTAATTGTCGTGAGCGATGACCTTCTTCCTCCGCCCACCGCCACAAGAATTTGTCGTCAAGTTTGTGAGTAAAATATTAATTTTAATTGTAATTTCAATATTATTATATGTTCAAGATGCCCATGCATCACTTATATGCATATATTTATGTAGTTAAACTCTAGGCACGAATTATGTTGCATTCATAATCATAATGTGCCATGAGTGTTGTTGTGGTAATTTGGAGCAAAGCGTGCGTTGGCGTGCGTGTGATGTGGTGTGGACTATGGATAGGACGGGTAGTCACGGCTTGAGTTATTCGCTGGGACCCGATCCTTCGAGGGGTAGTCACGGCTTGAGTTCTTCGCTGGGACCCTCGATTTGGTTTATTAAGCGAAAGTCCTGCTTGAGTTCTTCACGGCACTGTGTTGGATTTAAGAGAGTCAGATAGGGATCGGCTCCCAATATATTATGATTGATGCTACAGGGTGTGTGAGTGCTCCAAATTACCTTTTTGATGCTATGATGTGAATATGATGTTGATGTTGCATTTCACTCTACAGTGTGCATTAGTTATAGATAGTAAAAGAGATTATGGTTAAAATTGATATATAACTCGAGTCGAACGCTCACTCTGCTCAAAAATTTTTACAGCCGCAGGAGGATATTTTATTCAGGTTAACTCGCTTATACTTCACAAAGTTGTTTATCGATATTTGTGTAATTTTATTTACTCCTAGAATTTCCGCATGTGTTAGAAGAATTATATGAAATTGGTCTGTAAAATTATTATCATGTTGGACATGTAAACTTAATATTTTAAGTCTGTTTTGATGGATTGGATGAGGGAGCTGATCTCCCAATTATTATTATGTTGATGAGTATGTGGAGGGTGAGCTGAGCTCCCCAAGGGATTGTATATTGTGTTTACAGGTCGGGTGAGTCAAAACTCCCGTTGGTAAGTCCATTTTATGGCCGCATCTGTCCGCTTGTTTTCTTGAAATTGTGCCCAAAAGGGCCTCAGCATTGGGTAAATGAACAGTTAGGCTTACTACGGGCCTCGGGGGCTTTAGGCTGGCCCAGGTCCTAGTGCCGGTCCGGCCCATAGGTTGGGTCGTGACAAATGTGGTATCAGAGCTTAGGCTCCAGATTCTTAGGGAATGTTGTCTAAAGTGTTGGGAAGAGTCAACTAGGAGTCACATGCGGAAATATAGGGTCCACATTCGTCTTGCATTGTCATCTTTGCTTCTAGTTTCTGCTCTATATGTTATGTATAAATATGAGTCTATAGAGCTGTGTAATGTGCAGTTTTGAATTTTGTGGGCTAATCTTTGAATTTCAGTGAAAATGCGTAGAAGGTGGAGAGCCGCCATCGCACCAGAGCCGATGTGCTCGAGGTGTCGACAGATGAGGCGTCCAAGACAGATGAGGCGCCGCCCGAGGAGGCGGGTAGGAGGCCTAGAGCCGCTCAAGTAGAAGAGCAGCTACCCACGCTCAGAACGCTTTCATGGCACAGGTCCTATGGACCCCATGGCGCCTACTCTAGCCGGGTTCGCAGAGAACCCACGACAAGATGGCGCAGAATATGGTCCACCCTCCACAGCAGCAGTCCACCACACCAAGAGAGGAATCTTACAAACAGATCATAAATTTCAAGAAGTTGGTGCCTGGTACCTATGATGTGTCAGACGATGCATATCGGTTTTTGGATTCCTGCAGACAGGCAGGAACAGAATTACAGTTGACTGATAGAAGATTGATAGAGTGTATGCAGCACGTCATGGGGCCCATGCCTAGGCAATGGATGAATGACTACGTGTTACCCCGGATGGAGGGTTTGACATGGGCTCAGTTTGTGGAACTTTTTATCAACCGGTTTGTGCCAGAAAGTTTCAGAGATCAGAAGCAGTGGGCCTTTGAGGCCTTAAGACAGAATGGCAGGTCTGTAGATGAATATGCTACAGAATTTCTGGAATTGAGCAGATATGCCCCTACAGCAGTATCTACAGAGACTATGAAGGTGAAAAGATTCCTAAAGGGGCTTGACAGGAGATATGCAAACATGGCCATGATGTATGATCATTCTTTTGATATGGTGGTTGATCGAGCTGCATGATTGAGATCGATTATCCGTGGATGACAAAAAAGAGCAAAGAAAAAGCGAGCGAGGGTTCCTCAGGTGTCCCTTCCATGGGTTCTCTGGAAAATGGTGGCCAGAGTAATTACAGAGGAAAGAGTAGGAACAAGAAAAGTGGTTTTAGACACAAACCACGAGGATTGCAGTGCGGATCCAGCGGTGGTCACGATTCGGGTACAGCGATTGGTGCAGCTCAGATCCTCCTTGGCACCTTGTGCACAGTGTGGAAGAGGACATTCAGGACCTTGTTTGATGGGATCGAGTATGCTTGGTGTGGCCAATCGGGTCACTTTGCTAGAGAATGCCCGTTTTGATGAGCCACGGATGGGGTCACAGGGTTACGTTGCGAATGTTCCTCGGCTTGATTGTATCCGGCGATTCCAACATGGCGGCGTCGATTCGATGGCCAACAGGCCGAGGACAAGGGGCGTGGATTTGGAGGCGGTCAGAGGTAGAAGTCGATGTCGGTTACGCCACTCGGGGTAGGGGTCAAGCTCGGGTTTTCACCACGACCCACGGGATGCTCAAGCTTCAAATGCGGTTGTGGCGGTATTCTTCCAGTCCATTCTTATGAGGCTCGTGTTTTGATAGATCCGGTGCTACGCACTCATTTGTCTCCCTGTGTTTGCCATGAGGTTGGGTAGAAACCCTACAACTTTAGAGTGCCCTTTGTCGAGCTACCCCACTTAGTGACAACATAGATGTAGACATGGTATTTCCAGTAGCCAGTGGTAGTGGATGGAAAGATCCTCCCCAGACTTGGTTCCTCTACGGTAATGGATTTCGATGTAATCCTGGGGATGGACTGGTTGGCAACTCATTATGCCACCTTAGACTGCAGGAACAAAAAGGTATACTTCCACATACCTGGTGTGGAAGAGTTTAGCTTTGATGGTGACAGGAGCGTGGCTCCATATAATTTGGTGTCAGCGATTAGTGCCAGAAAAATGTTGAGGCGTGGATGCCAAGGGTATTTGGCATTGGTGAGAGATACATCTGTAGAAGATGTCCGCATGGAAAATGTTCCTGTTGTCAGAGAATTCATGGATGTCTTCCCTGAGGAGCTTCCAGGGTTGCCACCAGGAAGGGAAATAGAGTTTTGCATTGATGTTGTGCCGGGTACAAACCCCATATCCATGCCACCTTACAGGATGGCACCAGCAGAATTGAAAGAGCTGAAGGAGCAACTACAGGAGCTTTTGGACAAGGATTTCATACGTCCGAGCACTTCACCCTGGGGTGCTCCTGTTCTATTTGTGAGAAAGAAGGATGGGTCATTGAGGTTGTGTATCGACTACAGACAGCTGAACAAGGTGACTGTGAAGAACAAGTATCCACTTCCTCGGATCGATGATTTGTTTGATCAGCTCCAAGGAGCTAGATTCTTTTCCAAGATAGACCTGCGATCAGGCTACCATCAGTTGAGAATCAGGGATGAGGACGTGTCCAAAATGGCGTTTAGGACAAGATATGGTCATTATGAGTTCCTGGTGATGTCTTTTGGACTCACTAATGCACCAGCAGCCTTCATGGACTGATGAATAGGGTGTTCAAGCCATTTTTAGACCGTTTTATCATCGTATTCATAGATGACATTCTGGTATACTCTCGGACCGAGGAAGAACACGTGTGGCACTTGAGGATGGTGTTGCAGACTTTGAGGGAGCACCAGCTATACGCCAAATTTTCGAAATGTGAATTTTGGCTAGAAAGCATCTCATTCTTGGGACACGTGGTTTCTAGAGACGGTATTCAAGTGGATCCCAAGAAAATTGAAGCTGTAACTGATTGGCTTAGGCCTACAACAGTCACTGAGGTGCGAAGTTTTCTGGGTTTAGCTGGCTACTATAGGCGTTTTGTACAAGATTTCTCCAGGATAGCGGCTCCCTTAACTAAGTTGACCAGGAAGAATGTTCCATTCATTTGGACAGATGACTGTGAGGTGAGTTTCCAGAAGCTCAAGGAGTGTCTAACCACTGCCCCTGTGTTGACACTACCTGTGAGTGGTGAAGGATACACCGTGTATTGTGACGCCTCCAGAGTTGGCCTAGGGTGTGTTTTGATGCAGAATGGAAAGGTAGTGGCTTATGCTTCAAGGCAGCTGAAGAGGCATGAGCAGAACTACCCCACCCATGATTTGGAAATGGCGGCTGTAATCTTTGCACTGAAAATCTGGAGACACTACCTGTATGGCGAAGTGTGCGAGATATACACCGACCACAAGAGTTTAAAGTACATCTTCCAACAGAGGGACTTAAACTTGAGACAGAGGAGATGGATGGAGCTTCTGAAAGACTATGATTGCACCATCCAGTACCACCCTGGGAAGGCCAATGTTGTAGCAGATGCCTTGAGCAGAAAATCTTCTGGCAGTTTGGCTCACATTTCAGTAGAGAAGAGACCATTGATTCAGGAGGTACATGAGTTGATGGATCAAGGTTTAATCCTAGATCTTTCAGATGAGGGGGTATTGTTGGCTCACTTTTCAGTGAGGCCAGACATGAGGGACAGAGTTAGAGTTTCCCAGCACAGAGACCAACAATTGATGAAGATCATAGAAAGAGTACAGCAAGGTGAAGGTGGTGAGTTTGGATTTGCCAATGATGGTGCCCTAGTACAAGGTTCTAGGATATGTGTGCCCGATGTGGACAACCTCAGGAATGAAATCATGCGAGAGGCACACTACACACTGTACAGTGTCCACCCAGGTTCCACCAAGATGTACCATGATGTGAAAGATAGCTATTGGTGGAATGGCATGAAGAGAGACATTGCAGACTTTGTGTCCAAGTGCTTGACTTGTCAGAAGGTGAAGTTTGAACACCAGAGACCGTCAGGGAAGCTGCAAGAGCTCCCTATCCCAGAATGGAAGTGGGAAATGATCACTATGGATTTTGTGGATCAAGGTTGCCTCGTACCACGCGAGGATATGATTCGATATGGGTAATTGTAGACCGCTTGACCAAATCAGCTCACTTCTTACAGAAGACTACATACTCTGTGGCACAGTATGCCCGGCTCTACATTCGAGAAATAGTCAGATTGCATGGAGTTCCGGCTTCCATAATATCTGACAGAGGGCCCCAGTTCACTTCTCGGTTTTGGAGAAAGTTGCAGGAGGCACTTGGCACACAGTTGAACTTTAGTATAGCCTTTCACCCTCAGACAGACGGACAGTCCGAAAGGACAATCCAAACACTGGAAGACATGCTTCGCATGAGTGTCTTGGATTTTGGAGGTCAATCGGATGAGCAGCTAGCTTTGGTGGAGTTTGCCTACAACAACAGTTACCACTCCAGCATAGGGATGGCACCCTATGAGGCACTATATGGAAGAAAGTGTAGGTCTCCTCTGTGTTGGACAGAAATGGGGGAAGGGAAGGTGCACGATGTAGACCTGGTGCAGTACACTTCAGAGATGGTTCCCTTAATCAGGGAACGACTGAAGACAGCTTTCAGCAGACAGAAGAGTTATGCAGACCCCAGACGGAGGGATGTGGAGTTTGCAGTGGGCGACTATGTATTCCTGAAGGTTTCTCCAATGAAGGGAGTCATGAGATTTGGAAAGAAGGGCAAGTTGGCACCTCGGTATATTGGACCTTTTGAGGTTACGGATAGAATTGGAGCAGTTGCCTACCGGTTGGAGCTACCACCCAACCTCTCTCACATTCATCTCGTGTTTCACATCTCCATGCTCAGGAAATACATTCCCGATCCTTCTCATGTACTGCAGCCGGATGTGATAGAGCTAAAAGAAAATTTGACATTTGAGGAGCAGCCTGTAGCCATAGTGGACTACCAAGTGAGACAGCTGAGATCAAAACAGATCCCTATGGTTAAGGTTTTGTGGAGGAGTCAGTCGGTGGAAGAGTGCACCTGGGAGTCAGAACGGGACATGCATAACAAGTACCCTTATTTGTTCAATGTATAATCATGTACTTTATTCTGCCTTGTGTAAAAATTCGAGGACGAATTTTCTGTAAGGGGGGAAGAATGTAACACCCCAAAATTTTATTATTTATGAGTATTTTTGGTATTTTAATTTTATTTGAATTTTTGGAATTTTTCTGAGATTTTTCGGATTTTAAAAATCGGGTTCGATTTTCCGAAAATATAAACTTTGATGATTTTTAAAAATTAATTTAAAGACCACGTGGCAAAACTAAAAATATATTTGGAGTCTACGGATTGTTTCGAGTTTTATGGAATTTTTGAATTTTGGACCTCGTTTTGGTCCCGAGGCGAGTAAAAATTCAAAATTTTGTATTCGAATCGAGCCGAATCGAACCGGATCGGATCGGGCCGAATCGGACCGCCCTTTTCCTTCTTCCTTTTTCTTCTCCCGCGCGCGATGGCTCTCTCCCTTTTCTCTCGTTTCTCTCTCCTCTCGCCCCGGCCGGTCGTGCGTCGACCGGCCAGCGACGAGCGCGCCCTTGGCCAGTCGGCCGCCCGACGGCCGGGAAAAAGCAGCGTGAAAACGCCTGCGCGCCGACTTCTCCACCAATCCGATCCGGCCACCGATTGGACCGGGTCTTGTGTCCAAAATCATCTACTCGGCGAGAGCTTTCCATAGACACCAAGAACGCCGAAATCCATCGAGCGGATTGTCCGATTTTTGCTCGGGAAGATTTTAGCCCATTTCGACTTTTGGGCTAGATTTCTCGAAAACCGTGAATCCCACAAGGAAACCGAGGCCACCAGCACTCTCCATTCGTCGAGAGCTTCGCAACGACATAAATTTTGAATTTTTCCGACACCGTTTTTCGGTGGGTCCCACGGAACTTCGCAGTGTATTTTCGACCATTAAATGAGCTTAGAAAATTCTGAAAAATTTATGTACTAACCCCCGTGTTATGGGCTTCGTGTAGGTATCCTCGATTCGCGAAAATTCGACAGTTGACCGTTCGCAAATTTGGTCGAACGGACGTTCTGGAAAAAGTCTCCGAATTGGACCGAGGCTTTGGCTAGCCCCCCATTGTCAGACGTCCCGAGCGCGTTCCCGAAGTCAGAATCGGCAAAGGTAAACCCGAACCTTGCTTTTTCGTAATTTTCTAGTGCTTAAATAGGATTAAAAATCCATAAAATATTCGTGGTAGCTTAGAAAATTACGATTCTTTTTGCAATAGCTTAGTAATATTGCTAAGGACCGCGGGGCAAAGTTTTATAATTTTTAGAGCTTGTTTGAGCAATTTTTGCAAAAATGATCTATAATAAGGACAAAATTGAAATTTTGCGTATTGTGATGAATGACTGATTTGATGGGCCCAGGAGGGGCTGTGTGATATGATTGAACTGATGTATGGATTGTGAGTATAGAAGTGCGTTTTTAGCCCTTTTGCGGGTTGGGTAGGTCCTAGGTATAGGGAGACTCTGCGGATTTTCGGCACGACTTAGGACGTACTTGATCTTTTCTTTGTTTGTATTGAGTCAAATTTATTAAATAGATGTAATGTAATTGTCAGGTGAGCCGGGACAGCCTTCTTCCTCCGCCCAGCCGCCACAGTAATTTGTCGTCAAGTTTGTGAGTAAAATATTAATTTTAATTGTAATTTCAATATTATTATATGTTCAGCATGCCCATGCATCACTTATATGCATATATTTATGTAGTTAAACTCTAGGCACGAATTATGTTGCATTCATAACTGTTAATGTGCCATGAGTGTTGTTGTGGTAATTTGGAGCAGTGTGCGTGCGTTGGCGTGCGTGTGATGTGGTGTGGACTATGGATAGGACGGGGTAGTCACGGCTTGAGTTCTTGGGACCGTTCCTTGAGGGGTAGTCACGGCTTGAGTTCTTCGCTGGGACCCTCGATTTGGTTTATTAAGCGAAAGTCCGGCTTGAGTTCTTCGCTGGCACCAGGTTGGATTTAAGAGAGCTGTATAGGGGATCAGCTCCCAATATATTATGATTGATGCTACAGGGTGTGTGAGTGCTCCAAATTACCTTTTTGATGCTATGATGTGAATATGATGTTGATGTTGCATTTCACTCTACAGGGTGCATTAGTTATAGATAGTTATAGAGATTATGGTTAAAATTGATATTTTACTCTCTGAGTCGAACGCTCACTCCTGTTCAAAAATTTTTACAGGCCGCAGGAGGATATTTTATTCTGGGTTAACCTGCTTTTATACTTCACAGGTTGTTTATCGATATTTGTGTAATTTTATTTACTCCTAGAATTTCCGCATGTGTTAGCAGTAATTATTTGAATTTGGTCTGTAATATTATTATCATGTTGGACCTGTAAACTTAATATTTTAAGTCTGTTTTGATGGATTGGATGAGGGAGCTGAGCTCCCATTTATTATTATGTTGATGAGTATGTGGAGGGTGAGCTGAGCTCCCCAATGGATTGTTTATTGTGTTTATAGGTCGGGTGAGTCAAAAACTCCCCGTTGGTAAGTCCATTTTATGGCCGGACTCTGTCCGTTTGTTTTCTTGAAATTGGGCCCAAATGGGCCTCAGCATTGGGTAAATGAACAGTTAGGCTTACTACGGGCCTCGGGGGCTTTAGGCTAGCCCAGGTCCTAGTGCCGGTCCGGCCCATAGGTTGGGTCGTGACACATCTCAAAGGCGCAAATACACTACAGTGCATCAAGAAGTTAGTGTGTTTATTCTTGATTTAATCTAGGGTTCTAAAATTAATCTGATTAATTTAAAAATCTTAAATGGCAAATACAGATCCAAAAACATATTAAAAGAGTTTTAATATGTTGTTTATCATTGAAATCAAATAGATAAAAATAAATCTTGCATGATGCATGTGACCCTAGGTGAAAATTTTTGAATTCAATGATATAAACTTCTGTTTTTCACACTTCCGCTCCTTCACGGCCTTCAGCTATTCTTCGTATACTATGAGGAGATCGCCTTCATCAAAGAAGTGATCGGCTCGAAGGTCGCCATAGCACTTGATCAGCTCGAAAGAGTCGATCCGTAGATTGTACTCTTGGCTTATAGATTGGAGATCGATTTCTCTCAGGACCGAAGGCAACTCATCAACTAGCAGATTTTCTCATCTCAAAGACGCTCCTCGCCTCGGTCTGGTAGCCGAACTAGTAACCGGAACGATAGCCGTGCTGGTTCGACAGCCTGATCTAATCACATCGCCCTCTTCCGAGGTCCACAAAACATGGACGAAAGGCGGGCTCGTAGCTCTCTGACCCTCAGCCCCACTCATTTTCAGGAAAACAAAAGAATTTAACCAAGAAAAGAATTAAAATCCTTACCGGAATGTGATCGGTACTGGAAAAACTTGAGAAAATGAGAGAAAACGCTAGGATTGCTAGAGAGGTTCTAAAAATGACATAAGAAAATGACTGACGCTCCTCACCCCTATTTATACCCGTCTGAGCATTAAATACTCGCTAAGTCCCAAGCAACGCATCGGTTAGTGGAACCGACCGCTTCCTCGACACGTCGCAAGAAGGTTCCAGAAACATAATAAAAATCGAATAAATGAGATCGGTTAGCCAAGGTCTTCGAATCTAACAAACTTCCAAAACCATGGATCAGCTAATGGCGATTCGTTTAGGGATCAGATCGGACATGCATATCAAAGATCGGAAAAATAACTAATGCAACAATAAAATAAAAACTTTCTAATAAAATTTCATTTCATTTCTAAAAGATCGGATTACATCATCTGGGCGATCTCAAGAGATCGGATTACATCATTGGGGAAATCTTTAAAGATCAGATTACATCATTTGGGCGATCTCTAAAGATCAGCACTACATCTTACCTAATAATGGCCTATGTCAAAGCCTAGTCTTGTGGCTGAATCAAAAGATGTATTTGATCAGAAAGCTAGCCACAAGTATTGGATAGATGTGCAGCTCAGATAGGATGACTATGACTCTCATGATATTGAGCGGGTCATCGCCGATGTCATCGACCAGAACTGAGCTGCAGTCGGGACGCCCGATGTGGTGAGGGGCCAAATGAACTTCAAAAGGCGGTCATCGACATTAAGATTAAAATTAACAGTCCTCTTGTCCGAGATTGGTCCACCCATTACATTGGTAGACCGTTTAGAGATCGGCACGTTCGTCACTTTCGATCTTGATCGGTAAATTAGTTCGGTTCTATCACTATCATCAGATAACGTCCTTATGGTTCTCCGATTGCCGGGGTCATAAACTTTCAGGCGAAGGGCGAAGAAAACTGTCGGGAAAAGATCAAAAGCGGCCATAATCAGAATTTTTTTTTACCAAAGAAGCTTGAATTGGAGAAAAAGAGCATTGAAAAAAACTGAAGGAGAAAAGTGAAGTGTGAAGGGGATTCCCCCGTTGGTGAATATATAGAGGGGGCTGGGCATTTATTGCATACAGAAACCGAAGCGGATGCATTGGTAACTGAAGAATTAATTGCATTGACCAATGCAAGTTAGATAAGGAAGAAAGATCTAGAATGGAGAGATCGAGAAATGAGAAGGGACTTGAGACTAGAGAGATCAGAAAAGGAGAGGGTCATAATAGGGAGATCGGAAGAAATAGAGATCGAAGAGCACGGAGAGATTGAATAGCTTTTAAATAACTCTCTTTATAATCAGAGCCGAGTTAGTTAAAGCGTTGCAGGCATGATCAAATCTTCACCGCACGCCTCATTTGCAGAAACGCCTACCTAGTTGACGCCAAAATAGTTATGGCAGTTCTGTATATTTTGATCTCCATCGATGATCACAATTGTAAGGATGGACTCGGAGCCCTTGGATCAAAAAGTAGACAACAGGTTTGGCGTTTTTTATTCCCATCCTTCGGATTTCATGTTGTAAGGCAAGACCCTGAGCTGTTGTATTAAAAGAAGAAAGGACAGATATTCTGAATAAAATCTCAACCCTCCATTTTGATTCTCTTTAATTCTCAGGCATCGGATTGTGTCCTTTTGAATCTAAACCCTTCGTCTCCCCTGATCAGATCCTGACCCTCCATGATGAGCACCCGTTCCCTATAAATACCTGCATGCAATACTGTAGAAATGATGGACAAAAAAAGGTGGTGGTGATTATAGTGGAAAGACTCTGAAACTTGATTTAATCTTGCTACTTTGCCATTTTGACCTTTTGAGAAACTTTAGAAACCAGTTTTCTTAAGTATCTTCATCGAAGGAGTTTTGAACCCTGAAATTTTCATTTTCAGTGCTTGTTCATTGCTCTCTAACGCTATTTTCTTTGTTCAGTTTCATTCTCATCACCCTAATATTAGTACATTACTCTCCAAGTTCAACTTCATTCCGACCTGGTTCCCGCTACTTCGAATAAGTATTAGTTTTTTGGCTGTCAGCTTTCACCTCTACAAGATTTGTAGATACTGGAGTTAGCTCATTAGTCTCCTCAACTTCTCACAGGTAAGTGTCTAGACTGTCATTTTTTCGAATACTCGTGCTTTATTTTCTCCTTTTTTATTCTTAAAATTTCTTTTATATTCAGTCGCACTCAAATCCCAAAGTAGATTGTCCAGGCCAATAGTCATTTCCCGAGTCTTCTTTTTCTATTCATTCGTAAACTCTATTTATCTCCTCTTAGTTTTCATTTCCTTCGAGACTAGACGTTCAGATCATGGACAATTTGTAGATAATCTAAAAGATATTGGTAGAAGTATCTTAACATGAGAGCTTCAGGCCTGAATGAATAAAAAATGACAAAAGATAGGCGTAGCAAAAGGTCGAATAGATCAGCAATAAGAATAGGTCAAATAAACAAGCTATGAGATCGGGCCTCAGAAACAAAACTAGGCAAAAGTACTATAGATCGGGGATTAAGATGAGATCGGACCCCGAGCTAGCGACAATAGACATCAGATATTGCTAGTCGAAGAGTTCTAATAAAATAATCAGATGGAAGATCGGCAAAGAGTTCAGTCTTTCATCTACTATCTAGTTATAGGGTCCTGAAGGCTAGGAAAAGCTTTACCCGAACTTCTTGTGTTTTTGGTACCCCACCCCCTAAAAATGAGGGGTCAAGAGAGACCCTTTACTTGAATTCTTAGTCTCAAAGTCCTTACAAAACGCCATTCTAGCAAACGTTAAGAGCTCGGGAAAGAGTTCTTACCCGAGCTCAGCTTAATTCTTAAACGCAATATATTAAAGAGATCAGAGGAGAGTTCTTATCCAAAATCACATTTAAAAGCTTTAAACATAATACTTTAAGAGATCGGGGGGAGAGTTCTTACCCGATTCTCGTCCAAAATTTCAATAAAATATAGGGAGATCGGAGGAGAGTTCTTATCCGAGATCCCTCGCTTAAAACTTTAAACAGAATACTTTAAGAGATCGAGGGAGAGTTCTTACCCGATTCTCATCCAAAATTTCAATAAAATATAGGGAGATCGGAGGAGAGTTCTTATCCGAGATCCCTCTCTTAAAACTTTAAGAGATCGGGGGAGAGTTCTTATCCGATTCTCGTCCAAAATTTCAATAAAATATAGAGAGATCGGAGGAGAGTTCTTATCCGAGATCCCTCGCTTAAAACTCTAAACAGAATACTTTAAGAGATCGGGGGAGAGTTCTTACCCGATTCTCGTTCAAAATTTCAATAAAATATATGGAGATCGGAGGAGAGTTCTTATCCTAGATCCCTCGCTTAAAACTCTAAACAGAATACTTTAAGAGATCGGGGGAGAGTTCTTACTCGATTCTCAACCAAAACCTTAAAAAAAATATATGTGGAGATCAGAGGAGAGTTCTTATCTGAAACTTCTCACTTAAATTAATACATCAAGGGATCGGGAGAGAGTCCTTACCCGAATTCTCTTAACTAAAACCCGAGTTAAAATACCACAACTTCAATACACAGAGTAACCCCTAAACAAAAATCTGCTACTCGATACCTACTCACTGAGGGTCATCTCATGTACTCATATTCTTGGGCAGCCTTGAATAGTGAAATATCAAATATTCCTTTTATCCTTATGAAGGATTAACATCGTCACTCCAACCCCTCAATTACCAATTTTAATTTATAAAGAGCATAATGATAAATCTGCTTACCCTCGTTGAGGGACGAGGTGGGGTGCCTAACACCTTCCCCACCCGTATACGGACCCCGAACCTAGAATCTCTGTTTTCGAAGTGGTTTCTTTTTAATTTACCTTTACAAATGGTTTTCTTTAATTACCCTCAAAATTAAAGTGGCGACTCCTCACCCTTCCCATTTCGGTGAGAGTTCGTCCAGGCAACCGCAAAAACTCTTGCGATAATATTAAATTATATTAGGTGTATTAAATACAACACGACTCATTTAACACGAAATGACCCATTTATTATTGTTTGACATGACTTAACCCACTTAACACGCTATATAAATAGGTTTATGGGTCATAACGGGTCAAATGAGTTAATGGGTTACAAGTCAACACATGACACGAATATTAAACCATGTCATAAATGTGTCAAGTCGGATTAACGAGTTAACCTGTGACACGACACGATTATACCCGTGTTATATATGAGTCAATACAAATTCGACACGAACATAAATAAGTCTAACCTAAATCCTATATTTTCATATCGTGTTCACGGATAGTGTCTAAAATTGCAACTCCTATCGCAGATACCTATTATCCGTTAATTTATTAGTTAAATAGGTTCGGATGATAGGTGTACAAGATATTGCCTGATGCATATAAATTTTCAAATCCGAATCGCCTCAAACTCATTTAAAAATTACTCAAAACTTATTTTATTAGAGTTCGAGCGCATCCAATTCCAGCCAAAACCCGTAACTACCATCCCTAGTCTACAGTCTATGGAGGAAAAGCTTTATCACCGAGGGAGCTATAATCAGGCCAAGCATTAATTTAAACCAGTGTTTATGTTATAGAATAAGTGTCTCGCATAGATAAACACTTGGCGACTTTCAAGAAAATGATATGCACGTATGTAAGCGTGGAATGGTGGATGAAAATTGTTAATTAATCTACCCAGAAGTTTTGGTAATTAAATTGGGATCCACAACTTCAACTTTTGGCTCGCCACCCCATACTAAAACATAGAAAGAAACAACTTTAATCTTTGGCATCGCCCCACCAGAAGAGGAAAATAGTTGTTTCCAAAGATAATAGAATCATTAATTAACTTTTAATCATAGCAATTTTTGTTTTTGACTAGGAGCCAGTGGAAATGCTACAATCATGCAAAGCTAATTGCATTATTGCTCTTTTTTTTAGTTTTAAGTATTTTTATTGGTTTCCACTTATCTCTTCCTTATTAGCCTGATAGTTTTCATCACTGCTAAGAGGGATAAGCTTCTTTGATTTCATGATGCTTTCAAATCCTAATTAAGAGCCTAGTTTGTCATTTATCACCAACTGGATGGGAAACTTTTATTATTTAGCAATCGCAATCTCTCTTTTGTGTCTTGCACCATCTACGTACCCTTTTCAACCACAATTCATCTCTCACTAATGACATCTAGTTATTGGCATATTCAAACATGGAGCCAGAAAATTGAATTAAAAAAATTAAATCAAGTTTAGATAAAAAAATTTTTTATTAAAAGGGAATAACTACTGCCGACCAATAAGTAAAGGTAAATAATGATGATAATTTGTGGGCATATAATTAAAATGATAAGAGGAAAGGAAAAGAAAAGAGTACGAAAAAGAAAATGAGAGGAAGGCAGGCGGCTAGCTGGAGAGAAAAGGATTGAAATTTAGACATATGCATGGAATGGAAGAATCTACTATTGAAACATTGACATGGACTAAAGGGAATGATTTAGAGCCTGAAAGAGGAACACAAGATTCCTCCAATAATTGAAAACTTGAAAAAAAGATTGGCCTTTCCTTTCCATGCATGATCATGATGCACTTGTTAATTAATTAATAGTTTTCAAGTGCTGATGAGGGCATAATTTAACAAGAACCAAAAACGTGTTTGTTCTTTGGATGATTTTTGTCACTTCACTGCAAAAACAAAGAAGCGGTGTTGAGGGACCAGAGAATTGTATAAACTTTTCTGGGGTTTTCTACTTTTCTCTTGGTCCATATATATAGTCATCATCTCACTTGATTTCCTTTATGACTCTGTAATTCTTGCATATTTATGGTCAATTAATTGGTCAAAAAATATACTTTTACATAAAATTAGATAATAAAAAAATTATCACAATTTTCATCATATTAATAAAATAATCTCGCCTACAAAAAAACATCTAAGCAGTTAGAGATTCAATTCTTGATATCAATAAATTTTAACTTAATAGTATTTAAATAGTTTATAGGATTATAAAATTTTGAGTTCGAACCTTAATCGGACCTGGTCCTTATTTAAATTATATAAAATTATTTGCGAAGCTTGAAATATGGAAGGGTGTGAATTTAGTATATATATATTTTTAAAAAAATTACTAATTACCCTCAAAATTTTTAAAATTAAAATATTACCTATAACTTTATTTAAAAAAAATTACTATTTGCCTTTTCAATTTATAATCAATTTCTAATTCTGCCCCTGCTGGTATGATTGATATCATGAAAAGATTTTGAATCATTTTCAAGTCAATTTAACTCAAAATTTGAATTAATTAAATTAATTTAAACATTTTAATTTTAAATTAAGTCATATAATCATTGAATTGATCATTAAATAAAATTTTAATTTATAAGTTATTTAAATTTAAATTATTTTAAATTTTATTATAAATATTTTAGAATGTGTAAGTTGAAATCAGAGGTCAAAATATGCTAGCATAAGAAGGGGGGGGACCAGGGTTGAGAGAATTATGGATTTGAGGGTTCAATAATTTAGAAATTGCATGCAATAGAATTTTATAATTATTAAATTAAATATTTATATTAAAACAAATATTTAATTTAATAATTTATATAATTATTTAGAAACGAGAGAGTCACGTGAGCTGCAGGGTTTGAAGGAGAAAGGAGAGGCCGTTCCGTTGGCGGAGGAACATCATAGCAATCGCTTTCATCTTAAAAAAAGTAACGTAAATACAGCAAAGCAGGGAGTGGAAAACACTGACCAACGAAAAGCGACTGTCGGCATGCCGAGGTCACAGCACGTGCAGTCGTGTTGAACCCGCGTCAACGCTTCATCTTCCATACTAAATTCTCATTGGCCACCAGACCAGACGGTAGGAGATTTTAATTTATCACTTTTCAAGATTTTCGGCCATGAAACCCCACCTCACATATTTATTATTCTCATAATTTTAATTAATTATTAATAAAACACGTAAACTTAAAAAAATAATAATAAAATATTTGAATATAAAAAAAAAAAGATTGTGAAGGCAAGGTAATATTTCAATCCATCCATGGAGGGGGTTTTGGTTGTTCCACTGCATTACGTTGCATTTTCCTCAAAAAGAGAATCATCTCAGAAAGTTGATGTTCCATTTATACTTTCCATTAAAGAGACATCATTCAGATGGATATGATTAATCCCCTACCCTATGATATGTTTCCATGGAATAATATATACATCTAAAAAATATATAAAAAAAATATCCAATTATTGTTAGAAACGACAGTAATAACAGGTTTTGATGGTGTTGCACTCTCCTTAAGTAAATTATGCACCCCCACTATATTGCTTTTGGGTAGTTTAGATAGATTTCTCCAAGACAATAAAGTTAAAATAAATTAAAAAATAATGATATTAATTATAAATAGAAATGAAGAGAAGAAATAGAAAAAAAAAAAGAATTAAAATTTTGATTTAAAATTGTTATTTATAAAATATTTATACATTTTCAAATAAATATGACAATTCACTTTATATCTATTAAAATAATTACATTTGTTTACTTGCAACTTTTAAAATAGATATAATAATTCATTTCATATCTCTTAAAATAATTATATCTATTCATTTATATCTTTTACGATAAATAGTTAAATATAATTATTGATAATAAATAATTTATTTTAATATTTTTTAAAAAATAAAAATAATTTTTTTATCACCAACTATTTCTAAAAATTTCTAAATCATAGCTTGCATAAAATGTATTCAGACGTTGTATCTCCATCTAATATAAAATATATATATATATACTCAAAAAATATATAAAAATATACCCAGTTGCTAAAGCTATGTGAACGTAATCATAACTTGTAAGACGAAACTGGTCCTTCATGCATGATGGAGAAATTAAAAAGAAAAAAAGTTTTTATTTTATTTTATTTTTTTTTTTTTATGGAACCTGTAGAGCATTGGCCAATCTGGCAGACAAAGTGAAGTTTGTCTGACAGGGAAGAAAATCCTGTGGAAGAGGAAGGGAAAAAAACCTCACTGTTTTTAGCTTATTGGTTTCGTCGGCTACTTGAATATATCATTTTCATTGTTTATTTTTAGCGTCAAAAAGATGAACACAAAATCAAGATTATGAACCTTTTTCTTAAGTGGAAATGATGTGGACTTGCTATTCTATATGCTGCTTTTAATAATGGAGTTTGATAGAGATTGCATTGCATGCTCTAGAGCCCTTTCTCAATGATTAAAACCACCATTAACTCTTAGTTATTTATATTAGCAATTAATATAAATATGATTTATGCTTAATCCAATTAACCCACCAATGATATGAATATGATGGATTACCTTATTACTCCTTTTTTCTTTTGTCTACATGTCGTGTTTCCATTGACTAGGAGCTAGGGTTAACCCACCATGATGTTTGAGAGATTCCAAATTAAAAAAGTTGAAGATAAAGTTTGCCCTTTCAAGGAAAAGATCATTTTTGTCTGCCTAAAGAAAGCAACCTACTATTCTCTCCTTCTATGGCCTCTGGTAGAGTGCTTATCGATTAGTGTTGGCCAGATGAGGTTTACAATAAATTTAAGAAATAAGGTATATTATTAAATTTATCTATTAAATATATAAATTATTCTATATTAATTTGAGAAGAAGTGTTTGAATTATATATATGACTTAAGCAAATTTCATTTCCTTAAGTTAATTTTTTAATAAAATTAGATTAGTCAATTTCTTTATATGATATTAAAGTATACTTTATTTCAATGTTAGGCCATTCAAAGATATATTTACTTATAAATTTTATGCTCTAAATATTCACACCTTAATTTGAGAAAAATATATTATCTCACGTTGATTTAACAAGACTACTATCTAATTAGCAAATACATATTATTGATATAATAAAATAGCATATATTCTTAATTAATAAATTTTAATTTAATGATATTAAATTTATATTTAAAATTATAAACACTAAAATCTAGAGTTTAAGTTTGATGATGGCCAAATAAAAAAATATTAAAAATATATAAATATATATATATATATTCTTAAGTACGGAATCTGAACCTAAAAATGTCCTCCATAGAGAACTTTTGATGGACCTTGTCACCTACTAAACATGGAACCAAAATTCCTTTTTATTTATTTATTTATTTTCTTATTCTAATCAAAATAAAATAAAATTAAAAACAATATATTATTTGGCACAAAAATAAAGGCATTTTTATATGATACGTCTCTCTCTTAGGGTCCACAGTTGAACCTATAGAAGTGTGCCGACCTGAAAGATTTATGACATAAAACAAAATAATAATGATTTTATTGGTTGATCAAGAATAATGAAACGTGGCATGAACCGTTGGATTCTGCATGGTCATTTCAATCGGTCAAAGTTGACGGTAATACAGACACTGTTCTGGCGGTGCAACACCAACTGGAAGGAAAAAACGGTGGGGCCTCCGTGGATTTGCGACGGCTCCAGAATCTGCACTGCTAGGGACAGATGGGTGGTCGCACGTGGGTATCCCATAAACCACACCAGCGGAACTCTTTGCTTTTATTGCTTAAAAATTGAATCGGCAATTCCATCGCAATCCAAAAATCTAGCGTAAGATTAACAGACAGCGATTGTTCATCCGAGCGAACTCAGAATTCAGTTCTAGTTCAAAATGAACCCAGAGCCGTGGCAAATGAAGAATCAACATCACAGTGCACTTGGCATTCTCCAGTTTCATGGGTCTAAATTTGAAGTAAAATAAAGTCAAATTGTATTGGAATCCAACAAGTTAAAATTAAAATCGGATTAAAATAAATTAAATTTAGATTTGATAAGAACCGGTTTGAATTTGATCAAATTGATATTGACTGATTCAGTATAATTTTGGATTAAAATAAGATTTTTCACTCTTTTTAACCATCAAATTTAATCAAATTAGACTGAATCTAATCAAATTTGATGAATTAAAGTGAAATTCAGTTGAAATTAAACTAAAATCAATATTGAGAGGTGCCTTTTAATCCGATATCAGATCCCCAATCTATTAAACTAGAAGTAGCAATTTGATTTCAATGTTAACTCAAAAATCAGACCAAGCCCATGTCTACCTCTACACAAGACCTGTTGTATTTTTCTCCTCTGCTTTAAGAGTTTTGTCTTTTGGAGTCTTCTCTGGACATATAAGTACAAGGGCAAGTGTACTGTAATTGAGTTTTGTTTTTAATAAACATTGATTAAAGTTGAGTACATATTAAATTAATAATTTAGTGGTCAAATATTTATTTTATTAATATTCAGTCCATCATATGTTGAAGATATAAAATATATGAAAAAAATTATCTATTAAATAAATAATTCTTATATATTTGTGCATATTAAATTTACAATGAAATAGGGATAGACAAGAATTTCATAATGGAAAATTCTCGTCCTCTTCAAAAACTGAGCGCAGAGATAGTGACTCTTGACCTACACGAGGAGCCAAGTATTATTTACCGATAAGGGTCACCGCCCAACCCCCAAGAGTTTCTTCAAAAACCAAAAATATGAAGCTGTCCCAATCCAAGAATTGCTTGGGCTAAGCAGGCAAACTTTGGAAGGATGATCCATCCAATTGCCAAAGCTGGGCCACCCATTTGTGAACCAAAGAAAATCATTTGGGATGCGGAAAATGCTTAGCCGATTGATGTGATTGTTCAATTTAGACAACTAATTAATGCGATTTTCACAAAAAAAAATTCATATAAATCAATAGTATAAGTTGTACAATAGGCAAATCTCTTGGGAAGTATCCATAGCCACAAATGATAATTTGCCAAAAAGATCCAAGAAATAACTTCTATCAATATAATGATTAGTTGACCTATCATAGAAGATTATATTCTATTTCTTTGTATTTCTTGTTTGGTGAGAAGTGAGATCCCAGTGCATTAAAACACCTAACAATTATTTATTTGGTGGGATTAAAGCTCCTCTGATCACTTCATTTCACGCATGTCTCCTGGTGCAAGAAGTCAAACTTCATATCTCAATAGCTCCATCCCCTTTAACAAGTAAGAACTCCCAGAAAAAGAACACTGTTTGTTGTTGAAAAAGGTAATCAGTAAGAGGAGTAAAATTGAACTGGGAAAATGAATAATATCTTAAACGCACAGCAACCAAATAAAAATAGGATATGAAGGTTTTTAAAGGGAGTGAACCCAAGGGCTTGTACAAGACTGAAGTTCAAAACCAGGCCTAGACTAAATACTAATCATTTGGTCTGGGCCTGATGACTGCTAGAAATCATATAACGCTGAAGTATATTTTCAAGTATTATAAGATTTAATAAATTCTTCCTCCTTTTTCATTATTACTGAGCATATTTTTCTATTTTATTTAATTATATTATTTTCATTTTCGAGGATTTAACCTAAAATCATTTAGAGTGGAGAAAGATAATTCATATAATCAACCCTAAATTTTTTAAATAAAAATTTAATTGAGTTGAGTATTCCCAATTTTTCATTTGTAATCATTTATCGCGTAGACCAATTGTCAAGTATGATATAGGCCTCCTTATAAAGCTGACGCTTTAATTTCCAATATTATGATCAATGAATTTTAGCTCAATAGGACTAGAGCATCATCAAGCTATGAAAGCGTTTGTATCTTATAGTTTTGTTTTAAGGGATCAACTTAATTCATGGGAATGTGATTTAGAAATTATGTTATTTCCCCTTCTGTGAGGAGGCAACCCTTCACTCAAAGTTACAGGTTATTTTGCCAAGTTTTACAGAAACTTGTCTTACGCTTATAGGTATTCTCTACCCACCCATTTACATCAGTTTCGGGCACGTACCCTTTTTTTGAAAGATATATATATTTTTTTCAATATGCTTGCTCGAGAATTTTTGTTCAATTGAAAGTTTTTTAAGACCAATCTCAAGTTCGAATATTTATCGAGGCTTTAAAAAAAAATGGAGTAGAATCCTAACCGAAATCTGTAATGGAGGACAAAACTGGGATCATCTTTGGGCAGCAATGGGTTGTAGATATGATCTAATTTGGCATTGCTCAGTAAATTAAAAGCTATTAATCCAAAAATCATGTGTAGTTGTTGCAGCAAAACGTTGAGAGAAAATACAAGATTTTAAAAAGAAAGCAAAATCTTTGACTACAGAATATATGCCTGCGTGATCCCTCTCCAAATGCTCGAGTGCAAATTATATATGAAATACAGTCATCTAAGAACATTAACCTGTAAACTGATACCTAATGTGTAAAATGATACCTAATGCCACGGATTCCTCTTAGTAGCTGCACTTCTTTTTGTTCTAGTTGTTGAGCTTGTTTTCTGCTAAGAAAAGAAGTAAGAGCAATTAAAGTAGGTGATTAGGCCAAATCAAATGTAGTCCCAATTCCCAACATCCATCTCTCATACATACCGATCTTGGTTTTTTGGTCTTCCCTCGGATCCTGTTCCTAGGAGGTTTCAATTTGTAAATGCGGACCATCCAATGGTGAGTTGTAAATACCTAAATTGACAAAAACATAAATCCTCTCAGCTGGCATATAGATTTTTCATCAAGGCCAAAATTTAATACGAAAGTGCCTAAAACCTTAAAACAACCATGCAGTATAGCCCAAAAAAGTAGGCATTGATTGCATGCACTAGTTTAATCTTTTTGGCGCTACAATGTTGCAACTCCCAAATTTTGGGCAGCGTAACTATAAATAGTCTACTGCTAATGTTATGCAATTTTGCCAAAATCTAAATTAGGAATATCTGACCTCCTCAAAATGGGTAAGTTTGAAATTTTTCTTCCCAATTTCTGTTTGCCTTACTCTATCAAAGCCTCTACCATCAGTTTCTACAAACCTGTAGGAGAAAAATGCAGCAAAAATAACTTTTCATTGAAACCAGACATGCTCTTCGCATTTAAATAAATAGGTTCAAAGCAAAATCAAACCTGTAATACGAGAGTTTGTACATAAGACAGTTTAGCATGGTTGGTGTAGCCTGAGAATCAATCCGATACTGGCCATCTCTCTATGGAAAGAAAAATAGGGAACGAAGTAGTCAATAACATAATTGACCAGATAGATTATTGATGAAGCTTAAGCATCTCATAGTCTTGGCCGCAAGACAGATATATCACACATGCCAAATGATTTAAGTTTGATGCAGCATGGCAGCATTATCTTATTGACAAGAATCCAAAAGAACAGACCTTCAATCAAAAGCAGCTAGATATAAGAACTTACCAGGTAATCAGGCTCTTTGATATGAGGGAACACACCCCCTCCTATTCGGACCATCCACAGGAACTTATTTATGTCGTCACTGGGGTAGCCAACAAGACCTAATCAGCCCAGCAATTCATCAGAACCTTTTCAAATGTTCCCCCCATTTTTATTATTTATTTATTTAATTTATGAAGAGTGCTGATCTAAGCAAAAGGCAAAGAAAACAAACCTCCAAAGACAACTAGCACATATTTTACGTCCAGGGAGTTAAAGATTTCCCAGGCTGCCTTTTCAGGAGAAGACATGGCAGTGCCAACAGTTGCAATATGCGTGTTATTCCAAGTGTTATTGTCAACAATAACAGTTCGGTTAGCCATAGCAGTCGTTTGATAACCATAGTCCCACCATGATGCAACCTACAAGGATCGAAGACCAAACATGTTAACAAGTTTAAAATACCCAACAGAAACAAGCTCCCAAATAGCTTATTATAATAAAATATCGCACCTACAAATAGTAATCACAAAAAAATTTACTCACTAGACTGATATCAATCATGTTATCATAGATAAAGGCATTTTCTGCCCACAAAACAGCTGAAAGATGACAAGCTGCCATTTAATTTAGGCATCAGTTGTTAATTGTCAAGCAGTTGAAAAAAAAAATTCCTTCTTTGAAAAATGAAAAAATAGAGGTATCATAAATAAAATTAAAAAAAAAAAAAAACTCTAAAATCAGATATTATTTTCTTGAAATGTAATATTTTTAACATCTATCAGCATATGGAAACCATCATGTTAATCTAATGGTTAGAACTTAGAACTAAGGAAGAAAATGAAAGAAACTCACTTTATCATCCACCTCTGTATTGTGGCTTAACCATGCATAGGCCTCTCTAAAATCATCAAAAACATGTAGACCACCATCATGTGAATAAGATGTTAAAACAATGGAGGGTGCTGAATAGGCTTCTGCTGCAGCCCAGACACAATGAACCTACAAGGACAAAGGTCAGAGGTCCTTTTAGTCATAATGAAGTGCAAGTATTTAAATAAAAGGAGCTCATGGACAAAAGGCATGTTTCATTCAAGAAAAAACAAAAGTACAAGCAAAATAAAATTTGAGTTGCAAATTTCCCAGGGAATGCCATTAACTGCTTCAATTAAATGTATACTGGTATATGGGGGCACTGGGGACACTTTCAGAATGATCAATTCAGGAAAATGAATGTACATGAAATTGCTTATTGCCAAATGTTCATAGCACATTCATCAAACACATAACAAATAAAATAATGATCGACTTTACAGGAGAGACAGAGAGAGAGAAGGCATCAAAGGAATAGGAATTAACGTGGAACTGGTTTCCCAAAGAGCGTCACAGTTTGCAGTAATCATTCCATGAGATTTTCCAAAAATTTGTTGTTCGGGTCTCAGGTGGCTTCATCTTCTCCAGCTAAGAAGCTTCAAATGAAAAGAAAATCGAGAGAATACAATGATAATGCCATATGAATAAATGATTAAACAAATGATAATGCGCAGCCTAGGAAAAGAGCTGCTACAAACAGCCCTGCTGCATCAGACCTTGGTCCTTATACTTGAGAGGCTCATAATATGGATGACTATGCATATTTAGCTGTCTTTTATAATGGATGCTACAATAGATGGATATGTTAGTCTTTTAGAACTGAATCAACTGATTATCATGTGAAGATGTAATAGGACAACACCATATCATACATAAGCCAATATCACGAATCATTCAAAAGTAACACCATATCATCCATAAGGCAATATCACAAACTTTCAAGAATATAAATTTTTGAAATCTCAAAGCATAATGGGGTAAGCAAAAGATAGAGTCTACGTACCACGTAGAAGGCACCAAGCAACACAAGTAGTAGAATAGCGAAGATAGACGCCTCAAAAGGTAAAACAAGAAGCCTTCTTTCAATTTTGGCTTTTAGGGATGGTTTATCCACAATCCCTTTTTCTTTCTTCTTGCTCTTTTTTGAAGGCCGTTCTTTTGCTGTATCTTCAGTTTTCTCAGCCTTTCCTGCATCATTTTGTGCCACAACAGTACTTGAACTAGCATCCCCTGACTTACAGTCCAAAGCATTAAATACATCTTAGTTCTACAGTTGAAAAACTTAATAAATGGTTGAAAAACAAAAGCCATCAGTATAATGAAAAAGACACGCTTACATCAACTTGGGAACTCCCTGATAATCCATGTAGCTGAAATTTAATTGATCGTGTGAAAACACTAAAAGATTCAGAAAGGGCAATTCCAGACATGACACATGCCGCTGGAGCAAGTACAAGCATCAGACGGACCTGCATTATGATCAAGATTCAATGATCACACCCTGAGGAGTAGAAATACTAAGTGATATTAGATGTGCCAAGATTTTACTTACCATGACTCCAGAAAAATATACAGATGTCACAATGTAAAGGACAACAAAAGAGCTTGCATCAGATAAAGGAAGAAAGCATGCCTACCAAAAAAAAAAAGAACCATAATGAGACAAGTTTAAAGCATAATGTTCTAGTGAAAAGGTAAAATTATGTAGAAAAAATGTAGCTTACAATAATCCCAGCTGGAACCAAGAAGGCCAAAACATTAATGTCCATAAAGTAAGATGGCCATGTAGGGGGCTGATGTTCGCTAACACTGGCAATAATCGGTATATACTTGCTTGCATAGGTTCTGTCACAATGCAATGAAAATAGAAATGGAGTGAACATTGCATAAGAAATCATTTTGGAAAAATTCATTATCTAATAATTAAATCAATGGACAAACATATTTAAGTCACTATAAATGTTTCACATCAGGGCATGTGATGCAAGATGTGTACAAATATGTTATATGGTTTCCTAGCATGTCAAAGCAATACAGAGAGAAAGGGAGATGTTTAGGCTGACTCAAAGTCAAATCTAGACCACCACCCCCTCCCGCCTCAGAAAGTAAGAGAGAGAGTAAAAGACAAAAACACTGTCTGAGTACGTCAGACAGGTTATTGAAACCAAGTTAAATTATTAACTTGCCGCTTTACTACAACTAAAATTGACCACAAAAAAAGATTGAAACGAATGATGAATCCAGGTACTTACGGATCAAGCAGACTTAAACTTCGTCCACTCCATCCCTTTGTCGGGCTGGATGCTACCAGTGCTATTAAAATTGCCATCACAGCACAACAGACTACCCTGAGGAAAACATAATGCCCAGGTTTAACATTTCTCATGTTTTGTGATAAAGTAGCATAAGACCAGAATAACACACTATTCATTATACTCTATGTTGCCTCAGTAATGACCATGCTAAAGAAAAACAGATGACGATGGAACCTTACAGGCCAACAGATACAACAAGCGTAACAGCTACTTTAAACATTTTTGGAGAGAGAATCCCTTTAATATAATACACAAAAGCCACCACATGGATGATAATGAAAACCTGCGCAGAAATGCAATTAGTAACAAGTAGAGAAGGCCTAAACAAAATAAAAGTTAAATGATAAGAGAACAATTTCACGTATAGGGAAAAGAACTCTAGCTAGAAAACCATTTCTTGTGTACATATAATTACTAGTACTTCCAAGAACACATATGCCATTCTCTTAAAAATGAGCTATAGCCCCCCACATTAATGGCTTCAATGGCTTTAAAGAACCTTAAAAATATGACATACTACAATCAATAAGCCGTGGAAATTGCTTCGTTTATATCTTTAGAAGGCATTGCATGAGTAACTAATTGGACTGTGAATGAGCCAATTTGCTTGTATGCTACTTAGAATTCAACTCAATAAAAGCTTCCTTGAATTCATTCATTAAGATTATTAATGAGCTATAATCAAACTTACTTTTAAAGCTTGTTTAAGAAATCACTAAGGCTTAAATCAAGTATAGCTACATCTGTTTGAGTTCATGAGCCAACTTGTTATGACTTATTAATAATTTGATTATAACTTTAAGTTTCATGTATGTTTAAATGTACCAATAAAGTGATATATATATATATATATAAAAGAAAAGAAAAGCGTGGTTAAGTATATTCATATGTTCTGAATAAATTTGCAGTTAAGTTCTGTTTATAACTTAAATTTATTTGAGAAAGCCCCTGGCTCAATTTTAGCTCAGTTAACAGACAAGTCAAACTAAAATATTACAAATGAGCCAAGCCTAAAATGTCAAAGCTTGGGTTAGCTTAATTCATTTGCAGATATAGAAAGCACAAGATATTGGAGTGAATTGTGTTCCAAATAAGAGGCAGGGAAGCTCACCAAAAATGAAGCAAAATGTTCTGATGTCATGACTGCATTAAAACCAACAACAGGCACCAAAGCAGCAAGTAATGTTCCCAAGACCACCTGCATTAAGAAGCCACAGTTTCAACAAAAGCCAAGTAATTTCATTCAGGTGGAGACAAAGCAGACCTTCTAATCAAAGAAAGTTTCTCAACTCAACTCAACTCAACTAAACATTTATCCCAAAAATTTGGAGTCGGTTGTATGGATTCTCTTTCTCCACTCTAAACGATTTTGGGTTAAATCCTCGGAAAGGTGTAACGCTTCTAGGTTATGTTGTACTACTCTCATCCAGGTCAGTTTAGGTCTACCCCTTCTTTTCTTTCTATCATCTAACCTAATATGCTCTACTTGTCTGACTGGAGCCTCCATATGTCTACGCTTCACATGATCAAACCACCTCAATCTCCCTTCTTTCAACTTATCCTCAGTTAGCACCACTCCTACCTTTTCTCTAATACTCTCGTTAATGACTTTATCTAGTCTAGTATGGTTACTCATCTACCTTAACATTCTCATCTCCGCAACTCTTATCTTAGACACATACGACTCTTTCAATGTCCAACACTCACTACCATATAACATGGCCAGTCGTAGCTGTACGGTAAAATTTTCCTTTCAACTTATTAGGAATCTTGCGATCACATAAAACTCCCGTTGCACGTCTCCACTTCAACCATCCGACTTTAATCCTATGACTAACAGACCTTCTAATCAAAGAAAGTTTCATTCAACAATAATGCAAGACAATCGACAGAGAAAAAAAAAATCATATTCTTGAAAAGAAATTCCCAAGGTTCTGGGCCTAATGGCTTAAATGTCGAGAATAATTTATCCATGACAACTAATCACAGTGACTCCATTCAGTAAAGAAAATATTTTGCATCATTTGTGCAACATATGTAAAGCACGATAAGGATATTGAAACCTACAAAGAAAGAATGCATTTTTATTACTATAATACATGTAAACTACAAAAGCAAAAATACAATCCACCCGCATGTAATTCAATATCACTAGCACGATAATACATATACCACAAGAACATAATGAGAGGACTTTAACCATATACATCTAGACCTTTATACTCTCAAGAAAACCAATTTTTTGGGCTATTACTCTACTCATTTTCCAAGATTAGCAACATTACATGCATACTTCTTGTTTCAATAATCATAACAGAACATTTGTTATTCCTTTTACAATGACCACAAACTACATGAGTGCCATAGATGCTTACAAGGGGAGCATATGCAATGTATAACCGGGATGAGTACCGACCAGTCACAATGCACAGAAGCACATGCATTGGAATAAGATTAATTATAAAGGTGTACCCTCCCCATGAGCAAACCTGAAAGTCAAAACAGTAAAACAATAAGGATAAATGCAATAAGGCACCATAAGAAGCCAAGCAACACTAGCACAAGACCTACCATGTAGAAGTATGCCAAGGCATTTAAAGTCGCATAAAAGAGGGATCCTGTATTCAATGTCTGCGCATGATACAAAATCAAATTGAGCGAAGAATCAAAGATGGAAACAAATTATCTTAAGCCAATAAACAGTCCATGATAAATGTTTTCAGTTAGTAAAACCACTGACCAGTACATTAGACTAGATCTCATTATCACTACATAAGCATTTCTCAAAAGAATGAGTTGAATTTGCATCCTTTTGTCAGCAACTAACCTTTATATAAAGATAGAAAGTGAATATTAAAGCAAATATAGCTACAGCTTCATTATCATAGCTGCCAGCCACTGATCGAGATATATATGATGGAACCTGCAAACAAAGGTGAGAAGTTAACTTCTTGATATTGTCATGTTTATGTGTACTGAGCATCAGTACAGTGAATGGCAGATCTTATATAGAAGGCCATCCCATCCATGCATATTCTGTACCATGTTTTTAAGCATTTTTTATTTAAAACAGAAAAAGGGTAACTGCACAACTTTGTGCATGCGACATATCAAACTAAGTGTAGCTTCCATCTCTGGCTGTTATTGCAGTTTACACCAAGACTCTAACCCAATTGGATGTTCAAACTAGGTCCACATACCCACTAACCTAATTGCACAAACTAGGTCCACAAACTAAGTGATGCCTCATTGCAGCTGCTCAAAAAAAAAAAAAAAAAAAAAAAACCTTAATATAATTACATGGAAACATTATATACTTATAAAATTAGGAATACCCGTTGTATGATTTACCATGGCCAAAAGAGCCGCTGCAGTCAGACCAGCGCCAGCACCTTTAACTTCCTATCAAAACGCAATTGCACATAATCAGCAAATTCAACTTCAATATTCAATTAGATAAGAAAGCTACAGCATATACAAACCTTGGTCAAAAGATAAGTGGCCCATGAAGCAAATGCAGAGAAGATTGGTGCAGTGAAAACACAAACAGTCTCAACAGACAAAGGAATATTCAAAGAATTCAATATCCTGATATCAGACAGTAATGGCTCAAGAAGTTAGCCAACAAACAATCAATAATATATGCCACTTCAAATGTTTTAATTGGTTGAACATCCCTTGCAATTAACTCTAAGATACTCACCACCATATTGTGCCTGCCGTCAAGGTTAAACCAGGGTAAACAGTTCCACCAATTACTCTACCAAGAGGGTACCTTAAGTGAAACAATTAAAGCAGTCAACTTAGAAAATCATATAAAAATTATTTAAAAAAAAAAAAACTCTCTCATGGGAATTTATCAATCACAAAAATATATCAATTACCAGGTTCGGTCATCAAACCAATTCCAAAAGTCATATATCCCATTCTTTGTTAAAAACTGAAATCACAAAACAGTTTATATATCATTATTTTGAAGTATAAGGTGAAGGAAACAGTGGAATTAAGAATATAAAGGTCAATGTGTGCTTGTATCTTTGCACAGCAATAACTGCGAGGAAAAAATTGAACCTGAGTGACTCTGTAATTGAAATAGGGATCAAACTCATGAATAACACTCTCGTACTTTATCACCTGAAAATCAATCAACAAGCCTGTGAGGTCAGAAGAACTAACAATGTAAGCTACCTAACTTAATTAAAAAAGCAATTTTGATTGCTGAAACGGCACACAGCCACTCGAGGTAATTTCAATTCTCCCAGAAAATTGAAATTAGAGAAGGTGCCAAGGGGATACTCAATTCTACCTCCCTATCTGGTCAAGTTAAGTCAACTTTTTTTGTTTGCTTTATTTTAAAAAAAAATCTATCTCCCTTGATTCCAGCATTTTATTTTGTTTGCTTTTTATAGATTTTCTCAGCAATTAGAACATAAGAGGCAAATTTTTATATGTTCAGATAATTACAACTTCAAAAAAAAATTTAAGAATAAATTAAAAAAAAAAGAAAGAACTACCCTGCTAAGTCAAGCAACCTTTCGAAACAAAAATTCAAATGTTTTATTCAGTTGACTGATCATTTGGATGAGTTAAGCGAAAGAATGCATCAATCATATCGTTTTCCTTCATTTCCAAATCAGATAACCAGCAACTATCGAAAGTGAGGGTTCGGATCTACAGAATTCGATGAACTTACAGAGAAAAGACGGATCCAGAAAGCGAGAACTCCGATCAAGAGAAGAATGAAGAAGGAGAGAACATTGCCAAAAGCGTATCGCAAGGTCGTTGCCTCTTTGGCGTTCTCAGGGTCCGCCATTGAGAGACAGGGAGGGAGTAGAGTTGTGCTCAGTGGAAGGCTTTTCTAGGTCGTCGACAGGAAGAGAAGACTTTGGTGGAGCAAGAGGAGGAAGTGCGCGAGTCAGGAGTGAGGGTTTTAGAATAGTTGATTTGCGGGAACTACAAAATTGTCCCTCTAACATATGAAATTACAAAATGATCTCAGGTTTTTCCTTAATTGATAATTCTGTACTCTTTTGTTTGTACGTGGCAAGATGTTATTGGCAAACGAGATTGATTGGTCGTAAAGTACGTGGCCTTCCACGTGGCAATAACTTATTTACCATGTTTGTCATTGGTTCCTCATGATGAGGCGGAGCTGGCAAGAAACAGGAAAAAATTGAATCCTTGATTTTATCAATAGACTCATAATTTTCCATTTAATTTCAAATAAATTTAACTGATGCCGTTATGAGATCAAAGGACAATCCACTCATCAATCAACTGTTACATTAAATACTATATCAATTTATCTACATACAATATATATATATAGGTAATAAATATAAATATATAAATACATGTAGTTAATGTATATTAATATATTTAACTTATGTATTATGAGAGTAAATATTAAATAACTTATAACTTATATTATTGTTAGAGAATTAATAATTTAATTATAATTTAAAATAATTAAATAATTAAAAATATATAAAATTTAATATAAAAACTACGTAATAATATAATAAAAAATATTACGTAATAACATCATGAAATAAAATATTTAGTATCAATCTTTTTTAAGTGTCTTTTTATTTTTATATATTTATTATTTATGTAGATATTTTAATATAAATATTTAACTTTATCGTTACTCTTATATCCTTAAGAAAGCGAGTTAAAAAAAAAAAAACTTTAGAAGCTATGGAAGTGCTGGAGAAGACAGAGTAGACTTAATAGAGCTATTGACTTCTCACTCAAAAACTAGAAATAATAAATATAAAATAAATATTACTCTCTTTTTCATGCCCATAGTTTCTCTCCCTTCATTCCTATGTTTATATATTTATATTTTCAATATAATTATAATAAAACATAAAATAAATAAATGAATTGATATGAAGTATATATAATTTAATTAAAATTGATAAATTTATAAATAAAAGAATTTATAAGTTAATTATAACATAATAAAAAGTATAGGCACATTTTTGTATTTAATTACAAAATTACGTGCATTATAATAGAATAAGTTATACAAAAAAAACTATATATTAATGTAAGCTTTTTATAAAGTAAAGATTTTTAAGTTAATTAAAAATAAGTTTTTTTATAATTAAAATGATTATAATAAATTTTAAAAACAAAATTAATACTTAATTTAATTTTATCATTATATATACTATAAATATTCAGTCCTAAATTTGTAAAATTTTTTTGTTAATTATAGAAATATCACACATGCAGCATTCTTTTTAAAATTATTATTACTATTATTATTATTAAATGGGATCACCCTGGACCCAGTCTCGGGCCAGTTCGAATTGTGATTGGGTTGGAATCATCCCGATCAATTTTGGGATCATACCAAGTCAACTAGGAGTTCAATGAAATCATGAACTGAACCAAGTTTGGAAGGCGGTTCTTGATTTAAAAAAAATGACAGTTCAAGACGGTTTGAAAGCGGTTTAAGAGCAACTTAAAGGAAAAAATTATAGGAAAATTTTATTGATTTATAATTTAAGTTATATTTGTAAAAAATATTTTAATTTTTCTTAAAAATCTTTCAATCAAAATAAAATAACTTATTTTTAAGAAAAATTTAATAAGTAAAGGCTTGAACTTATTAAAAAATTAGAGATAAAATTAATTTTAAAAAAAATTAGAAAAATGTGCATGAACTTAATTTTACCTATATATCCCTTATATATCCCTTAAGGATTTAGAGTAATTAAAATTTTCAGTTATAAGTTGAGAAAAAGGAAATTAAGGTAGTTTGGTCATGTGAAGTATAGATATAGGAAAGCTCCAATTAGACAAGTAGAGCATATTGGGTTGAGGATAGAAAGAAAATAATAGGTAGACCTAAACTGACTTTGAGGAGAATAGTACAACGTGACTTAGAAGCATTACACATTTCCGAGGATTTAACCCAAAATCATTTAGAGTGGAGAAAGAGAATCCATATAGCCGATCCCAATAAATTTTTGGAATAAAAGCTTAGTTGAATTGAGTATTACTTGCCATTTTTTAAAAAATTATATGATAATTGATAATTAAAAAACATAAAAGAAAAAAAAATCAAAATAGAAGGTATTGAAAATTTTATTGAAGATATAAAATAATAACAGAGTAATTGAGATAGTATTAAAAATTTCAGTGAGCATAAAAATAATAAAGTAGGGGAATTGTGAAAGTACTGAGAATTAAAAGGAGTGTAGAAAATAATTATTTAGAAAATTTGAGAGAAATTGAAAGAGTATTAAGAATTAAAGAGAGTGTAGAGAATAATTGTGTAGAGAATTAATTATATATATATATATATATATATATATATATATATATATATATATATAAATGAATTAGGAGTAAAGTGAAGTATTTATTGAATTTTTTTATTTAAATCACCGGTGTGGTCCGGTTTGGAACTTTCTAAAAGTATGAACTGAACCAAACCGTAGAATGACGATTTTGACGATTTGAAACCGAACCGTGGCCACCCCTAAAGTCAACGACTCGGTTCATGAATTGGCCTGAAATCAGGTTATAATGGGTCAATTTTGGTTTCAGTCTCCCCACATAGAGCTCGAACCAGAATATGCTCATAACCGAAGTTTTGAATATGTGATTTCGAATCAAAATCAGCCCAATTCAAAATTATTATTATTTTTTTAAATTATATTGGATTCAGTTAATTTTATTTATGGTGACAATGAACTAGATTTTTATGGGTATTTAATTAGATCAAATCTTACTAAAATAAATTTAGATGGCACATGATTGAAATTTAGATAAATTTAAATTTAAAAAATAATATTTATAATAAATTTAAATTAAATTTAAATTTTACATATTAAATATTTGATATTCAAACTTATCATATAAATATTTAATAAAATATAAAATATATATTTTTATAATAATATTTATAAATTTTATAATATATATTTTAAATAAAATAAAATATAAATATTTTATAAAATTAATAAATTTTAAAATATAAATTATTAATAAAAAATATTTTTATGTAGATGAAATTAAATAAGTTTAAATTTTTTGGATAATAATAATTCAGTTTGAGATGGATTAGAGTTTTAGAATATTAATCTGATTTGAGTTTAAACTTAGGTATGATGATTTTCATACGTGTCTTACTTGTTGTTTTCATATTAAAACTAAGGCAGAATGAAAAAAAAGTATCAAAATCATATCGAACCAAAATTATTATGGGCAAAAACTATTATGAATTAAAATTATTGTAAATCAAAATTGATTCAAACCGTGAGACCAGCTGAATCAATGGTTCCGGCCCTAAACTGGACCGGAACTGGCCGTTGCCGCGTCTAGACCATACCGATCAGTTATTTTCGTAACCTAAAACCTAAGTCACATTCGCATCCGTCTATCGCAACATCAAGCCCGCACCTATCGCCTCTTTCTGTATCTCATCGGCCATTGCCGTATTCACTCTCTTCCTCTGTCTCTCGGCCTCGTGCCTTCGACTGAATCTCTGCCTTCGCACTTCCTCCAACCCTTTAACTCTATTATTATCGCCGCCGCCCCTTAATCTTGTTGCACGCGCAGCTGCTGCTCGGCTGTTCCGTCCTCTCTTTCAGGATCGCAGAATTGCAGGTTTGAATATCAGAAAACCCGTGAACAAATAACAAGAGAAAGCGTTTTTGTTTGTTGAGTCTCATGATATTAGGAAGTTGGGATTTATTATGAGCAAATTTCAACATTTTGTCTGGGAAAATTATATTTTGAGCTTTTCAGCTCAGTTTTGGCTTTGCATGTTTGTGGGTTCTCTTTCTAAATTTTGTGTGTTTTGACCTTTGATGGTTGTTTGCTGAGAAGATTTTGTGTAGTGTGCTGGCATGTGGTTTAATTTTGAAATCTGTGTCCTCATCTTTTATTCTCAATGGAGTCTCTTTCTGCTCATATATATATCTCTCGAAATTCACTCTGCTTGAACACGCTGAATTCAGTCTTTGTCTTCACCTTGCTTATGTTTTTCTCTCGGAATTCACGTACTGGGGCGTTATGGGTTTGAACTAATATTCATCATCAACTAATTAACTCATGGGTATTTATTATTTTTTCATAAACTCTGTTAAGTCTGAGATTTTCTCAAAAATTTTTTAAGTCTTTATATCGTTGAAATATCCAATCTAAAACACAATTTGTAAAATTTATAGCAAAGTAGCATGTAAAAGAAGTTGCTGTAAAATTCTTTAAAAAAGGAATAGAAGCGTGTTACTTATAATTAATTGTTTGGTAAAATTATTTAAAAATAACATTTAAGTAGAGTAAGTGTTTGGTTAAAAGTTTCTTAAAATGAATTTAATTTATTGAAAACACTAAAAAGATATGAATTTAATTAAGGCTCTGCTTCGATAGGGGCAAGGGAAGGGTTAATAAAGGTAAGAAAGGGTAAGTAATTATTTCAAGGGTAAGTATGTTTGAAAAGGGTTAAGCTAACGAAGGGTAAGGGTAAGGGTAAGTAAGTGTAAGGCTTATCCTTCCTTGCCCCTCAAATTTCAATTTTTTCTCGATGAAAATTATTTTATTTTTTATTTTTCTATTGTGTCTTTAATTTTTTATTAAAAATTCAATTATACCCATTAAAAATAAATCTAATTTATCAATACAAATAAATGTTTTCTCTCTCAAGTGGCCATATATAATTTCTTCGCTCTCGTAGATTTTGAATTCTTGCAGGAAAAATGTTAGTTTTATCTTTCTATTTAATTTCAGTTATTAAATCTTATGCTCCAATTGTCAAATTTTTTTTTGTTTAATAATTCATTCTTTATTCAATTCTTTTTTGTATTACTTTATAGATATCTAAGTTGAATGTTGAAATAGTACTTGCCATGGTCTGGTCTGACATAAAAAGATAATCCAAAATGTAAATTATGGGTCACTAAATTAAAAATAAAAGGCCTTAATTTTCTAAATAATTCATTCTTTATTCAATCCTTATTTGTATTATTTTATAGATATCTAAGTTGAATTGTGAAATAGTACATGCCATGGTCTGACATAAAAAGATAATAAAAAATACAAATTATATGTCACTAAACTAAAAATAAAAGGTCTTAATTTACATATTAAAAAAAATAAAGAATAAATTTTATCTAATAGAAAAATGTATTTTTATAATTTTAATAATTATTTACCCTTCTTTCACCTCTTTCCAAACATAAAGAATATAAATTACCTCTTCTTACCTTTCCATTAATTCATCACTTTCCAAACATGAAATTTTTTTTATTGTAATCCTTCTTACCCTTCTTTCTCCTTACTCTCCCTTACCTCTCTATTAATTACCCTTCCATCACCCCGTCCAAACAGAGCGTAAGTGTTATCATTGTTAAAAATGAGGATAATGTTGATATTTTAAAAAATTATTAGGATAATATAGTCTTTTACGGTCAAATAGTAGTTTTAAAATAAGTAATTCTGACTTATTTTAAATAGTTTTTTTAACTTATAAGCCAAATCAAACCATAATTTACTTATATTTTTTACTTATAAGTAGATTTGATGAACTTATAAGTCAAACAAAACGCGCTCTATATATTTAAACTGATTTAACCAAATTTTAAAAATGTCAGTTGGATAATATTGGTGCAATGAATACAAAGGTACGTAGGTCTGACATGGGGGCTCTTTACTGCAACGTAATTATATAAATTCTTTAGGAACTAATATTGTTATATCGATTTTGGACAACTTTTTTCTTTTAGCGGGTGTTCTAATTATATACTCTTACAGTATCTTTTATTCAATCTTGCACAGCTGACAATGCCATGATTAAAAGATGAACTGGCAAAGTTAGTAAAATTTCAGTTTTTTATATTGTAATTTGCAGGTGGATGTACTTTATTTATGTGTTATATGCATTAATGTAGTATGCATCAACTCATGTAAACTGATTGAGTGCCTGGTTTTTGCTGATGGGATTTGGTTTTTCTCTTAGGCAGTTTGCAAACTACTTGAAACAGGGCCTTCAATTTGTGTTGCAGTTGCCTGAGGATCCATTAATAATGGCGGCTCTAAGGGACCTCCTTCCTCCAGTTAAGTCAACCACTACAACTTATTATGATCATTCAAATGACCCATGGTTTAGACAACGATTCAACTCATCTGAGGCAGAGCAAACCACGGTTGTCAATCATAAACTTGTGCCTCCCTACTTGGAGCGTAAAGGTTTTGTTCCCCGCAGAGTGGAGGATTTTGGGGATGGGGGTGCATTCCCTGAGATTCATATTGCGCAATACCCTCTTGATATGGGTAGAGGTAAATCTGCAAAACCAGGGTCAAAGATTCTACCTTTGACTGTTGATGCCCATGGCAATGTGGCATATGATGCCATTGTGAAGCAAAATGAGAACGCAAAGAAAATTGTTTATTCACAACATAAGGATTTGATTCCAAAGATTTTGAGGAATGATGAGGAGAGAGATGAGGATGAGGATTTGCAGAAAGAGATTGAGGAGACAACACAGGAAACTAAAGCTGCACTCGAAAAGATTGTGAATGTGAGATTAAGTGCAGCACAACCAAAGAATGTGCCCAAACAGTCTTCGGAGTCAAAGTATATTAAGTATAAGCCATCTCAGCAATCAGCAGCATTCAATTCAGGGGCAAAAGAGAGAATCATCAGAATGGTGGAGATGCCTGTGGACCCACTTGAGCCACCTAAGTTCAAGCATAAGAGGGTTCCCAAGGCTTCTGGTTCTCCACCTGTGCCAGTCATGCACTCCCCACCTAGGCCTGTGACTGTGAAAGATCAACAGGATTGGAAAATCCCTCCTTGTATCTCAAATTGGAAGAACCCTAAGGGTTACACAATTCCTCTTGATAAACGTTTAGCAGCTGATGGAAGGGGTCTGCAGGATGTTCAGATTAATGATAATTTTGCAAAGCTATCAGAGGCACTCTATGTTGCAGAGCAGAAGGCTAGAGAAGCTGTAGCTATGAGATCAAAGGTTCAAAAAGAGATGATGATGAAAGAGAAGGAAAGGAAAGAGCAGGAACTGCGGGCATTAGCTCAGAAAGCTCGTTCTGAAAGAACTGGTGCAGTGCCACCAGCATCTGCCCCAATCCCATCTGATAAGAGTGCAATGGATGATGTTGATATGATAGGGGATTATGAGCGTATAAGAGAAAGGGAGAAGGATGTCCCCAAAGAGATGAGAGAGGAAAGGGAAGAGCGGCTGCAACGGGAGAAAATTCGTGAGGAGCGACGTCGAGAGAGGGAGAGGGAAAGAAGGTTGGAGGCAAAAGATGCTGCCATGGGTAAGAAAAGCAAAATCACAAGAGATAGAGATCGTGATATCAGTGAGAAGGTTGCTCTTGGTATGGCTTCTACGGGTGCTGGCAGAGGAGAGGTCATGTATGACCAGAGGTTGTTCAACCAAGAGAAAGGGATGGACTCTGGGTTTGCAACAGATGATCAATATAATGTGTATGACAAGGGCCTCTTTACAGCTCAGCCTACACTTTCAACTCTGTACAGGCCTAAGAAAGATGTTGATGCCGATGTGTATGGAGGTGCTGATGAGCAGTTAGATAAGATCTTGAAGACAGAAAGGTTCAAACCTGACAAGGCTTTTGCTGGTACTTCTGAGAAAACAGGTCCACGAGACAGGCCAGTTGAGTTTGAAAAGGATGCAGAAGAAGCAGATCCATTTGGTCTGGATCAGTTCTTGACAGAAGTAAAGAAAGGTAAGAAAGCTATGGACAAAGTTGGTACGGGTGGAACAATGAGAGCCAGTGCTGGATCTTCATTGCGAGATGGATATGAAGGAGGCTCAGGTAGAACCCGCATTGGATTTGAGAGGGGCCGCTAGATATGCTGATTTCAGGTTGTCCTTTTCTTTTCCCCTGTATTGTAGTGTTGCCCTTTTTTTCTATAGCGTTATCACCTGAAGCTTATTCGATGTGAAGATATTTGTGCCGTGTTTAGTTTCTGTAGAATTGGAATGAAATAATCCCGCTTTCACATGTTTTGTAAGTTAATTCTTATTAACACTTTCATATTTGATTGCTGTTGTCATAATGGGCTACTTTTGATCGTCGGGAGTTGGGTAGATCTATTACTATGGAGTTGCATTAGGCTGCATTACCAGCTGAATTTCATGCTGCAGGATTTTTCTTTTCTTTTCTTTTCTTTTCTTTTTTATGAACTGAACGTTGATAAAAACATATAATTGGACCACACAGCCCTAAATTTGATGAGCTATAAATGATTAATGAGCAAGTGACTCGAGGCTCTGGGGCCTTTTAGGGATATGGAGCAGCTGCATCTCCTACATACTCTGACAAGTAAGGTCGATGTTGCTAAAGCTTTAATTCAAATGATCTGCGCCAAGGGTGTCTAGAGAAACTAGCTGTTTTAAAGGTATTGTCTATTGGGTGCTGAAAATGTTACAACTGAAGTCAGTTGATTGAAATTTCTCTCTTGGTTCTGAAATTAACTGGAGCATAAGCTAACTGACCCTTTCTTCTTGTTATATATGAGCGCTATTGAAATAACAATTAACAAAAGAATTCCATTTCAGAAAGAACATGCGTATGGTGCACAAGTTCTTTATGCCATTAAATAACCATTCTTTTCATAAGAATATTCACCCAGTGGCTCATAATATTTATCCATTTGCATATTTCAAGCCAACTTACTGTTCGTCATATTTTTTGGGAAAAAGCTTCTTGCTAGTGTTGGATGTTGATATGAATCCGGTGCAAAGACCACTGAAACTCAGAGAAATTGACTGTGTTGCAAATGAAATGTCTGTCATCAAGACAACAATTCCCCGAAAGATAAAAACAAGCTTACACAGAAGATTATGGAATGAAAACTCTTTGAAGATTAAAAATTCTTATTACTCTATTAAATTCAGCTGCTATGATACCTGATGCTAAAAAAAATGAGAAACAACAGTAACTTGATATTCATGCATTAAATATTACTTTGATGAAGAAAAAACAAAAGTTGGCTGTAGATCTATAGATGCAAGAGTCAATTCCTAGGGCATGTACATTACAAAATGCATCCCCAGTTGAAGCAATGCATAGCTTTTGCATCAATGGCGTCCTTACTATCTTGTACCAGAATATGATCTGCAAAACAGTTTTGTGAGAACATATTAAAGGCAATGATGTGTTAGTTCAATTAAAGAGAACAGGAACGTGACTAAGTACCACTAGTTGAGAGTCTGAACTTTCTGGATACAACCGTCCTGACAAAAGGAACTTGGAACCATGAACTTCTAAGCAAATACGTTGGAATCAATTTGCTGAAGATTAGGAAAACTCTGTCTCAAAGTGATGGCATAGTTTGGAGATCTTGCCTGCAATAAAAGGAGAATCAGAAATCGGAATGCTGAACAGCAATATCAGAAGACTATTATGATTATACCATCCCAGTTGAATTGCGTAAGCACAACAATTTTCCCTTTTCAAGCAATCAATCAAACATTTTAACATGTCAAACCAAATGACTACTATGATTTTTATCATCAATTGAAGTGCATGAGTACTGTCACAGAGTACAAGTGATATTGTTAAATATGTGCCATGAATGATAAAGGCAGATAAATAACAAGAAAATATTATGAATTCAGATTTCCTTTCAATCGACATCAATCTATGCTTATATGCAACCAAAGAAAAAAAAATAGTAATATCTGTTGAACTATGCTATCAGTAATGTGCAAGCAAGGAAAAAGTACTAATTTCTGTTTACTTACCTTTAGTATGGACATGCTTTTATCAGAAAACAGAGGGACAAAAGAAGGTTAGATGAAAAATCCCTAATGTATCAATAATCATGAAATTATAAATCAGCTATGATTTAGCATGTGGTCATTAGGAATACATTATACATAATCCCAAGAGTGCAAGGGCCATATTTACCGGGTCAGGTTTTGAATGTCATCAACTGAAGTTAGCTTGTTGGATGATATATCCAATACACGGAGGTTGACCAAGGTTGATAGGCCTTCCATTTTGGTGATACTGTTGTGGCTCAAACATAGTTCTTCTAAAGCAACACATTCCTGCAGTTCAGGAAAATGGAAGGGAAAGGTGAAAAGTGGAAAAACGACATTTAGATTTCAATTTTTATGTGACAAAATACCAAGGGAGTTTTTCTTGTTACGAAGAGCACAGTCTTCCAAAATACCTCAAATCCTTTCATATAAGTTAAGCGATTGCTTTGCAAGCTTCTTGATGCATTTCAGACCACATAAGTTAGCTGTTTTGATACGATTGCGTCCCAGCCACAGCTCAGCTCTTGTAAATTTGTTAAATTTCGCAGATTCTCCATTACCTAAAGCACCGACATGATTGCTTTTAGAATAAGAGCATGCTCCAACAAACATCTCCCACTTTTCCATTGGCCTGGACACAGTTGCAAGAGCAAGAGGGTATAGCAGTACCATGTGTGTGTCATACCATTCTTCACACAATACAAATGGACAGTTGACCAACCAAAGAAAAGGGCAGTTGGACAGAAAGAAGCCTGTGCCTGCAATTCTTAATTTTGAATAAATAAGACATTGTTAAGATATATGAGTGCTGATCCTTAATCTGTGGGAACCAAGTTCAAGAATTTGCAACTGATAAAGTTGGTCAATCTCCTCCATGTTAGTAACTTCATTTTTTGATACGTAGAGTTCCTTCAGAGTACTGGAGACGTTAGACAATCCATGCGAGGATCCAATTTCATTGAAAGAAACATAAAAAACCTATAGACTCTTGAATATGCTAACATCAGGTATTTTCTTTAGTTTATTATCCCTCAGCACCAGCTCCTGCCAAAAAAAAAAGGAAAAATATATCTCAACTGAGTCGAGATTATGGAGCTGGAAGCTGGTGAGATTGAGAACCGTGCTTGACGGATCGATTTCATCCGTTTGACCATCAGTCACGGGATTCAAGTCCCTCGGTGGTTGGTTATCGGCATCCATTAAAGAATACTCTTCGCTGGAAAATGTATTTGACTATTTCCTGCTTGATTCTCTCTGCGAAAGTGCTTTTGCATTGCATGTCAGATTTCGTGAGGAGGAAGATGTTTGAGATCATTTCGGCTCATGACTGGGCCTAAAATCCGTCTTTTGGGCTTGGCTAAATTGAAGTGGGAAATCTATACGACGCCGAGAACTCAAAGATCTGACAACCAGACTTATGAACGGCTTCCACCGTCTTCTTCTTCCCGGCTTCGCTAAATCCTCCGCCTTCAAACACCGAATTATTTCCCATCATCTTAGCCACAGTCTTGCTTTTAGCACTTTACCTTCTGGTATACAATATCTAAAAACCCCACCTCCATCGCCACATTCAACTCAGGACCCAGCGCAAGCCATAGCAACCCAGTTATCAAACTGCACCAGCTTACCGGAACTGAACCAAATTTATGCCCATGTTATCCTTACTCAGATGCTCGACTTCTATACCGCCCCATTTCATTGGAATAACATAATAAGATCGTATACCAGACTAGATGCTCCTGCCCAAGCACTGAAAGTCTATGTCTCTATGTCTCGAGCCAGTGTCTCGCCTGATTGTTATACTCTTCCCATCATCTTAAAAGCTACGTGCCAGCTTTTCGCTATTGATATTGGTAGGCAGCTTCATTCCGTTGCCATAAGGCTTGGCCTTCAATCGAATGAATATTGCGAGAGTGGTCTTATCAGCTTGTATGCAAAGTCTGGGGAATTTAACAATGCTTATAAGTTGTTTGAGGAAAATCATGAAAGAAAGTTGGGTTCTTGGAATGCTATTATAGGAGGCCTAGCTCAAGGTGGGCGTGCCAAGGAAGCGATTGAGCTGTTTTTGGAGATGAGGAGATGTGGATTGGAGCCAGATGATGTGACCATGGTTAGTGTAACATCTGCTTGTGGGAATTTAGGGGATTTGGACTTGGCTATTCAGTTGCATAAATATGTTTTTCATGCCAAGAATTTTGGGAAACCGGATATTTTGATGCTGAATTCGCTTGTTGACATGTATGGAAAATGTGGTAGAATGGACTTAGCGGGTAGGGTGTTTTCTAGGATTGGCCAAAAAAATGTGTCATCTTGGACGTCCATGATTGTAGGTTATGCAATGCATGGGCATGTCAATGAAGCTCTGGAGTGTTTTCATTACATGAGAGAAGCCGATGTGAGGCCTAACCATGTGACTTTTGTGGGAGTGCTAAGTGCTTGTGTCCACGGTGGTAAGGTACAGGAGGGAAGGTATTTCTTTGATATGATGAGGAATGTTTATGGTATAATGCCGCAGATGCAGCACTATGGGTGCATGGTGGATCTTCTTGGCCGAGTGGGGCTGCTTAAAGAGGCTAGAGAGATTGTGGAGGGGATGCCAATGAAGCCGAATGTGGTAATATGGGGGTGTTTGATGGGTGCCTGTGAGAAATATGGGGATGTGAAGATGGGAGAGTGGGTGGCTAAGCATTTACAGGAGCTGGAACCTTGGAATGATGGGGTTTATGTGGTTTTGTCTAACATATACGCTAGTAGAGGCTTGTGGCAAGAGGTTGAAAGGATTAGAGTAGGAATGAAGCGGCGAAAACTAGCCAAAATTCCTGCTTATAGTTTGGCAACTAGTTAGAACTTGGAACTGAAGTTCATTACTTTTATTTTGCTGAAAGAAGTTTTTACCATTGCTCTAGCACAAATAAATTTTGATTATTAATTATGATGAAATTCATATAAAATTTATCATACTATATGTTAATTAAGTTATTGTGTTTGGATAAGTTGGCAATTCAAATGAATAATTTGAACATGATAATGGTTTTTTTAGTAAGGGATTGGAAGAGTAGTATATTTTCAATTAACCAGTTTAGACGATAATGGTTAATAACTAAATTCATGAATTTTTATTTTATCTTATCTACAGTATTTGTTCTTTCATTGTTCTCTCTGTCTTATAAAAATAGAAGTAATGAGTGGGAAACTAAGAAAGAGAGGGACAAGAAAAAGCGAGGTGAAAACTAAGGGAAATCTGAAAAAGGGAAGGAAAAAAAATATTAATAATAGTAAAATTTTAAAATGAAATAATAATTTAATTTATTTTAAATTATGAAATATATAAAAATTAAATAAGGAGACAAAATTAAATTTTAGAGATTGTTTTAATATATTTATTAAAATAATGGATAAAAGTATTAATATTGATAAAAATTAAAAATAAAATAGTAATTTTAAAAAAATACATGATAAATAAATGGGTAAATAAAATAGTATCTTATCCAATTGAATTTTATTAGAACATATTTGAGTAGTATATATTTAAATTTATTATATCATATTAAGTTTTGATCAAGTTAAATTTTATATATTAGGTATCAATTATTTAAATTATTTATATAAATAATTAATTAAATATAAAATGTATATATTTTTTATAATAATATTTATAAATTTATATATATATATATATATATATTATATTTTAAATAAATAAAATTTAAATATTGATAATAACATTAAATTTTTAAAATATAAATTATTAATAAAAAAAATTTTATATAAATTATTAATTAAAATATATAAATTTAAACAGATTAAGTATTTTTAAGGTAATAGTAATAAGGTTTGATACAAATTTAGATATTAAGAATATTAGGTAATTTTTGCCCCATCATAAAACGAACTGCCGTCTTTCTTCTCAAACAAAGAAGTCACGTGAGAATGATTTGAAACAAAAGAGGACCACGTGCCGCTCTATTTTGAACCTAGAGAACCCCCAAGAAAAAAATACGTTTGTTGCTGTCTCCGTGTGTGTGTGTCTCTCTGAATCGAAGCCATGGAAGCGATACTGGTAGACTGTGTAAACAACAGTCTCCGCCATTTCATGTACCGGAACGCCATTTTCATGTGCGAGCGTCTCTGTGCCGAGTTCCCCTCTGAGGTACTATTCCCCTTGAAAATTCAAATTTTCCTGTTTCTTTTTTTTTTTTAATCAAACATTTTTTGGGGGCATTATGTTTGGCCACTGAGAAACCGCAGGAAAATAAAACGGAAATTTTCCCCTAATGAACAGTTGACAGATGCGTATTTTCACTTCTTGTGCTTCTTATTCTTACTGTTTATCTGCAAAACAAAAAAGGAGCATAATTTTTAACCAATAAGATTGGTTTCTGCAGCGTTTTTAATAAATTTGGCTATTTATGCTGGTAATTAATTTAGAAAATTTTCATTTTGTTATGAAGCATTTTTCATTTGTAGCACAAGCATCGTAGTTAGCTTGTTTAAACTTCCCTCTTTTAGATTTATGAAGAACAGAAACTATTGCAAACGCTGGTCATATTTATTTATAGTAATGGCTGTAGAAGACTAGAAGCATGGCTAGATCCCTTTACAGCTAGGAAGTCAAAATTTCAGGACAAGTATGACATCAAAGGGACTAAGGTTATTTGGATTTTTTGGATTTCAAATGTTAGATTTAAATTTAGAATTTGAAATTCATAAATTTAAAAATCTTTTATTTGGCTAATAAAAAGAATTTCTATGAGAGGGTTTAGAAGTTGTGATATCATACATTTTATTGTAGTGAGATTTGAAATAACAAAGTAAAAGTAGTTATTTTAAATCTTGAAGTTTTAGGCTTATCATGAATGCATTACCTTGGACCAAATCTAAATTATTTAGAATATCCAAACAATGTATGTAGTCCAGATCCAAATCCATGGGGCAAATCCCTCAATCCAAACATGGATTCTAAGTGGCCCTTTGTTGTTTGGAAATTTAGGGAAAAAGAAAAGTGTAAGAACCGAAAATATTCAAATCTTTGGTAAAATTTGCAATGATAGCCAGTCTTTTTAATCAATTATATATACAAAGTCTTTCACATTGGTGTTGTTTATAGCCAAACATGTAACTTGAGGAGTATAGGGCAAAAACTCCCAATTTGTTGAGGTGATATATATATTTTATTTATAAAAGTTTGATTAAGCGTATTTAAGGGTAGAAAATGCAATGAAAAGATCATTATTTTTCTTTTCCTACTATTTTAATTTAAATTTTAAACAATATTTTTTTTACAAGGGAACACTTTAAATATCAAATGAACATATGAAAATTTTTTTATAGAACATGTCTAATTAGCAATATGAGAATTTTGTGTCATGCTTTTTTGAAATTTGAAATCAATGTGTATAATTGGCAAAGTTAAAAAGATTGGCGGTAATTATAAATTCAACCAAAGGTTTGATTTGTTTGGTCATTAACACCACCGCCACCGCCCCCCCCTCCCCAACCAAAAAAAAAAAGGTTTCGTTGTAGCTAAGCAGAGGCACTGCACTATGTGCTTTTTTCACATTCAGTTGCAATTATTTTATCATTAATTTGACATTTTACTGCACTAATTTTGTGTTTATTAGAGTTGACTAACTCTTTTAAGTTATAAAATTTTGGGTGAGTTGAGAAACCACAGAAGTTTCCCTGGATGATTTTCTTGACAGGATGCTTACTTCACTGCAGCATTAAGCAAGCTTGGTAATGTAACTTTCGGAAGATAACCAAGCAAAATTGAATTTTATTTTTTAGTTGATTTTAAATGTTCATTTGTGACTCATTTTGGGAATGACATCTACTAATATATTACACTAATATTATTCATCAAATATTTGTGCTCTTTGTGTATTTTAGTCCTTATTTTTGCTGAATGATTATGTTATCATAAGGAAAGACGCTGTTCTATTTCTATACAAGAAAACCTCTCTCATTTGTTTTGCTTTTCATTCTACTTAGTTTGTCTGACTCAATGATTAATTTCTCTCATGTGCAGACAAATTTACAATTGTTGGCTGGATGCTATTTGCAAAATAATCAAGCTTGCTCTGCATATCATATTCTAAAAGGTGATATAAGTTTTTCTTGTTACCATTTTTCAGCTTTTTGGTGACTTCCAGTGATCTTGGCTGCATCAAATCATTGATTTTTCCTGTTTGGATTTATCGGTTTTTTTTTTTTTGGAATTTATTCATATAAGTGTTGCTTATTTATGCATCTTTCTTCTTCTTTGTCCGTTATTACTTGAAGGCACACAAAAGGCTCAATCCCGCTACTTGTTTGCGATATCATGCTTTCAGATGAATCTCCTAAATGAAGCTGAAACAGCATTATGTCCTGCTAATGAGCCTAATGCTGAGGTATATATGAGATTGTTCATACAGAAAACATTCGTGTCATTTCCCATTTGTAAACTGTACTTTCCTCAAAAGGAATTAAAGATCTTTAATTTAATTTTTAAATTGTCTAATAAATTTATATAAAGATAAAAAAATTCCGCATAGTTTAATTGTTTTCACAAGAAGTCCATGGTATGAATTTAAGATCTCGATATGTTTGAAGCCTTGAAATTTATTATTGCCCTATGCGTGGTTTTAGTTTGTGCTTGCTGACATCCTTTCCTAGATGAGCAACACTTGCTCATTTTTGTGTCTCTTTTCTGTGCAGGTTCCAAATAATGCAGCTGGGCATTACCTTCTTGGGCTTATTCACAGGTTTTTCACTCTATTCTTATAGAGAAGTGTTATAACCCCCATAATTCTAGAGTTTAAGTGCAAGTTATAGACACCCTTATTGGGTTGTCCTTGTTACTGCATCCATTTTCTTTCTGAAGGTGGCTTAAACTTCCTCTTTAATTTGTAGACTTGTATTTACATGTAACACAAAAAAGAAAAGGAAGAAAGATAAGTAACACAGCACTTTTCCTTTTTGTTGCCTCTGAAATATTTCTTCAGCCAGTGTTGCTACTTAAGATTTTTACTGGTCACTGAGATCTCATTGTTGTTGAACTATTTGTTTTCTTTTTAGAAGCTATAGAACAATAGTGCATCCAGCATCCTGCAAAACCTTATAAAGCAAAAGTTCTTTTCTTAGCTGTTTCTTTATCCCTTTGTCAAACAAAATGTTATGGGCATAGCATCATGTTTGAATATCTGAACCAGTTTAATTGTTGACAATCGTTATTTATTTATTTATTTTATTTAGTGATATATTCATATGCTATCACTTTTTAGATCATAATGTCATATATTGATATATCAGATCCTCATCCATCAAAAGTTTATTTGGCTCAGTTATACTGATAGACGGAAAAGTGCCATTCATAACTTCAAGCAGGCTTTGGCTATAGATCCTTTACTGTGGGCTGCATACGAGGAGCTGTGTGTATTAGGTCTGTTCAACAAACACCACATGGCTCTATTCTCTTTTCTGTCCTGTGTCCAGCATTCTGAATCAGAAAAGTCTTTCTAGTTGAGAAATATAGTTTCATTTTCTTAGTGCATATATGTTTTTTCCCCATGTAATTTAAGTAAAATTCTATCATGTTTTATTTATATTCTAATTGATTTAAGTAAAAGCCTTCCCTTTTTGAATGTTCTAGGTGCTGCTGAAGAGGCAACTGCATTTTTTGGTGATTCGGCTGCTCTTTGCATTCAAAAGCAGAACATAAACCATGCATCAGCTTCCCAAAACATGCATATCTCCAATGAGGACTGCAGTTTACTCTCCACTAGAAACTTTGGCTCAGAAGATCTTAGTCCAAGGCAGTTGAAGCGCACTCAAGGCGATAACCTTAAAGGTATTCCTGGAGCTGCAACATTAGGAGCTGTCTATCAACCTACTAATGGTGGTCTTCCAAACTTACCATTATATAATACTCCTTCAACAATGGCCACACAGGTATGACAGAATGAATTATGTCAAATCATGGGTTAATGGTAGGCTTACAGAGATTTGCATTTTGTTTTCAATGTTTACTCTAGGTCAAGTTAGTATGTTATCCTTTGCATTGAAACAATGACCAACTTGCTTCTAATCTTTATAGAGAATGCCCAATCTTTTATTAATTTGGACAACAGTATGTCATAGACTTTGATTTCTTTAGTTTGGTTTTGTTTTCAAAGGCTTATATTCATTTGACTGAACCAACATTTTGCAGTTTTCAGGTGTTGTGCCACCACCTTTATGTAGGAATGCACAGCTAAATGCTCCAAATACTAGCATGCTCATTACTGATAACTCTCCGAAGTCAATTGTGAACTCTAATATTCAAGCCCCTCGAAGGAAATTTGTTGATGAGGGGAAATTACGGAAGGTTAAAACTTGCACATTTCTCTGCCCCCTTCCAATATATCTTCTGATCCTAAGTTTTTATGTTTTTAATATGTTTGCCTTGATTAGAAATTTTAATAATTTTTTGAATTCCAAATAGCATAATGTTGCATATCTTGTCTCTCATGCTTTGAGATAATGCATAAGGCACAAAACTAGAAGTTTGTGCAAACTGTTAGAATGTTGGTGTTTCTTGAGTGGGAAGAATCCTGTGCTAACCATCTATATCTAGTTTGTGAAACTTGTGATTAATTTGACTTTTCTTTTCTTTTTCCTTTCCATATCTCTATTTAAGTTTCCCTAACTTGTTTTCAGATTTCTGGGAGGTTGTTTTCTGATTCTGGCGCTAGACGAAGTACAAGAATTGCGGCTGAAGCAGGGGCGAACTCAAATGCAAATGCCACATTAGTGGCAGCGAATGGAATTAGCAACTCTTCTAAATATCTTGGTGGTTCTAAATTAAGCTCTATGGCACTGAGATCTGTGACAATTCGTAAAGGACAGTCGTGGAGCAATGAAAATTGGGATGAAGGTAATGATTCTCCTTGCATTTCACCAATTTGAGGATTTATGCTTCTGTATTATTATTGAAGAAGGCTGGAAATTTCTTTGGCAAAATTGTAATAGGATGAGAAAATGAGTTTTGTTTGTGGTGACCATAAGTCATCCTAGACCCCTAGTTAATTTAATTCACACCTGCACAAAACCCTCTCAAGTACTACAGAAGATGGCTTTTCTCTGATGTTTCATGCACTGTAAGTTGCATGTCTAAGTTTAGCTGGCCAACTAAGCAATCAATATAAACTAACATGGAAATTAAAGAATGACTGGCTGATCCTTTCAGTATGAGTTGAGTACTTTGCATTGCCTGGTGTTATGGAAAGTTCATATTCCTAATTAGTAGATTTATATATTCCTAATTAGTATAAGATTTATATTTTTTGGGATAAAGGCTTAGTTGTGTTGAGTTAAGATTTATATTCTTAAATAGATATGATTTGTATTCCTAGCTTGTTTTATTTGTGTTTGTTCAATCTTCAATGCACTAATTTCATAGGATCTCCTTGCTTTTGTAACTGTTATTTTTATTTTTTCCTTCCATAATACTCCTTTCTTGCTTGTAACTTCTCAATTACTATTTATCCAAGTTTTTAAAAAGAATTTAAATTTTATCTTTGTTAAGGGATACACAATGAGACGTTTGATGATTCACATGCTAATGTTACAATAACAAATTATACTTCATCACCCTTTGGTGATGCTAGATCTCTTGAAACTGAAGGAGCATCTATGCCAGTTAGTGGAGCTATCATGAGTGCCTCAAGGGTTTTAAGCGGTGCTTCAGAAATATTAGGCCTCTTGAGAATACTTGGGGATGGCTACAGACTTTCCTGCTTGTACAGGTGCCAGGTATAAAATATCGGTTGCTGAAAAAACATTAGTTAGTAATCTTATTTCCTGGGCTTATGATTGTCTCAGCTGCTTCTTGCTATCACAGGATGCACTGGATATCTATATGAAACTACCGCACAAGCATTATAATACAGGCTGGGTTCTTTCCCAGGTTATAACAGCTGTTATGCTTTAATCCTGTTCTATTCCCCTGGATATTTTTTGTGTAAAAACATGAAACTTTGTTCAAATCAATTACCTTTCTGTAATTTAATAGATTGTTGTCCTTTTCTTTTTGATTTCTTTAGAACTCAATTCTGTTTCTCCATTTTATTATTTTGTTATAACATCATGATGGAACCACTGCTACAGCTTCTTCATTTTCTTCTCTCCCTCCATTTTCATTCATTGCTTCCCCAAATGATTTTAGTACTATAATGTCATCTTATCTGCATGTGATGTGTTGCTTGACATGTTAATTGGCATGTTCATATGCAGGTTGGAAAAGCATATTTCGAGTTAGTAGATTATCTAGAATCTGCTAGTTTTTTCAGTCTTGCCCGTCAAGCATCGCCTTACAGTTTAGAAGGATCTGATATATATTCTACCGTTCTATATGTGAGTTCTGTTTATCCTTTTTCCTCAAGAGCTTATGTTAGTATAGCTGTTGTTATTTTGATTCTATCTCTGCCTCGTTCAGGGGAAGACAATAAAGTCAGTACTCTAATTGAAATTGGTTCACAGTGGTCATTCCTTGTGCCTTAACTATAGCGAACAAAACATGCTTAACACAGCATGTTGTATTTACTTTGGCTTAATGCTTGCTGCCACCAATCCCCAACCCCACCCCCTTTCTCCTCTCCTGTACCTTCCCTGCTGCACCGCTATAGCTTGTCACTGATGTGACATTCTTATACTGTAAGGGGATACCTGCTGTGTGGTCTCTGCCAACCATTGAAAATCCAGATGATAATGAATTTTTTATCCTATAAAACTCTCTTTAAGCAGTTATCTTCAGTTTGATGCTTGATGCTGGGAGTACTGCTATTTCCTGTGTATCAATTACTTGCTTCATCAGAAACTGTTCTTACATTTGTTGCAGCATTTAAAGGAGGACATGAAGTTAAGTTACTTGGCTCAAGAACTGATATCAACTGACCGCTTAGCTCCTCAATCTTGGTAGGTCATGTCAAGTAAATCCCTCCTATCTCAAAAACCCATGTTCAATATTACTAGCTTCAGTACTGCTTGTTGACTGGCTGCATCAGTGACTTCATTGTGCAACTTGTAGAAGTTTAATGATCATCATTTTTTGTTGATTTTTTTTTTTTTTTTTTTTGGTCTTTGAATGGACATGCAGGTGTGCCATGGGAAATTGCTATAGTCTGCAAAAAGACCACGAAACTGCTCTAAAAAGTTTTCAGCGGGCTGTGCAGCTTAATTCAAGATTTGCATATGCACACACTCTTTGTGGTCATGAGTAAGTCACTTTCTCTTCCACTCCCCAAACAATCATGATCCAACTAATCTGTGAAATTTTTGAAGGGTAGAATTTTATGTGTTTTAACATTTGATTTGTGTTTATTATATATTTTCTGACAATTAAATTTCTGCTGCAGATATGTAGCTTTGGAGGATTTTGAGAATGGAATTAAGAGTTACCTGAGTGCTTTACGGATTGATGCTAGACATTATAACTCCTGGTATGGGCTGGGGATGCTTTATCTTCGGCAAGAGAAGTTTGAGTTTTCTGAGCTTCACTTCCGGATGGCTTTCCAAATAAGTCCACATTCTTCTGTTATAATGTCTTATCTTGGGACAGCTTTGCACGCTTTAAAGGTCCTGCCACTTGGTATATTAGTTTTTATATTTTGGAATACGTAACTAATGATCATCTGCAGCTGTCTGAAATTATTTTTATATTATATGACAGAAAAATGAGGAAGCTCTGGAGATGATGGAGAGGGCAATTTTAGCTGATAAGAAGAATCCTCTTCCCTTGTATCAAAAGGCTAATATACTTGTGAGCTTGGAAAGTTTTGATGAAGCTCTTGAAGTTCTAGAAGAGCTCAAAGAGTATGCCCCTCGTGAAAGCAGTGTATATGCTTTGATGGGTAAGATCTATAAGAGGCGTAATATGCATGACAAGGCAATGCTTCATTTTGGTCTTGCTTTGGATTTGAAACCTTCTGCAACTGATGTTGCTACAATTAAGGTGATTGGCTTATTTCAATTCAATTCTTAGTGTAATTGAAATTATTTATTGAAGCATATGTAGCTTACTTAGAAACTGGTCCTGGTCTTTATTTTTTAAGGAATGTGTTGGTCAGAGCATGAAATTTTTAGGTTGGAAAATGTTTACCCTGTGTATTTGTCTCTGCATTAAACTAAACTGGGTGACGCTTTATATGCAGTTATTATGGATAAATTTTGACAACTGTCCCTGAACTTATCTAATTGTAACATTACAGTCTCTCAACTTGAAAATGTAACATAAAACCCTATCCCTCTAATCTCCAATTACTAGTTTTTCATTTTAACTATGACCTGGACAGTTCCAGCATGGAGCTTAGTCATTATTTCTCTTTTTTCTCTCAGGCCATATGTAAATTGAATCATTCTTCTCTCTATAGATAGAATAATTTTTCTCGTATAAAGAGAATAATTTTACACTTTGTATAAGAGAGGAGAGAGAAATGTTGACTAAACACCATGCGAGAGTTATTCACATCAATTTCTAATTGAAAAATCAGTAATTGAAAATCAGAGAGATTTTGCTGTGCAAAATTTAAAAGTTTAGGAGGTTTTATGTTACATTTTAAAGTTAAAGGACTGTAGTGTTACAACTATATAAGTTATGGGACAGTTGTTAAAATTTATCCTAGTTATTATGGTTGCATTTATTATGGAATGTGCTTCTTTTTTTGGCTTTTATTTTAGTGCAGTGTTATATTCTGTTCAACATTTTAATTTCTTTTATATTTCCAGCAGACTGCTATTGAAAAGCTTCATGTACCAGATGAAATCGAAGATACCTTGTAGATTTTTTAGTTTTGTAAACACAGAAGAGAGCATGAAGCATTTTCAAGCACATACTTTTGGCCCCAAGGACATCCCATGCTTGTGCTTTCGACCAATGGTGAATAAATTGCTTCATCCTTGATGCTTTTTTTTTTTTTTTGGTGGGATGCCCCTTCCAATGGGCAGGCCTTGTACAGGTGACCTCCGTTCATGGATGATTAATGTGCTGACCGAAAACCTGAGCTGACAAAGGCCCTGGAAACTGCCACAATTTTACCATAGATGTGTCATTATATCAGGAGTAAATGATTGTATAATTCATTTGTAGCTGTTTATAGTCGTATGTTATTGTTCATCTATGATCTTTTTGCTTGAAATTAATGGTTACCTCACAGGTTCTGGCTCACGGCCAGATTTTTTTAACCTCCCATAGAATCCTTGAGAAACTGAAATTGTAACAAGGTTGAAATCATTGAATTTCTGTTGATGCTTTGGATAGGAAGGTTCTGAATTTATGATCTCTTAATCGGAAATATACTCTAAATTCATAGTGTTTGGATATCATAATTAAAAATTTTCTTAGCATCTAGATTGGCAATTAGATTGGAACCGAAAACATGAATGATGAGTTGACTATAAAGAAACTATAGACCCCATACACGAAATGAATTTGTAGACTTGGAGACATTTATTCATTGCTTTTAACCTGGAGAGCGTCCTCTATGTGCTTTGCCATAGCTTGTATACAAGAATCATACAAAGAAACTATATGGTCAATAGTCTGTCCTTCAATTGGTTTCAGAGTGAAGGACCAGACTACTTCACACCCTTCTTGCTCTTGGCTTCCAAGAGGCAATAATTTGATTGTAGCCATATGCGATTTAAACCCTATACTGTTTTCCTGGAGCGAGTAGCTCAAACACCTTCGATCGGGGTCAATGGCAAGCAGCTTCTCATTTGCCCATATTGTTGTCATTTCTCCTGAACCATCATCAGAGATGGATGTCTTGGCACAGTATCTGATGCAGCCTGGCTGACCTGAGATGCCTTCAATTCCATAACATGTATCTATTGTTCCTGGAAGACACTTGCCGAAGTTGAAGAAGTCCTCCAAGAGAGGCCATATCTGATCGGCCCTGCAGCTGGTTAGCTTGGCACTAACTGCGCCTTCCCACATTTTTTCTGCATCATAATCGGCCATGTCCAATAAATGGAAAATCTGGTGCAGCCAGCGAGCTCTGCAAGAACTTAGCTTTTCTTATATTGTTGGGGGCTTGAATCTTTCTCATGATCTAGATGGGATTGAGAATGCCACCTACCTTGAGTGAGACAACAATGCTTAGTCACGTGAAGTTTTCTGATGGAAAAACAATATTCTGGAAACACACATGGGAATCTCTCGCTGATATATCTTTAATATTAAAAAACTCAATTGCGCTGGCGTGGAGAAAGTCCAGTGGCTATGGTATCTTACAACAACCTGGAAGTCCAGGCTTCGAACCCCGTATTATAACAATTTTTGCTGATGTATTGGATTGAGCCTGCCCATTATTTATTAATATCTGTCCATATCAGAAGAGTAAATTTGAGATGATTTTGTTACAAAATACCCAAATAATAAAATAGTACAAACCTCTGAAACTTAATGTCAAAGGCACTAATATATGGCAATAAGCTTATCACAAGTACCCATCTCGTTAGTTAATTACTGTCTGTCCTGATTTCTTTATCTCCTAGCTTAAAGTTCAATTTCACCTATTATTTGAGAATTTCAATTTAGTTATTTTTATTTTTTTAAATTAGTTTATAAATTTTAATTTAAACTCAATTTTAAACGTATTTTGTATAGTACACTTGTCTATATCGATAACATTCTACTTTTTTTCAAAAGATGTTCAGATCCATAAAAAACTCATGGGTCAATTTCAGTACTTGATCCATCATTATGGTATAATGCTTTCAGAGAAAAGAGCTATATGGCTCATTCTGATATTGAGTTTTTTGGCATGAAATTTAAAAATTGTAAATATCAGGATGGTCCGTATATTGCTCAATAATTGCTCAAGTTTCCTGATAAAAATTTGACGATAAAGCAAATTTAACAATTTCTTGGTATTATCAATTATTTGAGAAACTTTATTTCTCGTGTCTCTAAGTATACCAGTCAGTTTTCAAAGATGCTAAAGAAACAGGCATCTCCTTGAAGAGATGAGTAAACCACAGCTATTCAAGAACAGATAGCTCAGCATCCACCCCCTTTAAAGATTTCCCGTCCAAATAAAAGAATACTCTAAACTGATGCCAGTAATGAGTGTTAGGGTGCTATCTTGATTGAAGAGATTGATGAATAGAAACACATTTGCGGACATGTTAGTAGACAATTTAAAGAATCTGAAAAGTATTATTACACATTTTACAAGAATATTTGAGTTTCACCTCATCGGTCACTGTTTCCTAATCATAATGGACAATTTATCCTTTTCTTGAGTAAAAAAATTAAGAATCTGTTCAGTTAAAAAGGGTAAAGGAAAAACAAGCAAAAGTGAATTTTTATTTTAGTTTATTATCATTTTTTCTAACTTACTTCCACTATTTAGGTTAAATGTATTAAATAATTATATTCTAGTTAGCATTTTATTAAATATTATGAACATAATTGATAATTGAATTTTTTTTTCTTAAATATTTCTTTATTTTTCAGTAGTTTAATATTTGTACATTTAATATTAGAGTATATAATTTTTAGAGTTTAAGGTTTTAATAAATATTTTATTTTAAAAAATTAGAGTTTAAGTTTTTCAAAATATAGATATTATTTTTTTTAAATAAATATGCATTGTAAAAAAACTAAAATATTTTTGTTCGTAAAAAAAATACAACAAAAAACTGAAAGTAGTTTTCAATTTTTAGAAAATAAAAAACATACAATGATATCAAATACATCATATTATATTAATCAAACTAGTAAATTATATAATTTAATAATTTATATATAAATATAATATTTTAAATATATATTATTTAAAAATGTTAAATTTAAATTTAATTTTTAATATTTCAATAAATTTATTTAATATAATATTTTTAACTCTTATCTTGCTTGTACATCATTGTGTGCATGTAAACTCAATTGGATATATATTCTAAAACCCTTTAATTAAGATTCTGTTAATTTCATGAAAAATATTTTTTTAAAAAATATATTTTTTTTATATATTCTTACGTTAAAAAAATGTGTTAATAAAAAGCACTCTTTCTCCTCTCGTTTTTGCAAGCTCTCACTTTTCTATACTCTCAAGGGTTACTGCCGGACTTTTTTGGCCCAGCAAAAGCACTTTGTTCCTTTTATTGGTTTTTGTAGTTGTTTTTTCCTTAATTAATTCTATTACATTTATGAATTCTTTTATGGATTTATTTATTTTTCTCTTTATTTAATGGAGATGGTTTTATATCGGTTTTATTTTATCATCTAAGCAAGATTTCTTAATTTGAAAGAATAATTATTTCTACAATTTCTTAGCCACCTTTTAAGTAATTATGAATATTAAGATAAACATACATGATGCTATTAGTTTGCATATGATAGAGAATTTTTAGTTCAATTTTGATCGAAGATCAATGTGATTCTCATATTTCTACAACATCTTTATATGCAAAGATTAAAAAACAAAAAAAAACTTATATACAAATCTTCATAAGGGGTGTCCTTGAGATTGTCTCTCCCACGTATATACTCCTTTAAACTTCGTTGATGAGTATAAATCTATGAGTAGATTGATGTTCTTTTAACTTTTAGACTTCATCTTCTCTCATTATATTAATGAAATCTCTTTTATCTATGAAAAAAAAAATAGCTTAGTTGAATTCCAGAATGGGCTATTTAACAGCCCAATCTTGACTGGGCTTCAACCCTCTTCTGATGCCCTTGGGCAATTCTAGTTTTTCTAATTTCCTTCATAGATCCCATAAGTAGGCCTGTAAATAGCCCTACCCTCTTAATCATGGGTTCACTCTTAACGGTGCATTGCCATCAAAAAAGAATAACACAAGTGTGTATTCCACATTCTTATTGAGGATTTGCATGTTGTGGAGGTAAGAGTGGCCCAGGTAGACATTATTATTGCAGCTGGAAATTGTAAAAGCCGGCCATTAAAGCAATAGTGCCCACCCTGAAAAGAAAAATCAAGCTTGGAATTGCCAGTGTCTTAAAGCGTATATATATGAATCCACCAACTTATTTATTAATCACAACAACAACATGGTTGCCATGCCTAGCATGCAAAGTTTGCTAAACAGAACACTCAGGACAACCAAGAAATTGACTTAATTATTGCAGCCTTAACTATATGTCTTCTACACGGGCCACCAATAATTTGACCTTCAAATATCTCTAATAATAGTGATAATATTTTTATTTTTTTAGATGCATTGAGCAGGGTATTTTCCGTCTCCGACTCGTTTTATGATTGACAAAAAATTAATCCCCCCGAGTATTAGATGTGCAAAGTGAGATAATTTCTAAATTGTTGACTCGAATATTTGATCAATTCATGAGGTGTAGTGCACGTTCACCACTATATTAAAACTGCTCGAGTATAATTAAATTTTTATTAATGATATATACACATATTATCATTAATGCATTCTTTTATTTATAGATTTTTTTTATCTAACTTCAGTTCGTCAAGTGAAATTCACTTATTAAATATATGAATTTCACATATTTATATCTTATGTTCATAATATACCAAGTAACAATAATTTTTCTCTATTGAAAAGTCGCTCTTAACAACCAAGTTGTTTTTTTATTAAATTCTGATGCCTCTCATTTGTACCCTTTTTCTTTGTTGTCCAATTGTTAAGGTTGTAATTACACACTCAACTTAGGGTGCCGTGTGCAGACCAATTCATATTGTAATAATGTTATAGCTTGGTATACATTCTGTCGTTTTCAAGTATTGTTTATATATATATATATATATATTATTGAAAAGCACCTTCAGATTTTTTTTTTCTAAAATTCATTTAAGTCTAATTGTTAAATATTTTAATTTTAGTGATTAATTTTATTAATGTCTAAAATTTTCTTCCAAATTTAACATTTAAATTTAATTTTACCATTACTTATGAAAATAAATAAAATATAAAAGCCAAAAAAATATAATTTTTTGTAGCATAAAAAATTATATTTTTTTATTTTATTCATATGGAGACAAAATTTTAAGTTATTATTTATTATAATAATTATAAACTATTATTTTAAAGAAATAATTAATTTAAAAATATCCCTATGCACATCCAAACTCTCAAAACTTAAAATGCAATTGTTTTATGACACTTTAACTCTTTAATAGGGTATTATTATAAAGTTGATATTTTTAATATCGTGTAAACTCTCAATTTCTTGAACAATAAATTCAATAATTATATGATAGAATTGTTTATTTTTAGTTGAATTTTAAATCCAAAGGCATGCATGTAACACCCCTGATTTTTTATATATTATTATTGGGCTTCGTGTAGGTATCCTCAATTCGCGGAAATTCGACAGTTGTCCGGATCTGTGAATTTACGCCGCATGCACTACCACTGGAAAAGTCTCCGAATTGGATCGAGGTTTTGGCTACCCCACCATTGTCAGCATCCCGAGCGTTGCTCAAGTCGAATCGCAAAGGTAAACCCAACCTTTCTTTTCGTAATTTTCTAGTGCTTAAATAGGATTGAAAATCCATAAAATATTCAGGTAGCTTAGAAAATTACGATTCTTTTTGCAATAGCTTAGTAATATTTCTAAGGACCGCGGGGCAGAGTTTTATAATTTTTAGAGCTTATTTGAGCAGTTTTTGCAAAAATGATCAATAATAAGGACTAAATTGAAATTTTGCGTATTGTGATGGGTGATTGATTTGATGGGCCCAGGAGAGGCTGTGTGATATGATTGAACTGTTGATATATGGATTGTGAATATAGAAGTGCGTTTTTTAGCCCTTTTGCAGGTTGGGTAGGTCCTAGGTACAGGGGAGACTCTGCCGGATTTTCGGCACGACTTAGGACGTACTTGATCTTTTTCTTTGTTTGTATTGAGTCAAATTTATTAAATAGATGTAATGTAATTGTCAGGTGAGCCGGGACAGCCTTCTTCCTCCGCCCAGCCGCCACAGTAATTTGTCGTCAAGTTTGTGAGTAAAATATTAATTTTAATTGTAATTTCGATATTATTATATGTTCAGCATGCCCATGCATCACTTATATGCATATATTTATGTAGTTAAACTCTAGGCACGAATTATGTTGCATTCATAACTGTTAATGTGCCATGAATGTTGTTGTGGTAATTTGGAGCAGTGTGCGTGCGTTGGCGTGCGTGTGATGTGGTGTGGACTATGGATAGGACGGGCGACACGCTTGAGTAATTGGGACCCGATCCTTCGAGGGGTAGTCACGGCTTGAGTAATCTGGGACCCTCGATTTGGTTATTAAGTGGAAGTCCGAGCTTGAGTAATTACCGGCACCAGTTGGATTTAAGAGAGTCGTATAGGGATCGGCCCCATATGTTATGATTGATACTACAGGGTGTGTGAGTGCTCCAAATTTCCTTTTTGATGTTATGATGTGAAAATGATGTGGATGTTGCATTTCACTCTACAGGGTGCATTAGTTTTAGATAGTTATAGAGATTATGGTTAAAATTGATATTTTACTCTCTGAGTCGAACGCTCACTCCTGTTCAAAAATTTTTACAGGCCGCAGGAGGATATTTTATTCTGGGTTAACCTGCTTTTATACTTCGCAGGTTGTTTATCGATATTTGTGTAATTTTATTTACTCCTAGAATTTCCGCATGTGTTAGCAGTAATTATTTGAATTTGGTCTGTAATATTATTATCATGTTGGACCTGTAAACTTAATATTTTAAGTCTGTTTTGATGGATTGGATGAGGGAGCTGAGCTCCCATTTATTATTATGTTGATGAGTATGTGGAGGGTGAGCTGAGCTCCCCAATGGATTGTTTATTGTGTTTACAGGTCGGGTGAGTCAAAAACTCCCCGTTGGTAAGTCCATTTTATGGCCGGACTCTGTCCGTTTGTTTTCTTGAAATTGGGCCCAAATGGGCCTCAGCATTGGGTAAATGAACAGTTAGGCTTACTACGGGCCTCGGGGGCTTTAGGCTGGCCCAGGTCCTAGTGCCGGTCCGGCCCATAGGTTGGGTCGTGACAAATGTGGTATCAGAGCTTAGGCTCCAGATTCATAGGGAAAAATTATCTAAGTGTTGGGAAGAGTCTACTAGGAGTCACATGCGGAGTATAGGATTCTGTTTCGTCTTTTCCTGTAATTCTTTGTTTCTAGATTCTACGTTATACCTCGGGAAATATAAGATTACCTCAGTTAGTGTCTTGATTTTCGTGGAGTACACAGAAATGTGAAATAGAGTTAGTAGACATGTGAGATCTATCATGAGGATACGTACTCCAAGAAATGTTATATTTTTGTCAGTATGGGTTTAAATGGTGTGCCCATTTCCTGTAAGACACGAGTACATAAAAGTGAGTCTTAAAAGTACAGTTGCCCTAGATAAGGATGAGGATACCATCATCGGCAACCATCGTAGATGACCCATGTAATAAGTTTGTGATAATAGAAGATTCAGGAGAGATAAGAAATTAGGAGACCTAGTCTGTCAGGACGTATCGTAGTAACTATACAATATTCTCGATGTCTGCTCTGTAAGCTGCAGATTACAGTACCGACATGAGATTATTGTGTAGAGCTGCGTGCATCCCCGTGGTGCTCCATAATGAGGGTGTTTGAGATGGCTTCGCTTTGGTACGCTTATGCGAACATAGTTCTATATTTGCAGAGGAGTTGGGAACTCCTGGCTAAGAGTTTAGAGTTAGAATATTGAAAGGTCACAGTTGGGTGATAACTAGAGTCAGTGACTCAGTTACCCCAGCATGAGCTAGAGTTTCATCAAGAGTTGCCATCAGACCAGAGGTTTCGGACTAGTTGCAAAGTAAAGGTGACACTTATAGAGTGAGAATAGTATACCTTGTGTGTATCAGTATGGAATAAAGTACAACTCTACTACCTAGAGAAGGTCGAAACTATGAATTAATGATTTATAGAGCTATGATATGATAAAAGAGTCATTAACTTGACATGGTTACGCAAGGTGGTAGATGTAGTACCTTTGTTGCGACAAGTTAGGATATAGTCATATCTTTCGTAATGGATCAAGGTTATTAACGATAATGATGACTTATGGAATAGTGTCTCAGATGGGACTGTAGAGTGTGGTAGAGAGTAGTTGGCTCGGGTATCCTGGAGAGGATACAAGTTCCATTATAGGAATCATATATAATCAGATCACGATGGATGTAAATCCTTTGAATTGGATGACGGGTTTGGGTGCCCGAAATCTTAAGTTTTGGAATTGAGTAAACATGGAAAATAATAATAATAATAATAATAATAAAAATAATAATAAATAAAATTACTGCAGAATCAGTTCTCGAGGTATTAAGGGTATTATGTAAGTTAAAGGATAAGAATAGAGATCATACAATAAAAGTATGATCAGTAATTTCTTTGAGTTCCTTTCTAATTTCAAATTATTCAAAACAATAGTATAATCTAATTATAATAGTGTTAAGAGTAATAAATTAGCGAAGATAAATCACAGAAGGCCAATGGATAAAGAAAGTGCAGAATGAAAGTTTGGGCAATTGATTGCAGATGCAATATAATCTAAATGCTAGTGGAAGTACTAGCTAGAGTGGTCAAAGGACCAAATTTGAGTAGCACAGACATATGATAACGCGATAGAGACTCTGAAAGATATAGTTAGCAAGTACAGCTATTATGTTAGGAAGAAGAATGGAACCAGGGATAGAATAGTCAAGTTCTATTTTGGGTAAGACAAAGGAAATAAATGAAAGGACAACCTAAAGAGCGCATAATAAAAGAAACAAAGTTAAGATATAGGATAGGCTAAGTGTTATTCTTGGCAAGGAGAATGACAAGGATGGAAAACCCAAAATGGGATCACATTAGTGAGAAAAGTGATGGAGGTATGGAATACAATAATAATGAGTAAATGTTAGAAGGTGTGCGATGGTATTGCGGACTACCTAAATAGGTAGAGAAAGAGAAGTTAGTAAGCAGTAAGTTGAATAAAAGTCAGTCTAAGGGATCAAATTAATGACCCTAGATAAGGGTGGAATTAGTGTTGGAAGAATTTATTAGTGAGAGAAATCTTTCAGGAATCAACAAAAGTTAAGGGCACAATAAAAACGATGATAGATATTAATCATAGGTCGAGTATAAGTAAACTTAATAAATTTTATAATATTATTTCAAGAAGCAAAATTGTATGCAGAAAGGGTTTATGCAGATGATAACTTATAGGTAGAGCATAATTGTGCTAGGAGATAATGAAATTTGGAGATAAAGACCAAGAAACTTAGGTGAAACGTTATAATATGACAATCGGGTGTAGTTGAATATAAGAGGATATTTTCTTTCTTTTCAAGTTTAGCTTGTGCTTTTGGTTCTAGAAGGTTATATAAGGAACAAAAACTGAGTCAAGGAGACCTAGTTATTGAGAGTTTAGTAGGCACGAATTCATACATAATTTCCTGATATGAGAATGACAGTAAGTGCATACCTAGTATTAAGTATGAAAGGACGAACAGAGTAATGACAGGAGTTAAATTGAGTTAGCTACTAAGGCTTGCAACTGTTTTAAACTATGAGCTGGAGGAAGTACTATTTATGGTTGAGATTCAATAGATGAAATTGTTGCTAATGGGTAATTTGAGGTTGAAGTTTAGAAAGCTATGGGCAGTATATATAATTATATTAAGGAGAATGAACACGTGAAGTATCTTGTTTGGAATTAAGGCATGACACATATTTCCTACAGCCGTGTTAGTTCAGATGGAACTTATAGTTTATGGGGCTCATATTCATCCAGGATAAGCAATTTCCTACTAAGGCTGATAGGGAATGATAATGTTCTGATAGTTAAGTTGGAAAAAAGGGGATACAAGAAAAAAAAAATTTTTCTATGGGTAATTATAAGTGTTACATAAGGTGAAGAATGTGCTGGTAGGAGTAAATCATAGGGTTAGAATTCTTGAAGTAATGAAACTAGTATTCAAGATAAGACTAAGAAATAAAAAGAAAGTTAAAGTTGATGATGGGATAGACATCTTTGAAGGAAAAGGTGTAAGGATGAGATAGGACTAAAATTAAGGAATAAGTACAGCAGGTTGAAATGATACCAACAATACCAAAAATAGGAAAAGGGAAGTGGATAAGATGCAAAGGACAGGAAGAGAGCTTGATAGAGTCAGTTATAATGATGAGGATAAGGAGTGTCTAACCACTGCCCCTGTGTTAACACTACCTATGAGCGGTGAAGGATACACCGTGTACTGTGATGCCTCTAGAGTTGGCCTAGGGTGTGTTTTGATGCGGAATGGAAAAGTAGTGGCTTATGCTTCAAGGCAGCTGAAGAGGCATGAGCAGAACTATCCCACCCATGATTTGGAAATGGCGGCTGTAGTCTTTGCACTTAAAATCTGGAGACACTACCTGTATGGTGAAGTGTGCGAGATATACACCGACCACAAGAGTTTAAAGTACATCTTCCAACAGAGGGATTTAAACTTGAGACAGAGGAGATGGATGGAGCTTCTGAAAGACTATGATTGCATCATCCAGTACCACCCTGGGAAGGCCAATGTAGTAGCAGATGCTTTAAGCAGAAAATTTTCTGGCAGTTTGGCGCACATTTCAGCAGAGAAGAGACTGTTGATTCAGGAGGTACATGAGTTGATAGATCAAGGTTTAATCCTAGATCTTTCAGATGAGGGATACGTTGGCTCACTTTTCAGTGAGGCTAGACTTGAGGGACAGAGTTAGAGTTTCCCAGCACAGAGACCAACAATTGATGAAGATTATAGAAAGAGTACAGCAAGGTGAAGGTGGTGAGTTCGGATTTGCCAATGATGGTGCCCTAGTGCAAGGTTCTAGGATATGTGTGCCCGATGTGGACAACCTCAGGAATGAAATCATGCGAGAGGCACACTACACACTGTACAGTGTCCACCCAGGTTCCACCAAGATGTACCATGATGTGAAAGATAGCTATTGGTGGAATGGCATGAAGAGAGACATAGCAGACTTTGTGTCCAAGTGCTTGACTTGTCAGAAGGTGAAGTTTGAACACTAGAGACCGTCAGGGAAGTTGCAAGAGCTCCCTATCCTGCAATGGAAGTGGAAAACGATCACTATGGATTTTGTGGATCGGTTGCCTCGTACCACGCGAGGATATGATTCGATATGGGTAATTGTAGACCGCTTGACCAAATCAGCTCACTTCTTACTCAGAAGACTACATACATTGTGGCACAAGATGTCCGCTCTACATTCGAGAAATAGTCGATTGCATGGAGTTCCGGCCCATAATATCTGACAGAGGGCCCCAGTTCACTTCTCGGTTTTGGAGAAAGTTGCAGGAGGCACTTGGCACACAGTTGAACTTTAGTACGGCTTTCCACCCTCAGACAGACGGACAGTCCGAAAGGACAATATAAACACTGGAAGACATGCTTCGCATGAGTGTTTTGGATTTTGGAGGTCAATGGGATGATCAGCTAGCTTTGGTGGAGTTTGCCTACAACAACAGCTTATCACTCCAAAGATAGGAATGGCGCCTATGAGGCACTATATGGAAGAAAGTGTAGGTCTCCTCTGTGTTGGACAGAAATGGGAAGCGAAGGTGCATGATGTAAACCTAGTGCAAGACACTTCGTAGATAGTTCCTTTAATCGGAACGATCAAAAAATTTTCAAGAGGCGTAAAAGTTATGCAGACCTCAGACGGAGGGATGTGGAGTTTGCAGTGGGCGACTATGTATTCCTGAAGGTTTCTCCAATGAAGGGAGTCATGAGATTTGGAAAGAAGGGCAAGTTGGCACCTCGGTATATTGGACCTTTTGAGGTTACTGATAGAGTTGGAGCAGTTGCCTACCGGTTGGAGCTACCACCCAACCTCTCTCACGTTCATCCCGTGTTTCACATCTCCATGCTCAGGAAATACATTCCCGATCCTTCTCATGTACTGCAGCCGGATGTGATAGAGCTAAAAGAGAACTTGACATTTGAGGAGCAGCCTGTAGCCATAGTGGACTACCAAGTGAGACAGCTGAGATCAAAACAGATCCCTATGGTTAAGGTTTTGTGGAGGAGTCAGTCAGTGGAAGAGTGCACCTGGGAGTTAGAACGGGACATGTGTAGCAAGTACCCTTATCTGTTCAATGTATAATCATGTGCTTTTATTCTGCCTTGTGTAAAATTCGAGGACGAATTTTCTGTAAGGGGGGAAGAATGTAACACCCCTGATTTTTTATATATTATTATTGGGCTTCGTGTAGGTATCCTCAATTCGCGGAAATTCGGCGGTTGTCCTGGACTGTGAATTTCGGCCGCACTACCAGCTCGGAAAAGTCTCCGAATTGGATCGAGGTTTTGGCTACCCCACCATTGTCAAGCATCCCGAGCGCGTTCCCGAAGTCGGAATCGACAAAGGTAAACCCGAACCTTTCTTTTTCGTAATTTTCTAGTGCTTAAATAGGATTGAAAATCCATAAAATATTCGTGGTAGCTTAGAAAATTACGATTCTTTTTGCAATAGCTTAGTAATATTTCTAAGGACCGCAAGTAGTTTTATAATTTTTAGAGCTTATTTGAGAAGTTTTTGCAAAAATTATCAATAATAAGGACTAAAATGAAATTTTTCGTAGTGTGATGGGTGATTGATTTGATGGGCCCAGGAGGGGCTGTGTGATATGAGTGAACTGTAGATATATGGATTGTGAATATAGAAGTGCGTTTTTAGCCCTTTGCAGTTGGGTAGGTCCTAGGTACAGGGGAGACTCACGGATTTTCGCACGACTTAGGACGACTTGATCTTTTTCTTTGTTTGTATTGAGTCAAATTTATTAAATAGATGTAATGTAATTGTCGTGAGCCGATGACCTTCTTCCTCCGCCCACCGCCACATAATTTGTCGTGAAGTGTGTGAGTAAAATATTAATTTTAATTGTAATTTCGATATTATTATATGTTCAGCATGCCCATGCATCACTTATATGCATATATTTATGTAGTTAAACTTTAGGCACAAATTATGTTGCATTCATAACTGTTAATGTGCCATGAATGTTGTTGTGGTAATTTGGAGCAGTGTGCGTGCGTTGGCGTGCGTGTGATGTGGTGTGGACTATGGATAGGGCCAGGCGATCCACGCTTGAGTAATTGGGACCCGATCCTTCGAGGGGTAGTCACGGCTTGAGTAATTACTGGGACCCTCGATTTGGTTATTAAGTGGAAGTCCGAGCTTGAGTAATTGGCCGCACCAGTTGGATTTAAGAGAGCTGTATAGGGGATCAGCTCCCATATGTTATGATTGATACTACAGGGTGTGTGAGTGCTCCAAATTTCCTTTTTGATGTTATGATGTGAAAATGATGTGGATGTTGCATTTCACTCTACAGGGTGCATTAGTTTTAGATAGTTATAGAGATTATGGTTAAAATTGATATTTTACTCTCTGAGTCGAACGCTCACTCCTGTTCAAAAATTTTTACAGGCCGCAGGAGGATATTTTATTCTGGGTTAACCTGCTTTTATACTTCGCAGGTTGTTTATCGATATTTGTGTAATTTTATTTACTCCTAGAATTTCCGCATGTGTTAGCAGTAATTATTTGAATTTGGTCTGTAATATTATTATCATGTTGGACCTGTAAACTTAATATTTTAAGTCTGTTTTGATGGATTGGATGAGGGAGCTGAGCTCCCATTTATTATTATGTTGATGAGTATGTGGAGGGTGAGCTGAGCTCCCCAATGGATTGTTTATTGTGTTTACAGGTCGGGTGAGTCAAAAACTCCCCGTTGGTAAGTCCATTTTATGGCCGGACTCTGTCCGTTTGTTTTCTTGAAATTGGGCCCAAATGGGCCTCAGCATTGGGTAAATGAACAGTTAGGCTTACTACGGGCCTCGGGGGCTTTAGGCTGGCCCAGGTCCTAGTGCCGGTCCGGCCCATAGGTTGGGTCGTGACAATGCATCATTCAGAGTTTATAACATTTACCAATTGAAAATAAATTTTTCTCCGACTGCTTACCATCATATACTGGAAAAAAAAATAATTAAAAGAACTAATAAATGTAATTAATATGAACAATTTGATATATAAATTGTGTTTGTTATTTTAATACAGAAAAATGATATATCTATAAACGTAACTCTATATTAAAAAGGAAATCACATAAATATTAATAACTTATATTTACTTTGTTTCTCTGTTGTTTATACATTTTCTTAGTGGAAAACATATTCCCTGATCTTATTACATAGGATACTCTTCCATTTTAAAAGGATTCCATCTCGAGAGAAACAAGGTTCGTTGCATGCAAAAGAAAAGCCTGAAAAGCGATACGTTTGATTTATTAAAAGAAGTAAAGCATTCCTGTGACGTTGATGGATTTGCCTTCTTGTATTGCACCACACCTTTTTATTAGCAATTTTATTTTTAATTTTGTGCAATTTGCTCAAAGTCCCATGCAATTATATTGTTAGTGTACTACCATTAGTTGATCTATCTTAAAAAATCAATGATTCATTGATCCAATGATTAATGATGAGGTGGGTTTGAAAGAGATTTGAGGTTTGAGTCTAGAAACTATAAGTATATCAGTTAACCTAGGATCCTATAGCTTGCTATCTGACTTCCGTGATTTTCATATTATTGCGAGGGCTCATGAGTTGATTGGTCTGGTTGGTTAACAGTTACGATACACGTTATTGAGACAAAAAAAAAAATCTAATTATTCATATATTTAATTATTAACCTTCTTTTTTTCTATTAATATTACTAATTTGTATGACTTAATTAAACCTAATAGCTTTTATTTGCACATGAAAATATTAGTTATATTGGTTTAATTTTATCATATTAAAATTTTCAAATCAAATAAACTGAAAAATCTAATTCAAAAATTAAATAAAAAAACTTAGTTTAAGTTTTTTCAATTATAACTAAAATTTGCCCTTTCTTACAATAAACATGTATATTATTTTTCACTATTAATTATCACGTGGAAAACTCAACTATTCTGAATTTCAATTCATGCAAAGAACGGCAGGTTGCTGTCTTTTTCAGCATGGCTATGTATTAATTATTTTTGTGAATGATTAGTGTAAATTAAATATCTATTTGATTTAGCTATCAGATAATATTTGAGAGTCGTTTGTTATTTTGGTTAATAAATAATTAATTGCTGATAATATGTAATTAATTGTTTAGTGGAATATTAATAATTATTGTTTTTACATGTTAAATGAATATTAAGGTTTTGTTTATTTTTTTTAAAATAATTATATATAAAAAATATTTTTTTTTTATAAAAAGTATTAAAAAAAAAATGTCAAATTTCCGACACCAACACCAATTAATCCAATGTATTGGCGTTTCGGTGGCGGCGGACGGCAGCCTCTCGTAGATCTCTTCAAGTAATAATTTATAAATGCCCACGTTGATCTCGTGCAATTGCGAAAATGACCCCTCAATTGGATAGATATTAGACGCAATGAACCAATTTCATTAATATTTTCATAAAAATATATTAAATTTTAATTTTTTAAAAAAAATTTATGACCTATAATTTAATTTTATAAAAATTATTATAATTAAAAAATTAAAAATTTTATTTTTCATCTATTAACCTATCAATTATTTTATAAATAAAATTATTTTATTTTATTAAATTTTTTAAAAAAATAAAATTTATAAAACACATCTAACCATTTCCTTTAATATCAAATTCATTATAGTTCTTTATTTTTTCTTCATAAGTAATTATTAATTAAATAATTTTTTTTATAAAATAGTTAATAAATTAACATATTAATTTAAAATTTTTTAATTTGTTATTATAATATTTTTATAAAATAAAATAAAATTTTAATGAATTTATTAAAAAAATTAAAATTTTACGTTTGCTTAACGTTTTAAACACCATTTTGGGTCCCTTAAAAAAAAGGTTGGATACATTTGAATTTTAAATAATAAAATATTTCAATTTAATATTAATATATCATTATTAAATGTAAATTTTCAAAGTGATTTAATTTAATATTTTATAAAAAAAATTTAAATATTAATAAAAAAGTCTATTTTATCCCTTTCACTATTACTCAACAATGATTTTAACTCTTGAAATAATTTACAATTAAATAAGTTATTCAAATTTTAATAGAATCAATTAGATTTTTTTTTTATTTTAATTTAATATAATTCAGTAAATTCAAATCCCCATTTCCTAAATCCTCCTATTAAAAAAAAAAAATTCTCTTTTACTTTTGTTTGATAGTCAAATAGGTCATTAATTTTTTAATTGTTAATTAGAGACTTATTTAATTTAAATTAAAAATTAAGTGACCTATTTAACTGTGCCCTCTAGGATTCCAAATATTTCCATAGCATCTGCAAATTCGGTATGGTTTTTTCGGCTCACTGGTCCGCTAAAAGAAAGAAAAGATCCTTAGAGAAAGATATAATATAAAGTTGAACAAATAAATAAATAAATAAGCGAACGAAAAATAGACGAGGCTTCTAGACAAATTAAAATAAATCAGCTCGAAATTAAAATAAAACTGCATATACCGATTTGATTCAGTAATTGAAAGTAAAATTGAGTATTTAATTTAAAATAAATTGAATTAAAATATAAATAAAATTGAATTTAAACCGAATCAATCTAATTCGGTTTGATTTGAAAATCGATTGGCTTGAATTTTATTTAGATTTAATTTTCATATTATTTTATAATTTTTATCTTGATTTGAACATATTTTCATATAATTCAATTTAGTTCGGTTTTACCAAAATTTTTTTTTTAAATTGAATTAAACTAAAATAATTAAGAATCATAATAACTAATATTGAATTGAACCGATCTGAATTACCGTATAAACCAAATCAAATGACCTAATTAAAATCAGTTTGATATATTTATTTAGTTTAAATTAAATAGTGCTCACCTCCTAATTGAAGGCATATTACTCACTCGCTAGACTCATATTCAAGTTTAATTCTCCTGATTTTCAAAAATTAAAAAAAAGTTAAAATCAAAATTAAGTAAAAATTTAAAATGCCGATTCTAATCTCCCTGACTTTTAATCAAAATTTTATTTACTTTTTAAAAAAATAAAATATAACATAATACAACATCACCACGCACCCCAAAATAGTAATATCCCATAATTCTCAATTGTAAATTCATTAAATTAAATTTACTCTATTAATATATTAATATACTATTATATGCTCATGTATTTTTATATTAAAAATTATTTCCCTATGATTTATTATTTTCTTTTTAATTTAAATGACTTTATTTTACTGAGAAAAATAATAATAATTAAGTGAAAATGATATAATTTTAAAAATAATTCTAAAATTATTAGATTAAAAACTCCTTCATTTTATATTTTTTTAAACATACAAATTAAATGTCAAATTTCCAAAAATTCGACTGTTATAGCGGCGGTACGATTTTCTTCTTATTGCTGACTTCACACGGCAAGCGGAATCCCACTTTCATTCTTTTAAAACGACTGGCCGAGATGCGATTCCACAAATGTGCATCACAGAGTGTACGGCTCCAGATTCATCTTTCACTTCAGTCTGAGTGCCACGTCACCAGAGCAGCGTTGCTGTTCATTCCTGTCAAGTGTCTACCTTGTTGGTTGGCATGGGCGATCCAACAACAATGCTCACGCGCTTCTCCAGCTGCGTGGATGTGAACATTGAATTCGGTTACGGAACGCTGAAAGCGGAAAATAATTTTTTAAAAATTTATTTTTTATTAAAAACATAAAAAAATCATTTATTTTTAAATAAAAAACAATTTATAACTTTAAAAAATTATTCATATCTTTCATAACGAAAAAATAAATTATTATAAAACATATTTAAAAATTATTTACTTAAGAATTTTTAATTTTTATTATTTATTTATTTTATAATAATATAATTATTTTTTATCATTATACATAAATAATTTCTTAAATAATTATTCGATTTTAATTATAAAAAAATTGCACCATTGTTTTATTTATAAAAATAATTGCTTTTTATTTAAAAAATAATTAAAAAATAAAATTTTTTATTATAAAGAAAAACAATGTAAAATAATTTAAATCTGTCTTCTAAATTTTTTAATTAAATTTTAAGAAAATAAAAATATATTTTTCAGTTCTCATATCTCGTTAATATACACCTCACGTCAAATAAGAACAAATACTACTTAGGCAATTTGATTGAATTAAAGGGACCTTCTAGTAAATAAGCTCTCTCAAGAAGGATTTTCAACCTATAAAGTAGAAACAAGCAAGACTATCAAAATTAATTTTTAAAGTCATTTCATAAATTGATAAAAATTACGTCATTATTTCTCCACTGATGCTGATCCATGGACTAGAATCTTCATGGCTTGTGGATCTTACATAAAGAGAATCTTTTCTCTAAATTCTTGCCCACTCACAGCGCAGGATGTACACACTTCTCCAGTTATTTAATCTTTTCTTTAGATTAGGCCTGGTGACTGGTCTATTTCGGGTTCAGATTGGTGATCTAGTGTTTGGAGAGGAGTTGAATCAAAATCGAATTATATTGATTTCAATTTATTTCAATTTATAGCCAAATTTGAATGGGTCTGATTCAATAGTAATTTTAATTATGATTTTTGATATTTTGGTTTCAATTTAATCTGGTTTCATTCACATGGCATTCTCTAAAGCTATCACATAATTAAAAAATTTAATTTAAATCAAGCCAAATTAGCTGTTTAAATCATTAATTCTAGTCCGATTCCTCGAAAGAGAGCCCCTAACCAATCCAATTCAGATCTGAAACCATTAACTTGCACCGATTTCAAGTTTAATTCAAACTGATCTTGATTCTATTCAGATCCTGAACAGGCCCCAGTCCCTTATATAGAGACTAGAAATTTTGCTTGCTTCTTGCCCCATAATCATGCACATTAATTTTCAATCCCATTTGATTAGCAGTAATTTTCTGCCCTTTAAATACCTCTCTCCCCTTCCTTACACCCAAACCCAAATCCTTTTCTCTCTAACAATCCTCTCTCTCTCTCTCTCTCTCTCTCTCTCTCTCTCTCTCTCTCCAAAGAGAAGAGAAGAGAAGAAAACAAAGAAAGAAAAGGAAAATCTCTCTCAAGAACCAAAAAAAAAAAAAATCTCAAGTGTCATGGAGATGGAGTCAAGCACACCAGAAGTAGCCAAAAAACTATGGCATATAGTACGTGTAGTATTCTTCATGCTAAGAAAAGGCATATCAAAGAGCAGAATAATGGTGGATCTCCATTTGATGCTGAAAAGGGGTAATAAGTTAGCAGGGAAGGCCATAGTCAACCTCATGTATCATCACCATAATTCCTCTTTCAGTTGTCGTTCTAATGACTCTCTTTCCTTCATTTCCCCACGAGAATACGAATTCAGCTGCAGCAATAGCCCAGCTTTTCACCCTTTCAATGCCCACAAGCGTAAGCACCACCACCACTTCCATTTCGCCAAGTCATACAAATATGACGATGTCACCACCATGGCTGCGGCGCAGAAGATGTTTGATATGTTAAACAATCATGAACAGGTGGTGGAGGCTTCACCAATGGTGTTGCCCGGGTTTGGAAAGAGCCCAATTGTGAGGCAACTCAGAATAACTGACTCACCGTTCCCATTGAAGGACGAAGGAGACAGCCAAGTGGACAAGGCTGCCGAAGAGTTTATCAAGAAGTTCTATAAGGACTTGAAGCTGCAAAAAACTAGTTCTGCTTTTGAGTCACCGCACAATGGCATGTGGGGTAGATGATGATATTATTTTTATTGCCCTTTTCAATTTCTGGATATAAGGTTGCACGCTCTCCGGCGGCCGGAAAGGAATTAATGCATTCTCCAAGGAAAGTTGGTAAACATTCAAATCTGATCGAGATTCAATTATCTAGAGGTAGCTAGCTATTTGTCAAATTATTAGAGGCAAGATCACAGGATTATTAACAAATTAATGGCCATGACATTGTTTTTGTATGACAAATAGCTTAGCTTCCGTTGGCTAAATCACTTCAAATTAATCGAGGGAATTAAGTGAAGATGTGCCAATTGTACTCCCTTATCGATCAACAGAGCTTTTTTCCGGCAATGATTAAAATGTTCTAATTTTTATTATCTTTCTTTTTCTTTCCCTTCACTTTCATTAATTTTTTTTTTGTGTCGATGCATCGTGAATGGCTGCTTTTATAATAAATCATTTATAAAATTATGCTTGATTTCTTTTTTTTTTTCTTTTAAATAAAAATTTTATTTCAAAACAAAGAAATATTACAAAATAAAAAAAAAGAAAATAATAACAATAAAAATAAAAAGAAAAGAAAAAGAAAAGTGGATATTTATTTGTTACCAATCTCTTTTATTGGTGAAAAGCCTTTTTCATTAAAAGAAGGGATTAATATCAAAAAGAGAAAAGCTGGTATACCACACCCACCTCTACTCGTTGCATGGTAAAATGGCCATTTTCAGAGTTTTAATGCAGTGGTTTTCAAGGTTGGTGAAGGGTAGCCTTGGATTTATTAGCTTCTTTTTTAGGGCTTTTCTGCGTCGCTTTCGAGATGTTTGTCCAGCAGTGTATATATGGAACTTAGAGGTGTATAATATTTCCTTTCAAAGATCCTCATTCTCTGTGATTTTATTTGTATCGAACACATACCCAACAACCAGCAATCTACGATTCTCTGCTCTTTGCGCCCCCTCGCTGCTTTGCTTGTGACGTTGTTTAACCTTCTTAATGTAGGATTATGAATTCAAATCTTAAATCATTCTTGTCGTGAGAGTTTTACCTAATATCACTCCTAATTCAAACAACCCATACATAAATTTTCATCTTGCTTTTCTGAGTCATAGAATAGTTAAAGGAGTCCACAAGTTATAGGTTTGTGGGGTTAATGGATTCTACTTTTGAGGCAAAAAGAAGAAAAATTAAAGGTTGTAGTTGGGAAATAACATCAGGCCCTTTACTTCAGCTTCATGGGTTGTATGTGGGGTTCTGTTTCCCCAGCCAGCTAGCTAGTGGCTCGCATTTTTGCCTCTCTCATTCCCCTGGCCATAATTTGCATTTCTTTAGATCTCTCTAATAATATGTTTAAAATTTTAATTTTATGATAATTATATATCATAATTCAAATAAAATTTAAAATTCAAATTTACTATATTATTAATAAAATAACTCTAATTATCAAATCATTAGACTATATTTTTTATATGTATAATTATAGAGAACTCAAATTTATATGAGAATAAATTTAATAAATATTAAATTAAATATTTACATTTAAATTCGAGCATTCATTATATACACTTTGCACAAATCTTAATAAATATTTAATTTAATAATTTTTAAACTTTTCTTATATAAATTCGAAATTATATGATATATATATATATTTTTTTTCTCTTTGAAAGGAAAGCATCAGATTAAATTTAGAAGGAGAATAATTAACTACAACAGCAAGTAAATGAGTCATCTCTTCGATCCAAAAAAGAAAATTAAAATAATTAAATATTTGTTTAGCATTGCAGATCAAGAAATTTTGAAAGCAGAGTCTTAAATTTAATTCTACCATGCAAATAATATGCTACTAGCCACTTAGTTGAGGCAGGCTAGGCTGGGCATCCTCCTTTTACTTCCGATATTTCATTGCTAAAAGGCATTCTTTACAGACTTCCCATTTAGAAGACCATGAGGTAAGCCCAATGAGTGGCATGCGTATTGGGCTTTCACAAAGAAACGAACCTTCCATCGACGAAAGGAGATGCCTAGACCGTCCACGACAATACCCCTCTTGTTGGGCCAAAGCTTTGCATTATTGTGGATCAATGAATTGGGCCTCATCCACCCACATGACTACAGTCCCGCCAGGTGCTAACACCAGAACCCCCCTCAAATTTCTTAAATTTTCCTAATGACACCTTAACTAACTTCTCTTCGTTCTAGCATTAATCTGTTTGCATTTCTTCAAGAATTTCACTTAATCAATTTCCATCTTGCACTTGGACCAGCCATTCCATAACTTATCATCCAAATCCCCAACAAAAACGCTCTTTAGTGCATGGAAGCTCCACCGATCCAAATATAGGGATTTTCTTTTTATTGGAGATTTTTTTTAATAAATGGCTTCGTGGCTCAAAGCCGCAGAAGGTTTGGATCTCATAGCCTTTAATATGCTGTTTTCTTCAATTTTACGAGCATTCCTTCATTTGCTTGCGTTTTGATCCAGAGTTTATATTGGCAAGAGTTTTTGTTGGATGTGGTTTGGTATTGAAATGCATTGTAGTTGTGAATTGATTATTTCTGTTTGCTGTCGTTTAGCTGGTTTTGGACTGCCACATAATCTGGTGCATTTTTTGTCTACTGTTTTGCTATATTTTCTGATGTTTAGTTAGTGGCTTTTACTTCAATCTTACATGTTGCTTGGGCTTTGACTTGTGCTTTGCGAAATGGATATAAGGAATAGAATGAGTGAAGTGTCTATTAGGATTAGGTTTACTCGGATTTTTTTTTTTTTTTTTGAGATGCATTTGAATGCTCAGTTGGTTTTGTTTGCTAATTAAGGAGAAATTCATGATATATATAAAAAAAAAAAAAAAATCTTGAACTAATACCAAGTAATTCCCTGAAAGAGGCATACTTGAAGGTAATATCTTAGAGGTCTTACACTGGCCAAGTTTTTATCATAAAACTGGGGAATCGGCCCTTTGCTCTACTGACGAACGTTCATCGAAATTTCTTACTTGAAGCATGGCACAATTTCATTAATAAAATCTGGTTCTCTTAATTAATATTATTGTTTTTTTATGTTTCATCTATTACAATTGTATATTTGGCATGGAAGCCTTTTGTCCATAGTCAAATTTTAAAGTTACATGTCTTGCTATATTAATTTATAGAAGCAATTGTTACTCATAATAGCACTGGTCATATTGTTTTGTTCTTTTATCCTTCAATTCAAAAAGTATAAATTTCATTATTGTTCTTGTCAGATTTGTTTGAGGTTGTAGACCGAAGGGCAAAGTTGGTTGTTAGTGAATTGTCAGATGAGCATGCTGATTCTCAGTCACCAGGTATGGATCTTACTTTGTTCATCCATCTATCCCTTAGGTTTTTCTTAATATCTTGAGAAGATTAAGTATGATTAGTATTGGTGCTGTCATCATTCTGCCTAGGCAATTAAAACTTTAGAATCAAATTGCTTCATGTCAGGGATGTTGCTTGGTAATAAATTCCATTCCGACCAACTTCAATTTCTTAAATTTTTTTTTAGAACTGATGGGGTTTGATTTTAAATTTCTAGGTCAGTTGTACTTGCAGCAAAAATTCTATTAAACTTTTCTATTATATTTGGCCATTTCAATTCCTTCTACCCAAATTCAGAATATGATTAGAATGTTTCTTGAAAATGACCATAAATGCAGTTGACTATTGACCAAGCACTTTAGTCAATCTAGTCTTAATCTTTCAAAAATTTGTTCTTCCCATCTTGAGTCACCAAATTAGAAAGAAATAAGGTATTGACAGCATCATAATATTCCTTGCAAAAGCACGTAATGTAATAAAACCAGTTTATAATTGATTTCCACTTTTTTGAATGATTATATCTGTTGCTTAACATTGTGTCTTTTTTTAATTTTTATTTTTTTAAAGCTTCTAATGGGCAAGGGTCTCAACCCAGGAGGGCAAAGTCTAAGACAAGGGTATGTACCAGCATAGCTGTACCCTTAGGGTGGCAATTTCATCCTTTCATTTGTTAATTTCAAATAAATATATTCTTGTTAGACAACGCCATTGGATGATTTCAATTACATATTTTTTGTTTGCAGGCTCGAAAGAGGCTATCCACAAATGAATCCTATCAAGCAAGTAACACTACAGGGGAGTTGTCTAATACACAAACTTCAAAATTAGATGTGATATCTGATATAGATAGGAATACTCTTTCTGTTGAAAATGATGCTACCCCCTCTAGCCAGTCGATACTCCAAACACTCACTGAACAGCAACAGAATACCGACAGAGGTGTCTCTAGCATTGCATCATCAGAAAGACTAGCAAATGAAGTTGTTAAGGATAATGCTTATCATGTAGAAGTACCGGTGACTGCTGCTGATGCTGAGGCTGCAACATCAACTTCAAATGGTGAGCTTCTCAATGAGAAGGATTCTGATGTTCCCGTAGAACTTGTTCCTTCCCCATTACCTGCCAAAGAAATAGAGATTCTCAATGAAGATCACCAAGACCATCCATTTGATGCTGACATCAAGCTAAGGGATGCTGTTGTTTCTTCAAATATTGACCAAGAGAGATCTCAGTTAGCAATTACTGATCCTCCTGTTAATGGTGAAACTTCAGTAAAAGGTGCAGATCTTAGGGCTGAGCCTCTGGTTGATCAACAGAACCACCAGCAGCAGAGTAAAGCTGATACATCACTCATGAAAATACAGGACCAACTTGATGAGGTAAACTGTTTATTATAGGGGAGAAAATCATGTACGACAATTATTCATGAATTTTATATCTTAAGTGTTTGCTATCTAAGTTTTTCTGATTAGTTCCCTTAGTTGGTTTTCAGGCTCAAGGACTGCTTAAGACTGCAATTTCCACTGGCCAGTCAAAAGAGGCAAGGTTAGCACGGGTAAGCTCCAGCTGCTAATGTGTCCTTTTATCATTTTCACTAGACTATGGTTAGGATTTATTGACACACTACCTCTTTGGTCAGCCATATACTTTTTTAATTTTAATCCATTATCTAGTGTCAGTTCCTCTTTTAAAAGGCAGTAGAAGATATATTCTTAGCATGGTTCTAAGTCCTAACCTGCGATATTTTGACATGGAATGGTCTGTTTTACTAACAAAGTGCTAGATATTCTAGTCTTTTGAATTATGCATCATCTTTCAACTAGGTAAGTTATTAGTTATGTGATCTGTTTAAAGAATATATATATATATATATATATATATATATATATTTACTGAAAAGATTATCTCAGACTAGACAGTTTAATCTGCTTGAACCAACACTCCTTTCCCCTTCTAAGTAGTTTCAGATCTGTTAGTTTCTGTTTTTGGATGCCTTGCTAACTTTTGTGCTATCAATATTCAGGTTTGTGCTGGACTTTCAACCCGCCTTCAAGAATACAAATCTGAAAATGCACAGCTGGAGGAACTTCTCATTGCAGAGGTGAGATGACAAACCTTTGTTCTGCTATTGATCCTTACGTACTTGCTGAGATTTTTCAAAATTATGCATATTTGCGCCTGATGTAATGCTATTGAAGGGGTTGTCTTTAACATGGGGATATACTACTTTAACAGAGGGAGCTGAGTAGATCATATGAGGCTCGTATAAAGCAGCTACAGCAAAATTTGTCTACATCTAAAAGTGAAATGACAAGAGTAGAGTCAAATATGGCTGAGGCTTTGGCTGCAAAAAATTCTGAAATTGAGGCCCTTGTTAACTCTATGGACACACTCAAGAAACAGGCTACTTTGTCTGAAGGAAATCTGGCTTCAATGCAGGTTCCCTCCACTTTCTATGTTCAGGATAATGATTCATTCTTTTTCTCCCCAGCCTTGGGCAATGATCTTGTCCCACCTGTTGTAAAATGACTTTATTGAGCCAAACCATCAATTTTCCACACCCATTGGAGAAGGTTTAAATAGAAATTTAAACTGTGTTAATGTGGAAGAGAATAAGCTTTAATCTATCTCTCAAGCCATTCTGCTATCTCGTGTAAGATATAACCTGATGTGGAAAATAGACTTCTACTTCTGTGCTATTGTTTCTTCTGTCCTCTTTCTTTCTAAAAATATGATAGTTATATAGATAACAGCAAACATATCAGGTAACATTTTTCTGATTCTTTTAGTTTTTATGTGCTCCGTTGATATTTCATCTTATTTAAATATTAGTCTTCCTTCTGGTAATTGCTTTTTTCTTTTTTTTACCTTGATTGTATTAGTTTTAATCCAAGGCTTTGTAATACTTTGGTTACTTTCAGGCAAACATGGAGTCTATTATGAGAAACAGAGAACTCACAGAGACAAGGATGATGCAGGTAAGGTGGTTGGTTCTGTGTCGCATTTAAATTCTGTTATTTTTATTAGTAGCATATCCTTAAAATACTATTTTATCATTAGATTCTCAAATTATGAAATATGTATCTTTATCAGGCAGTTAGGGAGGAGCTGGCCTCCACAGAACGAAGAGCAGAAGAAGAACGTGCAGCACATAATGCTACCAAAATGGTTTGCTCCAGCCTCAGATTAACTCAATCTTCTAAGCATTTATTTATTTCCTGTTGTCGCTTGTGCTGATAATCTCCATTTGGTAAAATAGGCAGCAATGGAAAGGGAAGTGGAATTGGAACATAGAGCTGTTGAGGCGTCCACAGCCCTTGCTAGGGTCCAGGTAATGCAATGGCAACCATAGCATGTGATTTACTGCTAAAGTAACTAAGGCCTCATCTCAATTACTATGTAATGTGAGGACTGATCATATACACAAGTCATTACTATTTTTCAGCTATATGGGTTATATTTATTGTTGATTTTTGTGTGATTATCAATGCATTGTTTGTAATGAGTATGAACTAATCATGAGTGGTATCACTTACCCAGAGAATATTAGGAATTTTTTGATCTGAATGTGTATTATTTTCATTGAATGTTGATATTTGTCTCCATCTTCAGAGAATTGCTGATGAGAGAACAACAAAGGCAGCAGAACTTGAGCAGAAAGTGGCACTGCTTGAGGTATATAGAGACGGTGCTAACTCTGTTTTGTGGTGTATTAGTTGTTTTTTTAATATGCAATGAAAGCACAGTTTAAAATTACTGATGCTTACTACCATATGCAATCAGGTTGAGTGTGCATCATTAAATCAAGAGCTGCAAGATATGGAAGCCCGTGCTCGTCGCAGTCAAAAGAAGTCCCCAGAAGAGGCAAATCAAGTGATTCAGGTACAATTACAAATCCAAACTGCTCAATCTCAGAGCATATTTACATGCAACTTTGGTAGGCATCCTTTTAATTGACCTTTCAATGAAGTAATTTCACTGATCGGTATGATATTTTATGAAAAGATAATAATCCCCCATTTGTGACGTACAGAAATTTTAAACTAATATTATTCTGATTTATGCGCATATACGTTACATATATAACTTTTGCGTTATCATGAGGTATGCAGTCTAGTATGGGTTGGCTTTCTCTTACCTGTAAGAACTGTCTCAAGTTCAAAGTAAAATAATTTTCCTGCTAATTACATGACTTGATAAAATGTGTTGATAATTCTGTCTTGTATTGTAGCATTACAGCAGTTAGTAATTATACCACATTTTTAACTGTTAGTGTCCACCATAGTTATTAAAGACGCGTCTCAGGCTCAAGGCTCACTAGGCTCGAACCCTAGCGCCTAGGCATGCGCCTTTGTTCCAGGTACAAGGTTCTAGAAAGGCGTGCCTTCTTTATTTCCATTTTTAGTGAGGACATTCATTGGCAAAAAGCACTATTACTTAATCTTGATATTTGTTGATCTACAAGAATCCTATATTGATGCACTATGAAGTTTTTAAAATTAGTATTACTAGTGATAACTAGTCATCAAACTAGCACACCAAAGATCACAAACCTCCTATATTTCCATTTTTAACACTACTACTCTATTATTTTCTTTTTTTTTTTTAAATGTTACATCTAGACTTATTTCAAGATATATGCCAAAGGAAAAAGGAAAAGCATCACATTTATTTGACTTTTATGGATTTTTTTAATTTTTTTACTTTTGTGTCTCACCTCCCTCAAGTGCCCGCCTGCGCCTTACGCCTAGGCTCCAGGACCCCTTGGCGCCTTAGTGCGTCTTGAGCCTTTAATAACTATGGTGTCTGCATAATGACTATAAATTGTAAAATGTTAAGATGCAGGCATGGCAGGAAGAAGTGGAGCGTGCACGTCAAGGTCAGAGAGATGCTGAGAGCAAGCTTTCTTCTATGGAGGCAAGCGTTGCTCTTTGCTTTATGTATTGTCATTATCATCTCATTTTCCAAAAAGAAAATACTGTCAGATTGTATCTAATTTCATATAGATTTTGATGGATGAGCTTGTTATCCTAATTATCATAAATTAAATGGTGCTTTTGACAATTTATTTGTATTCTATGATCTATTTATTTGATTACAGGCCGAAGTGCAAAAAATGAGGGTTGAAATGTCTGCCATGAAGAGGGATGCTGAGCACTATTCACGTCAGGTAACCTGTGCACATGCTTAGATTAGGGCATCCAACCTTTTTTATTTTTCGATTGACAGTTGTGTGAATATGATTTAAGCACAACCTTAAAAGCTAATGGCCATCTGACATGGGTAGAATTACCAAATATTCTGTCATGTCACATAGCTTCTACTAACATTCCAGTACAATTATATTTTTATTTTGGATTTAGCATTGAGTGTTTGTGATAGTGTTGCTTGAAATCATACTCACTAACTTCCCGTCCAACTTCGATGTTAAAATGCATGTGGCTCTATGAAGCTAAATGGTCCTACAAGTTTTGTTGAGGGCTTGAGGCTAATGGTTCACATAAGAGGCAGAGATAAGACATCTCTTTACAGATCTTCTGTGTTCTGAGAAATTGTTCTCTGTAGTTAAAAGAAGATTGAAATGAAAGAAACTTTATGGTTTGGAAATTTTTTAATCTGAAGAATATGTTGCTTTGGATATGGTACCAAGAAACGTGGCAGATGATAGTTGTATTATGGAACATGAGTGTTCATGCAACCCTCTGTGGGCTTGCTTCATAAGTCCAAGAAAACATTGTACGCCATTTTTTTATTGTAAATAAATGCATAATATTGTTCCACGTAGGATATACTCCTGCATCTCATTTGTCATAACTGCCCCTTTTACAGGAGCACATGGAGCTGGAGAAGCGCTACCGTGAATTAACTGATTTGTTGGTAATAAGAATGTGGAATAATATATTCATTTACAACCTTTTTCAATGACTTGTGCTGGTTTCTCATGTTTAATTAATCACCCATGATGCAGTACTACAAGCAAACACAGTTAGAAGCCATGGCTAGTGAAAAAGCTGCTGCAGAGTTTCAGTTGGAGAAGGAGGTGAAGCGTCTTCAAGAAGCACAGGTCTCTCTCCTTAAGTATTTAATGCTGCTTGATAAATAGTTGTGACTTGTACTCCTGGTTTCATCCTTCGTGTGCCACGTAACCAATATATCTTCATTTTGCATATGCTATCATTGTTATCAAACAGGTTGAAGCAGAAAGGGGTAGAGTTTCCCGTCATGCATCCTCGTCTTGGGACGAAGATTCTGAAATGAAGTCACTTGAGTATGCTGTTTCAATTCCAACTAAGTAGATATATTCACATGCTTTTGATGCTTTTGCTTTTCATAAAGTACATTGATATAAGTTGTGTTAGTTTTATGGTTTTCACTTTAGCTTCTTGTTGGCAATAAATATTTATTTAAATCTACTAAAAATTTCTTATAAGGTAATAATTGCAGGCCTCTTCCCTTGCATCACCGTCATATGGCAGCAGCAACCATGCAGTTGCAGAAGGCAGCAAAGCTATTGGATTCAGGGGCTGCCAGAGCCACAAGATTTTTATGGCGGTACCCAACAGCTCGACTTATCCTTCTTTTCTATCTGGTAAGAAGAGCTATCTTGTATTGTAGGCGTCTACTTAAAAAATATTGATTATATGGATGTATTTAAATTGTATGATGACCATGAGAAATCAAATGCAGGTATTTGTACACCTCTTCTTGATGTATTTATTGCATCGCCTTCAGGTATGGATATTTGGCCATGGTTCATAATTGTTTATATCATTGCAACAATCTTCCTTGAATAGAAAATTTTGTTACTTTATTTAGATGGGAGATTTTTTATCTCCTAAATGTGAATTGAGAATACATGGTATTGCATTAATTTTTTTTTTAATTGTTAAAATTTTATGTTACAATGCGAAGGAACAAGCGGACAATCTTTCTGCTAGAGAAGTTGCAGAGTCTATGGGTCTTGCCAACCCAACTTTACCATGATTGAGGAAGTTGCTCCTAATCGAAAAGCTTATGCTGTGTTTTTGTCTGCAAATTGTGGCTTGTGAATATCCAGCAAATAATATGCAATACACCCAAAGGAAAGTGAAAACTCTTTGCTGTTTGCTTTTTATACAAATCATTTGACGAAATTGTTGATCCCAGAGAAATTGGTGCAAGTTAGAAGTATCATATTACTTGATGTAAAGACAAAAATTCGAACGTGCATGCAAATATGCTGTGTTATTTCCATAGTCAGTTTTGGTGTGCCTTTCAAAAATTAAAATGAAGTTACAATGGGGGGCCACCATTTTGTAGATCCAGAAGTTTCTTCATGAATGGAATATTCTTTTACTTGTAATGGTCGATTTCAGGCACTAAGATTGATCAGTTCTTTTATTGTGGATTTGTTCGCAATACTGACTTGGCGTCAACTTCTGAATCTTGAGAATATTTGTACATTTGATAGATGAATATTGCTGTGGCTGGGTAGCATCATTACGTTGTATTATTAAATGATTAGAAATTGGCCTAATTGCCAAAAAAATAGAACGATTTCTATTTTGATTTTTGACTCTTCACTGTGTATACTATTAATTTTTTTTGCAATTGTATCGTGACTTCTAATTTCAGTCAATTTGTGTCTTCGGAATTCCAACGTGGCAGGCCAAAAGATGATTTGGCACCTGTCAGCAAAAGAAAAGGAAGGGGTAAAAAATTGGCAAAACTGAAATGCATTGTTTGTTTGTGAGATTCTCCAAATCCAGAAACTAAACATGACTCGACTGAGGGTGACTTCACAACTGATGATGATGATAAGTCCATCTCTGCAAGGAAGAATAGGGTTAAGTTTAGAAGATATGATGGTGAAACTTACATTGTTGGAGACAATGTACGGCATGGAACAACAATTACAGAGGAAAATGTTGATTTGCTTGAGCTGACATGTAGTTGTAGATCATGGAAGCTCGCTGGAATCCCATCCCGTGTTCACATACTTGTGCATCTATAAACTTCATTAAAAATACCTTAAGATGTATCGGAATTAATGTAAGAGTGATGATCAGATTTGGCGGATCACTGAACAAGAGAAATGAATATTATCAATTAATATTTATCTCATCAAATCCCATAATAATTATCTTAATTAGTTATTTGATAGCTTGCTTTAAAATAAGATTTTTAATTTTAAATAAAATAACCATTCATATCAAACTATATATGTACACTAATAAATAAATTCTTTAAAACTTATTTTAATTTTAATTTTAATTTGCTTGAATTTGTTATAAAACAAATTCCAAATAAAAATATTACCATATAGAATGAAAATTTATGAATTGAATTACATATTTTTCATAAATAGAACTTTTAGGGTTTTTGTTATAATTTTAAAGTATTGTTTGATTTTTCATCTTTCAATTTTTTGATAAAACTAGCTGGGAGTAGTTTATACTTTATAGTGTTGGATGCTATTTAATTCACAAAAATTAAAGATTATTTAGCAAAATTAACTCATTATTATCAAACTATTTCTTTGATAAATTATTTTTTTAATCAATAAATTTTGACTCAATAACATTGAAATTATCTCTAAAATTAAAAAATTTCTAATTTAAATTTCAAACAATGTTTAAATGAATAAATAAAAAGAAACATCTAATATTATTTCAATTTTATATGAAAATAAATTTAATAACTATTATATCAAATATTTTTATATCGAAATGTATACAAAATTAATTAAAAAATATATATATAATAATAATAATAATAAGTGTATCTAGATACAAATTGATTATTAAATTTTATTTTTGTATAAAATTAAATTTATAATAGTCAATTCTAAATAAAAATCTTTGTAATCGGACATAGTAACAATCATTTCACTTAATAAAAGGGCATGCCTTATTGTATTAAAAGTCAAAAAGTTTGCTGTATTAAAAGTCAAAAAGTTTGATGAAAAAATAGTGAAAAGCAAATGCTCAAGGTCCGTTTACTTTGCAGAAAATATCTTTTATATATATATATATATATATATATATATATATATATATATATATATATATATTTTAAGTGTTTGAGACATTTAAAAAGATAAATTAAATATTTTTTTAATTAAAAAAATTAAATTATTTTAAAAAAATATTACTTTTTTTGTTAAAAAAAAGTCATTTATGAAGAAAAGTCATTTTAAATTTTAATAATTTTATTAAAATATAAATATAAATATATATATATAATATAAATAAATATTATTATTTTAACATTATAATTAAATAATTACAACTAAATAATGGAAATATTTTTTCTGCTAAATAAATGAAGAGAAAAGTGTTATTAATTTGGTAAAAAGGCAAACAAGTTGCGTAAATTCCTTTCCGCTAATTGGGGTGTTTGAGTTACCATCAGCTTAAAGTCTTAACTAAAGTTGATTTGTCACTTTCGCTTTCATTTTCTTTTCTCTCTTTTCTCATGGAAACCTTAGTGATAATGTTACATCACCCAAGTCCTCTTTCCCTACCAAACAAAAGTATATCCTTAGAATTCAAGTGATGTGTTTGTTTAAAAATCCACTAATTAATTAACTCTAATTAATCTCATTTATGACTTTTAGGAATTTTCTTTTTTATTTAAATGAAGTTTAATAAATTAAATATTTTTTTTTCTTTTATTTCTCCCTTAATTTATCTCTATTTTCATCTCTTTCCACAACTCAAATTCATCAACCTATTCAAATCAAAGTGTTCATTTCAGTGTGACACTCCATTTTCATTATTAATCTATGAACTTCTCTCTAATCTTATTGTTAGTTCTACTTACATGCAAGTATTTAAAATATATATATATATATATATAGATTAATTAATGTAATTCTTAAAGCATATGAATCGATAATGAGCACGATGATGATAATAATAATTTTAATTAAGAATTAACAGTAAATTATAAATTTTTATTTTTTTTGGCTGGAGTTACTTATTAATTGATAGAATTAAGTTATAATTTTTGTAGAAAAATTAAAATTAAATAATATAATTATTAAATATAAAATTAATAAATAATAATAATACCTAATACATATATATATATAATTATCTTTTCTACTAATTATTATTTATTTTTTTCTCTTTTAATTATCATTATTATTTGCATTCCTATCTTAGTTTAAATTTTTTTTAAAAAAATTAAGACTTTTGTAATTAAATACAATATTTTAAAATTATTTATATTACTTTTATAAATTCATTTATATAAAAATATTATTTGTTACATAATAATAATAATAATAATAATAATAAAGACTATTGGTAGCCATTAATTTGTCATCTTACATTTTTAATATATATATATATATATATTTTTTCTTTGGTGTTGGCTTTCAAAACTATTACATTTAGGCCAAATGATAATTTTAAATTATATCATAAGTGGTAATTTTCTTTAAAGGAAAATCAATACCTTTATTTACTTTGAAGGAAAATCAAAATCGTTTAGTGAAATATTTCTAAATACATTTACTACAATTAAATTTAGTATTTAATTATTAATCATTTGCCAAATTGACATGTTTAATTTTAAAATTTAACCAATATTATCATGATTATTTAATTATTATCGTGACAAAATGTTTAATTTTCTTTAAAATATTTGCTCCAAATAAAAATTAAATATTAGAGGATATTTGAATTTTTGTAAGAAATTAATGATTGAATTTTTTTTAAACATATCTAATTATAAAAGGTAATATATTCATTATTTTTTAATTATTTTTTAAAAAAGAGAAAGATTATATTAAAATTTTTTGTTTTCCTAAACAATTATAATATATAATTACTAAATATAATTATTATCCATTATCATATTCTTTAATTTTTAATTTAAAAGCATCAATAACAGTAAAATCAAAATTATATTTATTTTGAAGAAAAATCAAAACTATTTAGTATAATATTTTTAAACATTTTAATTACAATTATATTAGTATTTACGTAAGACGTTAAATATTTCATAAAATTAGAAAAAAAATAAGAATTATTATTATTATTATTATAAACAAAGAATAATTTATGGTCATTAAAAAAAAACTTATGGCGATAAAAGCCACTAATTTAATAGCAACTGACACTTTATTTAGCTAAAATTTATGGTTAATACTTTAGAGTTTTAATATTTTAAATAGCAAAGATAAAATTCTTTTAATTAAAAAATTATGTTTTTTTTTTAAATAACAATGATTTAATAGCTTAATTAAATATGATATGAGTTTTCTCTATTTTACTACTTATAAATAGTTAATACTTTATTTCATTTGACACACTAAAACTTTTTTTTTTTCACCAAGCATTTTCTCTTCATCTAATTATTCTTAAATTCTCTTTTAATTTGCTTTATTATTTATATTACTTCTTTCAAGAGTTATTGATCTTGATTTACAAATTTTATTATTTTTAATTCTTATTTTACTTTTCTCATTCTATTAAGCACAACAAAATTAAAATAAATTAATTTTTTTATAAAAAAATAGTTAAATTGACACGAATTATGAATTAAATTAAAATAAATAAACAAAAATTAATATTATATTATAACTATTTAATATAAAGTCAATTTACATCCTCTGTATAAAGTTACCCAAATACACAATTTACACCTTTTTATATAATTAATGTAATTTTTTTCTAAAAAGTTAAAAGTTACATTTCAAGTTTTCATTATAAGAGGTTAGCATTCATTTTTTTTTTCTATTCCCTTTTTATTTGCTTTTTCGGATTGGATTATTTTTTTTATTTTAGTTAAATAATTATATTCTTATATATAAAAATATAATTATATCAAAAATTTGATTACAAGCAATAATAATTAGAAATATTAAATAAAATTAAATAAAAAAATAGAATGTATACAATAATTTTGGTAAATGTATCAAATGTTAAAATAGTTCGAGTTTAAAATTTTATTAGATTAAGCATTAATTTAACATCATCCAATTTATTTGACTAATAGCATTAATAAATTTTAAATTATTTTTATAAATAAAAAAATGTTACAATATTTTAAATAAAATAATTACATAAACTACATAAAAAGAATTAAACAATATATATTTTAAATAATTTTACCATAAATTAATTTATATATATATATATACACTATTGTGCATATTACGGGTGTTTCACTAATTAATAGTAATTCACCCTAAGCATCCATACACAATCTTCAAAAATAGTGGGTAACATTTAAAATAATAGATTTTTCTTGCCATTCAATATAAATTTGATGTATAGTGAATTTCATCTAATAAATATATAAATATTAAATATTTATATCTTAAATTTATAATAAATAAAATTTAAATAAAATTTTTTTAAAATAATAATTTTAACTAATATTATATTAAAATAATTTTATTATAATTATTAATTATTATAATTAAATTATTATTATTATTTATATATATATATATATATATACACACATCAATTTCTCACTGTGATTAACGTTTATAATGAAATTGCTGCATTATACATCGGTTTCACGTAAGTGGTGGGGTACGCAAAGAGAATATTATATGAATGTACCTAAAGACTAAAGTCTTTCCGAGACAGCTGCACAACAATATTGAATAAAATTCCAAAACAATATCCACTCACTTCCCATGTCTGTCCAAAAATCATAAAATATAATAACTTTTAAATGTTAATTAATTTTTTTTTGAAAAATCGACTGTAGATATTTTTTTGATCGTTTAATAATTGCAGTGACTATTCTTTCTTTATTTCTTATTGATGATGATTTGCTATTGTATGGTTAAGAGCAAAGGACCATCAAAGCCGCTTCTATACTTCACTTTTACTCTCTTCTCTTCTCTCTATTTCTTGCTCACTAGTTTCAGATCCATAGCTGCATTTGCTTCGTCACACGAAGTCAACGCTTCATTAGAATGGAGAGCACAATGAAGAACATAAGGGGCGGAGCTTCCGTCCTCGATATGGATCCCAAGAATACCGTTGGCGGTGGCGTTGAGGACGTTTACGGCGAGGATTGCGCCACCGAGGATCAGCTCGTCACTCCCTGGACTATCTCCGTTGCTAGGTTGCTGTTGCTTGCTTCGTGCTTCGCACTTGGTTTTTCTTTGCTTTTTTTAATATTTAGTTTTGATGCTCATTTTCTTGCTTATGCATTATTCTTGTGTGATATGTAGCTGATCATGATTTTTTTAAAAGATGGATTTGATGTCTTGATTAGTATTAATTATTTTCTCAAATGAGTACTCTTTCTTGTATTTAACTATGCTAATGCATGTTTTGATCTGCGATCCAATTTTATGTCTCGATCTCGGCTTCACTTGTGTTCACTGAATCGCTGATATGATCACTACTAATATGTTGATGTTGCTGCATGCAGTGGATACTCGCTGTTGAGGGATCCACGCCATAACAAAGGACTTGCCTTCACTGAGAAAGAGAGGGATGCCCACTACCTGCGTGGCCTTCTACCCCCGGTGGTTGCAACACAACAACTTCAGGAGAAGAAATTGATGCACAGTATAAGACAATATCAACTTCCTATTCAAAAATATATGGCCATGATGGAACTTGAGGTACCCTCTTTTACACACACCGGAAGTTATACTCTACTTAAATGCTTGGTTTAAAGCTAATCGTAATTTTCCTGGGTTACAGGAGAGGAATGAGAGGCTCTTTTACAAGCTTCTCATTGATAATGTTGAAGAATTGCTTCCCATTGTTTACACTCCAACAGTAGGTGAAGCTTGTCAGAAATATGGAAGCATCTTCAAGCGTCCTCAGGGACTATACATAAGTTTGAAGGAGAAGTATGAATGCTTGTTTGTACTTTAGTTGTTTGATCTATGTACATTTTTTAGCTTTTATTTATTATGGATTGGTTGGCTTTGCAGGGGAAAGATTCTTGATGTATTGAAAAACTGGCCTGAAAGAAGTATTCAAGTTATTGTTGTGACAGATGGTGAGCGTATTTTGGGACTTGGGGATCTTGGCTGTCAGGTAAACATGTAAACATGTTCTGTCATAAACATATTAGATAAGAATACCATTAAACTATAAAAGGACTATCATCATGTGTGTGATGAGTTTGAAAATGTTACAGGGGATGGGTATTCCTGTTGGGAAATTGGCACTATACACTGCACTTGGGGGAGTCCGTCCTTCTGCGGTAAGCAATTTTAAGATCATTAAAGATTGCTCTCTAATTGCCCCTGTTTTGTAAACCCAAAGAAAAGAAATATTCTCTCCATGATTAATTCTAATCAGTCCTTGCGCAAAGTACTTCCTTTCAAAACGATGATTCCTTGACTATCAATATATCTATTATTCTATACTTCCAGAATAATGTGGCATACCTGTGTTGAATAACAGAGTTAACCTTGTAAATTAAAAGCCTGAACCCTGATTGTGATGCCATCACGTCCTTATCCTTTCTGATTAAGAATGTTTATTGGTTGCTCTTTTAGTGTTTGCCTATAACCATTGATGTGGGTACAAACAATGAGAAATTGCTGAAGGATGAATTTTACATTGGACTCAGACAAAGAAGGGCAACTGGCCAGGTTACAAACTATTGCACCTTGACTAAGTTTAGTTGATTTTAGTTGCAGATTGCCTAAATTCCTTGGTTTTCACATTTTTATTCTCAGGAATACTATGAACTTTTACATGAATTCATGACTGCTGTAAAGCAGAACTATGGAGAAAAAGTCCTAGTACAGGTTAGCAACAAGTTAAGAGCATATAAGTTGATTATAAGTTTTTCAATATTTGAAGTTCCTCAGATGTATTTTTATGCTGTCTACTTTTATGCCAAATTCTGCAGTTTGAAGATTTTGCTAACCATAATGCTTTTGAGCTGCTTGCAAAGTATGGTACAACTCATCTGGTCTTCAACGACGACATACAGGTATGGGATAGTGCAATCATGTGCCATTACTTGAGAGGACTTTATATTCATCTCTGATATATTGCTTATACTTTTGTCACAGGGGACAGCATCTGTTGTTCTGGCAGGGGTTATTGCAGCACTGAAGTTGCTTGGTGGTTCCCTAGCTGATCACACTTTCTTGTTCCTTGGTGCTGGGGAAGTAAGACTTTCCATCTTATACTTATTGTTTTACTTTCCTTAACTGTATGGGAATATTATCAAATGAATGGTTCAATTTGTTTTTGGTTATGTGATTAACATTTGAAAGATTTTTGTCCTTGGTCCCTCCTAATATATTTGGTAAGGTGATCAATTTTGTGTTTTTGCAGGCTGGAACTGGTATTGCAGAGCTTATAGCTCTTGAGATGTCAAAACGGGTATATGCTTTCACAATGTTCAAGTCATCTTTGATTATTCTTTGCATGTAATGTGGATTTGAAGTGATATTAGAGCAATGCTAATTTGGGTGTTAATTTCCCTAATTCATCTCTCTTTCTTAGAGCAATGCTCCCATTGAAGAGACTCGCAAGAAGATCTGGTTGGTGGATTCAAAGGTGATATTGAAGTGGAAATCTTCATCAAGATACCTTGCAAACTATTTAAGTCTTTGGTTGAGATTGTTTAGTTTTCTTAATTATTGTCAGTAAACTGTCATGATTTTCTGACAGGGATTGATTGTTAGCTTAAGAAAGGATTCACTTCAGCACTTCAAGCAGCCCTGGGCTCACGAGCATGAACCTATTAATAATCTCTTAGATGCTGTCAAGGTGTGAAAAATGTGTATGTTTGATTTGCAATTTATAATTGTTTTTCTAGTGGTCATTAGTCCATCATCGTATTTATTTGCTTCCTTAGGCAATTAAACCAACAGTTTTGATTGGATCATCTGGAGTGGGAAGAACATTTACAAAGGAAGTGGTTGAAGCCATGGCTTCCTTAAATGAGGTTCTCTCTCTTTCTCTCTCTGTGTATGATGAAATTTGCTCCAGTAATTGCAATTAATGACTCTATATAAACCGGAGGAAAACTGACTATTATGTTACTGATGTTCAGAAACCTCTTATCTTGGCTCTCTCCAACCCGACCTCACAATCAGAATGTACAGCTGAAGAAGCTTATACTTGGACTAAGGTAAAACTAAGTTTCTTTATCTCATCATACTTCATGATTTAGCTAAGGAAGCAACTGTGCAAGGTTTCACTTCCACTATCTTAAGTTTGTTTGATACCCTCTTTTGCAAATAGAGCTAACTCTTATTCTATGCTTTTTTGCTTATTTTAAATTGAAGGGCAAGGCTATCTTTGCCAGTGGAAGTCCATTTGATCCTGTTGAATACGAGGGCAAAGTTTTCGTTTCTGGCCAGGTTATATATATGATTTTTTAGTATTTGATATTTTTGTTGAAGATCAATGATTGAGGTTTGAGATTTGTTCTTTCCTTGTCAACTCAGGCCAATAATGCATATATTTTCCCTGGATTTGGCTTGGGTTTGGTCATCTCTGGAGCAATCCGTGTTCATGATGATATGCTTCTGGCAGCCTGTAAGTTCAACACATAAGAATAATGATAATAGTTTAGGTTATGCTAAAAACATGGAAGGCTATTCCTTTTAAACTAAACTCATTCCATCAGAAAATTTTCAGCTATAATTTGTGAGACAATGTCCCATAAAATAAGGAAAATCTCATCAACTCCAACATGAAGGATTAACTTCTGCATTTGTGTTGTGTGCATCCTGTAACAGCGGAAGCCTTGGCCGGACAAGTTTCAGAGGAAAACTATGCCAACGGGCTGATTTACCCACCTTTCTCTAACATCAGAAAAATTTCAGCAAATATTGCTGCGAATGTAGCCGCTAAGGCATATGAACTCGGTAAGTTATTGCTCTTCATGTAATGTATTATTGACTTAGCAAATTCTGAATATGTTTACTTCTTTATATCCTTTCTAAAGGGGTGGCTACACGTCTCCCTCGTCCCGTGAACCTTGTGAAGTATGCTGAGAGTTGCATGTACAGTCCGGTCTACAGAAGTTACCGGTAATTTGAAGCTACATGTAAAGAGCAGTAGCTCTGAGCAGAATAAGATTCTGATATGAATCATCAGTATCACGGGCTTTGTGTTGTAATCGTGTTTTCCTTTGATGTGAAGCTGCAGCTTAGCCTATGTGCTTAAAAAGTTGTAACACAAAACAATATTTTTTTTTTTATGATAATAAATAATTAAGACTTTGAGACATCAATTTTCCAAGAGTTAAAAATTCATTTGACTTTGAAGAGCCGGTGGTGGTTTGGGCTAGCGAGAATACTAAATCGAATCAGAAGTTTATGAGCTCTATCCATACCCATGTCCTTACACAAAGTGCTCACTTTGAATCTTGGAGGAACAGGCCTACTGCGTAAAACTAACCCCTGAAAACCTGCTTACTGAATTAGTTACCCAAACTGTTCAAAAGGCAACAGACTTGCGCACCACTCAGTCACTCACCAAGCAGCTAGCACTCCTAATTACAAAATCATACACCAACTCATTAAAATTCTGCAGAGAAGAAGAAATCGCTGGCATGGCAAACAAGTAAATCCCCTTATTTTTTTTATTGATGTACCAGAGTACCTCTGGGCAGCCATTTTCATGTCAAGACAAAAAAAAAAAATTACTGGTAATTAACTATGAAGAAAACAGGGTATCTATTTTAAGACCCGACGTGGAGCCTATACAGACATACACATACAACAAAACATTCAAAGGAAAGTGTAGCCTATGATTATCAGATCCTCACCTAATTTGTGGTGACCTGTATCACCACCAAGATTCAGGAGGATGTGTCTTCCGAATCTTAATTCTTTGGCAAGCTCAAGATTGATGTTTGTTGTATACACTCAAATCAGTATGAGTATCCTTATAGCGTTGACTAAGATAAGTCCCACATATGATTGGAGGAAACCTGATTGAAAGAAACACATGCAGCAGGTCATTAAAATAGTTAATGTAAAACTTAAATACACACTTCCATTTTTTTTTCTTCTTTTTATTTATTTCATTATGTAACTGCTGCCTATTGTTTTTTTATAAGGAACTGCTGCCTACTATTAGAGTCATCTTAAAAATTGAAATTGTGGAGAGCTGGTGATTACGAGGAATTACTATGCGTGCAATGCTCCAGCGAACATTTAGATAAAAGTTCCAGTCAAAAGATAATTTTCCAACACATATGTGGTCCAAAATGGCTTTCAATTGATACCACCCTGGTTTAAGGGCAACAGTTACATAATTTTATATTCATTTGTATGGTATCCATTATTTTTGACACAATGTGGTCATAAGACATATTGAAGTGAAAATTACATGCATGTATAATTAATTCACCTGGATGCAATGTACAAGGATGAGTAAGCTACCATCAATAATTTCAGTAGTGCTAAGAACAAATTGTGGTTCAACTTACTTGGGAGGATTTTTTTCGGACTTGCAGGTGGGCAAGCATTCAACTAAACAATCATAACTAGGTTCCGCGAAATATGCTATCTGTCATAGAAAGTATGAGAGAAAATACAGAACTTTCTGTAAGATATTATTCGCCATGATGGCATATAGAACATGCTAAGCAAATCAAGTAAAAATATCTGGAAAGGAAAAATCCAGGGAACTTAGGATAAATAACCAAGAAAATTAATTCATTAATACCTTTCTTGGTAAGTATGACTTATAATGTTCTTCAGAACTTACATAAGAAATAACCGTCCTTCAAATTCTCAGTAAGAGAGGATTTCTTGAAAACCACAAGTTGATTCCTTTACCATTCTAATGACCAAGAATGGCAGAACTGACATCCTAAGCCATAATTGACCGCATAAATAACAGAGAGCCAACTAGATAAAATTTCGAAACAACAAAAATTTTACCAAGCTGTTTTTGTACCACTGCTCTACACAGGAAGTGTGTTGTGCAAAACAAAAGCAGTTAAATACTCGCAGAAATCTAATCAGAGGGAAGTTATTTTAGGCATAAGATATGATGAAATAATAACAGTACAGAAAAATTGAAATTATAGAACTTTTGAGCCCAAAATGAAAAAAAAAAAACCATATAGGGAACTTACAGAATATCTCTCTTGACCATTCCCGACAACTCTATGCAATGTGGACCTGTATACCATTACACATCGTAGATGTAAATTATACTGAGGAAAGAAAGCAACAAGTTCATTTTCAGAGTTGAGAAAACCTGCATATGAAAATAACAAATGAAGGGTATTCCCATTGAGGCATGTTCATGTCTATTAGTCTCCATAATCATTGAAAAATTATTGTTCTTCTCAAATGCCAGATATGCGGCACATCTCCTATAATTTAGCATTGGTGTTTTATTCTGGCATGAAATGAACTGAAATTGTATACAATATATAGATAAGAACCTGAAAATACAGTTGCTCCAGCGCTCCAGCATATCACCAATATTCACTATGAATGCTCTGTATTCAAGATGAACCAAAAAGAAAATGTCATTTTTCATGAATTAAGAAAGTATTCCTTGACTATATCATCCATGCAGCCATACAATCTGCTGTGATTCCTGCCACCAGGCAACTTCACAGCATGTTAGCAGAGAATAGTACAACATAACCTAGAAGCATTACATATTTCCGATGATTTAACCTAAAATTGTTTAGAGTGTAAAAAGAAAATCCATATAGCCGACCCCAATAAATTTTTGGGATAAAGGCTTAGTTGAGTTAAGTTAAGTTGAGTTGTTTTACAACTTTCCATTTCATTTCTTTATATAAGGCTGCAGCCTCTAAAGGTGTATTTAGTTCTTGGTTGAATTAAATAGGTGTAACTGTGCAAGGACCTAGTGTTTCTATATTAATTTTCTTCTAAGTTCTTTTGACACAGAATGCTCTGATTTCCATTAACTAATTCTTGGACAAATCAACATTTCAACAGCATGTAGATCTAGTTGTCCTTAACGGATAGATGCAGAAGTGAAAGAATAGTGTAGAACACACAACTTTAAACATGTAAGCCTACAAGGATCATCGAATTTTTAAACTATACAGTCAAAAATTTCAATCTCTAACAGTCTGATAACATCTCACCCTTTTATTGGAGCTATATATTCCCAAACTTGAGGTTGAGCATCCTTATTCTTGCATATCTGCAAGAGGATTATAAGAATTGCGATGACTAATCAAATTATGAATAAAAAAGGGGCAAATAAGCTTAATATATATACAAAAAGAAAAAATTATGCTAGTATTTATACTTGAAGGGCAACGACATCATCTGTGGCTAAAAGGGTAATCAAACCATAGTCAGAATGAGCTCCGGCTCCAAATATTCCCTTTGAGGGATCAGAAATCTGAGCTGACCACAAAAGAAAAGGAAATAAAAACAAAGGAACAATACATAAGTTTTATTGACCAGAGACTGGCAGTATGGCCCAAAGTCCAGAATGAATTTCCATGACTTCTAATTAAAAATTCCACCTCCGTAGTGTAGCAAGCGCATGACTGCAATTGGCTGGCCAAGCATTTCAGGCCTATAAAAAAAATCAGCTTCCAGATTAAGTGCGAGTGCTATGATCCTTGCAACTGATCTTGCGACCTCTCTGCATGAAGAGAATATCAAAATTTAAAATGGTAGTGAAATAAAAGCAGGCTATTCTTTATTAAACAGGTATATATATATATATATATATATAACATATTAAGTTTGCAAAATCTTACAGTGCCTCTTTATGAAACCTCTCCATGGTTTGCCTCCATCCAGGCAAAACGTCTAAGACGCATAATTGGACCAAAAAAAAAAAGTGCATTAATAACAAGTATTAATGTTCAAAAATCCATAATCAAAATTCAAAATAAGCTTCTCCACAGTGATGAAGTTCAAATACCGGCTGCTGGCCAAACATTTTGCCCATAAAATGGCTTCTCTGCTTGAGGATCATCTTCAGGCACTTCAACTCCAATGTAATAGCCCTCCTTGTAATCGCCTACTACCATATAAAAAAAAAAATACTAATAACCACAACAAATAGTAGACTCTTGAATATAATCAAAGGAGAGAGTCATGAAAAGCAAGCCTGTTCCACCAAGAACGAATAAGGAACGAACCGTGTACTTGATTATCAGGATCCAAAAGCTCGTCGAGGAAAGGAGTGTAGCCTCGATGCTTCTCGTTCCTAAGAACCTTCATTTTTTCACCTAATGGGAGTTCAAAAAACTTCTTACTCTCCGAGAAAACCTGGTCCATGAATTCTTCGCTTATTCCATGATTTACCACGTAAAAGAATCCACTGTCCAAACACGCCTGAAACAAAAAAAAAAAAAAAGGAAAATTTTCACAGATTTACCTAAAAATTAGGAATTCATAGCAAGGAACATAGCACCCTAAGCTCAGCAAATAACAGAAATAGAAAAGGAAATGAGAGAATTGAAACCCGAAAGCCACCTGTTTGAGTAAAGAAACAGATTGCTGGATATCGGGGCTGGAGAGATCTATACAGTTAAGGACTGAGAACTTCTGATTAGGCGCGGGAATTTCCTCGGCGCCATCTATCTCCTGTTGCTTCTTCTCCATTCTCTTTTTCTTTGTCGTGAGACTTTTGGAGCACCTCAACCTTCAAATTTCCCGATCGGTTTCGTTTATAAAAGGAGTGGACGTGTAACGCTGTCGTTTAAGAATTTCCCAGCTTGCATTTGCGTATTCATCACCATTGACCCAACGATGAATTCTTAACGACGTTTTATTTAACAAGTTAAAAACGCGCGGGTACGTTATTATAGTCATTATAACATTATATTACATTATTTAAATTAAAATATTAATTTTATTATTATTCTAATTAATTATATAAATAAAAATATTTATCAATTTAAAAATTATTTTTCATTTCACTATATTTTTTAAAAATTATGTGTTATATTATTAACATATAATATTAATTTAATTATAAATTTAAATGTAATATAATAAAAAAATATAATAATAAATTTTAAAAATATAAATAAATGAAGATATTTAAAAAATTAAAATAAAATAAAATAAAAATAAATATAAATTAGATCATTAAATTTAATTCATTTATACTCTATTAAATTTTTTTTAAAAAATAATTTATTATATTTTATTTTAATTTTTTATAATTTAAAATAATATTAACTTGTATAATGAAATTATATATTTAAATTAAGTTAATATGAAAGAAAATTATTTGTAAAATTAAAAAATAGAATAATTTTCAAATAAATTTTTGTTAGCGTAGTGTATTATCATTATAAAATTTATTTTTATTATATTGATGCCTTAAAAATTTATATTGTGGTATTATTTAATACAAAAAATTTTAAAACTTATTTAATATATTAATTATTTAATACATTTAATAACTTTTTTATTTTTTTAATTATAAACTATATTATATATATTATAAATACATTAATGAATAAAATATAAATATAAATTTAGTCATGCTTTTTCTAATTAAAATATATATTTTAATTTATAATGTATTTATAATATATATAATATAATTTATAATTTAAAAAATAAAAATATTTATTAGATATATTAAATAACATATTAAATAGGTATTAAAATTATTTGTATTTAAAAAATATAATAATATAAAATTTCAAAATATCAATAGAAAATAAATATTTTATAATAATAATAATGCACTAAATTATAAAATAAATTTTAAAAAATATTTTATTTTTTATTTTATAAATAATTTTCTTTCACACTAATCTAACTACATAACTTTTTTAGGCAAATCAAACTTTTTTTTTTAAGTAAAATAACAAAGTTTAATCAAATTTAATTTAATGAGTTAATTTGTATTTTTTATTAATTTATTTTAATTTTTAAATATTTTCATTCATTTATTTTTTTTAAACTTATTATTATATTTTTTTAATTATAATACATTTAAGTTTATAATTATATTATTATTATATATAACGCAAAACTTTCATAAAAAATTGATTTAATACAAAATATAATAATTTTTAATTAATAAATATTTTATCTATAAAATTAATTAAAATAACATTAAAGTTAATATTTTAATTTAAATAATTAAATATAATATTTATAATATTATGATAATATTATATTACATATAAAAAATAAAAAATTATATATGAAAAATTAAATTTCATAAATATATACAACGAAAATAATAACATACAATGCACGTTACATAAAAAAAATTAATATAAATAAAATCACATTAAACATCATTAGCATAAGTATAGCACAAAATTTTGTCTACATCAAGGAGTATGACCTTTATTCATAACCTCAATTAATAAGAAATTATTATATGAAAGAATTAAATAAAACTCTAATGAACATTTATTATTTAGATGTGCATGTAATAATTCTAACATATCAATAAAAAGGAGATTGAATTGGCTTCAAGACAATCACAATCTCGACCTACGAATTTACGTATTATAATATTTAATGACAGCATATATAAAATATAATTTTTTATAATTCATAAAATTATATATATTAGAAAAAAAAAATAAAGAGGGCATAAATACATAAAAAAAAATAATGAAAATGTTGAGAGACAGGCATGGATACGAGGTTCCATATGCGCAACCTTGAGAAGCTTTAGGAAAATGATCCCAACGGGCAACGGCCAGTAGGAAATCACCGTTTTTGGTGTTAGCGCTTCGATTAAAGCAATGCACCTTCACTGGGTTCGTTGTGCACTATTAGGAGAAAATGACATATTTAATTAGAGGTTAAACTCTTTGTATAGGTACTGGAATCCTAACTTTATTAGGATTCAATTGAGAGAATTTTAATTAAAGTATGATTTAACATATGAATAAAGTATTTACTTATTTTTAATGGATAAAGTTAATTAAAATATTTATTATTATACTTTTGTGAATAGTATTATATCATTAATCTTTCTCGATTATTTATTATATTTAAACATCAAAATTTTAATTATTATCTTAAAATTTAGAGTGCGAATTGATGAATTTTTAAGTTTATTACGTTTAGACATCAAAATTTTGATTATCACCTTAAAATTTGGAGTTGTTGAACTTTGATAATAAGTTATAAAAAGAGAGGAATGCCATTGGAAATGTTTTGAATGAGTAAAAGGAAAACTGAATTTAATATGTTTTTCTTTTTTTTCTTTATCAAAAGTAGATTCTTGAAGATATTTTTTCCCTCTTAAATATGAAAGAAAAAATATAAGGGAAGAGGGAAAAAAAAAAAGAATAATTAAGTGATCCATGCGAAACATCATTGTGGATGCTTTACTTTTGATTCGACTTAATCATAAAATAAGTTATTTTTTGATTTTTTTCTATATATTTTTTTTAAATTGAAAAAAAAAGAGATATTTGAGTGTAATGATCATTGTTCCTTAGGTATAGGATTCACAGTTAAATGATTTCATTGGCCCTTAATTTAACCCTCCCCATAAAGGAATTTATTACCAAATCATAATGAGTCTCAAAAGAGCAAATACAAACTATTCGCAGTCAATTCAACCATCCACTCCAACTCTTAAGGCTTACCACTAAATTACCACGCTTGATAATTTTTTTATAGCAATGAATGTGTTTTTAAATTATATTTAATATTATATTTAAATAACGTAAATATAATGATAACTTTTATTTAAATTATTTATTTATTTATAATGATAATGATAAAAGAGTACTAATAATTGTAATGATTAATGATGGTGGTAGTAATGGTTATCAAATCATGGTCCAATTTGAATTCGGCATGAGGAATGAGGAATGCTAAAGTCGTGCTAACTAAATTGTTCTGGAATACATAGACTTTTGTCAAGTCAGAGAAGAGACCCCCTCCACTTTCCAATATTGATAGATAGAATATGGATGTTTGGCATTTGGATGGAGCTCTACATAGCTAGTTACATAAAATAGGCAGGAGTTAGTATAGGGATCTCATGGTAAAAGTATGCTAGAAGCTCATAATATCATGGAACCAGAAATATAGGTGCTTTAAACACGGAGGAAGTCTTGCTAAAGTTTTAATGACCAATAGGATTAGCGATGATCTTTGATAAGGTGCGTATAGAAGTACTTACTTTCAGAAGGGCAATTCATAAGACATGGCAAACCAGGTCATATGAGTAAGATCTTTGCGACACAAAGATTGGTAATAAAGGGAAACAAAGGCTATAATTGCAAGATATCACAATAGGGTGCAGTGGGAGTGTTGTGGGTACTAGAGATGTCAAAAAAAGGTAAACAAGTAGTCAGATGCATTGGTTTAGCTTTAGAAGGAGGATGATAGCTAGCGCACTACAACAAGGGCAGATAGATGTAAAACATTTTTAACCATCCATGCAGATCCTAGACGGAGGAATGTAGAGTTTGCCGTGGGTGGCTATGTGTTCTTGAAGATTTCTCCCGTGAAAGGAGTTATGAGATTTGGAAAGAAAAGCAAGTTGGCACCCCAATACATAGGGCCTTTTGAGATCACGGACAGAGTAGGAGCAATAGCCTACCGATTGGAGTTACCACCAAGCGTTTCTCATATCCACCCAATGTTCCACATCTCCATGCTTAGAAAGTATATCCCTGATCCTTCTCATGTGCTGCAGCCAGATAAAATAAAGTTAAATGAGGACTTGACCTTAGAGGAGCAACCTATTGTCATAGTGGACTATATCATATGAGACAGATTCGATCAAAGCAGATCCCTATAGTTAAGGTTCTGTGGAGGAGCCAATCAGTGAAAGAATGCACCTGCGAGTCAGAGCAGGATATGCATAGCAAGTACTCGATTTTGTTTAATATATAATTCTGTGTTTTTATTTTGCCTTGTATAAAATTCGAGGATGGATTTTTTTATAAGGAGGAAAGAATGTAACACTCTAAATTTTTAAATAATTATTTTATGTATAGCTATATAATTTTTTTGACTGGTTTGGCAGGCCTAAGAGAGGCAATATGATATTATTGTGATGTGGGCCTGAGGCCATTGGATTTAAAAGTGTGATTTGAGCTACTTTGCAGGTTGGATAGGTCCTAGGTATGCGAGAAACTCTGCCAGATTTTCGGCATAAGTTAGGTTGTCTTTTAACTCTTTAAAGTCTTGTTTTGAGTTAATTCTGATAACTTTATAATATAATGGTTTAGGTGATCAGGGTCAGCCATCCTCCTCCATTCAGTCGCCACAGTGATTCCCGGTGTATTATGAGTAGATATTAATTTTATTTATAATTTCAATATTATTATATAAACAAGGTATGCTCATGTATTTACTTACAATTTTGTGTTACATTATTGTTTGTTGGAATTGATGTGGGTGTCGCCTTAGGGTAATTTAGAGCTGTGTGTGTATCAGCGTGCATGAGGTGTGGTACTGGATATAGGTAGGACGAGCAGATCGGCTTGAGCTAGTCTCCCTTGGGGCCCAATCGTTTTTGTTATAAGTTGGAGTGAGTACGGCTTTGAGTTGATCTCATTGACCCCCGCATTTGGATTATTAAGAGAAAGTCTGGCTCGAGTTGATCTTGCTAGCAGAGGTTGGAATTAAGAGAGTTGTGTAGGGGATCAACTCCCATATATATATTTGATTGATGTGATACACGCGTGTGTGAGTGCTTCAAATTATTCTTTGTGCGAATATAATTTGAACTTGGTTGAATGTGTTGATATATGCTGTATTTCATCCTTAGGGATGTATTAGCCGTAAATAGTTATAGAAATTGTAAAAATAAATATCTTACTCTATGAGTCGAATACTTACTCTTTTTCACCCTATTTTTTTCAAGTTACAAAAGGTTCTCTTTCTTTGTTATTAACCTGCTTCCTTTGTCACAGGTCTACTAGCAGTAAATATCAGTATTTCATAGTATTGATTAAAAATCTAGACTCCGCATGTGCTAGGAATATTGTATTTGGCATGGGATTGTAAAAGATTATTTGTTTTGAAATTGTAAACCTATATTTATGCATGTGTGGTTGAATGGAATGAATATATACCATGGATGAGGGAGCTGAGCTCCCATTTGATATAATTGTTATGTTGAAGATTGTAAGGATGAGCAGAGCTCCCCAAATTTATATATTTTGTGATCACGGATTAAGTGAGCTAAAACTCACCATTAGATAGTCCAAGTTATAGTTGAACTCTATCCGGTTAGTTTCTTGAATTGGGACTTAGAGTATGGGCTTCATGGTTGGGCTAGAACAGTTAGGCTTACCACAGACTTTGGATGCTGACCCAAGTTTTAGTGCCGGTCCAACCCATAATTTTGGTCGTGACACATACTGTATCATTAGTCCTTCTTGATGTTTATTGCATTTAGACAACAAAATTTTAGCCATCACTTTAAAATTTAAGAGTGCAAATTGATGAATTTTTTAGTTTATTACGTTAAGATATCAAAATTTTGATCATCACCGTAAAATTTAGGGTGTAGATTGTCACCTGTTGAACTTGATAATAAGTTATAAGAAGAGGAAAATGTCACCAAAATTGTTTTAGATGAGAAAAAGGAAAACTTAATTTAAACTCTAACTAAGGCAAACAAAGGAAGCAAACTTAAAATAGCTAAAAGATTGAAGGAAGTGAACACATGCATCCATAATGACCCCATACCCATAGATGTTTTTCTTCTTTTCTTTATCAAAAACAGATTCTTGAAGATAATTTTTCCCTCTTAAATATGCAAGAAAAAATATAAGAGAGGAGAAAAAAATAATAATTAAGTGATCCATGTGAAACATCGTATGTGGATGCTCTACTTTTGATTCGACTTAATCATAAAATAAGTCATTTTTTTGACTTTTTTTATATTTTTTTAAGCTGAAAAAAAAAATTTTTTTGAGTGCAATGATCATTGTTCCTTGGGTCTAGGATTCACAATTAAACGATCTTATTGGCCCTTAATTTAACTCTCCCCATAGAGGGACTTATCACTAAGTCATAATAAGTCTTAAAAGAGTCGCAAATATAAACTACTCATAGTCAATTCAACCATCCACTCCAACTCTTAAAGTTTACCACTAGGTCACCTTATTCGATAGTTTTTTTATAGCAATGAATGTGTTTTTAAATTATATTTAATATTATATTTAAATAGCATAAATATAATGATAATTTTTATTTAAATATTTAATTTATTTATGATGATAATGATAAGAGAGTACTAATAATTGTGATGATTAATGATGGTAGTAGTAATAGCTATAGAATCATGGCCCAATTTGAATTCAGAACTAGTAATTAATAAAAATATGAATTATTCTTTATTAATTAAATTTAATTTTATTAATTAGCACTTAAAATTATTTAAAACATATTAAAATGTATAAAATTAATTTAAATTTTGATAGAGATTAAAAAAACATAATTAACTCTAATTTTATGAAATTAAAATTCATTGCACTGCTATCATTAATTCATTATGACTTTTGAATTCTAAAACCCTATTTGGCAATAATTTTTGAGATAGTGTTTAACATTTTAATTAAAATTAAAATATTATATTTCTTATTTATAGTATTTGATAGTATAATATTTATATTAGTATTTAAAAATTAAGTGAGCAGTTCATAAAAAGTTACTCCGACTAGAGTGAATACGATTATATCATTATTTTTATATTTACCTGTTAATTTAATAACTATTTTTATCTAACATTTCTGTTTTAATAATTATATAAATAGTTAACCATTAATAACTAATATCAAACATCTAGCAGCAAATAAAATAGTTGACAGTTACTAAAATAATTAATATTATAGGGTGTACTCACTAATTTAATACATAAAAAAAATATTTATATATTATTCAAAATTATGATAAATTTTGTTTTTTTTTAAATAATAATTTTTATTAAATTGATATATGAAAATAAAAATAAATAAAATTAATGAATTATAATTTAATAATATTAAAATCGCTTTTAATTGGATTTAAATGAATTAAAAGAAATAGATAAAGGATTGAGAACGTTAGGGAAATTACAGATGGAACGCTGATGTTCATCTGAAGTGCTGCGTAGGACCCATTATTTGTACCGACAAATTTATTGGAAGGTGACTAAGATCCACGAAAGACTCGGGTGAGCAATCGGTTCAAATTGAATCGAACCGAATTAAATTATCAAAATCGAATCGTTAATTTTAAAAATCGAACCGAATCAAAATTAGTGAAAAATTAAATCAAATCGAACCGTTTTAATTCGGTTCGGTTCGGTTTAAATCGATCAGTTTGATTTTTGATTGATTTTTTAATTTAGACTTGATTTTCAAGTTATTTGGTCTAATTTTAACTTTGATTTGAACCTAATAACCATTAATCAATGAAATTAAATAATTAATATATATATAATTAAATATAATTCATAAATTTTCCATAAAAATAAATTAATTCAAAAATCGATTCGGTTCGATTTAGTTCGATTTGACTATATAAATCACTATTCGGTTCGGTTTTTTCTCTTCAAAACCGAACCGAACCGAAATAACCGAAATTTTTATAAATTAAAATCGAACCGAACCGATTAACTTTTAAAACCGAACCGATTAACTTTTAAAACCGAACCAATTGAACCGAATTGAATCGGTTCGGTTCGGTTTGAACCGTATTGTGCTCAGCCCTACTCATGCAGAAGCAGAAGCAGAAGCACAAGCAGCGGTGGTGCCGTGGTGGCGCTGGCTGCTATATGCTATGCTCCTCCCAAATGGACATTTTCAAATCACTCGTTCACCTACTGCATCTTATCATGGCCCTTTTGAATCCTTTTAATGATTAAGGATGATATAATAATTTATCATAAATTAATTTTTAATTTATTAAACGTTACATAAGTATTAGATTATAAATAATAATTATTTTTTAAATTTAATTATTGAAACTATGATGTATCAAATTATTCTTTAATATAAGGAGAATATATATATATATGGTTTTCCTTTTTGGACTAAAATTGTAAAATTTTAAGCTAAAAAAAATTAAATAAACATTAATACAAGCAATGGAAAGCTTGATAATAATATTTGGATGGGTTGAATATAATTATAAAATAATTTATTAATTATTTATATTACTCATAAATAAAAAAATATTTTATATTTGCATTAATTGTATTATATAATTCTAAACTATTACATTTAAAAATAATAATAAATCACCAAATTATTAATTCACTCTATTTTATTCACTAATTCTTTTAAACAAAAATAGCAAAATATATTTTAAAAATAAATAAAATTATATTTTTTATTTTAAATTGAGAATAATCAGTAAATAAAAAAGAAATATTTATTAATTAAATAAATATTAGATAGCAAAACATTTTTTTTGAGAATAAGATAGTGAAACATATTTACTTGTTGTTTGTACTTAAAAATTGGATTTATAATTATTACTAGATATAATTTTATATATTATATGAATATATATATTTATATTTTAAATATAATTTAAAATTTTTAATTAAAAAATTTAAAAGGTTTTGCACTATGACTTTTTAGATTCTGTTTATTAATATTAATTATTAGTGATTAATTGTCTATATAATAATTTAAAATAGAAATATTCTTTAAAATAGCTGTTAGATTAGTTGTCAAATATAAAAATAATGATATCATCTTATTAGTTTTAGTTAAAATGCTCTATCAACTTCTTGAAGTTATAAAAAGTGATTTTTCATAAATTATTCTCTCAGTCTCTAAATACTAATACAAATATTATGTTATTAAATAGTATAAATAAAAAAATAAAATTAAAATATTAAAGTTATCTTAAAAATGACTTATTATATTATTAGAATTTTTTTTTTTTCAAATAAATATGCCTTTTAACTTCCTCTTGGTACAAGGCAGCTGTGACCACTGGGGAAGATACTTCTTCCTTTGAAGTTCCTGCCCCTAAAATGGCTATTGATAAATATTTACAATATGTAGCAATTATATATTAATTTTTTTTTATAAATTTAATTTTAATTAAAACTTATTAGTATTTATTAGTTTAATGTAATACACACCAGAAAAGCGATTATCTTTTAACTTCGTGACTAAAGGTATTTCCAATCTCAATGCTAAAAGAAACCAATTTTCCTATAAAAAATCAAAGACCTATTGATTAAAAATAAGCAAAATTTTATCGCATTTTAATAATTTTATTTAATTATTTTAATATTTGGTAAAATCAACTAAAATTTTAAAATTTATAAAATTTTATTCAAATTTTTTTTGCATATTCTTCTACAATTTAAACTTACCAATATTATTAACTAAACTTAAATTTGATATTCATGATATAATAAAATTTTTATTCATTTAATTAAATTGAATGTTTTAAGTCACGCATTTTCTCTTTCCTCAATGCCGTTAAATTTTTTATCACTATTTAATACTTATCAAAATAAAATTATGGACGAGTTAATAAATGTAGTAATTTTTGAAATTTTAATAATAGTAATAAATAAGTCGAAAAATAGAGTTTAAAATTTAATTAATGAAAATTAAATAAAATTTTAGCAACTTTAAAAACTTTGACTAATTTTATTAAGATTAAAATGATTGAATAGTCATAAGATTTATTTATTTATTATTATTTTTTAATCAGTAGGCCAAAATCAAGTAGCAGCCGAATTTTGGGTGCAAGGAATGGCCTTAAAGCTGGATATAGACATCCAGCACATGCCTTGCCAATTGGACTCTCATAACAAGTGGATATAAGGAGACCAAAAGGCTCACGGCCCTTCTAAGATGTTGAAAATTATTATCAAATAATTAAAAAAAAGTTAAATTCATAATCTTAGACATATATAGACATTTTAGTGTAGGATTAAATTAAGTAAAAAGAAGAGATTGACAAGTACCTATATCGCCACCCACAGGCCACAGGTAGAAGAAGTCACGATTGGCCGGCTTGGGGAGTTCGGGTGTTTGTGATATTGCAAATGGATAATAGAATTTCATAATTCTCCAACTTGGTTTTTGAATATTTTATAAAATATCAAATGTGTTAGTTATTATTCCACTACTCGATTTAAAGCAAGCTGGTCAAATAATTATCTTCTTTCATTTAATTTACTTATATATAAATATTTTTCTTCTTCAACTTATATAATAATATCATTTTAATAATTGAGTAAAACATTATAATATATTTTCAGTGTACATAAAATGGTACTTATTCTTTCAAAAAAATAAGCTCTCCTTACAAATAATTACTTGATAACTGTTGACGATTAGATACTATCTGTTAAGAGTTACACATAATTGTTATATTAAATAGACTCTTATACTATATTTGGATTATGGTTTGGAATGGTTTTATATTATATGGTATGTTACTATTGTCACGACCCAATCCTATGGGCCGGACTAGCACTAGGACCTGGGTTAGCCTAAAGTCCCCTTCAACTTATATAATAATATCATTTTAATAATTGAGTAAAACATTATAGTATATTTTCAGTGTACATAAAATGGTACTTATTCTTTCAAAAAAAAAAAAAGCTCTCCTTACAAATAATTACTCTGTGACCGTTGACGATTAGATACTATCTGTTAATAGTTACACATAATTGTTTTATTAAATAGACTCTTATACTATGTTTGGATTATGGTTTGGAATGATTTTATATTATATAATATGATTACTATTGTCACGACCCAATCCTATGGGCCGGACCGGCACTAGGACCTGGGCTAGCTTAAAGCCCCCGAGGCCTGTAGTAAGCCTAATTATTTCTCAACCCAATCCTAAAGCCCATTTGGGCCCAATTTCAAGAATTCAACTGGACAGAGTCCGGCCATAAAATGGACAATTCAACAGAGAGTTTTTGACTAGCCCTACCTGTAAACACAATATATAATAATTTGGGGAGCTCAGCTCACCCTCTACATACTCATAATATGATAAAATCCAATGGGAGCTCAGCTCCCTCATCCAATCCAGTCATGCATGTATTCAATATTCTTACAAATTCAACACAATATTATATTACAGACCCAAATTAATTAAAATACTCCTAACAAATGCGAAGTCTAAAATTTAACTCAATTGTACAAAATACATTAGATACTGCTAATTAATCTGCAAAGAAGAAGAGCAGGTTAGTCACAATAAGCAATCCTCCTGTAGCCTAGAAAAATAGAAGAACAGAAGTGAGCGTTCGACTTAGAGAGTAAAATACTAATTTTAACCATAATTTCTATAGCTATCTAAAACTAATGTATCCTAAGGAATGGAATGTAACATCATCATAAATTTCATACAAATCACATCATAACAGTAAAAAGGCAATTTGGAGCACTCACACACCCAATACTGTTCAAACAATACATATATGGGAGCTGATCCCCTATACAGCTCTTTTAATCCAACCTCTGTCAGCGAGTGTCTCTCAAGCCGGACTTTCGCTTAATAAACTAAATGTGGGGGCCAGCGAGTGTCTCTCAAGCCGTGTCTACCCCAACTTATCCATAAATGACCGGATCCTAGCGAGTGTCTCTCAAGCCGTATCTACCCGTCCTGTCCATATCTAATACCACACACCACACGCACGCACACTACTCTAAATTACCACAAACAACAACCATGGCACTTCATCAATTAAGAATGCATTATAAAATGTACCTAGTATTTAACTACATAGATACATATTTATAAGTGATGCATGGGCATGCTTGAACATATAATAATATTGAAATTATAGTTAAAATTAATATTTTACTCACAAACTTAAACCGAGGTCACTACGGCGGCTGGATGGAGGAGGAAGGCTGTTCGGCTCACCTGACAAATTTCATTACAATTTTTAATATATTTGACTCAATACAAGTTTGAAAAAGACCAAAGATACTCTAAGTTGTGCTGAAAATCTGACAGAGTCTCCCCCATTCCTAAGACCTACCCAATCTGTAAAAGGGTTCAAAATGCACTTCTATATCCACAAGTCACAAATCCATAATTCAATCACATCACATGACCCCTCCTGGGCCCACCCAAATAGTCAACAATCACAATTTAAAAAATTATAATTTAGTCCCTATAAATACCCCTTTTGCAAAAACTACCCAAATGAGCTCTAAAAATTCTAAAACTTTGTCGCGTGGTCCTTAGCAATATTATAGAGCTAACGCAAAAGGAATTATATTTTTCTAACCTATTACGAATATTTTATAGATTTTTAATCCAAATCAGGCACTAGATAATTACGAAAAATGAGAGTTCGGGTTTACCTATGCCAATTCTGACCCTGGAGACTCGTCCGGGACGTCTGAAAATAGTGGGGTAGCCTACACTCTCAGCCCGGTTTTGAAGCTTTCCCGATAGTTTGTCTGCCGAACTCGAAATTGCAAACTCAAGCAAGCGTCGAATTTCCGAAATTTGAATGTATCTACACGAAACCCATAACACGAGGGTTAGTATATAATTTTTACAAAATTTTCTAAACTCATTTAATGCTTGAAAAAATACTGTGAAGTCTCGCAGGACCCATTGAAAAACGGTGTCGAAAAAATTTGAAATGAGTATTACCGCGAATCTCTCGACAAGTGGAGTACTCCGATACTCTCTGATTTTTGGTGGGGTGTACAGTTTCGTAAAATTTAGCCCGAAAATCAAAATAAGTTAAAACTTTCGGGACAAAAATTGGATAAACCGCTCGATAGATTTTTATGTTCTTAGTGCCTATGGAAAGCTCTATAAGTGTAGATGTGTTTTGGGACAAGACCCGGTCCGATTGGTAGCCGAATTGGCCGGAATCGGCCCGGGAAGTCGAAACGGTGTGCCTACATGAGGGAGTTTTTGGGCCATTTTTCTAGTTGCCTAGAGCGTCGGCCGGCGGCGGGGAGGTGACCTAGAGGTGTGCCGGCTAGCTGGGGCGACAGTGGAGCGACGAGAGAAGGAGAGAGGAGAGAGAAAACGAGAGAGAGAGGGAGAGCGTCCGGGGCGCGCAGAAGAGGAAGAAGAAAAGAAAAAAGGGTTGGTCTGATTCGATTGATCCGATATGGTCCAGTTCTATTCAGTCGGTTCGATTCAAGATACTCGAAATTAAATTTTTACTCTGTCATGAGACCAAAAATGAGGCCCAAAAATTTCGAAAAAATTTCATAAAACTCAGAAAAATTCGTAGAGTCTAAATATATTTTTAGTTTTGCCACGTTGTTTTTAAATAAATTTTTTAAAATCATCAAAGTTTTATATTTTCGGAAAATCAAACCTGATTTCAAAAATTCGAAAAATTTCAAATAGTTCCCCAAGATTTAAATAAAATAAAATATTAATATCTACCCATAAAATAATTAATTTCAAAATTAGGGGTATTACAACTATACATGTTTGAGAAGATTGTCCTAAAAAATGATGATTTGGCGTTGTAAAATAATGGTTATTTTATCATAATTTCTCAAACTACCGAATTGATGGTTTGACATGGTTTATAATTTTTATTTTTCGATTTTATCCCTATACAATATATAAAATTCTAATTGAATAATTTTAATGTTAGATATTTATAAGGCATATTTAGTGATTAATTAAAAAAATAAAATGTGTCTTTAATTATTATTATTATAATAATATTATTTATAAATATATATTTTATTTAAATAAATATTTTAAAACTATTTATATATTTAAAACAGTAGTAAAATTAAAGTTTTTTAGTAATTTTTATATTTATTTTACCATACCATACTATCTAATCAAATAAGAAAAAGTTTATTAAACCACCATATATTATATCAATTTTTTCAAATATATTAACAATGAAGACCATATCATATAATATAATACTATAAATGAAGACTATATCATACAATATAATGCTATACATTAATAAATTATGTTACACACAATCCAAACATGGTTAATCTCAATGAACAGCTAAAGCTTAACTATCAACTGTTTAATCTCATTTTAATATATTCTAAATTTATCTTTTTGTCTTTTTATATTGGTGGTCAACACTGATCATTTTCGATGACTAGATGGGCACTTTAAGCTTAATTTCTTCAAGCTAATTAATATCATTTCGAGTTCAAATGCAAATTTTCTTCCATTTTCGTGGGAGATTGCAATTTAAGATTGAAAATTTCTTCAATTGGATATAAACATCACGACAATGGCAAACAACAATTTAATAAAAAAAAAAATAATAAGGAAAGCATCAAAACGATGCCCTTAAGGTTCAAATATGAACAAATCTTTTCGACCAAGTAAAATTAAATGTCTACTCATTTTTTTCCACCGGAGATGTTACACCGGCACAGAGGGCAAGAGTTGCAGTTAGATAGCCAGGAGGAGATGCAACCTGCATGGTAGACATGGCCACAGGGGACTCGTTTTCCACCTACGCCTGACTGGAAACCTTCCATGCAAACTGAACAAACATCATCTGAAACAACCGTAAGCATATCATCGACCAAAGATTCTGATTCAGAGATTTGATGGGCGAAATTGGAAGGCAAAGTGAGAGCCTCATCCATGTCAAAGCTTACATCGATTATGCAGCTTGAGAAGGTGTTGGATACGGTGGCCATCTTGAAAAAATAGAGAGAATGATATGTAAGGAGATGGTGGAAAGCAATCCATTCACTGCTATGCTTTTATAGAGGAATTCATCAGAAGCCAAATTTGAAGTTTACAGGAGCTTAAGAACGTGCTTGGATAAGGAAATTGAAAGGAAGGTGTGTTTATATTTGATCAATATATTTTCTTTGTACGTAAAGAATGGGGTGCGTTTGCTTTTTTTTTTTTAATTTTTATTATTATTTTTTTTCATGTTTGGCTGTATCCATTGACCAAGACCAAAAGAATAAGCTGTGTCGTTTTCAAATTATTAAACTTTATTAATTTGCTAGACACCTAACCAACTACGGATTAATTACATATAGAAATAAACTTGTACATTGTGTTAAATGTGTTAATGGGATTTAATTTTGAAATTAATTACGAGATAATTAAAGCTCTATATAATATGCAGTCAACTTTCATATGTCTAGAAAGTCTTTTCTTTTTTTATTATTATTTTTTTTGGTACGGATGTATGGCAAGTCTTTAGTCTTAAGAAAATTATATATTTGTATATTCTTAATGGTAAGATCACTAAGTATTGCTTGGCCGTCCCAAGTCCCAACAACTCTCACTAATTTTTACATACAAAAAGTTAATGACTTTATTACAAAAATATATTTTTAATTTTATTATTTAGTAACAATTTTTACCCATAAATATAGCTTTTTATATATATAACAAATGGAGTTAGTATGAGTAATAAAAAATTTTGTATCCTTTAAGTAAGGTTGAGTGTTCGATACTTGTAAATGGATAAAATCCCTTATGGGAGCACTTTACCTTTATAATAGGTCTCCCTAATATGAGCAGGTCTAATATAATGGATTAGGAGATACCTGTGATTTACTAAAAAAATATATAACTTTTTATATAAATATATAAACTCTCATAAAAACATATACACGTGTGTATATAATCTTATATTTAAAGCCTCATAATTAGGCTATTTATTTATGAGAACTACTTTTTTTTTCTAAGAAAATTAGAAAAAAAAATAAATTTATTGTAGATAATAAAAAATAGTTTTCTGATTTAAAAAATTATTAATTTTTTTTATAATTAAAAAATAAATATTTTAAAATATATTTAAAATTTATTTTACTTTAAAAATTTTTTAATATGTATTAATTATTTTTGTAATAATATATTTCTTTTATTACTGTAAATAAATATTTTTAAATAATTATTTAATTTTAATTATAAAAAATTATAATATAGTTTTAGTTATAGAAAAATTGTTGTTTTCTATGTGAAAAACAGTTGAAAACAAAACTTTGCTATAATGAAAATTCTGGAAAAGACTTAAGGTTTTCAAATCTTAATTAGATTTAGTAAAATTAAAATCTGTGAACATGAAATTCTGTTTTTTCAATACTTTTTATAAACTTTTTAAAAAAAAGAACTCTTTTTTTTTTTAATTTTATCAAAAGATAGATAGAATTTCCATTAAAAAAGCCTTGAAAGGCCAAGAGAAATAGGATGGTCCATGGTTTAAACACCTAGCGATAACAATAGAATCTCAGCCCAATACATATAAAAGAACCCAGCCCAACCCAAATAATATAGCCTAGCATGGCGCAGGCCCAGAAGAACAAAAATCCTAGGGCACCAGATGAACAACTGGGTGGTGAATTCGAAAGAAGGATTCAGAATAGGTTTCCTCTAGCGCCAAAACATCCAAATCAACTCGACCATGGACATCCTTCAAACGGTGGCCCTGAATAATGCCCCTGCAGAGATACCCTAGCTAAACAGCTAAACACCCACCATTCAAGACCAATGGGTGCTGTGTCATAGCTAGAGAAACAAGCAAAACATAACATTAGCCAGCGAAACCGAACCTGGACTATATTAAGAAAGAAAGCAGCAGAAATAGAAGATGGGAGGAGGGAGAGCCTTACTTGGCCTATTAATCTTTAAAAAATTTTGCTTTTGGAAAATGATAATTATGTGTTTATTAAAAAAATAAAAAATGCACTCTTTAAATTTAACATAGTATTAAAACTTGAATTTAGTTATGAGTTTTAGCTATTCCAAGGCTGTAACATAGTAATAATTATGCAGTTGCACTCGAAGGGAGTGTTGGGAACATTAAATTGGCTAATAATATATAATTTATTCGATACTCTCTTCAAATTTGACATGTAGTCTTGAATGATACCTCTATTGTTTTTTTTTTCCTCCTCTTCATATTTCTATCATCTTAATAAAATTCTACTGCGCCATTGATTCTACTATTATTAGTGAACAATAATAGAAAAATTCCTTTATATTTATAGAGATAAAGTATATAATTCACATCGATAGGAAATCTTGCTTGGGCTGCTTTAATGGTAGTTCTTTTTATTTTTCTTTCACTCGTAGTATGGGAAAGAAGTAGACTTTTGGGGTTCTACTAATTGAATTGAAAAATCAAATTATATCAATTATTTTATAAATCATTTGGCAAAGATTTTTTAATTTAATTATTTAAATTAAATTATTTTATTTAGTTTCTAATTTTATAAAAATTTAAAAATTAAATTAAAAATATCTTCAATTCAAAATTATATTGAATTTGAGTGAAGTAATATATTTTATGAATAGAATAATATATGAATGACAATTTTACACATTTCTTTATTGAGTTGTGGCAAAAATGATAATGTCAAAATTAATATGATGAAACTATAATAGTTTATTTTCATGAATAACAATAAAAATTAACGAGTGCCTTTGGTATTTTCAAAGAATTTTTTTTTTTTTAATTGAATCATTGATTTGGCAGATTAAAACTCTTTGCTAATTAAAACTTTGAATCATATGAAAATATAAATGAGCAAATTAAAACTCGTTCTACCATTACCAAACACACAAATCAACGAGAAAATAAGAAAAAAAAAAGGAAAAAAATTTATGCTCATTTGCTACAGGAGATGTTGAAGCGGCAGAGAGGGCAAGAGTTGCAGTGGGAGAGCCAGGAGGAGATACAAGCTGCATGGTAAACGTGGCCACACTGGACTTGTTTTCCACCTATACCCGATTGAAAGCGCTCCATGCAAACCGAACAAACGTCGTCATCTGCAGAAACCGTTGGCAAATCAGCAACCAAAGAGTCTGATTCTGCGATTTGATGCCCAAAATTAGGTTGCAAAGTGAGAGCTTCATCCATGTCAAAGCTTACATCGATTAGACAGCTCAACAGGGTGTTGGAGGCCATCTCGAGAGAAAGGCAGAGAGCTATAATGAGTGAGGATTTTGTTGGGGAGAGAGAGATTGAGAGGATCGAGAGAGATATGAGTGAAAGTGATCTATTGCTCTGGAATTTATAGTGGAATTTAGAATCTAAAGTTTAAAGGCTAGTGGTGTGTTTCATGCTGGGGTACTGCTGAGCTGAAGGAAGGAAACCGCAACGAAGGAAGGTATCCTTTGCAAATAAAAGTGAAGAAGGGGGCCGTGTATGAACTTTTCGTTCTCCGTTTTGGACTCTACCCGCAGTCGCAATATAATAGTTTTTAATGGTCAGTGAATACGTAAATAATATAAAGAAAATAATCGATATTGTTTTTCCATGAAGAGACTAGAAGAGTAGCTTGGTGGGCGGTGGCAACCAACGGTAGCCATTTCTTGCCAACGCTGCTTCTGCCCACAGCCGCCATTATCACGCCAACTAATTAATAGATTTACATCCAAAAAGATAAGATAAATGTACAGTAAGAACTCGTTTAAGCACTTCTTTAATATAATATATAGATAATTAGTCCTCTAATTATCACATATCATATATTATCAAGTTGGAGGAAAGCGAAATTTATATACTTACTTTAATAGATTTTAATCTTGATAGTATGTGTAATTCTTAATTTATTAAATGTGTTAATTATTACTTAGAGCTATTTTATAATGTGATTCATATGAATTTTAAGGAATCACTCTTCATGATTAAAAAAAAATTATATTTAAAATTTTTAAGTCAAATTAGGATGCTTTCATGGATGTAATTAATTGGATATAAATATATCACCTCACTAAGAAGTCAGTGATAAGATTCAAATCTGAAATCTTTCAAACTGAATGAATTTCTCTTACCACTTGTTTTCATATATAAAAAAAAAATCTTTTAATATAGAATTTTCATTAATAAAATATAGTAATTGAACCCAATACAGGCTGATTGCTGCAATTCGGTTGGATTTATGAGGTTTTACTTCTGGGGTTTCGACAACAACAAATGGCTACGTGCATCTCAGCAATTTGCCAAAAGCCTATAATCAATCGCAAGAAAAGAGACTTAATTAGATATATATATATATATATATATATGAATTACAAAAGAAATTGATAAATTTAATTGTGTATTATAGATAGTCAACCCTTAAACTAAAATTTTTATGAATTATATATTATAAGATCAACTTTTTTATACATCAGAAATTAATTTTTAAAATAAGATCATTTGATTATAAAATCAAACGGATTGAGAAGATTTAGGAAATGGAAGATAGGTAGGGCAGAGAGGCATAGGAAATGGAAGATAGGTAGGGCAGAGCGGCATGTGTAGTGCTGTTGTGTGTTATTATGATATCATATGGTGCACTGTATTTTTCATGCGTAAAAGAAGCCACTATCTCCGATATAGGATTTTTTTTTAATTTATTATAGGTTCAAGATAAAAAAAAATATAATAAATTCACTTATTAAATATATAATTTTATATATTTACATTTTGAGTTCATATTGAATAGGTCTAGACAGGAATTTTTCACACAACATCAAGATAAAAGTAAGGGTAAATTTTATAGCATGTTCCTAAACTTTATTTCATGTTACATTTCTATTACTTAACTTTAATTTATTATTAAAAAATTCTTAAATTTTAATTTTATTCCACAAAAAATCTTTTAACTTGCAATAGTAGGAAATTAAATTAAAAAATTTCTTTAAGTTGCAATATAACATATACAAATGTGATTTTTAGTACTTTCCAGTAAAAGGTAAATCCTGATTTCTTTCTAAAAAGCATATTATTATAATAATATTGGTATTTTTACAATAGGTCCAAATGATAGTTGAATTGCTATTTTTTTTAGTGTGAAAGAAAAGAAAGTTGTTGACCCCGTGTAGCTCAAAATGAGCATTGATTTTGATGATAACAAAACTCAAAGAGAATCTATCTAACTTAACCTTTAAGTGATGTGTAGATTCTTTGTCTTATGCATAAAGAACCTTTGAAGTTGCATCTAAGAAGAAAAGATACTCAAAGGCATTCCAAGACAAATCCAAAATGAGAAAAAGACTATGGAAGCAAGACTCAAAGAAAAGGTATGAAGAGTATAGTGTTAGAGTCTTAGGCCTTTTTGTGAAAAAGAATGGATGAGAATTTAGTCATATGGAGCTCAAAAATGAAATTTTATTTTCTGATTATTTTTTTCTCATCATGACCTTGGATACTACCATTGAAATATTTTTTAAGTTCTAAATCATTTGACATTGCAAGTTGAGACATGCAGCTGTTGACTTAGTTTCCTAACTGGTTTGCTAAAATTTTCGGTTTGCTAATATGTTTACTAAAAACATTAGTTTGCTAACCAGTTTGCTGACTGCTCCTAAAATTTTATTAGTTTGCTAACTGTCCAGAGCTGCTCAACTTCGCACAAAAGGACAAAATAACGGCCATTTTGTCTTGGGCAGTGTGTATAACGTTCCAAAAGGGTTTCAAACGGTCTAAAATAATTTGGGACTATATATACACCTTCTCTACTTCATTTACAATTTAATGAAAGCCTACATTTGAACTCCAACATTGATTTTTCATTTATTGCTTTCATTCAAGAGCATTTAAGATTTTGAGCTTCCATTGGCAAATCAACTCATCTCTTCTTTATAGTTTGATTTGTATTGAGTAAGAGTGAGTGTTGAAATATTGAATTGCATTCAAGAGAGGTTGTACAAGCACCTATTGAAGCTTGGAAGTGTAAGTGCTTGTGATAGCACTTGTGGAGGTTTCAAGCTACCTTGGTGTAAAAGCTTGGTGTTGAGAAATTGTAAAGGGCTTTTGGTCTCTTGCCTTCAAAAGAGCAAATAGTGGAGAAAAGACTCAAAGAGGGTTCTTTGAGAGAGTGGATGTAGGCTAGCTAAGCGAACCACTATAAAATCCTTGTGTTTGATTTCTCTAACCTTTACCTCTTTACTTTTATGCAATTTAAATTTCTTTTCTCATATACATGATAGTGAATGTTGGTTAAATAGATTGAGTTGATAAATTTGTGGACATATTGAGAGACTTGAGAAAATTAGTTGATAAATGCTTTATTAGAGATTGCCATATACATTGATTGAGAATTGAATTGCAACATAGAAACACATTGTTGAAGCACATATTACTTTCTCGTTATATAGAAGAATCACATAGTTGAACAAAGCCACAATTTTTCATTAGGCTATAAGCAAGGGCCGAAAAATTGTTAAAGTCCAATTCACCCCCCTCTTGGACTATTTTGGGACAACAAATTGGTATCAGAGCCTGACTCTCTTGCTTAGGGTATTACAACCTTAGAGTGATCCATAATGGCTAGTTCATCTAGTAATACTGCCGGTATACCTGCACCTTTAGTTGAAGGCTACTCAATCACTAGACCACCACTTTTCAATGGCACTAATTATTCATTTTGGAAAGTAAGAATGAGAAATTGATGCATGGAGAATTATTAAAAATGGTCCACATGTTCCTCAAAAGAATGGTACTGGAACTACAAAAGTTCCAAAACATGAAGATGAATATGATGACAATGATTGGAAGAAAATCTCTATAAATGCTAAAGCTATTAATATTTTGCATTGCTCACTTGACCTTAATGAATACAATCGTGTCTCAGGATGTCAATCTGCTAAGCAAATTTGGGATAAGCTTGAAGTGACTTATGAAGGAACTGATGTTGTTAAAGAATCCAGAGCAAACCTTCTGATTCGAGATTATGAGTTGTTTGATATGAGGCCAGGAGAATCAATTGCAGATATGAGTACAAGGTTTACTGATCTTGTAAATCTTCTCAAAGCTCTTGGTAAAAAATTTGAGGAAGCTGAACTTGTGAAGAAAATTCTTAGATCACTTCCAAAGTCTTGGGAAGCAAAAACAACAGTTATCCAAGATACCAAAGATTTCAAAACGTTCACCTATGATGAACTCATTGGTTCTCTCATTGCACATGAGATGGTATACAAGAAGGATGAAGTTGAATATGAGCAAAAGAAGAAGAAAAGCATTGCTCTCAAATCAAACAAAGATGAAGATAAGAAGAAAGGAGTTGCATTCAAAGCTGACTCAAGTGACAACTCAAGTGTTTCAAGTGATGATGAAGATGAAATGGCTGTGCTTGCAAGAAAATTTAAAAGAGCTTTCAAGAAAGGAGGAAGCAAATACAAGAAATTCTTGAAAAAGCATACTCCCAAGGACAAGTACTTTAAAGATTCAAAAGAAGAAATTGTATGTTATGAGTGTCACAAACCTGGACATATCAAGCCCAAATGTCCATTGCTCAAAAAGAAGAAAGGAAAAGAAGATAGGAGCAAGAAAGCTATGAAAGTAGTATGGAGCAACAGTGAAGAGTCTTCAAATGATGAATCAAGTGACAAAGAGGCTGCTCTTCTTTGTTTGATGGCATGTGAGGAGAAAGTTGAGAGCTCACAAAAAGATGAAGAAAGCGACAATGAGGTAAATTCTTATGAATCTCCTAATGTAGAAGAACTTGAACTTGCATTTACTAGAGTATATGATGAGTATAGAAATTACAAGAGAAAGTGCACTAAAATGAATTTAGAGATTGAATCATTGAGATCACAAAACACTGCCATGTCCAATGTGTATAAAGAAAATGAATTTTACAAAGGACAAATTGCTTTGTTTAAAGAATTAGACTTAGAGTTGAAAATATCAAAAAAAACATGTGAGATGCTCATTGAGAAAAATAAAGTTCTTGAAACTAAGGTAGAGTCTTTGACAAATGATTTGGCAAAATTCACAAAAGGAAAAGAAACTCTAGATGTACTTCTTGGAAACCAAAGAATTAGAGTGAAAAATATGGAATTGGTTTTGATGGTTTCATGAACTATGACAAATATAAGAATCATTTCATTAAAGCATCTACATCTTCCTTGCCTAATGTTACATGTTATTACTGCAATAAAAGAGGTCATATGATTAGCTCTTGTGCATTTAGGAAAGGTCATCTTAAGACAAAGAAGGTATGGGTACCAAAGGGAACCTTACCTAAGGTCACTAACCCCCAAGGACCCAAAGTTGCTTGGGTACCTAAAGCTAAATGATTAAATTTCAGGTTTGTTGCAAATGAATGAAGGAAAGTGATAAATGGTATATAGATAGTGGTTGTTCAAAGCACATGACTGGTGAAAAAGACAAGTTTTCAAAAATTGCAATGAAAGATGGAGGATATGTAAAATTTGGAGACAAAGGGAAAGGAAAAATAATTGGAAATGGCACAATTGGCACCAAACCTTGTATTGAAGATGTATCGCTTGTTGAAGGTTTGAAATACAACTTGCTAAGTGTAAGCCAACTGTGTGATAAAGGCTTTGAGGTAAAATTTACTTCGTCTCTATGTACAATCAATAGTTTAGATAATGACACATTGTTCATTGCCAATAGATCAAATAATGTTTACTTGCTTGACATGAATAATTTTGAAACTAATCATGGTACATGTCTAGTATCTCTTGATAACTCTAGTTATTTGTGGCATAGAAGACTGGGTCATGCAAGCATGCATACACTCTCAAAACTGTCTAAGAAAGAACTTGTTAATGGTCTTCCTAAGATTAAATATGAAAATGAATTTCAATGTAGAGCATGTGCACTAGGAAAGCATACTAGAGCATCTTTTAAATCTAAGAATATTGTGTCTACCACTAGGCCATTAGAATTGCTTCATCTTGATTTGTTTGGACCTGTAACTCCTACTAGCTTAGGTGGAAAGTCATATGCTTTAGTTATTGTTGATGACTATTCAAGATATACATGGACATTTTTCCTTGCTCACAAAGATGAAACTTTTAAAAAATTCATTTCATTTAGTAAGATGGTTCAAAATGAAAAAGGCTTTTGCATATCATCTATTAGAAGCGATCATGGAACTGAATTTGAAAATCATTTATTTGAGAAATATTGTGATAAACATGGAATTAATCATAATTTTTCAGTTCCTAGGACACCACAACAAAATGGGGTAGTAGAAAGGAAAAATAGGACTTTGCAAGAAATGACTAGAACTATGTTAAGTGAAAATAACTTGCCAAAGTACTTTTGGGCTGAAGCTGTTAATACATCTTGTTATGTGTTGAATAGAGTTTTGATTAGACCAATTTTGAAAAAGACCCCTTATGAGCTTTGGAAAGGAAGAAAACCAAATATCTCATATTTCAAAGCATTTGGTTGTAAGTGCTATATTTTAAATAACAAGAAGGATAATTTAAAGAAGTTTGATGCTAAATCCGATGAAGGAATCTTTCTTGGGTATTCAACAAAGAGTAAAGCCTATAGAGTGTTCAATAGAAAGACTTTGGTTATTGAGGAAACTATTCATGTATTGTTTGATGAGGCTAACCCTTCTATTAGAAAGAAAAATGCTTGTGATGATAATGATGAACAGGTTTTTGAAAAAGAAAATATAATATCAAGTCAAGAAATGGAACAAGTTGATGACAAAGATGAGGAAACTCAAGGAGAAACTACAATAGATGTCCATGATGCCAATGAAGATCAAATTAATGAAGAAATGCCAAATTTGGAAGATTTACAAGTAAATGAGCCCCAACATGAAGATTTACCTAAAGATTGGAGATTCCATAGAAACCATCCTCAAGAAGACATTATTGATGATCCATCTCAGAGGATGATGACTAGAGCACAATTGAAAAGATATTTTGGTAATGTTGCTTTTGTTTCACAAATTGAACCTAAATGTTTTGAAGATGCTCAAAATGATGAATGTTGGATTCTTGCTATGCAAGAAGAACTAAATCAATTTGAGAGAAATAAAGTTTGGAATTTAGTACCTAGACCAAAAGATCATTCAATTATTGGTACTAAATGGGTCTTTAGAAACAAAATGGATGAAAAAGGCAATGTTGTTAGGAACAAAGCTAGACTAGTGGCTCAAGGCTACAATCAAGAGGAAGGTATTGATTTTGATGAAACCTTTGCTCCGGTTGCTAGAATTGAAGCTATTAGAATGTTGTGTGCCTTTGCATGTTTCAAAGATTTTATGCTTTATCAAATGGATGTCAAGAGTGCATTTTTAAATGGTTATATTGATGAGGAAGTGTATGTTGCACAACCTGTGCTTTGAAAATCATGAGTATCCAAATCATGTTTATAAACTTACTAAAGCCTTATATGGTTTAAAGCAAGCTCCTAGAGCATGGTATGAAAGGCTTAGTAAATTCCTTTTACAAAATGATTTTCAAAGAGGCAAAGTGGATACAACACTTTTTGTTAAGAAGCATCATAATGATATGCTCATTGTGCAAATTTATGTTGATGATATAATTTTGGTGCTATTAACGAATCTCTTTGCAAGAAATTTTCTAAGATTATGCAGAATGAATTTGAAATGAGCATGATGGGTGAGCTCACATTCTTCCTTGGACTTCAAATTAAACAAATGAAAGATGGCATCTTCATAAATCAATCAAAGTACATCAAGGATATGCTAAAGAAATTTAAGATGGAAAATTTGAAGAGCATGGGCACTCCTATGAGTTCAACAATTAAAATGGACAGTGATGAAAAAGGTAAAGAAGTAGATACCAAGCTTTATAGAGGTATGATTGGCTCTCTTTTGTATCTTACTGCATCTAGGCCAGATATACACTTTAGTGTTTGCTTGTGTGCAAGATTTCAATCATGTCCAAAAGAATCTCATCTAAGTGCAGTTAAAAGAATTTTTAGATATCTCATAGGGTCACAATCAATTGGTTTATGGTATCCAAAGTGCGAATCATTCAATCTTGTTGGCTATAGTGACTCGATTTTCTTTGGAAGTAGATCGACAGAAAAAGTACCTCGTACTTGTCAATTTCTTGGTCATGCACTAGTTTCTTGTAAGAAGAAACAAACTTCGTAGCTTTATCTACAGCTGAGGCAGAATATATAGCTGCTGGTAGTTGTGTTGCTCAAATTTTATGGATGAAACAACAATTGGAAGATTTTGGTCTAAAATATAATCTTGTTCCAATTAGGTGTGACAACACTAGTGCCATAAACTTGGTCAAAAATCCAGTCCAACATTCAAGAACTAAACATATTGAGATCAGACATCACTTTATTAGAGATCATGTTCAAAATGGAAATATCAAGATTGAGTTTGTTACCTCTGAAAATCAACTTGCTGACATTTTTACAAAGCCTCTTAATGAAGAAACCTTTTGTAGAATTAGAAGGGAAATTGGTATGTGTGAATCACTTGCTTGAAATCTAAATCATAATGATATCATGTATCTACATTTTATTGAATGTGTAATTGATCTGCTGTGATATTAGTTTGCTGAAAAATCTTTAAAGAATATTAGCTAACTTGTTTGTGTACTTGTGAAATTAGTTTACTAAGTTGTATGCTAATATTGCGTGACTAAAATTAGTTTGCTATATCGTGTACTGTTCAAATCTCAAACCAAAACATGATTATGGCTGAAATTTTCTGCGTGTCCAGTTATGCATTTATCTTTTCACATTTGATATTACATTCTCAATGCTGTGTCAGACATGTAAAAATATTTATTTGTGCATATAAAGATAAATAGACTTGTTTAAAATAAAAAAAAAAAGAAGAAAACAGGTTCAGAGAAAGTACACTGGAATAGAAAAGCGCGGGACTCAAGAGAACTTAAAATCCTCTGCCACACGAAACCGTCACCCTCTCTCTCCTCTGCTTCGGTTCACGAAACCTCCAAAATAAACCCATTTTCTTTCCGGCAAAATATATCCAAACCCATCAGACCTCTCGTCTCTCCTTTCCTCTCCACTCTTACATACCGAAAAACCAGTACTCAATTTCACATTTTTTTTTTTTCGTCAATGGCTCATGCTAAATGAAAATCTCCAGTTGCTGCGACTGCTTCCTCATCCTCATTAGCCTCCGACGATATCCCTGTCACTGCATTACGAAAGAAATTGAAAGGGAAGAAAAATTTACCTGAATCGAAATTAACAAGTGGGTCTTCCGACCCATCCAAGGTCGAACCCATCAGAACGACGAGAAAAGAAAAAGAAGCGGCAAATGCGAAAGAGTGATACCCAACGCAAAAATGGGGCTGCCCAATCTTTGGGCTCAGTGGATAAAGCACTATTAGATTGAAAATTTATCAAATGGGAGTACTTCTATCAGGTAAACTTTCAATTCAAAGAGATTTTTGAGTTTCAAGGATGGATGGCTGTTTGTGAATGTACAAATGATTTTGAATAACAGTTTATATGATGTATCTGTTGAACTAATAGCTACGGCTTTGAAATTGCCCAATGATGGAAATAAAATTTCCACCCATAAGGATGTTGCTAGGATGGCAGGCTTTAATTTGGTTAAGTTTGAAAAAGGTGCTTAGAGCAATTTACTATGGTTATTTGAGTCACTTGGATATGTGTATCATGTGGCACATTGTGAGTAAAGTTAGGTTAAATTTAGCCTACTTAATTTTCAAAAACATGTGCAAGGCCTATGGAATTGGTAAACTGCCCTATGCACACTTGTTGACTGCTGTGTTTAAAGAGCTAGAGGTGAATGTCACTAAGGAAAGCTCTAGGGCTGACTTGATAGTGCTTAGAGAAATCCATTCAGACACTGATGGGAGAAAGACCAGATTTGAAAAGGGTAGTTCTTTCACTGCTAAAGTTGATTCTGGCTCTGGTAATGAAGTTTTGAATGAAATTCAAGGGCTAAGAGCTGCTGTTAATGACCATTTTAGCTCAACAACTCAATCTCTTGATATTCTCAGAAAATTTGTAGATGTTGTTGACTATAAAGTGAGTCACCTACTCACTCAAAATGAGGAGTTAAAGAAGTTGATAATGGACCTTCAGCAGGCCAAGGAAATTGCAGCTCCAACTAAAGTTGAGGTTGGCACTCAGGTTTCTCGATAGGAGAAAGCAACAAAGTTGAAGAGTCTCGATATAGCATGTGAAAGTGGTAAACTTGAACTTGAACTCGTAGTGGATGCCCGATGCAAGCTAGTGACCATGATGCACCTAAGATTGATCCTACGGTGATGTACCCACCGCACTTGATGATCCCAAGGTTGTAGAAGTGCAAGTGAGTTACCCAAGGAAAGTGAAAAGGTTGAACCCATTGAGCTCTTTGCTCCACTAGTTGAACCTCCTCTGCTCCACTAGTTGAGCTGCGCTCCTACGACCAGAACCTTCCCTTAAAGACCACCAAGCTGCTCAAACTCATTTATCTGCACTGCTGTCCTGCAACTAAGAAAGGTACGAAAGGTACAAGTCAACCGTATCAAATCCGTGCAGGACCCTTTGCTCTTCAACCCTTACGAAGATGATGAGGCCGAGAAAAATGATGAAGTGGCTGACCAAGCACCTCGGCTCTGTTATTAAACCGCCTAGGAAGAAAATGGTGCCTTCAAAATCCACTCGCAGAGTATGAGACTTAAATAGCATCTCATCCGAATTTTTAGTTTACTGATTGCATTTTTAGCTTACTAGTCTGTGTGCTACTTTTGGTTTTTAGTTTGCTCTGTCTACCTTCTGCATTTCCATTTTGGCTAACATGATTCTTTTTGGGTATTTTCTCTGTTTCCTTTTTGATTGATGACAAAAGGGGAGAATGGTTGGAGATGTGAATATGTGTTGATGAACATGAGACTATGGAAATGTGTTGATATACTTGTGAAGTGTGATGATATGTGAATATGTGTTGATGTTTGTGAGATATATATATGTGATGATACTTGTGTTGCTGGATATATGCTTATACTTGTGAGTGATACTTGTGAAGTGTGACTATGTTTGATAGCATAATTTCAGGGGGAGCTTATGTACGAAAATGGATTTCTTGGATATTGTGTGCATATATTTAGGGAGCTTTTGGTATACTATACTTGGACTTACATACTCACATAAATTTTCACACACTTTTATTTTTTACTGTTGATTCAGTTGAGTTTTGTCATCATCAAAAAGGGGGAGATTGTTGACCCCGTGTAGCTCAAAATGAGCATTGATTTTGATGATAACAAAACTCAAAGAGAATCTATCTAACTTAACCTTTAAGTGATGTGTAGATTCTTTGTCTTATGCATAAAGAACCTTTGAAGTTGCATCTAAGAAGAAAAGATACTCAAAGGCATTCCAAGACAAATCCAAAATGAGAAAAAGACTATGGAAGCCAAGACTCAAAGAAAAGGTATGAAGAGTATAGTGTTAGAGTCTTAGGCCTTTTTGTGAAAAAGAATGGATGAGAATTTAGTCATATGGAGCTCAAAAATGAAATTTTATTTTCTGATTATTTTTTTCTCATCATGACCTTGGATACTACCATTGAAATATTTTTTAAGGTCTAAATCATTTGACATTGCAAGTTGAGACATGCAGCTGTTGACTTAGTTTCCTAACTGGTTTGCTAAAATTTTCGGTTTGCTAATATGTTTGCTAAAAACATTAGTTTGCTAACCAGTTTGCTGACTGCTCCTAAAATTTTATTAGTTTGCTTGCTCAACCGCACAAAAGGACAAAATAACGCCATTTTGTCTTGGGCAGTGTGTATAACGTTCCAAAAGGGTTTCAAACGGTCTAAAATAATTTGGGACTATATATACACCTTCTCTACTTCATTTACAATTTAATGAAAGCCTACATTTGAACTCCAACATTGATTTTTCATTTATTGCTTTCATTCAAGAGCATTTAAGATTTTGAGCTTCCATTGGCAAATCAACTCATCTCTTCTTTATAGTTTGATTTGTATTGAGTAAGAGTGAGTATTGAAATATTGAATTGCATTCAAGAGAGGTTGTACAAGCACCTATTGAAGCTTGGAAGTGTAAGTGCTTGTGATAGCACTTGTGGAGGTTTCAAGCTACCTTGGTGTAAAAGCTTGGTGTTGAGAAATTGTAAAGGGCTTTTGGTCTCTTGCCTTCAAAAGAGCAAATAGTGGAGAAAAGACTCAAAGAGGGTTCTTTGAGAGAGTGGATGTAGGCTAGCTAAGCCGAACCACTATAAAATCCTTGTGTTTGATTTCTCTAACCTTTACCTCTTTACTTTTATGCAATTTAAATTTCTTTTCTCATATACATGATAGTGAATGTTGGTTAAATAGATTGAGTTGATAAATTTGTGGACATATTGAGAGACTTGAGAAAATTAGTTGATAAATGCTTTATTAGAGATTGCCATATACATTGATTGAGAATTGAATTGCAACATAGAAACACATTGTTGAAGCACATATTACTTTCTCGTTATATAGAAGAATCACATAGTTGAACAAAGCCACAATTTTTCATTAGGCTATAAGCAAGGGCCGAAAAATTGTTAAAGTCCAATTCACCCCCCTCTTGGACTATTTTGGGACAACAAAAGTAAAGGATAATTTCATCAGTTTTTTAACTTAAAAACATGTTATAGCATGTTAGTGATTTTTGTTAAACAAAATTAAAGTTCAAAAATTTGTGAGTAACAAATTAGAGTTAAGAGATGAAAGTAAAATACAGAATAAAGTTTAGGGGCAGATTATAAAAATTATGCACAAAAGTACTTACAAAATTAAATAGGATTAATATGCATTTAGCCTTTGAAAAAGATAAATTTAGGAACCGATTATAAAAATTACTCATAAAAGTACTTACAAAATTAAGCATGGTCAATATGCATTTAGCCTTTAAAAGAAAAAACAAAAGAAATTTACTATTTAGTTCTTAGGTTTTATCACTAATAATTATTTACTTTATGTATTTTGGAAATTAAACGAGTTAGTCGCTAATTTTTACTTTCATCAAAATTAGACATCCTCCATCTAAGATTCCATTAATTAATAGCAAAATGAATAAAATACTCTTTATTTAATTAGATTAATAATTGGAGAAATAAATTCAAAATTCTCATCTCTCTTCTTCCATAGTTTCTCCCTCTTTGTCACTTTCTGTTTTACAGAAGAATCTAAGAACAAATTCTAATAACAGTAAAATCAAGAAATTAGAAAATCTGACTAACTTTAAACAATTCCAACAATTTTTTTTTAATCAATTAATACTTATTTCAGAGAATCCGTATGCAGGTAAGAGAAAAATATTGTGTAATTGCCTTGAAACATGCACGATGTAATTCATAAATCTTAATCTGAAGAAGCATACGAATTTCTCCCACAATGCTCACATGAAAAACCAGCTGGGGAAGCCTTTCTTGGTTTGGCTTTCCGCATGTTTGGTAAATCAAGTTTCAGAACTTCACACAGCGCCTTTGAGCCTTCTTGCAGCTTATTCAAACTAACAGACCCATCAAATTCAACAATTACAACAGCAAGAAGAAGAACAAAAACTCAACAGATCCAATAATTAGATTAAATTTAGTGAACCCAACAAATTCAACAATTACAGGAAATTCAAAGAAGAAAGGAAAATACCCAATAATTACAGGAAATTCAAAGAACAAATACCCAACAAATTCAAAGAAGAAAGGAGAGTAAGTGCTGGTGGCCTACACTGAAAATCCAATCAGGAAGATTTCAGAAGCCACTGTAAGGAAAACCCTCAAAACCTCACGAGTCATGGATGGTGAAGCATGGAAGGATAATTACTATATGTTTACTTTCTTTGCTCTCAATGATATTTTTGCCGAGATTAGTTCATCATCAATCAATATGCGTTATGAATGATATAACTCACATATATTTATATCTTAAATTTAAATAAAATTTTTATATAATTTTAATTTTAATTTCAAGGAGTTTGTAGATTTAAATTCAAAGCTATAAAAAAATTGCATAAAAAAAAAGACTACAAAAATTACTATTAATGAGTGGGGGGTGGCTTTTATTTGTGGGACTAATAAACTTGCGTCATTTTATTTTGGGTTTCTAATTTGCATGGCAGCCAACAAGTAGGGCCTGTAGCATCTAACGAGACTAATGATCACTTTAGCCTGCACACAAGTACTAGAGATTATCAGCATTTTGGTTTTGGCAATGGGCTAAACTTTTCTTTTGCAATGAAAATCTAATAAATTAATTAAAAAAAAAAAAGGCTTCCGGATTCAGAAGTAGAAAGGGATGTGTGTGTCTCTGCTGCCGAAATTGAACCAACTTGGAACAAGTCAGTCACGCTCCACGAAGAACAGTGCATTATCGCCTAACTTTTTCCTATTTTCTAAATTTCACGATGAATATTAATAAAAAAGGTTGGAGTCTAACCATGGAAATTAAATATATATATATATATATATGTTTGTATGTGTGTGTGAAAAGAGAATCAGTAGCTAGGCGTCAAATCAAAACGCTAATCATTATTAGCAAACATTTGAGTACTTTTTTTTTTAAGAGCACTTGATGAGTTTTATCATTTGATGCGACTGTTCTAGAAAGTACAATTATTCATTCTAGCCTTTCTGGTTTCCACCCTGTGAAAGAGAGAAACTGAGTAATTAAATTATTATTATTATTATTATTATTATTATGGTTCCTCACTTGCTTCTATAAGCAATCAGCGAATTTTGATAGGGATTACACAGTTTCTAAACCTTAAATCATCCGTTTCGAATTTTTTTTTTTAATTTTAATATTATGCAAGACGAAAAAAAGCTCACTCTAGATCTCTGTAACTTATTTGTGTAATAATATATTATTATTTTTTATTAAAAAAATAATTTATTATATATAAATATTATAATTTAAAAAATATAAATATATTATTAAAATTATGTTTAAAAACTTATATTTTAACTTATATATTATTTTTAATAAATAAATTTATATTATATAATAATAATAGAAAAAAAGAGTTCTTGCAAGCGCTCTGCTCCCTAACGAAAAAGTCTTTGTCTCGATCTCGAACTCGTGTGGGAAAGCAATCTCCACCTCTAACCCACCTCTTGCATTTCCTAAATTTTTTAGATTAACTATTCTAGAATTCAATTTAACTGTTGTGATGTCAAACCGAGTTAACCTTATATCTCTAATTCTTGTTGTGATGTTGTTTATGCTAAGGGATTTTATTACCCATATGTATCTTTTCAATGTTATGAGATACCCAAGGCAAACAGCCTTTTGTTCTCTCTAGTTAGTCTCTTCCCTTCTTGATTTTATCTTGACTATCCTCTTGCTTTCACTTCTTTTCCTCTCAATGTCCTCTTAAATATGTATCAATGAGACCATCAATGTTTCCTATCAAATGGATGATAATTTTTCGTTTGAATTTGTTGTCCTAAGCCTTGTCAAAAAACTTTTTTTTTTTTGATAAGCTAAATTTTTTATTAAATAAAAAAAAATAAAGAGAAGGAAAACCTAGCTACAGGAGATCTGGGACCAACAGGTCCACCCAATTACACCCACCTGAACCTTGGCTTAGTTCTTTTCAAAGCATGAAACAAGCAATCAAGATGCAACGTAAACTATTCTTTATTTTGAGAAATAAAAACAAAGAATATCTGAGAGAAACAAGATCACATCTCACTAACTAGGCAAAAAAACTTTATTTAATCATCAAACTTATGCATTTAATTAAACCAAAAACTCATTCAGCACATCAGCATGCATGATACCCAACATTCAATAATCAACTAACAGGTAAAATTGTTGGAATTTAATTAGAAGTTCCAAGTGAAGATAGATTCAAGCATATAGGATTTATAGTGATTCAGTGCACCAACATCCAAACCTCAAAGATCAATTTTAAAAGTTCTTATCCACTCTTTATCTAGGCAAGAGTCAAGTCAGGTACAACCTTAGATCCTTCTAAGTCTCCACAAATTTCACTTAGTGCTTAGAGAACAAATTATAAGAAATTTCCCCAATCCCTTGCCACAAGTTTCAATCTTGGTGCTCGTTAACTATCAAAATTTATAATTTATTCCTTTTTGTTCTGAAAATCTCTCCAAGCTCTTACTTATGTTGAAATTTCCAATAAAAATGAGAAAGAAGCTTTTCCCAAAGATAGAGCAATATAGGGCTTTCCAAGATGAAAGTTTTTCCAAGATAGAACAATTTTGCTACTCCAAGATGATAGTTTGATCTTTCTAGATCCTTGGTCGCTTATCACTTGAAGAGCAACTTACAATTAATTTTATGTAAACTTTGCATAATTATATTTTTTTTTCGTCTCATAAAGATATACTCACTTTCCTTTTTCATTTTTTCTAAATTATAAGTTACTTTCTATTTTGAAATTATTATTTATTTATTAGTTTATTAGTATATCCTATTTAATGTTCATTGAAAAAATAAAATTCATTAATTTTAAGAAAAAATTAATAACATTCGTTATTTAATTTTTAATAGAGCAACATAAGTGAAGGATATATTAGAAAAAGACTAAATAAAATTTAATACTTTAATCATATTAACTATATTTTCTCAAATTATATATATATAAAAAAATATTTTTATGAAACAGCGAGAATAAATTAATTCTATCAAGTTGTATTATCATTAAAATTAAGCTTATTTAAGCTTTTATTGATTTTTTTTAGCGCAAGATTCGAAACTAATTAACCTTCTACATACGCCTAGTAATAAGCTCAATAATTAGATTTTGTTAAATTATTTTGAAAAGTGAGGTCCAATATTAAAATGAGTTGGAATGTTATAAATAACTTTTGTTACTGTAGTAATTTTTGTGCATTAAATGCAATCAACAAAATTCTGATCTCACTGTGAATGGTTTGTTTTTGAATGAACCATGAGCTTTGGTGCATGATACCACCTTAGCTCAATAAAAATAAATAAATAATCAAGTGTATTTTTGTGAATGCTAATTATAATAATTAATACTTTTCTTCTTATAAATTCAAAAAATTGTAATAAAATAATTATTCATATAAGAATTAAAAATATAAAAAGTGGAGTTGAAGATGTCAATTATAAAACATCAAATCATTCAGTTGGGCTCTGAGCTTTTAATTTGAGAGGTTCCAAAGTTCTCCCCCGCCCCACCAGTAGAAGCTTGCCAAGGCAGAGGGCGGTGGACAGTGGGTTTCTTTCATTCATAAATGCGTCAGAAATTATGTTCAATTATATAAGATTCTCTAATTCTACATTTGGAATTTTCCATTGATGAAGGGTTGATATTCCATCAGTAGAACAGCAATCTTGATTCTTGAATTACATGCAATGTGAATTCTAGCAATAGTTCTACCGCACAATTTCAAATTTCTTCTATTCTATCACTTAATCACCAAAAAACAAATACCTACATCTCAAGGAATTTAATGGTAGCTATACTATAATTAGCTCTCACACCTTCTCTGCAAGTTATTTCTCTCTGGTTCTTTTGCAAAGTCTGTGCATCTATCAAGCTTACCCAACACTGCATTCTTGAAATTTACAGCTTCAGGAACTTGTGAGCAGGACCTCTGCATTCTAACCCCACTTATACTATTTCTTGATGCCATCAACTCATTAAGTGACAGCCTTTTCTTTGGCCCAGGTTCAGGCCTCTGCTTTGGAGCACTATGTGACCTCACTTTAGCTTTGAAAGATTGTGTATTAGCCATATAATTAGGGCAATTACCATACTGCCTAAAGAAGTTATCTGCACATACGCTCTTAGCAGGTGTCACTGGAGCATTAGACCCTCCGGAACTGAGGAACCGAGGAGTGCTTTGTGCAGTGGAGAACCTACATTCATCACCAGTTAAGCCCCAGTCTGAATCTTGAAAATTCCGGGTATCGAGCATCGATAAACGGGGTGGAATTCTTGATGGGAGAGGAGAGGAGAGGGTTTGGTAAAATGGGTCATCGCTGAAATCTGAAACTGAGGTGTTAGATCTGCGAGATCTTGATTTTGGCCTGCAACCCCCTGTATCAACCTCCACTATCTTTGGAGTTTCGTCAATGGGATTCATTAACGTGGCGTCTAGTAATGTTGAAAGCCTTCTACTGTGGATTGAAGCTGTGTGTTCACTCCTTGTTTCATCATATCTCTCCTGCAAATAATCAAAGCATGGAATATTATGAACAGAGTGTGAATTAATATTAACCATATAAAGATATTCAATTTCTTGCTACAAAAGTTTTGGAATTTGAGCTCTTTTACCATGGATTTTCGAGCTCGAATTTCGAATCGGTTATCAGTTTTTGTGAGATTTCTGGCTCTGTAGGAACGGACGGTGGCTTGTGCTCTAATTAGAGCCTGCATACTGTGGAGCGTTGCAGTTGCTTGTTTTCTTACGATGTATCCTCTAACGTGGGCTTGCAACTTCACCAATCCTTTTAATGCTCGCAGTGCCTTTCTGGCCTGTTTAGAATCCAAAATCCAAGAAAAGAGAATTCCTTTTACTCGAATGTAAACAGAATTAAAAGCAGAGATGGATATGACATGCATTGTGTACTAGCTACTGAGCAAGTAAATTCTTTAAGAACATACCGACCAACCAAATTCCTGTTTAAAGAAGAAAGTTACAAGCTTTTGTTCAACAAAATTTCAGATTGTGAAAAACCAGGAAAACATACAAACCCCTAAAGCCCACTCACCAAATAGCCCCTGAAAATGGTTTGAATCCTGACAGCAGCCCACCTTTCCCGTCCACCACCAAACATGGTACCTCTGCCATGGCTAGTTAGCCTGACTACCGCCACCGCCGCCTGGGCTGCGGCAACAGCGGCATCAGCTGCCGCGGCTGTGGCCGCTGCAACTGCTATGGCGTGCTTGTTCTGTTCCTTCTCAGTGTCATTGTAGTATGACCTTAGCCAAGCAGCCTCAGCTGGAGAAATATTGGGTGGTATAGTAGCTGGATTGTGACAAAACCCGGTTGAGTCCCTCGCCGAGCTACACCGCTTATTGTCTCTCCGGTCACAATTGTCCTTATTGCCGTAGTTCTTTATCCCAAACAGGCCCTTTAGCCATCTTGTAGCTCTACCCATTAGTTTGTTTTTGCTCTGCTTGCTAGAAAACTAGAAAGTGGTGGTAGAGACTAGGGAGAGTGAGAACGCGAGAGAAACCAGGAAATGTTAAACGTTACAAAAAGAAAATGACCCATTTGCACAAAAGAAAAGAAAGAGGCTGTTAGAGCTCTCAATAGCTTACAATCTTAGGTGGTGATGATTCACTTTTAAGAATTATAATAAAAGAGAACAAGCGGCAATGTTTGAAAAGATGCAAATCAAAAGGCCAATAAAAGGGCATAAAAATACTGTCAACTCCTCGTGAAGAAGTGCATTACATGACAAAACACACGCTGTTGGAAGATGCAGAGGTTATGGGAATATATTATATTATTTGACACAAAAAAAAAACTTAATTAATAAGGACTAAAATAATCAGAATTTGTGGGAAAGTAATCACAGAGAAAAGGGTAACTTGCTATGGTAGAATCAGATTCTTGTATATATATATATATATAGAGAGAAAGAGAGAGGAGGAAGAAAGATAAACAAAAAGCAGGGAAAAAGTGAAACACTTCAAATTTTCCATGCTCCAATGAGGAACTGAGGGACTGTGTCTGTATTTTCTTTCAAAATTTCAATTGAAAAAAAGAAAAAAGGAACACTCTCTGTCATAACATTTTTGGAGCGATGTGTCCGCAAAGAGAAAGATACCTTCGGGTCCTCAGGCTCTGACAACCTCGTGAAGCCTTACATTTTTATAATATCTTTGAAATAAAAGGGAAAAAAAAAAGGAAAGTCCCTCTTTTTAATATATTTTTTTCTCTCATCAAAATGAAATATTTAGTAAAGTACTAATTTTTCCTTCCCTAGCTCTCACCTAGCATATAATCAAAACAAAGTGTGCGAGTTGTGCATATTTACCCTCTAACTTTTAAAAAGTAAACAAATCATATGTCAATGTAACTTGCTTTTCTTGAGTTTCTTGTTCTTGCTCTTTATTACACTCGATAGCTATGGAGGAGGCAGCTAAAATGCCACTCTGCAACCCTTTATTTATTCTGTCTCTCTTTTTCCCTGTGTGTGTCTTTTTAGGGTTTTAAAAATATGTTTCAGTTGGTTTTGCAATATGGAAACTGCGATTTCACTGGGAATTCTTTTTCACTGTTTCCTTCTCTTTCCAATTGTTCTTCAATTATTTGTGCATTAACTCAACTCTCTTGTCATTTTTTTTTCACTGCGGGCTCCTTAGTTTGTCTGCAACTCTGTTGCCGCACACAGCTTAAAGATGAAAACAAAGTCTCCTCCACTTTGCTTGTACATTTTTAACCGGTCCTCATGCAGTCACTTCGTTATCAAAAAAAAAAAAAAAAAAACACTTTTCTTCATCTAAGCCATTATTCCAGTGAAGGGTTTACAGGGAAAAATTGTACTAAAGATGATGAGTATGATAAGAGATGTGAGTTTCTTAGCTGGCTAGCTTTGCCAAGAACAGCGTATCTGAGAGCAATTAAAGACAAATTCCAAATTGAGATCACCAAATTGCAGATAAGTTTTGAAAAATAGGTTCCGACGTTGCATCATCATGTACGAATCCACGAACCCTTCGGTCTCTCTTTTGGGATCTTCTTGCGCTGGCGGAGAAATTGCTTTCCAGTGATTTGTTAATTTTTGGAAACCATATCTTTTTGTTTTTCTTTTACGCTGGGTGAAGAATATTGTTGCACCATTTCAACTCTCTGGTGAATATCATTATTTTTTTTTCTACAGTCTAATAATTAGTAGAGTACATCGAATAATGAGGAGAAGAAATTGATATCTTCTAATATTTTAATTTTTAATATATTAAATGTGAACATATCTCTTACATATTTAATTTTTTTAAAAAAATTATAACAAATAATTAAAATGTTAATATTTTTATTAGTTTAATTGAATTAAAAATTTAATTTAATAAGTTTATATTTTAAAATTTTTAAAATTCATTTTTTATTAATCTAAATAAAAATTTAAATTGTATTTGAAACACATTACAAAAAATATTTAAATTTAAACATTGCGTCCATCACGTGAACTTTTGAATTCAAATCAGCATCTATCGTAGGTTAAACGTTTTTAAATAACGCTCGTCGTTAAAATATTAAATATATAATTAATAATTAGAAAAACTAAATTTGAAGTTTTTTATCTCTATATTTTAAAAGGTGAATGAATATGAACTACACCATCTAATTGATATAAAATGAAGCTGTATATTACATATCATGCTCTCTTTTTTCTCTAGAATTTCCATAGCAATAATTAAGAATATTATAATAGAAATTTATATTATTTTTCTTATGAATTGTTGAAATTTTTACCGATTGAATAAATTTGAATAATTTTGAAAATTTAATATCTATAATTTTAATTGATTTTGGATTGATATTATTAATCTAATAAATGTTTATAGATAAATAAATATTAAGATAGATTATTATTTATATAAAATGTGTATTTTTTTATGAAGTTGAAAGTGGAAAATAATTTAAATTAAATGGCATTGATTGATGAATGATTTTTCAAGTGAGTGTTTTTCTATTTATTTAATTATGATACATATTTAAATTAATATATTAATAAAAGTTTTGTATATAAAAAAAGGGTTTTTTTTTAAATTTTTTAGATTAGTTTGTTTGTGATTTATTATATTTTTTTTTTCTTAATTGTTTGATCACATTATTAAGGTAAGAGTAATGTTATTATTTTGAATATTTATTTTGCATCGTTGCACAATAATTGTTGCTTATTATAGTTACATTTATAGTAATATTTATTATTTATTATTTTATATAATTCACTGAAATGATTCACCATTAAACTAATTAATGTTAAATTATTGTGTGTTCTTGATACATGTGTACTTCACTCACAAAGATGTAAATTCTATTTTTCTGAAGTTAAGCATTAACAGCTTCTTTGTGACTATCAGATGCACTTATATAATTAAAGTATTTAATTTATAATTTTTTTATTTAAATTCGATCTACTATATATTAAATATATAAATATATGAAAAGATTAAGATTTTACATTGGTTTATAATAAGGGTAATGTTTTCCTTATATGGCCTTTGGTACTCCTCTCCTTTGAGTTAGCTTTTAACAGTGAGTTAGGTCATTTTCTTAAAATGGTAGCAGAGTCTTTCCGATTAATGTTTGGGCCTATTATAAGTATTTTACCCTTCAAATATTCTATATTGGGTATGATAAGGGTGTGTTAAAATTTTACATTGATTTGAGATAATAGTAATGTGCTCTTTATATGGCCTTGAACATTTCTACCCTTTTGAATTAGTTTTTGAAGTGAATTAGGTTAGATCAATTTTTTTTTAAAAAAATACATATTTAATAGATAAATTTTATCTAAATATCTTATATTTTAAAAATATGGTTGATAAGGTTAGACAACCATTTAATTTATAGAAATGGATTCAAAGGGTACTATCTATAATGATGGTGAAATGGAGCCAGCCAATTTCTATGGCAAAATAAGAATATCGTATTCCTATGTAACTTTGAAATTGATAAATAATTAACGATTAGAAAAGAATATAGCTCAACAAGTGCAATACTAGAAGGGGAAAAAAGTGTAAGAAATTAAATATATATACCTAATGCTTGCCTATAATTTCCTAGAAAGAGAGGCAGAAGGTTGTTTGCCCAACCCAGTGCATTCATAATATGACCTGCAAAAAGGTCCAGTTCTGAGAAGTTAATTAAGAGACCAAATGGGAGATGGCCTGTCAATTACAGAACACACTAGTAAGTAATTATTTAGGACAGCTACCTCCCCATATAGAGGCCTAGACTTATTGCTCAACTTGTCAGTTCTCTATTCCATTTATGCTTAAGTCACTGTACCTCCAGTTGCATCTATTGGCTGTCACCCCTGCTTAATCTAAAGCCGCCCAGGAGGAAATTAAAGGCTTAAATTAAAAATAATAATAAAAATTTCAGAGTGCCCTTTAAAAATTATCAAAATACTATCAACGTGCTTTAGCCTAATAGTATTGGATTATGTCCATTATGAGGTCACGAGTATGAGTTCCTATTGAAGTTAATTATAAAAAAATATTCAAATACTAAATAATAATAATAATAATAATAATAATAATAATAATAATAAAATTTATTATCCCTACACTCCATGCATTTGATATATGATAGGTGGTGGAGTTATTGGCAGAAGAAGAGCTTATTTATTATCGTTATTATACATCCCCTTCACTAATCACTCCTAAATCTGGTGATTTCGCTGCAATCTCTCCGCCATTCTTCATCATTTGTGGCAGCTGTGTCGCCATCTTCAACAGCTACCGCTTCACCCGGGAGCTTGTCGGTATGCATTGTCCTTGACATTACCAAACTAACTGAGCTCAACAAAAGCATGCAAATGCCAAAAAGATCAATCCCTTATTTAGATTCATTCTTTAACAATTGTCAATTCCTGTGCTTTCTTCCTTTTCTTCTTCTTTCTGGGATCGTGTTCAAAAAATTAATTAACACATATTTATAAAGGACTCTGATCGAAGATATTGAGGTGCTTTAGGCCTGATTTTTTAGTTGGTTAATCTTAATCCTGTGATAATATCCATGAAAACTTGTGTTAGCAATTAAGTACACTCAATTTAGGGTATTAGTCATTAGGTGATTTTATGACCATGAAAATTAGTAATATATTTTAGGAGTATTGAAAAATAATACTCTCACGAAAATAAAATTTTATTTTTTTTATAAATTAAAAAAATTAAATTTCATATATTATAAAAAATAATAATAAATAACAAGGCGGCTTGGGATCATTATTTATCACATCGTGTGTGTGTGTATATATATATTTATTTATTTATTTACACATATATACTGCATCTTCTTTAAACTTACCTTAATTTTAATATTATATGGGGCCGAAATGATTAGAATTTCTTCTTGTGCTCGAATTCCTATAATTCTAGCATAATAATATATTATTATTTTTTATTAAAAATAATTTATTTATATATATTTATACATTTAAATATGATAATTTTAATAAAAAAAAACTTTAAATATATTATTAAAATTACATTTCAGACTTATATTTTTATCTGTAATTTATTTTTTAATAAATAAATTTATATTATATAATAATAAATTAAAAAAATTTAAAAAAAGAAAACGAAAAATCCTCACAAGGAAACTCGTCCCATTCCGCTTCTCGGTGATAAAATTCTCGCCCCGATCTCAAACTTTTAGAGGACAAGAATAGGAGTAACGATTCTCACTCCAGCCGCCTCGTTTTCATTCCCAATAACAGTGCCTAATCTCATAAATTATGGAGTTTGGGTTGCTCTAGTAAAACAAGTGAGATAAACAGTGATGCAGCTGTTAGCTAATTACCAACCATCTTGGGTGCTTTCATTATGGGGCATGGTGGGTGAACAAAAAGGTAAAATGCCTTCCGTAGAAGTTATGCTTTTTTCAAAGATGTTGGGTTGCTCGCAATGGAGAGTTGAGCTGACATGTTTTGTAGTTAGTGGAGTTATAATTATATTTCGAGGAAATTATAATTTATTAAGCATTTGTCAAATAAAATTTTGAGGTCAAATTTATGAGAAAAGTACAGTTAGCAAACAAAGAGATAAATTATAACTTAATATTTGAAGTTTAATAAATTTATATATTAATCTTTACATTTTCAAAATTTATATATTTAGTCTTTAATATTTAAATAAGTTTATATATTAGTCCTTTTGTCTAATTTTTCATTCATTAATTATATCAAAAATATTAAAATAATATTATAAATTTATAATATATATAGTTTTAATCATAATATTATCATTTTATTTTCTAGGTATATTATATATTTGAACTAAAAAAGCTAATTGAAAATTTTATTATTATATTATAGTATTTTATAATTAAAAAATAAAAAAATGGATATTTTAATAAGAATAAATATGTAGATTTATTAAAATATTAACAAGTAAATAAATGATATTTTAAAATATTAGGATTAATATATGTAGATTTTAATAAAATTTAAGAATTAAATTATAATTTACTCTAATGATATTTAGATAATTTTTCTCTCTCTTTACTGTGTAGTACGTAACTTTGATTTATTTTTTTATCAAAAGGTTAATCTCATGATCTACTTAAAAAATGTGAAAATCATTTGGTAATTTTTTTTATAATTTCTCCTATTAGATGGTTTTAATTTTTTATTATTAAATTAAATTCAATCAAAATATCTCCCCTCCCCTCTCCTCTTTTACTTTTTCCTCCATATCTCTTCCTTGGGCAATCATTGGTGACTTTCTCACTGGTGACTGCCCAGATCATTTTCTTTATTTATTATATTATTTTTTTGTTATTTTTTTAATAAACTCTTAAATCTGTATTTATTTAAAACATATCTACATTTCTTTATTTAAAATTGTGTTGATTAAGAACATATTTAAAATTTTCTTTCCAATATTAAGATCTTGTTTTCTCTATAATGAGATTTTGTTTTCTCTTTTAATGGGTTTTATTTTATTTTTACAGTATTTGAATAGGCTTTTTGGTGATTTAAAATATAATGTGAATTATTTTTTTTTTTTGTTAGAGACCTTAAATTTTTATATATGAATAATGATCTTTTATCAATAAAATTTAATAATGTAACTTGTTTTTTCATTGACGTTTGATGGTTTAATATCTTCAGCAGGTTACAGGGGAGCAAGTTCTCAAAAGGATAGTAAAGGAGAAGGTTTATTTGGTAGTTTAAAAAAGACTTATTATTATCTAAAAAATTATTCTACTCTACTTATATCATCTTTAGACATAAAATTTTAATAGTCTATATTTGTACTTTTTTTAATGAAAAAATTATATTGCACTTATCCTATGATTTTTATTAATGAATTGTTCTATAAAAAAAATAATTAAAATATTAGATAAATTTTAATTTATTTAAATATGATAACTTAATAATTTATTTTAATCAAATAGTAGGGTGTGTGATTTCGGTTTCGTTTGGATCTGCTTAAGAGTTAGAATCGAATCAAAATTAGTATGGTTTCAATTCAATTCTTCGTTATTTTGGTTTAAGTTCGATATGATTCTCAGTTATTCGATTTCGATTCGATTTTCAATTATTCGATTTCAATTCAATTCTCTGTTCTTGAAACTATTTTATGTAATTATTTTTTTAAAAGTCATACTTAATTAATATTTAAGTTTTGAATTGAGTTATTAATACATAATATATCATATAATATATTTTTAAGTTATTTTTAAATTATATAAATTATATGTTATAGTGTGTGCATAATTTAGAATTAAGTATATTATATAAATATATTACATGGTATACATTTTAACTGTTGTAGGGGAAATGGCGTATCTTCCACCTCTCCTCCCTACGCCTTCTTCCTCTATAGTTCAAACTATTTTCTTCGAGAACTTTCCCCAAACTGGGATTCAAAATCATTGAGGCACCTTTTCACTAAGTCATGGCACGATTCTAGATGTGTTAATACCTGCCAAACTCACTCGTTGCAACAGAAGATTTGGATTTATTCGGTTAAGGGATCCAAGTTGCTCGCATGCTTTCTTAAAGTATCTTAATGGTCTTTGGATTGGGTTGTATAAGTTGAGGGCTTCTTTAGCTCTATATCCACAGAATGAAAATGCAAACGAAGGAGAAGTGCGAAGCCAGCCCTGCAGATCTGCAATTAGACGTGGGAAGCAAGAGCAGACTCAAGAAACTGTGAAGTCTGTAGAAAGCAACACTGAGTTCGATATATGTACTGGTAGTCCGCGAAAGACCTACACTCATGGAGGTAGTTTCATTCCTTCTGATGAAAATCAAGATTGGCTATGTCGAAGCACCGTGATGATTGTACGCATGCCAAACTTAGTTTGGTCCATTCAGAAGTTGTTTCAGACTAAGGGATTGTTTTAAATTTCATCAACAACTATGGGGGTGGGGGGGGGGGTGGGGTCTCTTTTTCTCGAACAAGGATGAAATGCACAACTTTATCGACAAGGAGGATGATTGGTTGTTTCAATGGTTCTCTTCAATCAAACCTTGGCAGGAAAAGTTCACACCAACAAACAGATTTGTGTGGCTCCGCTGCCATGGCATCCGCCTAAATCTTTAGTACTTAGAGTTCTTTGCATGGTTAAGTTCCTTTTTTGGTCATTTTATATCATTGCTCTCCAAAAAGCTTAAACTGGATGCTGCAAATATTTTTATCTCCACTTCCTCATTGGAATTTATTCACAAAATTTTGGCTGTTGATATTGGTAATGTCAAATATCATATTACTGTTATGGAGGATGTAGGCAATGAACCGATCCTGTTTGAAAAGTGCCACTTTGTTGCTTCTGCAAATTATTTGCCTTCTTCCTTCACCCCTGTTCAGGATTCCAAGAATGGGTGCTCAGTTTCTTCTCCTGGAGAGGGCTCGCCCTATGGTTTGGAGACCCAAAGCAGACCAATTGATTTATCAAGAGACAAAGACTCTGGTTCCAACTCTACTGGCAATCATTTTAAGAATCACGATGATCAAATAACATCTTTTGTACGAAGTCCAAAATGTTCTTCACAACAGGAAAGCGTGGTGATGAGAAGTTGGGCACATCTGATCCATTGGCTGCGCCTCTTTTTCAAGAGGTTAATAATCCCTCAAATGGGCCACACCCGCCTATCAACTTGGAGGATTTCGAAGCTGATCATTGCAACACGGCTGTGATGTTCTACTCCACTAAGTCACGTGCTTCCTCTAATCTTGGTAATCATATCCCCTGCTTTTTCTTTATCTAATAGCCCAGCTTATGAGCATGAATTGCCCACATACTTCTTGCGTAAAAACGAGGAAGATCTGCCCATTTCTCCCACCATCCTCAAAGTGGGCAGGCTCTCGAAACAACGAGGAAGGCCTAATGCGATAATGGATCTCTATAACTTGTACCCAAAGTTGGCTTCAAGAGGAAAGAAAAAAAAAACAGCAGCTTAGAGGATTTTCTTCTGTGACTCATGCTGAGATAGAGCGAAATAACTCTAGGTACCATGATCAATTGGAACTTCAGCTGGAGCTTTCCCCACCTTCCTTTGGATTATGAGAACGATGCAATGATAGTTTAGGTTGACTTTGATGATGAGTATGAAATTGCACGCGACATGTACTCTGGAAGATCGCAAAGCGAGTGGAAATACAAATAGAGGGATGAGAAAGGCTCGGGTATATGGAAATTATATTAATGGTGGATTTTTGTACAGCTGTAGTCAGAGTAATTATGGAAGAGACAAGTATTGAAACAAAATTTGAGGAAGGTTTAGATTTCAGGCCTTCAAGACTTCAACAAGCTTTCAATAATATGTTCTTGCACTCTGGTATGGGTTCTGGGTGAAGGTGTGATTCTGTGATTGCTTAGGTACTTGTCTGAGTCTTCAATTCAAGGTGATTCACGTGTGGGAATCTGTTGGCCTTAGCTTAGCTTTTGGTGTTGTCTCTTTCTGTGGCTCTTGTTGCAAGCAGCTGATGTTTTTGCGGTGGCATGGTGCTTATGGGAGACCTTATGTTCAGGGTTTAGTTTGAGAAGTCCATGTTAAGCTTTTCCTATCTTTATTTTAATAAAAAATTTTATCATTCAAAAAAAAATTATAACATATAATTATAATTCCGAATTAATATATATAATATAATTATATATTTATAATTAAAAATTATAAAATAATTTAATATATTTATAATTAAAATTATTAAAAAATATAAAAAATATAATATAATATTATGTTATATTTAATTCATAATCATATCAAAATAATTCCGATTCGGTATAGGTCGGGACCCGAGAACTATGCACACACATATATATTTATATAACGCCAAAATAAAGCATTCAAATATTACGCATACATTACACTTTTTTTATTTCTCTCTCTAAAATTTCCATAGCAGTAACTAAGAATATGATAATGGAAATTTATATTATTTTCCTTATAAATTGATAAAAAATTTTACTGATTGAATAAATGTGAATAATTTTGAAAATAATGGCTATAATAATTTTAAGTGATCTATATATTATTGGATTCATATTATTAATCTAATAAGTTTTAGAGTATGTATGGATAAATAAATATTAAGATTGATTTTTACTTATATAAAATATGTATTTTTTTTATAAACTTGAAAGTTGAAAATGATTTAAATTAAATGGCATTGATTGATGTGTTAAAATTTTAAATAAAATGATTATTTTTTAAGTGTGCATTTTTCTATTAATTTTTTGTAAACTCTAACAGAACTCATCTCCCCCTTCAAAAATTATCAAAATACAACTAATAAGCTTTAGTTCAATAATATTGGAGTCATCTCATAACTATGAAATTTTGAGTTTGAGTTTTAATGAAAGCCCGCTAAAAAAAAAAAATCAAAATTGATTATCCTTACACTCCATGCATTTGATATATGATAGGCGGTGGAGTTATTGGCAGAAGAAGAGCTTGTTTATTATCATCATTATATATCCCTTTCGCTAATCGCTCCTACATTTGGTGATTTCGCTACAACCTCTTTGCCATTCTTCATCATTTGTGGTAGCTGTGGCGCCATTTTAGTAGCCTCTGAATCACCCAAGAACTTGACGGTATGCATCGTCCTTGCCATTACCAAACTAACTGACGAGCTCAACAAAAGCATGCAAATGCCAAAAACAATCAATCCCTTATTTAGACTCATTCGTTAATAATTGCCAATTCGTGTACTTTCTTCTTTTTCTTCTTCTCTGAGATTATGTTCAGAAAATTAATTAACGCATATTTATAGGGACTCTGATTGAGATATTGAGATGTTTTAGGCCTGATTTTTAGCTGTTTGTAATAATATCCAAGAAAATTCGTGTTAACTATTAAGTCAAATGCTTTCCGAATTTTGATGTCATGCGCAAAAATGTAAATCAAGAAAGTGAAATTTAATGTAAAATATATTTGTAAGTTAGGTGATTTTGTTACCACAAAAATTTATAAAATATTTTAGGGGTATTGAAAAATAATGATCTCATCAAAATAAAAAATTTTGATTATTTCATAAATTTTTTAAAAAATAAATTCCATGTATTATGGGAAATATAATCTCTCTTGTGACCATAAACTTTTTGGCTCACTTTAATGGGCCATTGCCTACTCAGGCCCAAATATTTGTGGCCTATTTGAGATATTCAATATAATGGGTAGTACTAATATCATTGGTGCAAGGCCCAAACTAAATCCTTTGCTTAAAGCAGCATGCAAGGTTTGGAATCATCATTTATCGCATCTAACAATCAAATATATGCATGACCATCAATAAATTTTAATTTAATGAATATATTTCAAAATTAAATTTAGATTTAAATTAAATAAATAAATAAAATATATATGATATAGTGCAATAATATTTTTTTAAAGAATTGTGCACAGTTAAGTTTGCTTCTATAGAGATATCTGCACCGTTAGTGAGTTAGTATTAGTAAGGAGTTTTATCGAATATATATAGGGAATCTATTTGGAGAGGTGGGTGAGATTTAAACCCTACATCTCCCCACCATTTTATATATATATTAGGATATCCTTCTATGTTCGTCTTACCGTCTATAAAAACTTAATTTTTTTCAAGGTTCATGACCACCCCTTTAAACAGTGCATTCTCTAATGATCAAACTTCAATTCTCTTCTAACTCTTGAAAGCGCAATGAATCTTATAGTTGCATCTAACACTTATTGGTATTTTATTTTAAGATTGAGGTCACTAGATTGTCCTAATGCAATAGATTTATGAAATACCATAAAATTAATTTTTGATGGTAGATTATAATAATATCTAAATCTGGCCAAGAATTTATATTTCTGGTTATATTATTTTTTTTTCATTATATAACATTTTATATACTAATAACATTTCATTTTTAGTCTTTCGTTATATTTATTAAGATAAGCCGATATCATGAGATCAGTTTTGATAATATCACATTAAATTCACTAAGATTCTCCATGAAAGGTATGTTTGAATGTATAGAGAGTCCAGAAGCTACCGTTAATTTTATATATTCTGATGATAAGTATCTACTTATTGTAATTAATCAACACAAAAGCAGAAGCAAATGGAGTTATAATCCTATGTTTTATTAATTTTTTCTCTAAGAATAGTGGTTTTTGCTTTGCATGCTTCTTTAACCCTTTTCTGTGCTGTATAAGATGTGGGACTTCTATATTAATATTGGACGCCCATCACTGATCTTATCAGATAATCGATCACCATATATGTTAAGGCACAAGAGATATTTAGACCAGAAACATATCTGTTGAAATGGAAATACAATATCATTCTTACCATAACTTGATATATATAAAGAAATTAAAATAATATACTCTGAAACATTTATGTATGTGTGTTTTTTTGTTTCTTGAGTACCATTTCCATGATGAAATAATATATAGTAGAAGCTATAGAGTGAGAGGGCCCAGATGCCAGCCATTGAGGGTGTAGAGAGTGATGGATATGCTTCAACAGTGAGCTATATTGGGAAAGAGTTAGCTCCTCTGGTCTTCCTCAAGGGAACATGTCATGCCAATTGGAGAAAATAAAGAGGACACTAGGTTGATAACAAATCATGGAACTAAACCCTATTCATGCAGCCCTGTACATACAAGAATATTCCAACTTTGTTCACTTCACACACTCTTTCTCTCTCACACGCACAGATTGTACATAAATGGTTGCAAGCAAGTGGACAGAAGCTAAGCTAAAACAAGCCCTATATATGCTCTTAGCAAGAGATAGAGGTGTATTTAGAGACAGGCATGATGGAGTGGTTTTGAATGATATATATAAATATTTGTTGTATTTTGTGTATTCAATTACTGCCATAGGAATGGCAATCATGACCCCTTCATTTCTTCAGTGACCCAAATCTGGCCTGTGTCGGGACTCTCTAAATTTTTCGTCTCTGTCCAATATAGGCTATGTTTTAAGTTGCTTGTTCTACAGGCTACAACCATGAATTTTCTGGGAGAAATGGTAGGGCTGTAAATCACGCAAGTCAGCTTGAGGGTCGGTTTGATTGGATTCGTTTAAAAATGAGTTGAGTTAAAATCTAATTTTTAAGTATATTTAATAAATAAATTAAGTTCGAACTCATTAATATGTAGCTCATTAAAACTTGTAAGTCGGCTCTTTTAAAAAACTCATAAATTAGCTCGTGAATAAGCTCATAAGCTGACTTGTTCATAAATTTTTATTTATTTTAATTATTGCATTTTTATAATATTATAAATATATTAATTATATCAATAATTATTATCTAAACTATTATATTAATAACTACTATTTAAAATTCTGATATTATAATTAAGTTAAATAAAATAGAGCTATTTATAATTTAAGTTTATCTTTTTATGAAATCAAATCATTTTTTATGTTTAAATAGAGTGAAAAATATTTAAAAATATATATTTTTAAAATTTTTATATATACTTAAGAACAACATTTAAATCATTTAATTTCTATAAAATTTGAATAAAAATATTAAATATGTATTTATTTTTATTATATAGTTGTAGCATCAAATATAACTAAAAAAAAGGTTATGTCATCTTATTAAAACTAATTAAAAAACTTATAATTACATATAAACTAATTGATTAACTAATATATTAAATGTAATGATAAATTTTACATTGAAAAATTAATTAGAAGCATGTTAAGTTACTAAATAATCAAAACTATATAGTTCTAGTGATGATGGGACTTGAATCTTGAACTTTTAAAATATTTTTTGTATCTTTCTCTGAATCTTAAAACTTTAAAACTAACTCTCTCTCTCCCTCCCCCTCTCTCTGTCTCTTTTCTCTCTCTCTTATACACATATATTTATATAATTAAAGGTTCTAATTAGTAAAATATAGTAAGTTCTTATTTGTAAAATTAAATGAATAAATTTAATAAAATTTTAAATTTATAATAAAGTGAGAAAATGTAATTTATTATGATTAATCAAGTTATATATGATTAAATTGTATAAAATGTTATGTGTTTATAAATTATAAAAAGTTAAATATTACAAGTGATTTACTAAAAAAAAATAAATTACATACAACATTTAATAAAATACAGAAAAATAATTATATGAATAACCTATAATTGTGACTAATCATAAGATAATTAAAATCTATAAATTAAGAGCATAACTAAAACATATAATTATATAAAAAAATATAATTTATTAGCATTATAATTACCATAATTTATTAATTTTATTATTAAATATGTTTTAAATAATAATTATTAAAATTATTTTTTTATAATTTAACTAATTAACCTTGATAGTTGAGTTTGAATTTAAGAGTTTAACAAATGAATTAAATATGAATAAGTTCATCAGAGCTCGCAAACTCGATAAACAAACTAATTACAATTAAGTTTGAGTTTAATAAAATTCAAACAAATTAAACTGGAGCTTTAAATTCAAGTCTGAATCAAGCTCGACTTCTGTAAAAATTTAACAAAGAACAATTTTCAAATAAAGTTGGATTCGGTGTGGGTTGTTTACACCCTTAAGAAAAGAAAATTAAAGACATCAGTGAATAGGCTCTTTGTATCTGTACAAGGGCTATTTGATGAAGGAGGGAACAGTTGCGCTGATTCATCTCGTAAAAGATGACAGGCTCGAGGAAGCTGCAATAATCGAATCAAGGTAAAACTATTTTCTACCCCAATGTGTCTTCACATTGTTTTCAGTGACTCATTTAATCGTAACTTGTCTAAATATATATAAAAGCTGCGGTTAGGGAGACAAGATCAGAGAGTCCATGGTCTATTTTGTATCGTTTCTTTTTCACTTGGCAAGACACGTAGTTTTGGGATCGATGGAAAGGAGTGATGGGACAACGTAGGTGACTAGGTGGCGATATATATGCACTGTTTGAGGTGCATGCTCTAAGTGGTAACGTACCTATGAGTGTTCTGGCCTTGGTGACCTAGCCTTATCATCGTACACTGAAGTTGGCTTTTCATTGATGCATGAATCTGGCTGTGGCAAGTGGAAGCATCAAACAAGATACCACATGCACGCATGCTTATTTTAGAGCTATGTATGTCTATGAGATCTTACTTGGCTGGATTTCAGAACATTAAATTTTTTAGAATTCAATTGAATTACTTGTTTATAATATCTATATGTTTAGTTTGAAAAGAAAAATTGATTCTAGAAATTCAATTTTAAAAATTGATTATAATTGAAATAAATTCCTATTAAATTGATGAAATTTAAAACATAATAGTAGTTTTTAGGCTAAAATACCCTTATCAAAATATTTCTATTTATTATTAATATGTTTGGATGAGTTATATAAGATATTTTATATTTTACATAAATATTTTAATATTTAATTTTATTATGCACTTAGTAATGATACTATTTATGTTGTTATATATAAATCTCTTATATTACGGGATATGTGAATTTAGTTTATATTTATTATTATATTGTTAGTTGGTTTATATGTTTCTTGATTGTTATAAATTTATTAGATATAAGATTTTTCTTGAATTCTTTAGAAAATTATAATTTTTCAATTTTATTCTTTGAGAGTAGTTTAGGAAATGAAGACTAATGAATTTTAATTTCAAAATTGTAGCAAATATGAATTATATGGAATTCAATTAAATTTTGCATTTTAAATTGTGTCACGCCAAATAGTAAAATTCATTTCGAATGAAATCTAAACTTTGTAGTAAAATAAAGCCAAACACTATTTTAATTAATTTTGACAAAAACTCAAGTTTATATATTCTTTCTCCTCATTGAAAAGGATTAAAAAAAATATCAAACAAAATAAATTAATGAAATTAGAGTGAGAGATTGTATTTCCCAAAGTATTTTGTTTAAATGATCAGTTTACCTTGAATAATTTTCTTTTGTCTTATAAACTTTAATTCAATTGCATTGAAGTGATTTTTACAATTGTGAGATTTCAAATTTAAATTTCAATCAAAATCAAATAAGAAAAAACACATCTTTTTTAACGAAATGAAATGAGGAGATAAAATAATTTATATTTATTATCAATAAGAGGTTGTTAATTTTGTTGATTTTTCTATACCTTTAATTAGAGGTGGGGAGTAAAAAATTTTTGAATTCAAATTTCTTTCATTTATTCATTTTGAGATTTATTACTTTTATAGTGAGAAAGAAAAATGATTCGATTCATTAAGCTTCATTTGAATAAAAAAAAAAAGAGTCTACTAAATTGGAGGATTACTTAATGCGTTTACAATTTTAAAAGATTAAAGCATTAATAAATTAAAAATAAGTAGTTAATTGTTTGGTAAAATTATTTAAAAATAACTTTTAAATAATTTAAGTATTTGGATTAAAAGTGATTAGAAATAATTTAATTAATTAAAATTACCAAAAAAGATATATAATTAAGTGTTATAGTTGTTAAAATGAGAATAATATTGATATTTTTAAAAATTATTAGAATAATATAGTTCTTTATTTGATCAAAAATATTTTTTAAATAAGTAAATAAAGTTATAAGTAAGATACCTTTAATTATGATTTCTAACTTATTTTAAGTAATTTTTTTAACTTATAAGTCAAACTAAATATTAATCTATTTATGACTTTCTACTTATAAGTAAATTTCATTGACTTAAACTAAATCAAATACTCTCATAGATATTTCAAGTATATCTTAAAAATAAATGAAAATTATCATAATTTTTACCGGAATACAAAAAAAAATCAATACACATCCCATGAAATCTAATTAAAGGTGGGTTGCATTATTGTTTTTTGAAACACAATATGTCCTTTTCACTAATTATTAATTTGGTGTGTTGCCGTCCAAACTCAAGGGCAATTCTCATGAATGATGAAGAAAATGAGTTCTAATAAATGACAATTTTTAGCACCAAAGATAGTATACTCCTTATTCATTTAGCAGGTGTACTCCTTATTCATTTAGCAGGTGTCGTGCCCAATTTGATGTCCTCCTCCTATGACCTATTGCTTCATATATATCTCTAGCTAAGCTAGTGTTGGAAATAAGGACTTAAAAAAATACAACTATTGAAACAAACTTCCAAGCAAAGGGTTCAACATGTGGCATAAACAAGAAGTAGATGGGCTGAAAATAAAGAGTATATGGTGAAAAAATCAAACACTATGATTTATAGTCATTCGAAGTTTGCTAGCCTAATTAATACACTTTTTAAAGAATTCTTTTGAGAGTTGCTCTTCACTATCTCTCTCTTTACAAGGGCAAGAAACAAGCCGACTACACCAAACAAGCTATATCGAAGGGCATCAAGGATGTGCTTAATCTAGTGGCCTCATTTCCAAATGTTTCTGTAACCCACGCAAGGTGTAAAACAAACCAATTTGCAGATTATCTTACTAAAGCAGGCTCCTTTAAGACATGAAAATTTAATAGCTCTTATTTAGTTGTTTTTCCTACCTGTTGTTGGCTTCGACTCTTATTGCATCTTGTTGTTTTTGTTTTGCCTGTGGGGCTTAATTATAGGTGGGTGTAATTGGATGTCCGTGATGGTGATATGGGGTTGCTCGCGTTCTTCCCCTCAGTTTTCTTTCTTAATTTCAATTAAATTGATTGGCTTATATATTTTATTTAAAAAAAAAAAAAAAAAAAAAAACTTTACCAAAGTGCTTATAAACTTTACAAGTGTGTCTTCACACTCAAACTCACTTTCAAGTTTCAAGGGTGTTTAAAAACCTTATATAAGTTTCCAGCTTTCAATATTTTTTTATATATAAATGGCTTTTCTTATTTATTTACGTATAGAATCTTATCTATCATTTCAATAATGTTCATATATTTATATTTTAAAATTTTTTAAAGGACATTTTGAGATTAAAGTTGGTGTTTTATTGATGAGAAAGGAAAATAAAATCTGAATTTTTTTAGGTATTTAATTAAAGTAAAGGAATTTTTATACTTTTTTTATAAATATAAATTTAAATATTTTATAATTTTTTAATAGTTTTTTATTTATTTTATAATTTTTATAAAATTATTTTATTTATTTATTAACAAAATAAATTAACATATATAATTTATTTATAAATTCAATTATTAAAGTTTAAAAACTCTATGGCAAAATGGACCTAACAATCTACAGCACGTAGCTTGTAACCAAGCCACAAAAAGAAAAATATAGAGCTAGATTGAAGTGTTAATTAGTCTAAAAATTTAGAAAATTATTATATAAAAAAGCATTGTTTCACCTTAACTAACAAAGGATGAAAATGCAGTAGAAGGTGCATATAGCTAAAACAAGCAGTGAAAAATTGAAAGAATTCATTGACATTGTCTGTAGCAATAACGTACTACTATGCATGATTCTCTCCCTAGGCAAAATAAGCAGAAAGTTTCCGAAAAATTCAAAAGGATAGCATGGATTTGAATGTTTTTATAGAGAGATGGATTAATTGATGGGATGGAACCCACAAGACAGCGGTGAATGCTTGGGAGTATTCATGCAATTTCAGGACTGAAATGGTGGAGATTTACATGAAGAAGGGGAGATGAATTTTGTGCTCCAGTCCAAATGAAGAGTAGAGAGAGAGATGAAAAGATCAAGTTATTGAAAGTGTACATGATAAAACAACAAATTTTTGTGGACTTGTCTAATGGTTCTTTTTTTTGAAAATGCTTGTCTAATGGTTCTGATACTCCCCTCGTGCGCCTTCTGCACAATTATCTTCCAACACTTATAAATACTGACAAGACATCTTTTGTTTTTCCTTTCCACTTCTGCCATCCCCAAAGCTTTTTCCTTTTTTTCCCCTTCTCAGGACTCGGGAGGGCCTTCTTCTTCCTTGCATCATAGACTTTGTTTTGTTTGCTTCCTTCCTGCTGGCTTCCTTTATCCTTATTATTATGGGGACCCAATTCTCTGTTTTCCCCCCTTATATCTACCCACATTTACCATACTTATAATTGTTGGTGCTGCTATTGTTGATGAAAAATAACAACGCAATATCTTACATGTTTGACACGTGGAATTGGGTTAGAGGGTATACAACTTTGTATAGGGGCATTATAGGCACAGGAGACCAACGGTTACAGGGTGTATCCGATCAGTAACCAAGCAGGCCGAAGTTTACTTAGGGGGTGTTTGGTTTACCTGTTGGGTGTAGCTGATAGCTGATAGACACCCAAACAGATAAATTGTGGTGTTTGGCAAGTTTAAAAATAGAGTGATATTGATGGGCAATCGATGATACCCATCACCAATTGTATCACTCTATTTTTAGAAATGTTATCATCGGTGATAAATTGATCTGATTTTATTTTTTATTTTGACCATATTATCCTTTTTTATTTAACTTTAAAATTAATATTATTAATATTTTTATTTTTTTATTTATAATTTTAATATTTTAATTAATGTATTTCAACTTTGTTAAAATATTTTTTATTAATAACGTAAAATATAAAATATTTATTTATATCCAAAAACTTAAAATTAATTATAAATTTTTCTATTAACAATAATAATTATTTTCTTATTTCAATAATAAAATAAATAATATAATATAAAAGATTAATAATTATATATTTATTTAAATAATATAATATATTAATTTAATAATTATATATTTAATTCAATAATAAAGTAAATAATATAATGTAATAAATTTATAATTTTATATTTATTTAAATAATAAAATAAATTATATGATATATACCCTTATTAGTCATTTCACATATTAACAGCAACAGTTAAATATAATTTTATCAAACACTTAATATAAAACAGCTATCATCAGCTATCAGTTATCAGCTATCAGCTAACAGCTATCAGTTGTATTCAACGGTTAATCCAAACAGATCCTTAGTCCTTTCTGTAAGATGAGGAAAGGGTTAAGTGCCAAGGAGAGTATCTGTTTGGCACTCTTGATGCTTAACTTGGTAACTTCAAGGCAAAGATTAGTTGAAAGAATACTAATGAAGAGAACATATGCGTGAAGGATTGAGATAGAAGTAAGTCCTTAGTCCTTCTCTTCTTTGAAGGCAACACCCTATATACTGATCTATTGGTCATTGGAAGAGTGCCAAGTGTTATTGGGGGTATTGGTTTGAGGTATGTCGTTTAACTTTAACGGTTTGTTGTGTAGAACCTATCCCCTCAGTAGTTCAATCGGTATTTTGTCAGAGATGGGTTAGTCTCCACGCTCACTATACCAAGCCATTCGGCCCATAAATGCATTTGTCTTATCAACATTTAATGACTCGTAGCCTGTTGGGGAGGCGTGCCCTGCGGTTTGGCGCCATTTCCAAGTGAGGCCTCATTGTTATTCAGCAGCTTTTTCAAGGGTTTTATATTTGTTAACTGATCGTATGACTGTCGTCAAACTCTCGCCTTCCCTTATCCAATTGGTTTGCTGGCTATGTATATATATATATTCTTTTTTTTTTTTTTTTTTTTGGTCAGAAGTATGCTGGCTTTATATCTACCCTTTCATATGAAATAAGTATAGTTGTACAAGACTTGTACAAGCGGTTGTGCCAATCTATTGAGTTTCACATGTCGTTAATCTGGTGTTATCAAAGTGCACATCTCAAACCTTTTCTTAGTAGAATCATAAAAATAATTGAATCAAGATAACTAATTATTAGGCTTGGAGAGCTCATGAAGTTTGATTATATCATCATAATGCAGAAAGTGATCCAGAGTACATATATCCAGTTTCTTACAAAAAACGTTTGCACGGAAATAAAGAAAAATGGAAATCGGTCCCCCACCCCCACCTTGGCAAGAAATTCCAAGACAGCAAAGACAACTCAATGACTACCTCCGGATAATTTAAGCTTAGATTGAGGTGGTGACCACCCTGTATAATCCCTACAAACGATAAAGAAACAGAGAGGTGGGGGAGGGGGGGGGGGGGGGGGGGGGGTGGGTAAGAGGGTGAGAGCACCACATGACTTTTCATTTCCCATGCTATTTTCTGCTATAAATTTATACAGGCTGCCATATGTTAGTTGCTGATTGGAAGTCATATAGATTCATAGTTGCAAGAGACATGTCTTCCCAGCAAAACCCAACCCAACCTGATAAATTAAAAGACCAAACATGTCTTTACTTTTGAGACACAATGAAAGCTATCTTCGTATTTTACCATTAGCCGGCAAAAATGTACTGTTGTTTTCATTTAAATTTGCACCCGCCACTCTTGACTTTTACGAAACTAATGATACCTACCCAGGCATTGAACCATAAACCAACAAATTCTTCTTTTTTTTTTTATAATATTAATATTAATATTACCGTGATTTTATTAAGAATATGTTCCTTTTCTATTTCGTATATAATTTTATTAAAAGATGTATATTTTTTTTATCATATATATTTATATATATATATAATCAATTTTTTAAAAAAGAAATAATATTAATATTAATTCTTTACACAAAGTTCTCTGAAAAATTTATAGAAAAAAATCAATAATTCACAAAAATAACCCAAATGGGCAAAAAAATACCTAAAGGGGTAATAATTAATTCTACATTTTTAGGCACTTAGGTTCTAAATCAGGGAGAAGTCACCGTAATGGAAATTAATCTCTGCTCTTCTTCTCCCTCGCCTTTATCACTTAGTAATCTCCTACTATTATCACAGCCATTGCACGTTAGCATTTGAGCTCTTCTAGCTTCCAAATCCCAGTGAGTGGACCCTACAACGTAGAGCATGAGCCCAGCACAACACACCTGAGCCGATAACAGCCCTAGCCAAAGCCCACAAAGCCCAACACCTTGCCAAAACCCGAGCCCAATGGCCACTGGCATCCCCACCAGATAGAATGCGCTGAGGTTTACGTTAGCTGCGTAGGATGGGCGTGCACTGCCTCTCAGGACCCCACATCCTACTGTTTGAGGACAGTTACCTAGCTCGCACAGCCCTAGGATCGGCATTGCAGCAGATGTAAGCCGTAGGATCTCCGCATCTCTTGTGAACATCCGGCCCCAACTATCCCTCATACCCGATGCGAAAGCGGAAGCTGTTAGGCCCATCATGGCTGCAATAAACACCGCCACCACAGCGGATAATTTGGCCTTGTGAGGACGGTTTGCCCCGAGTTCGTTACCCACCAGGGTTGACACTGCGAAACCGAGCGAACTAGGGAAAACATAGAGCAACGACGTCGTTTGTATGAGGATTCCCATTGAAGCAACCGTTGATTTGGGGTTGGCTAAAAGCCCACACAAAACGATCATGATCTCGTACCACCACCACTCCAGACAAACCGATACGCAGCTCGGCGCTGCTAGCCGGATAAGCGGCTTCCAGCCAGTGAAACATTCTCGGCTCGGCCTGGTCCACGTTGGCTCGTGCAAACCAGAAACCCAAACGTAAGAAACTAAAGACAAGAGCACAAAGAAGTTGGAGGCGGCGGCTGCGGCTGCGACACCTGAGATACCGAGCTTCAAATGATTGACGAGCAAAAGGTTAATAGGTAAATGAAGAATGCTGCCGATGAGAGATGCTAAAGTTAAAGGGTGGGTAATACCTTGAGAGCGAAGGTAAATGCGAATTGGGTGGACGAAAGAGTTGGTTAAAAGGTCAGGGAGAGAGAAGAGCAAATAAGTGTGAGCGAGACGTGTGATGTTGGGATCTTGGTGAAGATATAGAAAGATTTTGGACATGCTAAGCCATAGAAGCGAAATCGGAATTGATGAGACTAGAAGGAAAATCACAGAGCGATGAAGGGTTACAGAAAGGAGCTTTGGACGTTGAGCACCAAAAGCCTGAGAGCAGAGAGGCTCCATCCCCAGAGCTAGGCCTGAAAGAACAGAGTAACCAGTGATGTTAGCGAAGGCAATAGCAAGAGAGCCAGCGGCAAGCTCGAGGTCACCAAGATGACCGAGGAAGAGCATAGAGAGAATGGAGCGAGAATAGAGAATGAGAGCGGTTAGGACTATAGGGAAGGCGAGTTTGAAGAGTAATTTAGTTTCTGAGATAAAGTCTGAAACGAAAGGGTATATATCTCTCGGTGGTGGTGAAGGTGGATTTGTTTTGAGATTATGGAGGTATCCAATAGTGGAGGAGATTGATAAGAGATCCAAGTAGAGATGAGTTTGCGGCTTCTGGGTTGGTTTATCAGTCAAAAGGGCAGTGCTGGTGTCTGGATTACACATAATGAAGATACTTTTTGATCAAAAGCTACCAAAAATCTTGTTTCTCCTTTTGTTCACCCACCGTCCAGAGATAATCTCATGAAGAGCACTCTTCCTCTTAAAATGTATGTAAAGGGATAGATATGGATGAATGGCTATTTGCCTTAGATGAGGAGTGGGAGGGGTATTAATAGAGGAGTTAAGATGGATGGGTTCTGCTTTGGTATTTCATTTTCTTATTCCCTGTCAATGCAGTAGTAGTAGCAGTATGTACATCTTGTAACTTCGAATTAGATTCTTTTCTCTATTTATTTATTTATTTGTTATCTAATTGTAAATGCATGCATGATAATTGCTCTCTCCCATTTTATAGATACGTAAATTACTATTACTACAAGTCCTCCTCATCAATCTAATGGCTTTGATACTACCTTCTATTTTTTCAGATTATTCACTATACTTATAGTACTAAACTAAATATATATATATATATATATATATATATAATTAAAAAATTTTAATTCAATAATTCCATTTAATAATTTCGGGTAATGTAAACCTTATTAATTAAGGTATGCTTATTTATGGCATCAAATAAATATGAAACGTCGGAAATTATTCTCTTTGATTATTACATTAATTGTTTTTGTTTGGTGGAGTTACTCTTTTCCACCTATAAGACAGATTTGCTCCAATTGAAAATTATGGGCTAATTTAGTCTCAATTAGTATAGCTAACTTAATTAATGTTGCTCTTTAAATCGACAAGGACGCAGATTTGGAGAATGCATGGCTTCATAATTTACTATGAAATTTGAAAAAAGAAAAATTAAGGCATGAGGGGTCATACGTCCAGTTGGAGCTTTACGTCCACTTTTGATCCATAACCCTTCGTTTGGATTAAGGAAAATGAAGAGAAGGAAATAAAAAATAAATGTAATTTTTTTAAATTTTTTTATTTTAATATTAAATAAAAAAATAGAAAAAATAAGATTAATAAAGGAAAATAATATTTTTCAATTTTTTTATTAATTTAAAATATTTCTCCCTAATTTATGGAGAAAGGAGAAAATTAGACATTATTTATATTAAAATTATTTATATACTTTTGATATTTTTTCACATTATAATTTAATTTTAATATTTTTAAATTAGTACATATTTATTTTATAATAGGATCATATACATTCTGGTATGTTCCTAATCTAATTTACATATAATAAAAAATTATATGTATTTTTAATATGTATAAATTAAATCAGATTCATTTTAAGAAAAAAATAATATCATATAATAATAAAATTATAAATTTATGATAATTAAAAAATTTCATTTGAAGCTTCCCCATTTTAATAAAGTATCAAACTGATAGGAAAAAAAAAATTTAAAATTTTTGTTCTATTCTTTTCACTTTATTTTTCCTCTTCAATTTGTCCTCGTCCTCTTGCTCAATTACTTTCCGCTTGGCGCAGAAATGGCAGACTTTTTAAGAGGGGAGACTGAAATTAATTTCATTGTGAAAAACTTCAAATGATAATAATTGGAGCCCACAAATTCCACAAACTTACAAAGGGGTGAGACTGAGACGTCTAAGAACATCCGTAAGCTAAAGTGGGATTTTACAGCCAAAAATGCTTTCATTGGATTGTGCCTTCCACGTCATAAATTTCCTCAGAATTTAGATCCCTGGAAAAATAAAATCATAATATAATTTCTCCTGGCGAAGACACGTATTAATGTTGAAACAAAAGGGAGCGTGTTTGTTAGTGAGACATGAGAGGCCACCTGCCCTTAGTAAGTTGTAATAATCTGACACCCAAACACCCTTCTTCTTCTTCTTCTTGTGTTTCTCTTACGGGAGCGCGTTGCGTCTTTCCTTATTCCGCGCCGGTTTCCATCGCTGATTGCTCTTCGTCCTCATCCCCCCTTTCTAAAATATCTTCCATTTGCTTATTTTCCAATTTTATCTATTTTAATTAATATTACTACTTAATTAAAATATAATAGTTATATTAATAAATTTTAATTAAATAAAATTAAATTCAAAATCATTTTTAAAATTATAAAAATTTAAATTTAAATTTAAATAAAAATCTAAATCTCATGATTACTAATTTCATGATTAGTGTCTTATGCCTACTTTTGGTCCGTCAAGTAGTCAAATAAAGGATGGACATCCGTTCAACATCTTACATAAATCATGACAACTGAGGGAGTAAATTTTCTCCACACCTATAGTGCATACATTTAGCCAATTAACTATTGAAATATTAGTTAAAGGAAAATCCTTAGCTACATTAATATGTATAAATTATTTTATACATTTAATTAATTAAAAATTAAAAAAATTATATTTATACAGTGAAAGCCAATGTTATAACGCCTAATACTCAAATATTGTCTCGAGATATTTTCTTTCCCTAAAAAAATAAGAACATCGTGCATTTTTTAATCAATAACCATCTCTCGGCTAATCTAGCCTCCTTTATCCCTCGAGACCAACAAGAGATAGTATAAAAATATTTATCTATTGTCCATTAATTATTTATTAAATAACTATATACATCATAATGCATGTAAGAAATGTTTTTAATTAAAATTGTTATAATAAGCATAAAAATTTAAAATATATACATAATTATATTATTATATAATATAAAAAAAATAATATAAAATTTATGTAATTTAATCGTAATATATACGTATACGAGTAAGACGAGAAAAAAAATTTTTATTATTATATAAAAATTTTTAAACCTTAATCTCAATATATTTTTCGAATATCTTATAAATATACTAAATATTAAATAAATGGCTGCTTTAACTGATATATACTAAAATATGTTTAGAGAACATTTGTGAGAAACAGTGAATCCATCCGAATTGAAAGTAATATAATTAATTAGGCATTATTAAAAAAATTAATTAATATAAAAACAATAGACTTAGCATTTAAAGATACGCTTAGTGGTGAGTGTTGACCGCATCAAAGTCTTCTGCGCAATCTTCTCCCACTTCATTAAACATAATTGAAATACTATTAGATTTCTAATTATTATTAGTTCGTACTATTTTTTTTTTTTCCTTCTCTCAACTGTGTTGCATGGGGTCGATCATGCACGATTTGAAAAATAATTTAACAGATAATATAAAATAATTCATTGAAATATTTAATTTTAAATTGACTTGCCTTCCCCTTTTCTTTTCGTCTCCCATGGGTACAACTTTCCATGGCCTAAAGATTTCGAATATCTCCCCAACAACCATCACAAGGGAATTTATTTTTATATATATGCATTTTCTTTTTCCTTAGAATTTCTCAGCATCATGGCTATATATTGGGACAGGTGGCAATACCCCAGATGCATGAAGATTAACAGGTGCTTCTTCATGAAATCCCTTTTAACATATTACAGATATTACTTTTGCCAACAAGCTCTGCAAAATCCCAATTAGATACAGGTAGCAAAAAGCTATATCTTCACAAGGTTTTATTTTCCTTAATCTAATTATTGTTAGTTGCCTTTCAGTGGATCTTGGGGAGAATTCAATCACATTGCCACTTTGTATTAGAATTATATTGGGATTTTTTTACATAGTACTTCACTGAATTAAGTAACATATAGGATACATAGAAAATTAAGTTACTTTTAAAAAACTTAATAATTTTAAAAAATAATTATATATATATAATATTAATACACACTATTTAGTTAACATGACAACCAAACAATAGAAAATATTTTCATGAAAAATATTTTTTTAAAAAAATGATTGTCGTGAAAAATATATTTCATATATAAATCATTTTTTGCAAAACGAACGAATTCTACGACCATGTTTGGTTTAAATGACCTAATTCCTTGGAACTTAATTGGATCATGGTAAGTAAGCTACTTACTTTTTAGGAAATGAATGAATTGAGAGCCTTGACTTTTTAGGAAGTCGAGAATTATGGCTAATCAAACAAGTTAAATCTTAAACTCTCTCAAAATTTTAAATCTACAACTACTTTTAGGCAATCATATCACAAATATAGTGGAAATCAACCTCAATATGCTCAGTATAGGCGTGAAAGACTAGGTTGACGGAGAGATATGTTGCTCCAATATTGTCACACTAAAGAGTTGGTGTTAGTTTTTAATTCAAAATTGATATCCTACAAAAGTGAAATAATCCATGAAAACTCTAGTTGTTGCAGCTCCTACAGCGGAGTGGACAATGGTAAGTTACTTTTTGGAGTGCGAAGACACGAGATTCTGTCCATGGTAAATAGCAAATCCGGTTGTTCTATCATCAATGCTACTGGCCCAATCGGCATCACTGTACACATTCAGCTGTGGCCTTTGCATTCCTTTTCCTGAAATGCTAAGAACAACCAAAAACCAGAACCACCAAAAGTAGAGACCCACACGCATGCCATATCCACATGGGCCGCATTGCTGCACATGGTTTGAGAGACATTCTTGTCCAAATCCACCCAGCTTGGATATTGATATGGACATTAAACTTAAGTTTTAATTAAGCATGCATTGAAATAAAACTTTTGTCCTATATGTTTAATTTCAAAATTTGTAAGTAGTAAGTCAACTATACATGATTACCTTGCATTGACAATTGAACACAAAGATTTAAAAAGAAAACTAATTTGAAAGCATGTAGGCATATGCAATTAATAAAGAAAGAATTTCAGCATGATGAACCTTCGATTTGATAGGATTTGGAGGGGTCGATTTGAAATGGACCAACATTAATATTTAATAGAAATTATTGATTGAATTAAAGAATGGAAAAATGGAGCATCGTTCCTTGTAAAAAAGAGAATACATCATGCGTTGGGATATCCAAAATCTATGAAGTGACCCCTACAACATTATTTTTGTTGAATCTAGAGATATCTCATTATATGGCTCACTACACCCACCCAATTAACAAACCCAAAATATATACATGTCAGGTCAAAAACATAATGCATCACTGTTTACGTAAAAAATAGTTACTTCTTACTCATTGATTATTTTTAGACTTGAAAAATTAATTTTATTACATTAATTTAATTAGAGGCTTAAATAATATTTATTAATTAATGAAAGTTAACTGCAATTATCTATTAGTGAAAAGTTACTTGATACAGGAGAGATTACTGACAGTTGTAAGTAATGGGTAACAATTAATGAATCATGTAGACGAGGTAAAGCGAGGTTCTGGAACTTTTCAAATTCGACCAAGTTTTCAACAATTAATAACTTAATCAATTACAATAATTCAAATACTCTAGCAATCTAATCAATCCAAAATTTCAATAATTACTTTCAATTTTTAAAATTATTCATTTCAATTTATATTGCAATTTCAATTTCTAGTCATTATATTTATTTTCACGCAAGCAATATAATTCCAATTATAGTTTTAGTGTAATTGATTCTTACAATTATCTGATTTAGAAGTTAAGATTTGTCAACTAAATTATTTTTACAGCAAATAATCACTCTTTTATTTTATTCATTTAATTTTAAATGAAAAATTATTTTTTCATATTTTATAAAACTGAAAATTTTGTTTTAAAAAAAAAACCTGATATGTATAAACACAAATTTTATTTTTTTATTTTCTTAAAAAAATTTCAAAAAACTTAAAACGATCATGAGGCTAAATTTCTGTTGCATCCGAGACCCAATCAAGCAGAATACAGACTCTACAGTGGCCATGGGCTCGACTTCCTTGAAGTTGGAGTGGGCTGGTGCCCGAAACCTCATCCAATTGGGTCTTGCTCTGCTTCTCCTTCCTTAGACAGCTGTTCAGGCTTATGTTCATGTTGTTGGCTTGTTCTTATAAGATCCAGTTCTGTTGCCAATTTTGGTTGGGAAAGATGGCGCCTGAACCCAAGAGGAGGAAAATCGAGCCACCACCGCTTCGTAGGTATGTCTCCTTGTTATTCAGATTTCTGATTTGGTTTTTGTTTTAATTAATACTCTCTGCCTTTGAATGCTATATGAACTGAGTTTTGATTGAGCGTTATGTTAATTGGTGTTCTATCTATGCGTATCTTCATCTTATTAGGTTGATTGGTGATTCATTTGTTGACATTGGTAATTGCGACTCAATGGGGGAAGTTCAGTTTACTAGTTTTCTTGTTTAATTTAATATTCCTCCCAATTCCTGTCATTGTGATCTGGAGTTGAAAAAGATTTCTCCGTTGATTGATCAATTGCTTTGTATCCATGGAAGATTTTCTTAGGATTGGTTTATCGTTCAAAATTTTCACTGACCTGTGATTTTAAAAGTTGTGGAGGAATGATTCAGTCTAAAGAAATAAACTTTCTTAACTTAGGAGGTCTAAATTCATGAGTTGTGATTTGACTTGGAGCTTCTAAACACAGCAATGAGTAAATGACAAACTACACTTTTGCTCTCTTTTTTGTGCATTTGCTCATTGTTTGAGACTTCATAACATTATGGTTCTTTTCTTCCTGATATTTCTCGATTAATGAATCATTCTGCTGTACTGTACAACCCACCAACACTTAATGCAGGCATTTCAAAAATGAGAATTTGTGATTGTGATCAATATTTGAAATAGAGATAGGACTTGAACCCTCTCTCTTATTGCAGGACAGTCTCTTCACCTGCAGCAAAGAAAACCAGAGATGCAACATCAGTGAGTAGTTTGATGTTAAACATGTTATCTTTTGTTTTCTATAGAAATTTGTAGTTTTATAGCATGTTACATAATTTTTTATGTATTATTCATGTCACTGATATGTAGGTTCCGGCACCCCAGACACATAGAATAGATTACAGGATCCAACAGGCAAAAAATTTTGCAGTTGCACAAGCACAACAAGAGGGCTGCACTGGAAATTTTAGAATTTTTGATTCGCCATTTGGGAACTTTCTGGTTCCTGTTATCCCAACTCGTGAGGAATTAGCAGAATGATCAGTTTCTCTCTTTTTTTTTGGCTTTGTTTCTTAACATAAAACTCATTGTGCACATGGTTTTTTGGGGCTAAATATAGCCAAGTATCTATACTCAATGAATGTTATGATGGTTTTCTTTCTTATTTAGATTTTAGTATCCATCTTATCCTATAGCCAAAGGTTGAATCCTTCTCGAGGCAGCATTAGGAAATCTCTCTTCATTTTACCCTCTTTTCTTTTCTATTTGTATTGTTTCCTGATCAATTAATAGTAATGCTGTCGGTGACGTTTCTTCCTTTGATGAAGGCCTCTTGTTCCTAGAAGATGATTCAGGTAAGGACTTACTTCCAACTTCTATTCAGTTTTTTTATTTATTTAGCTTCGACTGGAGGTTGAACAGTGCCAAGCTCATTAATGAATTTTGCAAAGTTGATAGAGAGCTCTTCCTCTCAAGCCTTATTTCTTTGGGAATGACAGTGAGGAATATGGAATCATTGAGCAAATTAGAAGAGAGCCACACTATTTTGGAATAATTCTGTTTGCACTTAAATTTTTATCATCTTTCAGTTTCACTAATTAAGAAGGTTGAGGCAAATAGGAAAAGCAGAACATTATTTTAAATTTAATCCTTAGAATATGCATAAACTCTTGTGTGATTAACAAAGCACTTGAAAGTCTTTGTAGATTCTCTGCTTTGTTTGCCTGGCCAGAAAGGTGAAGAAAATTCTTGGCTAAACTATTTTTTAGTCTCTGTGTTTTATCATTATTAACACTTTCATTCCTCTATTTTGAAAAATAAATTACAAGTCCATGAGATTTGGTTCTGTCAAAGATTTTAGTCTTTCCACTTACTTTAAGTCCATTTAGTCATTAATGCCTTAAAAAAGGCAAAATACCATCACTGAAACTAGCAACTTCAGAGATGTTTTAATCAGTGTTCTTGAACCTGGACAGGATTGATGAGTCAACTCAGGATATTGGACCTAAAACTGGTACGGTTTTACTTTTGAACCACTTAAGAAAGAGAACCGAGATAAATCGGCTGACCCTGCATACTGCTCGGCCTGTCCAAAATGCTATATCCACTCGGCTAGGTCTGTTTCTTTCATTATGCCAGAAACGTCATGTTTTGGGTTTTTATGTGGCGTTTTACTGCCCAACCTTTTTCTCTTTGCTGCTTGTTACTTCGATTTTAGGAACCAGAGATCCCTAACCTCTCATTGCTGTCTAAAACCTATTTTTTCTTCGACATTACTTCCTCTCAATTGTTTGAACCAAAGCTCTCTACTTACTTTTCCAAGAAGAAACACTCCTTCATAGTTCATACAGTAGATTTCCTTGTCTCTCTCACTGGATGTATTGCTTCCTGTGGGTGTTGGATGCGGAAGTGTGGCCTAAATTTTGTCTCGTGGTTTTAGTTATAGCCATTAGGTAAGGTTTAATTTTGTCTTTCATTGGTTACGGTTGGAGTTCGGTTGGGTTCCGTTCTGCAGATTTGAATTTGTTTTTGTTGGTTTGTTTGCAGTTGCACATATGAAGTTGTAAAATCAAAAGTAGTTTGTTTCTGCATCTGTTAGCTAGACTAAGATTCTGCTGATAGCAGGTGGAGATTTAAATGGTTGAAATAAGAAGAACAATTGGTGGAGATGGAAGAACGGTTGAAAATATATTTTGACTAAATTAAGGGGTTTTTTTTTTCTCCCTGAAAGTCAACTCAAGTTTCATGAGAAATTTGGATTCAATTTGGTTCACCCAATGAGCATGTCAGATATGGGTGTGGTTTTTTTATTTGAAATCAAATCAAATGGATCAAAATCAATCAAATTTGAGTTTGATCGATTTCAATTTGAATCTGATTTTGATTGATATTAAAATTACACCCAACAATATTGCAAACTTTTTAATGTATAAGGATGATAAGATAGAAAAATAATTTAATAATTCAAATTAAATTACTAATAAAATAAATTATTTATACCATTAATTATTCAGTGACAAGTGGGTGAAATTTAAAAATTTTTATATTTCTCTGCAATAGTCATAATATTGATAATTATTAACTATTTTATATAGTAATTTAGTTGATGTAATTGTATATATTAAGGGAATTCCAAAGTGACGTTGTACTTCAAGGTTGATGGCATGGAAGGGTTGTTGTTTGTTTGAGGTTTGACTCCTCTTGGGCCCGTTCCATTTTTTTTAATTGAAATGACAGGATTATTCGTTTTAAACTCGGTTGAGTTTTTTCGATTCGCCGGTTATGTGGCCAATTTAGACCAATCTTCATGAAATTTGATTTTGATAGTTAAAATTAAATCGTTCTGATTGATAAATTTGGTTTGATCTGAATTTAACAACCATGATATATAGTATGAATAATTGGCCTCAGGCAATGTTATTGAACTCGGATTGGACTGACAGGTTTACTTGTAGAATTAGTGAATCGGCCATAAAATCAGTCCAGTTTTGTAATTGAATCGGCTGGCAAGGCACTAATCTGCTCTTGTTCGTTGTTCATCCATCCTCACCTGTTGAAGCTTCATTGTGAAATAACTAGAAGTAGTCTTCATCTCTGTTAGTCGATGATTTGATTCCTTCACCTCCACTCACTTGCAGGGAACCTTTTTATTATCTTTGCCTTTTATTTACCATCTAAGTACCCTTTTATTATAATTATTACTACTAATTTTATTCTGTAATCGTAATCATTACTATTATTATTAAAGAAATTGAATTGAATCAACAAGTAACATATATATTTTTAATTTGGCTTGTATTGTTATTTCAATGTTTTTAATTTTATTTTGGATCATGTTTGTCAACCTTTTCTTAGATTGAAGTTATTTATAGCTATTTTTAATTAATAAAATATATTTAAATAATATTTTTATAACTTATTGGTTGAATCATTGATTCGTCAGTTGAACCAGTGATCTATCCTACCAATTTTTTTGCCGGATTAACGTCTAGGTCGGATTTAATAACAATGGTATGGGGTTATAAAATTTATTTCATTTTTATATTTTTATAATTATATTAAAAAAAATTATAACCTTTAATTCTTTTTATTAAATAACTATTCCATTTAAATTTAAAGCCTTTTTTAAAGAAAATTTTAATTCTATTTGTTCATTAATATTAAATTGGTCATATGAGAGAAAAGTTTATACGGACAACTATATCCTCATTGTAGGTACAGATATTTAATATAACTTATAACTGATAGCTCATAAAATTTGGGTACACATATTTCATATAACTGATAACTGATAGTTTATTGTAGTTGATTTATATTAAATGCTTGATAAATTATATCTGATTATTATTGTTGATATATGTAATGACTAATAAGGATATATTTTATCATTTATTTTATTATTAAATTAAATGTATAATTATTAATTTATTAAAAATTTTAATTATTGAAATAAATAAATAAATTATCTAAAAAATATAATATAATAACTTAAGAAGACATATATAGATAAACGTAAGAGAAAGTGAAATTGGAATGATAAATTAAAAACAGAAAAGAATGAATTTTAATAATATCAAATAAATATTTTATCTTTTATTATTTTAAAAATTATGTAAATACTGAAAAATAAAAGAATGTAATGATATATATATATTTTTTTTTTATTTGAGAGTTATTGAAAAAAACTATAGTACTTTGCACTAAAATGCATGACCATTATTATTATGTTGTTTCATGAGAGAGAAAATAAAAGAATATCGTATTTATTATTATTATTGTCCATACATAAAAAAAGAAGTATTGCAATTTATGAACAACCCGTACTATAAAATCAATAAAAAAAAGATAATTTATAGATATTTTATCAGCTACAATTATCTTTTAAAAGATTGAAGACTTATTTAGTTTTATTGTTAGATATAATTAATAATTAATAATTGATAATTATTACTGTTAGTTGATAACGGATAGTTGATAGTTGATTGTAACTAATTTATATTAAGTGTTTAGTAAATTATGTATAATTATTGCTGTTGATATGTAAAATGACTGATAAGAGTATATTATATAATTTATTTTATTACTAAATAAATATATAATTATTAATTTTTTATATTATATTATATTATATTATTTATTTTATTATTAAAATAGATAAATAGAAAAAAATAAAAAGATGTAATTTAATAATTTAGGTTAAAAAATAGATGTTATAAAGAAAATGAAATTAAAGTATAGGAAGATTGAATTCTAATAATATTAAATAAATTATTTCATCTTTTATTGTCATACAAATTTTGTAAAAATTAACAAATAAAAGAAAAAAAATATATATATATGTATATACATATACACACACTTAAGAGTTATTAGGGAGTGTGATTGTCAGCATTCTTATAATGTTATTGTTTTCTAGAAAAAAAAAAGATTATGTTTATGAATATTTTTATCAAAACAAAAAAAAAAAGTATAGCAATCTATGAATAATTCATATTGTAAAGTTGATAGAAAAGACAGTTAATGAGTATTTTATCAGCTACCTTTTAAAAAGAATACCAAACAATTTGATTTAACTATTTGAATACCTATCAGAAATCAACTACATTTAACAGTTGAATTAAATGCCTCTTTAACAAATAATTTGATTCAGCTTTTTGAATACATATCAACTATTAGCTATATATTCAAAGTTAAATCAATTATCTTAAAAATCTCAACTTGAAACTTAAAAATCTAACATTCCTTCCTTGCTTGATTTGTTTCTCTCTGCCAATTTTTTTGTTGAAAATAACTCTTAGAAACATTGAAGTGATGGATTAACATCAATAAGAAGTTAGATGAAAATGAAAATAAACACAAATGGAATCAATAGGTCCGAGAGAGAATCTATATATGTCTTCTTTTGCTATGTAAGAAAAGAAAATGGCTTTTTCACCTCTCTCTCTCAGAGAGAGAGAGAGAGAGAGAGAGAGAGAGAGAGAGAGAGAGAGAGAGAGAGAGAGAGAGAGAGAGCTGTTGGTGTAAAATAAAATAGGACAGATGTAAAATAAAATAGGGCAGATCCACAAATTATAAAAATATAGAAATTAATATAAAATATTAAGACATAAAAATTACATGATATAAAAATATGATAAAATTTACATACAAATGCAAAGATTGAAAAAAAAAAAAACTAATAGAGTGGCAAACAATCAATTTTTGAAAAAATTAAAATTTATCAATAAATTTTAATTTTAAAAATTTTAGAGATAAATAATAATTTTTTAAGCAAACCACAAGTACGAATCAATAAAAAAATTGTAACACCCCAAAAATTTTAAATTTATGAGCATTTTTGATATTTTAATTTTATTTAAATTTTAGGATTTTTTTTGAAATTTTTCGGATTTTAAAAATCGGGTTCGATTTTTCGAAAATATAAACTTTGATGAATTTTAAAAATTAATTTAAAGACCACGTGACAAAACTAAAAATATATTTGGAGTCTACGTATTTTTCTGAGTTTTCTGGAATTTTTTCGGAATTTTTGGACCTCGTTTTCGGTCCCGAGGCAGAGTAAAAATTCAAAATTTTGTATTTGGAATCGAACCGGCCGAATCGAACTGGACCGGATCGGACCGGTCGAATCGGACCGGCTCCCTTCCCTTTTTCTTCCTCGCGCGCGTCGTTCCTTCTCCCTTTCCTCTCTCTTTTCTCTCTCCTCCCTCCCCTGCCGCCACCTCCCAGCCACCCCACCTGACGGCCGCCACCCACCCGGCCACCAGGCGCCACCCGTAACGGCGGAACCGCGCGAATCCCCTCCCTCGCGCATGCGGGGTTTCGGCTTCTCCGGCCAAAATCCGGCCGATCCGGCCACCAATTGGACCGGGTCTTGTGTCTAAAATCATCTACTCGGCGAGAGCTTTCCATAGACACCAAGAACGCCGAAATCCATCTAGCGGTTTGTCCGATTTTTGCTCGGGAAGATTTTAGCCCATTTCGACTTTTGGGCTATATTTCTCGAAAACCGTGAATCCCACGAGAAAACCGAGGGTACCAGCACGCTCCACTCGTCGAGAGCTTCGCGGCGACATAAATTTCAAATTTTTCCGACACCGTTTTTCGGTGGGTCCCACGGAACTTCGCAGTGTTTTTCCGAGCATTTAATGAGCTTAGAAAATTCTGAAAAAATTTATGTACTAACCCCCGTGTTATGGGCTTCGTGTAGGTATCCTCGATTCGAGGAAATTAGACAGTTGACCGGGTCTACGAAATTTCGGCCAGACAGACCCGATACCGGAAAAGTCTCCGAATTTGACCGAGATTTTGGCTAGCCCCCCATTTTCAGACGTCCCGAGCGCGTTCCCGAAGTCGGAATCGGCAAAGGTAAACCCGAACCTTGCTTTTTCGTAATTTTCTAGTACTTAAATAGGATTAAAAATCCATAAAATATTCGTGGTAGCTTAGAAAATTATGATTCTTTTTGCAATAGCTTAATAATATTGCTAAGGACCGCGGGGCAAAGTTTTAGAATTTTTAGAGCTTATTTGGACAGTTTTTGCAAAAATGATCAATAATAAGGACTAAATTGAAATTTTACATGTTGTGATGGATGATTGATTTGATGGGCCCAGGAGGGGCTGTGTGATGTGATTGAGTTGTGGACATATGGATTGTGAGTATAGAAGTGTGTTTTGAGCCCTTTTGCAGGTTGGGTAGGTCCTAGGTATAGGGGAGACTCTGCCGGATTTTCGGCACGACTTAGGACGTATTTGGTCTTTTCTTGATTTGTATTGAGTCAACTGTATTAAATAATTGTAATGTAATTGTCAGGTGAGCCGGGACAACCTTCTTCCTCCGCCCAGCCGCCACAGTGATTGTCGTCAAGTCTGTGAGTAAAATATTAATTTTAATTGTAATTTCGATATTATTATATGTTCAGCATGCCCATGCATCACTTATATGCATATATTTATGTAGTTAAACTCTAGGCACGATTTATGTTGCATTCATAACTGTTAACGTGCCATGAGTGTTGTTGTGGTAATTTGGAGCAGTGTGCGTGCGTTGGCGTGCGTGTGATGTGGTGTGGACTATGGATAGGACGGGTAGTCACGGCTTGAGTTCTTCGCTGGGACCCGATCCTTCGGGGGGTAGTCACGGCTTGAGTTCTTCGCTGGGACCCCCGATTTGGTTATTAAGTGGAAGTCCGAGCTGAGTTCTTCGCTGGCACCAGGTTGGATTTAAGAGAGTCAGATAGGGGATCAGCTCCCATATATTATGATTGATGTTACAGGGTGCGTGAGTGCTCCAAATTACCTTTTTGATGTTATGATGTGAAAATGTTGTTGCTGTTGCATTTCACTCCACAGGTTGCATTAGTACTAGATAGTTATAGAGATTATGGTTAAAATTGATATTTTACTCTCTGAGTCGAACGCTCACTCCTGTTCAAAAATTTTTACAGGCCATAGGAGGATATTTTTTGAGGTTAACCTGCTTTCTCCCTCGCAGGTCAATTATTACTGTTTGTATAAACTTGTTAAATCTTAGAATTTCCGCATGTGTTAGAAATGTTTATTTGATTTGGGTCTGTAAACTAAATTAATATTTTGAGACCTGTAAACTAAATATGCTATGCATGTTTGATGGATTGGATGAGGGAGCTGAGCTCCCATTTATTTTTATGTTGATGAGTATGTGGAGGGTGAGCTGAGCTCCCCATTTGACTATATATTGTGTTTACAGGTCGGGTGAGTCGAAAACTCCCCGTTGGAAAGTCCATTTTATGGTCGGACTCTGTCCGTTTGTTTTCTTGAAATTGGGCCCAAATGGGCCTTAGAATTGGGTAAATGAACAGTTAGGCTTACTACGGGCCTCGGGGGCTTTAGGCTGGCCTAGGTCCTAGTGCCGGTCCGGCCCATAGGTTGGGTCGTGACAAATGTGGTATCAGAGCCTAGGCTCCAGATTCTTAGGGAATGTTTGTCTAAGGTGTTGGGAAGAGTCTACTAGGAGTCACATGCGGAAAATAGGGTTCACATTCGTCTTGCATTGTCATCTTTGCTTCTAGTTTCTGCTCCATATATTATGTGTAAATATGAGTCTATAGAGCTGTGTAATGTGCAGTTTTGAATTTTTGTGGGCTAATGCTGCTGAATTTCAGGAAAATGCGTAGAAGCAGGAGAGCTGCCACTGCACTGAACAGATGTGCTGACGAGGTGTCGACAGATGAGGCGCCGCCAGGAGGCGGGGTAGGAGGCCTAGAGCTGCTCAAGTAGAGGAGCAGCCACCCCCAGTACAGGATCAGTCCTTTATGGCACAGGGTCCCATGGACCCCATGGCAGCTACTCTAGCTGGTCTGCAGAGAACCATCGACATGATGGCGCAGTATATGGTCCACCCTCCACAGCAGCAGCAGTCCACCGCACCAAGAGGGGAACCTTATAAACAGATAATTAATTTCAAGAAGTTGGTGCCTGGTACTTATGATGTGTCAGACGATGCATATCGGTTTTTGGATTCCTGCAGACAGGCAGGAACAGAGTTGCAGTTGACTGATAGAAGACTAATTGAGTGCATACAGCATGTCATGGGGCCTATGCCTAGACAATGGATGAATGACTACGTGTTACCCCGGATGGAGGGTTTGACATGGGCTCAGTTTGTGGAACTTTTTATCAATCGATTTGTGCCAGAAAGCTTCAGAGATCAGAAGCAGTGGGCCTTTGAGGCCTTAAGACAGAATGGCAGGTCTGTAGATGAATATGCTACAGAATTTCTGGAATTGAGCAGATATGCCCCTACAGCAGTAGCTACAGAAACCATGAAGGTGAAGAGATTCCTAAAGGGGCTTGACAGGAGATATGCGAACCTGGCCATGATGTCTGATCAGTCTTTTGATGTGGTAGTTGATCGAGCCAGACAGATAGAGATTAGCTATGCTGTGGATGACAGCGGAAGAGCAAAGAAAAACAGAGCAGAGGGTTCTACTGGTGTTCCCCAAATGGGTACTCCGGATAGTGGTGGCCAGAGTAATTACAGAGAAAAGAGTAGGAACAAGAGAAGTGGTTTTAGACACAAACCACGAGGATCTGCACTGTGGTACGATCCAAAGAGTGGTCACGATTCAGGTACAGCAGCCTGGTGCAGTTCAGATCCTCCTTGGCACCTTGTGCACAGTGTGGAAGAGGACATTCAGGACCTTGTATGATGGGTTCAGGAGTATGCTTCAGGTGTGGCCAACCGGGTCACTTTGCTAGAGAATGCCCCGTTTTCAGTGAGCCACAGATGGGGTCACAAGGTTCTGTTGCAAATGTTCCTCGCCAGTTGTATCCAGGTGCTTCCAACATGGCAGGCAGTCAGTTCAGTGGCCAACAGGGCCGAGGACAAGGGGGACGTGGATTTGGAGGCAGATCAGGAGGTAGAAGTCGATCGTGGTTACGCCACTCAGTAGGGTCAAGCTCGGGTTTTTACCCTGACCCCCCTGGATGCTCGAGCTTCAAATGCGCCAGGCGTGTATTTTTCTGGTCTGTTCCTATGAGGCTCGTGTTTTGATAGATCCGGGTGCTACGCACTCATTTGTCTCCCCTGTGTTTGCCATGAGGTTGGGTAGAAACCCTACAACTTTAGAGTGCCCTTTGTCGGTAGCTACCCCGCTTAGTGACAACATAGATGTAGATATGATTTTTCCAGGTAGCCCAGTGATAGTGGATGGAAAGATCCTCCCAGCAGACTTGGTTCCTCTACCAGTAATGGATTTTGATGTAATCCTGGGGATGAATTGGTTGTCAACTCACTATGCCACTTTAGACTGCAGGAACAAAAATGTGTATTTCCACATACCTGGTGTGGAAGAGTTTAGCTTTGATGGTGACAGGAGCGTGGCTCCATATAATTTGGTGTCAGCAATTAGTGCTAGAAAAATGTTGAGGCGTGGATGTCAAGGGTATTTGGCATTGGTGAGAGATACATCTGTAGAAGGTGTCAGCATGAAAAATGTTCCTGTTGTCAGAGAATTCATGGATGTCTTCCCTGAAGAGCTTCCAGGGTTGCCACCAGGAAGGGAAATAGAGTTTTGCATTGATGTTGTGCCGGGTACAAACCCCATATCAATGCCACCTTACAGGATGGCCCCAGCAGAATTGAAAGAGTTAAAGGAGCAACTACAGGAGCTTTTGGACAAGGGTTTCATACGTCCGAGCACTTCACCCTGGGGTGCTCCTGTTCTATTTGTTAGAAAGAAGGATGGGTCATTGAGGTTGTGCATTGACTATAGACAGCTGAACAAGGTGACTGTGAAGAACAAGTATCCACTTCCTCGGATCGATGATCTGTTTGATCAGCTCCAAGGGGCTAGATTCTTTTCCAAAATAGACCTGCGATCAGGCTACCATCAATTGAGAATCAGGAATGAGGACGTGTCCAAAATGGCTTTCAGGACAAGATATGGTCATTATGAGTTCTTGGTGATGTCTTTTGGACTCACTAATGCACCAGCAGCCTTCATGGACTTGATGAACAGGGTGTTCAAGCCATTTTTGGACCGTTTTGTCATCGTATTCATAGATGACATTCTGGTATACTCTCGGACCGAGGAAGAACACGTGTGGCACTTGAGGATGGTGTTGCAGACTTTGAGGGAGCACCAGCTATACGCCAAATTTTCGAAATGTGAATTTTGGCTAGAAAGCATCTCATTCTTGGGACACGTGGTTTCTAGTGACGGTATTCAAGTGGATCCCAAGAAAATTGAAGCTGTAACTGATTGGCTTAGGCCTACAACAGTCACTGAGGTGCGAAGTTTTCTGGGTTTAGCTGGCTACTACAGGCGTTTTGTACAAGATTTCTCCAGATAGCGGCTCCCTAACTAAGTTGACCAGAAGAATGTTCCATTCATTTGGACAGATGATCGTGAGATGAGTTTCGAAGCTTAAGGAGTGTCTAACCACCGCTCGTGTTGACACTACCTGTGAGTGGTGAAGGATACACCGTGTATTGTGACGCCTCCAGAGTTGGCCTGGGGTGTGTTTTGATGCAGAATGGAAAAGTAGTGGCTTATGCTTCGAGGCAGCTGAAGAGGCATGAGCAGAACTACCCCACCCATGATTTGGAAATGGCGGCTGTAATCTTTGCACTTAAAATCTGGAGACACTACCTGTATGGTGAAGTGTGCGAGATATACACCGACCACAAGAGTTTAAAGTACATCTTCCAACAGAGGGATTTAAACTTGAGACAGAGGAGATGGATGGAGCTTCTGAAAGACTATGATTGCACCATCCAGTACCACCCTGGGAAAGCCAATGTAGTAGCAGATGCCTTGAGCGTAAAAATCTTCCAGCGCTTTGGCACATTTCAGTAGAGAAGAGACCATTGATTCAGGAGGTACATGAGTTGATGGATCAAGGTTTAATCCTAGATCTTTCAGATGAGGGGGTATTGTTGGCTCACTTTTTAGTGAGGCCAGACTTGAGGGACAGAGTTAGAGTTTCCCAGCACAGAGACCAACAATTGATGAAGATTATAGAAAGAGTACAGCAAGGTGAAGGTGGTGAGTTTGGATTTGCCAATGATGGCGCCCTAGTGCATGGTTTGAGGATATGTGTGCCCGATGTGGACAATCTCAGAAATGAAATCATGCGAGAGGCACACTACACACTGTACAGTGTCCATCCAGGTTCCACCAAGATGTACCATGATGTGAAAGATAGCTATTGGTGGAATGGCATGAAGAGAGACATCGCAGACTTTGTGTCCAAGTGCTTGACTTGTCAGAAGGTGAAGTTTGAACACCAGAGACCGTCAGGGAAGCTGCAAGAGCTCCCTATCCCAGAATGGAAGTGGGAAATGATCACTATGGATTTTGTGACTGGGTTGCCTCGTACCACGCGAGGATATGATTCGATATGGGTAATTGTAGACCGCTTGACCAAATCAGCTCACTTCTTGCCTGTGAAGACTACATATTCTGTGGCACAGTATGCCCGGCTCTACATTCGAGAAATAGTCAGATTGCATGGAATTCCTGGCCCATAATATCCGGCGAAGGCCCCGATTCACTTCTCGGTTTTGGAGAAAGTTGCAGAGGCACTTGGCACACGCTGAACTTCAAGACGGCTTTCCACCCACGCATGCACTGACAAATTGAAGGACAATCCAAACATCGAAGACATGCTTCGCATGAGTGTCTTGGATTTTGGAGGTCAATGGGATGAGCAACTAGCTTTGGTGGAGTTTGCCTACAACAACGCTTATCACTCCAAAGATAGGGATGGCACCCTATGAGGCATTATATGGAAGAAAGTGTAGGTCTCTCCGTGTTGGACAGAAATGGGGAAGCGAAGGTGCATGATGTAGACCTAGTGCAAGACACTTGAGGTAGTTCCTTTAATCGTGGAACGATCAAAACTTTTCAAGAGGCGTAAGAGTTATGCAGACCCCAGACGGAGGGATGTGGAGTTTGCTGTGGGCGACTATGTATTCCTGAAGGTTTCTCCAATGAAGGGAGTCATGAGATTTGGAAAGAAGGGCAAGTTGGCACCTCGGTATATTGGACCTTTTGAGGTTACTGATAGAGTTGGAGCAGTTGCCTACCGGTTAGAGCTACCACCCAACCTCTCTCACGTTCATCCCGTGTTTCACATCTCCATGCTCAGGAAATACATTCCCGATCCTTCTCATGTACTGCAGCCGGATGTAATAGAGCTAAAAGAGAACTTGACATTTGAGGAGCAACCTGTAGCCATAGTGGACTACCAAGTGAGACAGCTGAGATCAAAACAGATCCCTATGGTTAAGGTTTTGTGGAGGAGTCAGTTAGTGGAAGAGTGCACCTGGGAGTCAAAACGGGACATGCGTAGCAAGTACCCTTATCTGTTCAATGTATAATCATGTGCTTTATTCTGCCTTGTGTAAAATTCGAGGACGAATTTTCTGTAAGGGGGAACAATGTAACACCCCAAAAATTTTAAATTTATGAGCATTTTTGGTATTTTAATTTTATTTAAATTTTAGGATTTTTTTTGAGATTTTTCGGATTTTAAAAATCGGGTTCGATTTTTCGAAAATATAAACTTTGATGAATTTTAAAAATTAATTTAAAGACCACGTGGCAAAACTAAAAATATATTTGGAGTCTACGTATTTTTCTGAGTTTTCTGGAATTTTTTCTGAATTTTTGGACCTCGTTTTCGGTCCCGAGGCAGAGTAAAAATTCAAAATTTTGTATTTCGAATCGAACCGGCCGAATCGAACCGGACCGGATCGGACCGACCTGACCGCCCCTTCCTTTTTCTTCCCCGCTGCTCCTTCTCCCTTTCCTCTCTCTTTTCTCTCTCCTCCCTCCCCGCCGGCCACCACCTCCCAGCCACCCGATCGGCTGGCGCGCCACCTAGCCGCCTTGACCAATGGCCGGAAACCGCGCGCGAATCCCCTCCCTCGCGCGCGCGGCATTTCGGCTTCTCCGGTCAAAATCCGGCCGATCCGGCCACCAATTGGACCGGGTCTTGTGTCTAAAATCATCTACTCGGCGAGAGCTTTCCATAGACACCAAGAACGCCGAAATCCATCGAGCGGTTTGTCCGATTTTTGCTCGGGAAGATTTTAGCCCATTTCGACTTTTGGGCTAGATTGCTCGAAAATCGTGAATCCCACGAGAAAACCGAGGGTACCAGCACGCTCCACTCGTCAAGAGCTTCGCGGCGACATAAATTTCAAATTTTTTCGACACCGTTTTTCGGTGGGTCCCACGGAACTTCGCAGTGTTTTTCCGAGCATTTAATGAGCTTAGAAAATTCTGAAAAAATTTATGTACTAACCCCCGTGTTATGGGCTTCGTGTAGGTATCCTCGATTCGCGGAAATTCGACAGTTGACCAAGTTCGAAATTCCGCCGCATGCACCGATACCGGAAAAGTCTCCGAATTGGACCGAGATTTTGGCTAGCCCCCCATTGTCAGACGTCCTGAGCGCGTTCCCGAAGTCGGAATCGGCAAAGGTAAACCCGAACCTTGCTTTTTCGTAATTTTCTAGTGCTTAAATAGGATTAAAAATCCATAAAATATTCGTGGTAGCTTAGAAAATTATGATTTTTTTTGCAATAGCTTAATAATATTGCTAATGACCGCGGGGCAAAGTTTTAGAATTTTTAGAGCTTATTTGGACAGTTTTTGCAAAAATGATCAATAATAAGGACTAAATTGAAATTTTACATATTGTGATGGATGATTGATTTGATGGCCCAGAAGGGGCTGTGTGATGTGATTGAGTTGTGGACATATGGATTGTGAGTATAGAAGTGTGTTTTGAGCCTTTTTGCAGGTTGGGTAGGTCCTAGGTATAGGAGACTCACTGGATTTTCGCACGACTTAGGACGATTTGGTCTTTTCTTGATTTGTATTGAGTCAATTGTATTAAATAATTGTAATGTAATTGTCGTGAGCGATGCCTTCTTCCTCCGCCCAGCCGCCACAGTGATTGTCGTCAAGTCTGTGAGTAAAATATTAATTTTAATTATAATTTCGATATTATTATATGTTCAGCATGCCCATGCATCACTTATATGCATATATTTATGTAGTTAAACTCTAGGCACGATTTATGTTGCATTCATAACTGTTAACGTGCCATGAGTATTGTTGTGGTAATTTGGAGCAGTGTGCGTGCGTTGGCGTGCGTGTGATGTGGTGTGGACTATGGATAGGACGGGTAGTCACGGCTTGAGTTCTTCGTTGGGACCCGATCCTTCGGGGGGTAGTCACGGCTTGAGTTCTTCGCTGGGACCCCCGATTTGGTTATTAAGTGGAAGTCCGAGCTGAGTTCTTCGCTGGCACCAGGTTGGATTTAAGAGAGCTGTATAGGGGATCAGCTCCCATATATTATGATTGATGTTACAGGGTGCGTGAGTGCTCCAAATTACCTTTTTGATGTTATGATGTGAAAATGTTGTTGCTGTTGCATTTCACTCAACAGGTTGCATTAGTACTAGATAGTTATAGAGATTATGGTTAAAATTGATATTTTACTCTCTGAGTCGAACGCTCACTCCTGTTCAAAAATTTTTACTGGCCACAGGAGGATATTTTTTGAGGTTAACCTGCTTTCTCCCTCGCAGGTCAATTATTACTGTTTGTATAAACTTGTTAAATCTTAGAATTTCCGCATGTGTTAGAAATGTTTATTTGATTTGGGTCTGTAAACTAAATTAATATTTTGAGACCTGTAAACTAAATATGCTATGCATGTTTGATGGATTGGATGAGGGAGCTGAGCTCCCATTTATTTTTATGTTGATGAGTATGTGGAGGGTGAGCTGAGCTCCCCAATTGACTATATATTGTGTTTACAGGTCGGGTGAGTCGAAAACTCCCCGTTGGAAAGTCCATTTTATGGCCGGACTCTGTCCGTTTGTTTTCTTGAAATTGGGCCCAAATGGGCCTTAGAATTGGGTAAATGAACAGTTAGGCTTACTACGGGCCTCGGGGGTTTTATGCTGGCCCAGGTCCTAGTGCCGGTCCGGCCCATAGGTTGGGTCGTGACAAAAATAATTTTATAATTAAAAAAAAATTAAGTCATTTTTTTATTTTTAAAATTTTAATAATTTTATTAAAATATAAAAATATTTATATGTATACAATATAAATATATATTATTAATTTAATATTATAATTAAATAATAAAAAAATATTTAATAAAAAATATTTTTTATCTATAAATTATTTTTTAAAAAGTAAAGGAGCCTACATATGACATGTGGCATAGTTTAAAGAAGAAATCAACTGGAAATAGAGACATTGTGAGATTGGAATGACAGGATTTGAGGGATGGGGAGGAAAAAAAATTACTCAATTGACAGAATAAAAAATTAGAGATCTTTTAATATAATTATCAAAATTTAGGGAGTAAATAGCAAAAAATATTAAACTATAAGGGCCTCAGTGTAATTCACCTATATAACATTTGGCACGATATTGATCTCAACATCAGCGATCAGAAATTTCAATCATACAGAGGCAAGTGTGAGCTATTTTTGCCGCTAGTGCTCATGGGTAAGGTGGCGGTGGGTGCGGCAGTGGTCTGCGCGGCTGCTGTGTGTGCTGCGACGGCGCTGGTGGTAAGGCACAGGATGCGCAGCTCGGGGAGATGGGCCAAGGCCATGGCCATACTCAGGGAGTTCGAGGACAAGTGTGGGACCCCCATAGGAAAGCTACACCAGGTGGCCGATGCCATGACCGTTGAGATGCATGCCGGCCTTGCATCGGAAGGTGGGAGCAAGCTTAAGATGCTCATCAGCTATGTCGACAATCTTCCCACAGGGTAATTATCATTTTTCTCAACTACAGAAAATCTTTTTCTTTCATTTACTATCTGTTTGGATTTGGAATTAGATTTTGTTTTAGGTGTTCTAAGGATACAATTTATTATTTTCCTCAACTAATAATTAATTCCATTTAGTTTGGATGATTTTGATTGATGTGCTTAAATAATCAACTGTTGAGCTTTGTTTCTTGTTCATTATAAATTGTGGTTGTTGTTATTCTTCAATTTACACTTTTCTTGTGTTTCCTTATTACTGCCAAGGGGGAAATTTTTTTTTTTTTTTTTCATTTCTTAGGCGTTTCGCGTTTGTATGTTTCTCAGTGTTTAGTTGTCTGTAATTTTATTTTTTATAAAAAAATTCATCTTCCTTATCATTTTTCAATTTCATAAGAGTTTTTCTTCTCTGGGCTGCAAAAATTGAGTCTTGTTGTCCATTTTAACTCAAAGTATACAAGAATTTCTAATGCTTTATTAGTTTAGCAACTGGGGATTTAAATATGCAAGAATCTTATGGTTGCCTCTTTGTGGCCCAATGGAATGGGCTTGCTTACAGAGTTCAGATGAACTTTCCCAGCAAAAGAGGCATATTCCCTTATCTCGAATTTTACTTTCTGAGTTTGACGTATTTCACTTGTGATATGTAAATTTTTAAGTTGTTTCTGGCATTTGCTTTTTAAGTTGCCTAACTTCGTCTTTCTTCATTCAAATTTTATAAGCATGTTTGTTTTGTCTCTCAATAATTGGTTTTATTCTTGCTTATCAATTGATATTGATTTTGATTTCTTCCCTTTTTCTTAGATTTTTTTTTTCTTTCATTGGATTGCACTTTAGTATTATTTGGAACCATCTAAAGCTTTGCTACTTTTCTGTGGTGTCCATTTTCCCTCTACTTGTCATAAAACTTTGACAATGGAAAACTTATAAGCTATAATTTCTGATATGTTCCATTTGTAAATAATCATGATGATATGGTTTAACAAAGTCTGAAGTTTTGGAAGTGGAAGGTCATTTTACTCTTTTCATAAAAAAGCAAAGTGAATTCATCTCGTGTGGTGAGGATAGAGAGAGTGTTCTTGGCTTGCGTGTTCTTGCAGAATATGGCTACTCTATGACAGTTGGCAGCAATGCATTATTGATGAAGACAAACTTCCTATTTTGTGTTAAGTTCCTCTGCTTTCTATCTTAATATGTACCTTACTAACAGTATATTAATTGATTGGTTTGTGGACCTAGTTTGGTTAGTAGCTCTTTTAAATCAAAATTTATTGATAAAGTTTATCAAGAATTTTAAAAAATAAAGACTACAGAAAAGAAAAGATGAGAATTTCTTAAGACAAAAAGAGGCAGGGGGTTTCTGTGAAGTATTTGTATTTGATATTTAGTAATTCTGTTTGTTTAGATCTTTTACATTTACAAAAAGAAAGCTGGCTAAAAGTGCTAGTTACTTCTGCTTATTTCTTCAGCGATGAGAAGGGTTTGTTTTATGCGTTAGACCTTGGGGGCACAAATTTTCGTGTCCTACGGGTGCTATTGGGTGGGAAAGAAGATCGTGTTGTCAAACAAGAATTTGAGGAAGTTTCAATTCCTCCTTACTTGATGACTGGATCTTCAGATGTGAGTGTGATTTCAAGCTAGCCTAACAAATTTGACTCTAATTAGATTAGTTCATAATCTGAATCCCTGTAAATGATGGTGATTTCAGGCATTGTTCGATTATATTGCTGAAGCACTTGCTAAATTTGTTGCTACAGAAGGTGAAGGATTGCATCCTTCACCTGGTCAACAAAGGGAGCTGGGCTTTACCTTTTCATTTCCAGTTCAGCAAACATCAATAGCATCAGGAACTCTTATAAAATGGACAAAAGGCTTCTCCATAGAGGACACGGTTAATCATAATTACCTTCTTCCGTTTCGCAATCATTTATACTTATGATCAGTGCTTGCAGCTAGTTATGAATTTTTTTTTTGATGTTGGTGCATTTCTTTTATTTTTAGCTTTGAATATTTTTTTTTTAATATAAAATTTTACTCATCATTTTCTCCTTGCCACTGCAATCGTTATAATTCCATTTCATTGCATTAAAGTAAAATGCTATTAGATTTCCTTTGATCTGTACAATTTCAGCAGTTCAGAAACATGCAATGTATATAACTGGGGTACCACATGCAAAACTCAACACCAAAACTTCATGGCCAATGGTTCTGTCATTTTGGCTTATTTGTCTGGAACAGTTCCTTCCTGTTTCTGTATTTTCATCAGAAGACCTACTGGCCTTGGGCTTGGAAGTGTTCATTTTCTCTTAAAATGAATTTGCGTGCATAAATTTGCAGATATGTCCCTCAGTGCAGCTTTCATGCTTAAATTTGCAGGCGTAGCTAGCTAATTTGTAGACTTATGACATTAATTGATGTATGGATCCTTGTTAACTACTATGTATGGATTGTTGATCATTTAGACAACTGTGCAATTCATGTATTGAGTAAAGGGAAAGCTCAAAGCAATACTTGTTTAGTCTTGCATGCCAGATCTTGCTAGGTTTTGGTTATATTATTCTGTTACAAATACTTAAACATTTAACTGTAACAAGCAGACAGTAACTTAGTAATTCTTTTTTTGTGAGGTTCGGAAATTTTGGGCCATAGTTTACAGGTGTTCCTGACATGGGACATATCTCAATGCTTCATTCAATAATGTGACTTCTAAGTCTGTTAACTTCTTTTTAACTGTTTGTGATTGTATCTCATGGCTGGTCCTTGTACAGTTTGGGCAAGATGTGGTGGGAGAGTTGACAAAAGCCATGGAAAGAGTTGGCCTTGACATGCGTGTTGCAGCTTTGGTAAGTTAAACTTGGTTTTGCATTCAGAAGCCCTGTTTGGCTATTCTTATGATCTGCCAAGAAATGTAATTTCCATATTGGTGCCAAAATAAAGTGTTTGCATACAGCAATCACCAATGTGGGCAACCAAGTGACTTCCCTAACTTGTTGAGATGTTGTAGGTCAATGATACAATTGGAACACTAGCTGGAGGTAGATACTACAAACAGGATGTTATTGCTGCTGTAATCTTGGGTACTGGAACTAATGCAGCATATGTAGAGCGAGCACAAGCAATTCCCAAGTGGCATGGTCTTCTTCCTAGATCTGGGGAAATGGTCGTTACTTTTAGATAATTGTTGTTTACCGTTGTTCTTATATACCCTAACATGTTATCTGTTTACAGTTAACTGTATCATATTTCTGTGGCAGGATTTCTTGTTATGACTTGACATTTAAAATCATACTAAAGCAGTCTTTATTACATAGGTTATCAACATGGAGTGGGGCAACTTTCGGTCGTCACACCTTCCATTGACAGAATATGACCAAGCCCTGGATGTTGAGTCTCTGAACCCTGGGGAACAGGTAACCCTAACTTCATCTTTTGCTTTCATCTTTTTGCTACATATTGATGTAATCACTCTTAATGTCTTTGTGATTTTTTCTGCAGATTTTTGAGAAGATAATTTCTGGTATGTATTTAGGAGAGATTGTACGCAGAGTTCTATTGAAAATGGCTCAGGAAGCTGCCTTCTTTGGTGTTGATGTTCCACCAAAACTGGAGATTCCATTTATCTTAAGGTATGCTATATACTATTATGCTGTGAGCTATTTGTTATTCAGTCCTCCTTGTCTTTTTAGGCTTTGGCTTCTTTGTGTTTGCTTATGTTTGGGTTGTTTCGCTAATGCATATTGACTTTATGTGAAAATGATGCTGACTGCAGACCCTACTCTTAAGATTGGGATTCACCAACACATCCTTTTCTCTCCATCTCTTTCTTCTTCAGTGTCCGTTCATACAATATTTATTGAGTTTCATATGAGTGAAAATAGGTTAATTTTGTCAGATGTATGGTCTAATTTGCTTATAATGGACATACAGTGTGCTGCTCTGTTAATTTTGTGCTAATAGCTTTCTTGCTGTCACTTTTCTCTTTCTGTTATAAAATATGCAGGACTCCACACATGTCTGCAATGCATCACGATACATCTTCAGATCTGAGAGTTGTTGGAAGCAAATTAAAGGATATCCTAGAAGTATTCATCCTCTTGATGCTCTTTAGAACCTTCCACATGATCTTAAATTTTCTTTTACCTTGCAAATGCATTTTGCTATCTAAGCTTTCTGCATCTGTGTTTCCTAATTATATATGTCTCTTAGATAATTCAAGGGTTCAAGCCTTTTGGCTTCATGCAGAAGCTAATACAACAATAGCAGTGTTTCCCATCCACGTGTGAACTTAGCAGCTAAAGGACAACAAAGATAATTTCATGGCTTTTTGTAGAATTTGTAATATAGTGTTTCATTTCTGGCTCAGGTACCAAATACCTCCCTGAAAATGAGGAAAGCTATTGTCGAGCTCTGTGACATTGTTGCCACTCGTGGTGCCCGGCTATCTGCTGCTGGAATCTTAGGCATCCTCAAAAAATTGGGGAGAGACACATTGAGGGATGGGGAAAAGCAGAAGTCAGTAATAGCATTGGATGGTGGGCTGTTTGAGCACTATACTAAATTTCGTACCTCCATGGAGAGCACTCTCAAGGAGTTGCTGGGAGAGGAAGTTTCTGAAAGCATTGTCATTGAGCACTCAAATGATGGCTCGGGCATTGGAGCAGCTCTCCTGGCAGCTTCCCACTCCCAATACATGGAGGTCGCAGAAGCTTAAAAAAGTATAGGTAGATGAAAATAATGACATTTTTCAAATTTTGTATTTTACTCCTTGCCATCACTTACTCCAGATAGTCTAGAGCTAGCGATATCTCCTAGTTCATGGGGTATGCCAGTAGATCTTAATGTGTGGTCTTATAGAGTTTATAACCCAGTGATGGATCAAATACTCTAACAAAGTGGCTAGCAATGGACCCAAGCATCCATGTTGAGACCTGCCATTTTGATCCCTTACCTCCTTTTTCCCCCTTTATGAGGTAGCAAATAAAGTGGGGGATGTAAACTATTATTTGAGTCGCTACATTCGGCAAAATATGTTTCTATGGTTTCAAATGGAAATAAAAAGTAGATTTTGCAGTCACTAGCAGCAAAGATAGGTTGAGATTTTTGCACTCTATTCTACTAACTGCAGCCCATTCCACCCTTTGCAAATCCTGTTTGAGTGTATTGCCTTTAACAAATGGAGTGCGAAAAACTCGTAAATTTACTTTCATAGTAGTTTATACAGGGACAACATTTGCAAACGAGAGACTTCTGTGCATCACAAGAAGAACTCTGTTTTCTTAACATCCTGGAGCTTGGTGTGTTGAAGGGTGAGAACTATACTTGGGATGCCAGGGAGTGCCTTCAATTCAATCTCTATCCCTCCATGGACATTGTGTTTTACGCATTCTACATAAACTAGCAGGTACAATTTTCATGGAGATCGTGATAAAACCACACAGCATTATGACTATTTGCTTTCCTATGCCATTCTATTGCTTAGTTGAAAGTGACCTTATTTATGCTAAAAACTACAGGTTGGCTGCAAGTGCACCAATAGTCAAGAGATTAGACATTTTCATCAGAGTCTGATGCATATCCATGCTTTGAATTCAATAGGAAGGGAATGGCATCGCCATCTCTTCCCATATCCTTCACTCCATAAACAAGGGGATGACTGTAATGAAGTAGGACCTGTAAGACCTCTCTCATGGAAGGTCTAGCAGAAGGCAGTTTGCTGGTACACTTTACCCCAAGCTGGAAAACAATGCTCATTTCATCCAAGTAAGAAGATTCCATGATCTCCTTATCCAAAGCATCGACTATAGGTCTTCCTTCATTCATTTGACGCCATGCCCAGTCTGCTAGGCTTGTATTCTCGTCCCCAAAGGTAGCCTCCTTCCCAGTTGTTAGTTCTAAAAGGACAACCCCAAAGCTATAGACATCAATTTTCTCGTTCACTCTTGCTGTCTGAGCATACTCTGCAAATCAAGTTGAATCTTTAGCAATGGTAAGAAGGGGAAGGAAACAAATCCATAATTATATCACTGACCTGGAGCTATATAGCCGAAAGATCCAGCCACAACAGAAACCATAGCTTCTCCTTTCTTAACCAATAGCCTTGCCAAACCAAAATCAGCAATTTTTGCATTGAAAGTAGCATCTAGAAGGATATTGCTTGATTTCACATCTCGATGAATAATGGGTGGTGAGCAGTCATGGTGAAGGTAGGACAGGCCCTCGGCGGCTCCCACTGCAATCCGGAACCTTATAGGCCAGTCTAAGTCCACACTTGTTGGTCTCTTCTTCACATTCAGCCATTGATCTAGGCTTCGCTTCTCCATATACTCATAGACAAGAAGTTTCGAATCGTCATTGCAAATACAGCAAAGCAGCTTCACTATGTTCAAATGCCTTATTGTACCTAGTATCTGAACTTCTGCATGGAACTGTTTCTCAAGCTTTTCGTCTAACTTCTTGTCATTGCAAATTCTTTTCACAGCAACAACAAGGCCTGATGGATGCGTAGCCACACGGTATACTTTTCCTGATCCTCCACTCCCAATCAGATTGGGTTCTGTTAACCCTGACAATATATCTGATAGAGTGAAATCCAACTTCTGAAACGAGGTAAGCTTCCATTTTGAATCTAATACATGCCTTTTCTTTTGGTAAAGTCTAATCACCAAGAATGAGAGTAGCGAAGCCAAGACAAAGGCTGTTGCCAACACACTTGATATCAGAGCTATGGGTTTGGTTGATTTTTCGCTTGATTTTTGAGTATTGAAATTGCAGACATTAAGGCTTGGCAATGAACTTTTGGTACAGAGACCAGGATTATTCAAGAAGCTGGTATTATAAGCAGCGTTTTCTAAACTGATTGGGATTTCCCCTGTGAGATGATTGGAAGAGAGATTGAGAAAAGTAAACTTCAGGGAGTTAAACTGAGGTGGAATTTGGCCTGAAAATTGGTTCTCAGAAAAGTCAAGTTCGAGAAGATTAGGTAGAGAACCGAATTCCTCTGGGATTTGTCCAGAAAGTTGATTTCGGCTCATATTTAGAGTAGTTAATGACTTCCATGAGACTATATCAGAAGGAAGGGATCCACTGAGTTGGTTCCTATCAAGCAAAAGAGTAGTAAGACGAGAAAGAGCGGTTAATTCTTGAGGGATTGTGCCAGAAAACAGGTTGTTACTGGCATTAAAAACCACAAGATTCCTCCAAGAAGCTCCAGTAGGAATTTTACCAGAAAACTTGTTGTTACTGATCTCTAGCCTAGAAAGATTCCCTGATACTTCATTAGGAAGCTCACCCATGAACAAATTATCGCTTAACATCAGATATGTCAAATTGAAAGCTGTCCATAGACCAACAGGAATATTTCCACTAAATGCATTACGTGAAACACTTACCATAAACAAACTACTGCAATTCCCAAGCGATTCTGGCAACTCCCCATTGAGATTGTTATCGAAGGCTGCAACTCCTACTAAATTTCCTCCATTGCATAAAAATGCAGGCAGCCTCCCAGTAAGCTTGTTGGATGCAATATCAACAAGTTTAAGCTTTGAATATCGGCCCAGTTCTGGAGGGAGAACACCTGATAAATTGTTGCTAAATAAGCTAAAATTTATCAATGCTGGAAGACGACCAATACTCTTTGGGATTTCACCAGATAATTGATTGTAGAACAGCTTCAAAAGTGATAATTTCTGAAGCTTTCCAAAATCATCAGGTATTGTCCCCGTCAAATTATTATCTGAAAGATCGAGTTCAACTAAGTTCAAAGCTTCAACAGCACGAGGGATCTCCCCCGATAGCTCGTTCTTGAAAAGATACAGCACACTCAAGTTCTTCATCATCAACAAACTCTTGGGAATACTCCCTGTTAGTCTATTTCCTGCTAAATCCAAGTGCTCCAGTGCCACCATTTCTCCGATAGTCTCTGGAATCTCACCAATCAGATTTGCTTCAGAAATCCAGAACCACTTGAGTTTCTTTAGCTGGATGAAATTGGAAGGCAGTCTTGAAGGTAAAAAACCGTTGTAGGCCATAGACAGCCTTTCAAGGTTGGACAAGTTGCCAATTTCAGGAGGGAACGTACCGTTGAACAGATTCTGATCAAAATGAAGTTCTTTTAGCTGCTGCAAACGCCCAATGGCCGCTGGGAAGTTACCAGTGAAGTTGTTGCCGGAAAGGTTAAGGGATGAGAGCCGGGAGAAGCGGTCAATATCATCAGGAATGAAGCCAACAAAGAAGTTTTGAGAGAGGTTCAAGTACTGGAGCTTTGAACAATTAAAGAGAACCACAGGGAACATTCCACTGAAGCTGTTGTTAAAAAAATCAAGAACGGTCAGGTTGTTGAGGTCACAAATGAAGGGTGGGATCTGTCCGGCGATATTCATGTTGGAAAAATCAAGTCCAGAGACGTAGCTGTTGGTGCAGCTGACTCCTGGCCAAGTACAATGAGAGGAAGAGATTGATGGGTTCCATTGATTAAGAGGAGGTTGATTTTGCCAGTATTGCCTTAGCCTTAGAAGGATTGCTTGTTCCTGCTGATCATAGCTCTGGGACTTGGAATGACTGAGGAGGAAAAGGAAAAGGGTGAAAAAGTGAATTAAGAAAGAAACGAGGGTTATTTTCGGCATTAAGGAGATTGAGATTAAGAATTTGTGTTTTAATTTGAAGTTTACAATTGCAGACGAGGTTCAGGGAAGGAAGAGCTAATGTTTTGTTTCAGAGACGGCAAGTACACTGAAACACGGAAACAAACGGCAGCTTCCCGCTTCAAAACAGGGGCTCTTTAGTCTTTTTAATCTCGGAAGGCATCTAGAACTTATGAAGTCAACGGTCATGGGTCAACCCAGCCTTTCCGCTCTTTTCACGTTACTCGATTGCCCCACTCATCAAAAATTCTGCGGCCTTTATCGGAGAAAATTCAAACCCTTTATGAGTTAAAGAAATTTTAGCTAACTGGCAACAAAAATAAATCAATCATGATTCACAGATTTTGTCACTTGCCGTGCCCCCTTATGCACTCAAAATTTAAAATTTTTATCTGACAAAATCAATTTACATATAATAATTTTATTATAATAATTAATTAATTAATTATAATAATATTAATAAAATTATTATATAAATATTAATTTTATATAATAATTTTATTTTATAATTTTTCTAATTTTTGATACACAATATTAGAAAATTAAAAAAATTAAAGGATAAAATTTTAATTTTCGCTGTCGAAAATATTTTTAGGACAATTCACATGATTAATTGAATTTAAATTTTATCTTCAATTATTTCTTAAACATTAATTAATAAAATGAGAGCAAACTCACTTATCAATTAAATTTATTTTTAAAATTTGTAAGTAAATTTTGTTCTTTTTTTTCAAATATTTTGTCCAACAACCACAACCACTATGGCTAAATAGTCAATCAATTGAATTTTCACTTTTTTTTTTTTTATCAATAATCAAACAAGAAATTATAAGATTGAGGGTAGCGGGTGAGCATCCGATACCCTCTCTCTCTTCATTAATTAACATTTTTGGAGGTAAATGGTGCTATTAATTAGCATTATCATTTAGTATGATTTATTCACAAAGATATTATTAAGTGAACTCAATATTTATATATAATATTATGATAAAAAGACTAAAAAATATTTTTTAAAATATTATTAAAAAAAGGCTGTTTTATTACTTTATATTTATAATTAAAATTTATAAATGTAATTTTAAATTAATTTTAATACTCTCTAATATATTTATTAAAGTATTTTTCGCAACGAGAATTTTAACGAATACTACACGGAAAGGGACTGTGATAGAAGTCCACATCCTCACGCCAATCCAACTGTCTATGGGGCGTGGTGTGAATTCCAGTTAGCGAAGGAATAAAGAAAAATCAAAGCACACCGATTTTGAACTTTGACTTTTGACCAAATTCCATATGTGGAAGTAACCCTCCAATCCAATCATAATTACACACTAACAATCCGAAATGGAATCACAATGGTATAATATAATTTTTAAAAAATATAAATATTTCTAATAAATTATATACATATGGGTTTTAGAAAATAATAACTAATTAATAATAATTTTAAATGATAATAATTAATCAACATTTAAAAAAAAAATAACGGCAACTATTGATATGGTGTTTAATTATTAAGTTGTTATTTCGTATCAAATGATGACATAGGATAATGGGAACTCTATGATTCCTAAGAATCCTCCTGTTTCTCATGTTCTCATGGCCACAAAATTCCATTTTGGAAAAAAATAAAAGGAAGAATTGTTATTTAATTTATATATTTTAATAAAACAAATTATTTTAATTTTTATATTTTAAAAAATATAATATTTAATTTTTATATTTTACTTTCGTTAAATTATTTAGCCTATAATATTTATTAAATTACTATTTAGTCTCTATATTTTAATAAAATTAATTAATTAGTCTATTTATTTTTTAAAAATATTATTATTTAGTTCTTTTATTTTAGTGAAACTCATTAATTAATATCTGCGTAAAAAATATTAAAATTTGACCATATGGAGACTACATATGGATTTATATTTTTCTTTAAATTGTTCAAATATTTTCATTCAATTCTCTATACATCATTTTCATGTTGTTTTATTAAAAAAAAAATTTTCTAAATTATTGCCTTGATTACTGGAAAATTTGTCATTTTCATGTTGTTTTATTAAAAAAAAAAATTCCTAAATTATTGCCTTGATTACTTGAAAATTTATCTTCTTCATGTTGTTTTATTAAAAAAAAAATTTCCTAAATTATTGCCTTGATTACTTGAAAATTTATCATTTTCATGTTGTTTTATTAAAAAAAAAAATTTCCTAAATTATTGCCTTGATTACTTGAAAATTTATGAGAATCAATTAATTTTTTTGACACGTATAACTTATACTAATTTCTAATAAAAAATGAAAAATAAAGAGAATGAGGGGGAGAAGGGTATGGGTGTAAATGGGAAGAAATACATGGACAGAGAAATAAATAACCATATGTTATTAACAAAAAAGTTTGTTCTTATAGCAAAATATAATAATAAGTATAATTGCATTTTAAAAATACCACATATTATTAGAAAGAATTTATTTATGATAGTAAATATATTAATAAGAAGTATGCTCAAAGATAAAATTATATATATTGTATTAATATTGTAATAATAACAATAATGATAAATAACAAAATCCAAAATCAAATGTCAAAATAATTTTCTAATTCTTTTGGATATTTTTCCTCTCTTGTATGCAAAAAATAATTTTTTAATTTGTAATCTTATTTTTTTCTTCTCATGCTATTTTTTTTTGGAAATTTTTCATTTATTTTTCTAAAATTGAATATTTTATACTTCTCGACATATGCAAATTTTCATTATTTTCATTACAACATTTTGCATTATTTTAAAAAAAAAATCATTTACCTATAAAAATCATTAAAAGTTATAAACTTAAAAGCAAACCTATTTATTTTGATCATTGAAATTTTGATAATTAAGATTCTTTTCTCTTTTCCTACATTTTATAATACAACATTATCAGATATATGTATTTACTACACAAATAAACAGAATAATTTTATTATAATTTTATAGAATTTTACTTAAATGAACAGTGTATTAATGTTATTAGGTCCTTAATACAACAATAACTCTTTTGTAAGCAGCTGTGAAATGCGTGTTTTATTTCTAAAATTATATTTTTCAACATTGCTTTCTCTGTCCGGTTGCTGACCCAAGTCTTAGTGCCAGTTCGGTCTGTGGGATTAGGTCGTGACAAAGGGAAAGAGCAGGGTATTTAAACATTACTTTAAAAACATGATGGGATGTAATTTATATGATGAAAACATGATGAATGAAATAGAAGAGTGCGAATGAGTGAATTATATGACCGTAAAATTCCTGATAAAGTGAAAGGTAAGTTCTATAAAATTATGATCAGGTCAGCTATATTGTATAGAATTGAACGTTAAACATCTAAAATATAACATATCTGCAAGATGAGTATGACATACATGTGAATGTTAAAATATTTACTTAATATTATAATAATTGATAAAATTAGACATGATTACATATGCTAAAGAGAGTACATATGGCACATATTAGAGATAAAATAAAAGAAAGTCAATTAAAATGTTTGGCCATATTCAATATAGAATATCGAAATGTCCCAATACAAAACTGTAATAAGTTAGTGGTAGGATAATTGAGAAAGAGAAAAAAGAGATCTAAAATGACATAGAGAGAGTTATCAAAAGATTTACAACTTTTAAATATTAATGCAGAATTAATTTCCCATAAGATTGAATAATAAAAAATATTCATATAATTAATTGCAATTAGTTTAAAATTAAGACTTAAATGCTTGTTTGAATCATTTAACTCTATTATTATTTGATTCAAAAGAAAAGAGAAAATAAATGATTCAATTTTAATTCGAATTCAATTGAAATTAGATTAGTCTAATTTTAAATTTGAATCAGACCATGGCCGTGTACAAATGGGGTGGGAAGACATTTCCATTCACATCTTGGGGAATAAGCTGTTAGTCAATAGAGACCAAGACCCATTGAGTTGACTTGACTCGACCAAACCTCATCGGTACTTGGTTGTTTAGGAACTCACAAAGTAATGATCAACCACTTCAAATCTTTCCCACCACAACTATTTGCAAAAGCTGGGTGGAAATGAGATACGCCAATAGCTCTCCCCACCTGGTTGTTCAGTGATTCCTTTTAGTACTACTAAAATTTGACTTGAAACCTACCATTGACCAAGTAACCCCATGTAAGAGATTTTTCATAATCAAGCATTTGCTTATACACCTAACTAATCCAGCATTCTTAGTATGGATTTTCCACCTTTGACACACACAAATGTGGATTGGTAACTAAATTTTCCTAATTTCATTGTATGAATTATTATTCGTGTGTATAAAGTCAGTTTATGTTAAAAGTCCTTTCATTTGTGGAAAATCAAAATAGATTTTTGAATATATTTTATAAGAAAACTAATAAATAAAGTTTTGTAGTCACTTGTGTTAATTTTCTAAATTGAAAATTGAAAATTTAATTTTTTAATTTTTTAGTTAAAATTTCAAAAATAGTTTTTAGTTATTTTTTCACTATTTTCTTTTATAACAAAGTTAATGTTTTCCAAGTGAAAAATTAATAACTTTTCTATAACAAAAGTTATATTATAACATTGTTGATAATTAAAATTAAATTATTATGTAGAAAATATTTATTTACAATGATAATAAATTAATCATATTATTATAAAAAATAATAACACATATAAAATATGAAAAATAAATTAGTTTTTAAATATATATTTAGTGTTTCTTTATTAGAAAATAATTTTTTAAAATTATTTCCTTTAATTACTTGAAAATCTATAAAAATCAATTAACTTTTTTATGTGTATAACTTATACCAATTTCTAATAAAAGATGAAAAATAGAGAGAATGAAATGGAGAAATGTATGAATGTAAAAAGGAAGAAATATATGGACTGAGAAATAAACGACCATATATTATTAAAAAAAAAAGTTTGTTATTATAGTAAAATATAATAATAAGTATAATTGCATTTTAAAAAGACCACATATTATTAGGAAGAATTTATTTATGATTGTAAATATAATAATAAGTATGCTCAAAGATAAAATTATAAATAATAATAATAATAATAATATAATAATAATAATAATAATAATAATAAATAACAAAATCAAAAGTCAAATAATTTTCTAATTTTTTCGGATTTTTTCCCCTCTCTTGTATGCAAAAAATAATTTTTTTAATTTCTAATCTCATTTTTTTTTCTTCTCATGTTATTTTTTTTTTTTAACTCTTCCATTTGTTTTTCTAAAATTAAATAGTTTATAGTTCTCAACATATGCAAATTTTCATTATTTTTCTTACAACATTTTGCATTATTTTAAAAAAAAATTCATTTACCGTTAAAAATCATTAAAAGTTATAAACTTAAAAGCAAAACTGTCACGACCCAACCTATGGGCCGGACCGGCACTAGGACCTGGGACAGCCTAAAGCCCCCGAGGCCCGTAGTAAGCCTTAACTATTCATTAACCCAACTCTAAGGCCCATTTGGGCCCAATATCAAGAAAACAAACGGACAGAGTTCGGCCATAAAATGGACTTTCCAACGGGGAGTTTTCGACTCACCCAACCTGTAAACACAATAAACAATCCATTGGGGAGCTCAGCTCACCCTCCACATACTCATCAACATAATAATAAATGGGAGCTCAGCTCCCTCATCCAATCCATCAAACAGACTTAAAATATTAAGTTTACAGGTCCAACATGAATATAATATTACAGACCAATTTCAAATAATTACTGCTAACACATGCGGAAATTCTAGGAGTATTTAAAATTACACAAATATCGATAAACAACCTGCGAAGTATAAAAGCAGGTTAACCCAGAATAAATATCCTCCTGTGGCCTGTAAAAATTTTTGAACAGGAGTGAGCGTTCGACTCAGAGAGTAAAATATCAATTTTAACCATAATCTCTATAACTATCTAAAACAAATGCACCCTGTAGAGTGAAATGCAACATCCACATCATTTTCACATCATAACATCAAAAAGGAAATTTGGAGCACTCACACACCCTGTAGTATCAATCATAACATATGGGAGCTGATCCTATCTGACTCTCTTAAATCCAACACAGTGCGGTGAATTACTCAAGCTCGGACTTCCACTTAATAACCAAATCGAGGTCCCGAATTACTCAAGCCGTGACTACCCCTCGAAGGATCGGGTCCCGAATTACTCAAGCCGTGGATCGCCTGTCCTATCCATAGTCCACACCACATCACACGCACGCCAACGCACGCTGCTGCTCTAAATTACCACAACAACATTCATGGCACATTATGATTATGAATGCAACATAATTCGTGCCTAGAGTTTAACTACATAAATATATGCATATAAGTGATGCATGGGCATCTTGACATATAATAATATCGAAATTACAATTAAAATTAATATTTTACTCACAGACTTGTGGCAATCACTTTGTGGCGGTGGGCGGAGGAAGAAGGCTATCGGCTCACACGACAATTATATTACAATTATTTAATACAAATGACTCAATACAAATCAAGAAAAGACCCAATACGTCCTAAGTTGTGCGAAAATCGTGAGTCTCCCTATATCTAGGACCTACCCAAAGCGCAAAAGGGCTAAAAGCACTTCTATACTCACAATCCATACATCAACTTCAATCATATCACACACCCCTCTGGGCCCATCAAATCAATCATCCATCACAATACGCAAAATTTCAATTTAGTCCTTATTATTGATCATTTTTGCAAAAGCGCCCAAACAAGCTCTAAAATTATAAACTTTGCCCGCGGTCCTTAGCAATATTACTAAGCTATTGCAAAAAGAATCGTAATTTTCTAAGCTACCACGAATATTTTATGGATTTTTAATCCTATTTAAGCACTAGAAAATTACGTAAAAACTAGGTTGGGTTTACCTTTGCGATTCCGACTTGAGGACGCTCGGGGCGTCGACAATGGGGGCTAGCCAAAACCTCGGCCCAATTCGGAGACTTTTCGGTCCGCAGTGCATGCGGCGAAATTTGCGCATCCAGCGCCGAATTTCGCGAATCGAGGATACCTACGAAGCCCATAACACGGGGTTAGCACATAAATTTTTGAAATTTTCTAAGCTCATTTAATGCTCGAAATTACACTGCGAAGTTCGTGGGACCCACCAAAAGCGGTGTCGGAAAAATTCGAAATTTATGTCGTTGCGAAGCTCTCGGCGAATGGAGCGTCTGGTGGCCTCGGTTTCCTCGTGGGATTCACGGTTTTAGAAATCTAGCCCAAAAGTCGAAATGGGCTAAAATCTTCCGAGCAAAAATCGGACAAATCGCTCGATGGATTTGGCGTTCTTGGTGTCTATGGAAAGCTCTCGCCGAGTAGATGATTTTAGACACAAGACCGGTCCAATCGGTGGCGGATCGGCCGGATTTGGCCGGAGAAATCGGAGCGGCAGCAGGGAGGAGGAGAGAGAAAAGAAAGAGAAAAGAGAGGGACGGCGCTGGAGAAGAAAAAGGAAAGGAGCCGGTTCGATTCGACCGGTCCGATCCGGTCGGTTCGATTCGGCCGGTTCGATTCGAAATACAAAATTTTGAATTTTTACTCGCCTCGGGACCAAGCGAGGTCAAAAATTAGAAAAATTTCGTAAAACTCGAGAAAAATCGTAGAATTCAAATATATTTTTAGTTTTGCCACGTGGTCTTTAAATTAATTTTTAAAAATCATCAAAGTTTATATTTTGGAAAAATCGAACCCGATTTTTAAAATCCGAAAAATCTCAAAAAACAATTCCTAAAATTTAAATAAAATTAAAATACCAAAAATGCTCATAAATAATAAAATTTGGGGAGTTACAGTCTTCCCCCCTTACAGTAAATTCGTCCTCGCATTTTTACACAAGCGAATAAAACACATGATTATGCATTGAACAAGTAAGGGTACTTGCTACGCATGTCCCGCTCTGACTCCCAGGTGCACTCTTCCACTGACTGACTCTTCCACAAAACCTTAACCATAGGGATCTGTTTGGATCTCAGCTGTCTCACTTGGTAGTCCACTATGGCTCTGTCGCTCCTCAAATGTCAATTTCTCTTTTAGCTCTATCACATCCGGCTGCAGTACATGTGAAGGATTGGGAATGTATGTCCTGAGCATGGAGATGTGAAACACGGGATGAACGTGAGAAAGGTTGGGTGGTAGCTCCAACGGTGAGCAACTGCTCGGCTCTATCGGTAACCTCAAAAGGTCCGATATACCGAGGTGCCAACTTGCCCTTCTTTCCAAATCTCATGACTCCCTTCATTGGAGAAACCTTCAGGAATACATAGTCGACCACTGCAAACTCCACATCCCTCCGTCTGGGGTCTGCATAACTCTTACGCCTCTTGAAAATTGTCCTCGATCGTTCCTCGATTAAAGGAACTACCTGCGAAGTGTCTTGCACTAGGTCTACATCATGCACTTTCGCTTCCCCATTTCTGTCCAACACAGAGAGACCTACACTTTCTTCCATATAATGCCTCATAGGGTGCCAACCCTATCTTTGGAGTGATAATCGTTGTTGTAGGCAAACTCCACGAGCTAGTTGCTCATCCCATCGACCTCCAAAATCCAAGACACTCATGCGAAGCATGTCTTCGATGTTTGGATCGTCCTTTCAATTTGTCCGTCTGTCGAGGGTGGAAGGTCATCTTGAAGTTCAATCTGTGCCAAGTGCCTCCTGCAACTTTCTCCAAAACCAGAAGTGAAGGGCCCTCTGTCGGATATTATGGGCCGGAACTCCATGCAATCGACTATTTCTCGAATATAGAGCCGGGCATCTTGTGCCCACAGTATGTAGTCTTCTGAGTAAGAAGTGAGCTGATTTGGTCGAGCGGTCTACAATTACCCATATCGAATCATATCCTCGCGTGGTACGAGGCAACCTATCCACAAAATCCATAGTGATCATTTCCCACTTCCATTCGGGATAGGGAGCTCTTGCAGCTTCACGACGGTCTCTGGTGTTCAAACTTCACCTTCTGACAAGTCAAGCACTTGGACACAAAGTCTGCGATGTCTCTCTTCATGCCATTCCACCAATAGCTATCTTTCACATCATGGTTCATCTTGGTGGAACCTGGATGGACACTGTAAAGTGTGTAGTGTGCCTCTTGCATGATTTCATTTCTGAGATTGTCCACATCGGGCACACATATCCTAGAACCTTGCACTAGGGCGCCATCATTGGCAAATCCAAACTCACCACCTTCGCCTTGCTGTACTCTTTCTATGATCTTCATCAATTGTTGGTCTCTATGCTGGGAAACTCTAACTCTGTCCCTCAAGTCTGGCCTCACTGAAAAGTGAGCCAACAATACCCCCTCATCTGACAGATCTAGGATTAAACCTTGATCCATCAACTCATGTACCTCCCGAATCAACGGTCTCTTCTCTACTGAAATGTGCGCCAAACTGCTAGAAGATTTTCTGCTCAGAGCATCTGCCACAACATTGGCCTTCCCAGGGTGGTACTGGATGGTGCAATCATAGTCTTTCAGAAGCTCCATCCACCTCCTCTGTCTTAAGTTTAAATCCCTCTGCTGGAAGATGTACTTCAAACTTTTGTGGTCGGTGTATATCTCGCACACTTCACCATACAGATAGTGTCTCCAGATCTTTAGTGCAAAGATTACAGCCGCCATTTCCAAATCATGGGTGGGGTAGTTCTGCTCATGCCTCTTCAGCTGTCTTGAAGCATAAGCCACTACCTTTCCATTCTGCATCAACACACACCCTAGGCCAACTCTGGAGGCGTCATAGTACACGGTGTATCCTTCACCCTCATAGGTAGTGTTAACACAGGGGCAGTGGTTAGACACTCCTTATCCTCATCATTATAACTGACTCTATCGAGCTCTCTTCCTGTCCTTTGCATCTTATCCACTTCCCTTTTCCTATTTTTGGTATTGTTGGTATCATTTCAACCTGCTGTACTTATTCCTTAATTTTAGTCCTATCTCATCCTTACACCTTTTCCTTCAAAGATGTCTATCCCATCATCAACTTTAACTTTCTTTTTATTTCTTAGTCTTATCTTGAATACTAGTTTCATTACTTCAAGAATTCTAACCCTATGATTTACTCCTACCAGCACATTCTTCACCTTATGTAACACTTATAATTACCCATAGAAATTTTTTTTTTCTTGTATCCCCTTTTTTCCAACTTAACTATCAGAACATTATCATTCCCTATCAGCCTTAGTAGGAAATTGCTTATCCTGGATGAATATGAGCCCCATAAACTATAAGTTCCATCTGAACTAACACGGCTGTAGGAAATATGTGTCATGCCTTAATTCCAAACAAGATACTTCACGTGTTCATTCTCCTTAATATAATCATATATCATGCCCATAGCTATCTAAACTTCAACCTCAAATTACCCATCACAACAATTTCATCTATTGAATCTCAACCATAAATAGTACTTCCTCCAACTCATAGTTTAAAGCAGTTACAAGCCTTAGTAGCTAACTCAATTTAACTCTGTCATTACTCATTCGTCCTTTCATACTTAATACTAGGTATGCACTTACTGTCATTCTCATATCAGGAAATTATGTATGAATTTGTGCCTACTAAACTCTCAATAACTAGGTCTCCTTGACTCAGTTTTTGTTCCTTATATAACCTTCTAGAACCAAAAGCACAAGCTAAACTTGAAAAGAAAGAAAATATCCTCTTATATTCAACTACACCCGATTGTCATATTATAACGTTTCACCTAAGTTTCTTGGTCTTTATCTCCAAATTTCATCATCTCCTAGCACAATTATGCTCTACCTATAAGTTATCATCTGCATAAACCCTTTACCGTACAATTTTCCTTCTTGACATAATATTTTATAATTTATTAACTTTACTTATACTCGACCTATGTTTCATATCTATCATCGTTTTTATTGTGCCCTTAACTTTTGTTGATTCCTGAAAGATTTCTCTCACTAATAAATTCTTCCAACACTAATTCCACCCTTATCTAGGGTCATTAATTTGATCCCTTAGACTGACTTTTATTCAACTTACTGCTTACTAACTTCTCTTTCTCTACCTATTTAGGTAGTCCGCAATACCATCGCACACCTTCTAACATTTACTCATTATTATTGTATTCCATACCTCCATCACTTTTCTCACTAATGTGATCCCATTTTGGGTTTTCCATCCTTGTCATTCTCCTTGCCAAGAATAACACTTAGCCTATCCTATATCTTAACTTTGTTTCTTTTATTATGCGCTCTTTAGGTTGTCCTTTCATTTATTTCCTTTGTCTTACCCAAAATAGAACTTGACTATTCTATCCCTGGTTCCATTCTTCTTCCTAACATAATAGCTGTACTTGCTAACTATATCTTTTAGAGTCTCTATCGCGTTATCATATGTCTGTGCTACTCAGATTTGGTCCTTTGACCACTCTAGCTAGTACTTCCACTAGCATTTAGATTATATTGCATCTGCAATCAATTGCCCAAACTTTCATTCTGCACTTTCTTTATCCATTGGCCTTCTGTGATTTATCTTCGCTAATTTATTACTCTTAACACTATTATAATTAGATTATACTATTGTTTTGAATAATTTGAAATTAGAAAGGAACTCAGCAAATTACAGTCATACTTTTATTGTATGATCTCTATTCTTATCCTTTAACTTACATAATACCCTTAATACCTCGAGAACTGATTCTGCAGTAATTTTATTTATTATTATTTTTATTATTATTATTATTATTATTTTCCATGTTTACTCAATTCCAAAACTTAAGATTTCGGGCACCCAAACCCGTCATCCAATTCAAAGGATTTACATCCATCGTGATCTGATTATATATGATTCCTATAATGGAACTTGTATCCTCTCCAGGATACCCGAGCCAACTACTATCTACCACACTCTACAGTCCCATCTGGGACACTATTCCATAAGTCATCATTATCAGTAATAACCTTCGATCCATTCTGAAAAGATAGGACTATATCCTAACTTGCTGCAACAAAGGTACTACATCTACCACCTTGCCAGAACCATGTCAAGTTAATGACTCTTTTATCATATTATAGCTCTATAAATCATCAATTCATAGTTTCGACCTTCTCTAGGTAGTAGAGTTGTACTTTATTCCATACTGATACACACAAGGTATACAATTCTCACTCTATAAGTGTCACCTTTACTTTGCAACTAGTCCGAAACCTGCAGTGTCCGATGGCAACTCTTGATGAAACTCTAGCTCATGCTGGGGTAACTGAGTCACTGACTCTAGTTATCACCCAACTGTGACCTTTCAATATTCTAACTCTAAACTCTTAGCCAGGAGTTCCCAACTCCTCTGCAAATATAGAACTCTGTTCTGGCATAACTGTACCAAAACAGAAGCCATCTCAAACACCCTCATTATGGAGCACCACGGGGATGCACGCAGCTCTACACAATAATCTCATGTCGATGCATGTCTGCGACTTACGGAGGCGGACATCGAGAATATTGTATAGTTACTACGATACGTCTGACGGACTAGGTCTCCTAATTTCTTATCTCTCCTGAATCTTCTATTATCACAAACTTATTACATTTGGGTCATCTACGATGTTGCCGGTGAGTGGTATCCTCATCCTTATCTAGGGCAACTGTACTTTTAAGACTCACTTTTATGTACTCGTGTCTTACAGGAAATGGGCACACCATTTAAACCCATACTGACAAAAATATAACATTTCTTGGAGTACGTATCCTCATGATAGATCTCACATGTCTACTAACTCTATTTCACATTTCTGTGTACTCCACGAAAATCAAGACACTAACTGAGGTAATCTTATATTTCCCGAGGTATAACGTAGAATCTAGAAACAAAGAAATACAGGAAAAGACGAAACAGAATCTTATACTCCGCATGTGACTCCTAGTAGACTCTTCCCAACACTTAGATAATTTTTCCCTATGAATCTGGAGCCTAAGCTCTGATACCACATTTGTCACGACCCAACCTATGGGCCGGACCGGCACTAGGACCTGGGCCAGCCTAAAGCCCCCGAGGCCCGTAGTAAGCCTTAACTATTCATTAACCCAACTCTAAGGCCCATTTGGGCCCAATATCAAGAAAACAAGCGGACAGTCCGCCATAAAATGGACTTTCCAACGGGAGTTTTCGACTCACGACACTGTAAACACAATAAACAATCCATTGGGAGCTCGGCTCACCCTCCACATACTCATCAACATAATAATAAATGGGAGCTCGGCTCCTCATCCAATCCATCAAACGGACTTAAAATATTAAGTTTACAGTCCAACATGAATATAATATTACGGACCAATTTCAAATAATTCTCGCTAACACATGCGGAAATTCTAGGAGTAAATAAAATTACACAAATATCGATAAACAACTGCGAAGTATAAAAGCGAGTTAACCTGAATAAATATCCTCCTGTGGCTGTAAAATTTTTGAACAGGGAGTGGCGTTCGACTCAGAGAGTAAAATATCAATTTTAACCATAATCTCTATAACTATCTAAAACTAATGCACCCTGTAGAGTGAAATGCAACATCCACATCATTTTCACATCATAACATCAAAAAGGAAATTTGGAGCACTCACACACCCTGTAGTATCAATCATAACATATGGGAGTGATCCCTATCTGACTCTCTTAAATCCAACTTGGTGCGGTAATTACTCAAGCTCGGACTTCCACTTAATAACCAAATCGAGGGTCCCTGAATTACTCAAGCCGTGACTACCCCTCGAAGGATCGGGTCCCATGAATTACTCAAGCGTGATCGCCTGTCCTATCCATAGTCCACACCACATCACACGCACGCCAACGCACGCACACTGCTCCAAATTACCACAACAACATTCATGGCACATTAACAGTTATGAATGCAACATAATTCGTGCCTAGAGTTTAACTACATAAATATATGCATATAAGTGATGCATGGGCATGCTGACATATAATAATATCGAAATTACAATTAAAATTAATATTTTACTCACAGACTTGACGGCAATCACTGTGGCGGCTGGGCGGAGGAAGAAGGCTATCCCGGCTCACCTGACAATTATATTACAATTATTTAATACAAATGACTCAATACAAATCAAGAAAAGACTCAATACGTCCTAAGTCATGCCGAAAATCCGGCAGAGTCTCCCCTATACCTAGGACCTACCCAAACTGCAAAAGGGCTAAAAACGCACTTCTATACTCACAATCCATACATCAACAGTTCAATCATATCACACAGCCCCTCCTGGGCCCATCAAATCAATCATCCATCACAATACGCAAAATTTCAATTTAGTCCTTATTATTGATCATTTTTGCAAAAACTGCCCAAACAAGCTCTAAAAATTATAAAACTTTGCCCCGCGGTCCTTAGCAATATTACTAAGCTATTGCAAAAAGAATCGTAATTTTCTAAGCTACCACGAATATTTTATGGATTTTTAATCCTATTTAAGCACTAGAAAATTACGTAAAAACTAGGTTCGGGTTTACCTTTGCCGATTCCGACTTCGGGGACGCGCTCGGGGCATCTGACAATGGGGGGCTAGCCAAAACCTCGGCCCAATTCGGAGACTTTTCCGGTAACGGATCTGTCTGGCCCGAAATTTGCAAACTCGATCAACTGTCGAATTTCCGCGAATCGAGAATACCTACACGAAGCCCATAACACGGGGGTTAGTACATAAATTTTTCAGAATTTTCTAAGCTCATTTAATGCTCGAAATTACACGCTGCGAAGTTCGTGGGACCCACCGAAAAAGCGGTGTCGGAAAAATTGAAATTTATGTCGTTGCGAAGCTCTCGACGAATGGAGCGTCTTTGGTGGCCTCGGTTTCCTCGTGGGATTCACGGTTTTTGAGAAATCTAGCCCAAAAGTCGAAAAGGGCTCAAATATTCCCGACCAAAAATCGGACAAAACGCACGATGGATTTCGGCGTTCTTGGTGTCTAGTGAAAGCACTCGCCGAGTAGATGATTTTAGACATAAGACCCGGTCAATCGGTGGCCGGATCGGCGGTTGGCGAGCTGGAGCGGCAGCGCGAGGAGGAGAGAGAAAAGAAAGAGAAAAGAGAGGGACGACGTGCGCGGGAGAAGAAAAAGGAAAGGGAGCCGGTTCGATTCGACCGGTCCGATCCGGTCCGGTTCGATTCGGCCGGTTCGATTCGAAATACAAAATTTTAAATTTTTACTCTGCCTCGGGACCGAAAACGAGGTCCAAAAATTCCGAAAAAATTCCGTAAAACTCAGAAAAATACGTAGACTCCAAATATATTTTTAGTTTTGCCACGTGGTCTTTAAATTAATTTTTAAAAATCATCAAAGTTTATATTTTCGGAAAATCGAACCCGATTTTTAAAATCCAAAAAATCTCAAAAAAATTCCTAAAATTTAAATAAAATTAAAATATCAAAAATACTCATAAATAATAAAATTTGGGGTGTTACAAAAACTATTTATTTTGATCATTTGATCATTGAAATTCTGATAATTAAGATTCTTTTCTCTTTTCCTACATTTTATAATACAACATTATCAGATATATTTATTTACTACACAAATATACAGAATAATTTTATTATAATTTTATAGAATTTTACTTAAATGAACAGTGTTTTAATGTTATTAGATCTTTTGTAAGCAGCTGTGAAATGTATATTTTATTTTTAAAATTATATTTTTCAACATTGCTTTCTCTCTAATATTTTAATTAAGATTTCATCCATCTTGTGAAAACTTGAGAAGTTTTGCATTTACTTTTGAAAGCTGAGTATTGGAATCTATAAATAAAAAAAATAATAATAATTTTTTGTTTATTGAAATGTAATTTAAATTGATTTAAAATTTAGGTGGCTTAATTTTGTAATCCAATTTTTTAGGTTGTCATTTTTTTTTAACCTTTTCCTCTTTAAATAATTCTATATTCTCATTATGATCCATCACTCATATTAATGAACTTACTTTGAAAGGGTTATATCAATTTTCCAAAGTTATTAAATTTCCTTTAATATATAATTTGACCATAGCCTTTTTTTTAAATTAATTTTAAATTAAATGTATCTATGGTCTCACTTAATACACTAATCTAATAAAAAATGTTTTTTAAAAAAATATATATAATCAACTTTTTAAAAATTGATTTTTTTTTATTGATATATACTCTTATCATTAAGATCGACTCATTTAATATGATAAATAATTAAATGCTCATTATCTTACTTTAAGGATTAAATATGTATTAAAAAAAGAAAGACAAATACCATTAATTTTAAATTAAAAAAAAGTTGATTAATTTTTCTTAAAATACATGTCACATATCAATTTTATAAGTACTATTTTTATAATTTTGTAAGTTTTGAACGGTGTCTGCTACTTGATGCCTTCACGTGTGAACAGTGCTTCTTGTCTCCTTCACATGCGAACAGTAAAAAGTGAACAGTACAAGATATAACAGGTAAACAGTGTCCTGTCTGGTTTTGAAATAAAGGAAGAGAAAAAAGAGAATATTACAAAAATAAAAATGATTACAAAAATTAAAATAAAAGGAAAATGAAGAGAAAATGGATAATTTTGCCGCCTTTGCCGGTTTAAAATTTTTTTTTCTTTTCTTTTTCTTTTTTTTTTTTTTTTATGGAGTGGAGCTGGGACCACTCTTTTTATCCTTCCATCATGTTTTGTATCAAAGCCTGGGGGGGGAAAAGGTTCTACTTAAGGTTCGGATTCACATTTAAACAATTTTTAGAGGTTGGTAAGATGATCTTAAGGTGAAAAGACAGCTTCTTTAGATGTGTAAACAGGCCTGGGTTGTAAGTCCCGTCTTTGTAGCCGAGAGGGCGTGTTTAGGGCAGTGATTCCTTTGGCGATTACCTCACTTAACTCAAAAGATCAACCTAGAAAAATTCTTTAAGTATGAATCCAATTTTCTGTAGGACAGTTTCTTCTTCAAACTCTTCTACCTCATCCTCCAAGTCGAGAAAGATAGTTAATAGTGAAGAAATAATAATCGAAAATTTTGAAAAATGTATAGATAATTGGGAAATTCCAAAAGTACAAAAGGATCAGATCTATCAGACTACAAAACTCAATTTTTTCAAAACTGATATCACAATCAAAACTGAAGAAAGAGATCTTCAAATTACAAAACCATTTGAGACGATTTCTCTTCTGTCTCAAAAATCCTTACAAAAACACCGTAAAAAACAATACAAATACATCCATATAGGTTTAGTCCAAGTTGGAATTAAACTGCTTACAAAAGAAGGGTTGAACACCTCAATCCTAGCAGTTCTTAGAGATACTAGGTTCATAAACTTCCAGGACTCCTTGCTTAGTTCAGTCGAGTCTAGTTTATGCAGTGGACCAATATCTTTTGATTGCTATCCAAATTTTACTGTTTCGTTAAACAACAGTAATATTACAAAATTCCTTGTTTTACAAATCAAAACTCACAATTACAAAATGCTTGAAGGATCTATTCCTCTTGTACTGATTTACAAAATCCATTACAAAGCTATGGTTTCTGCTTTTGCCACAAAACATAAGTTTCAAAGTAAAAGAGGAGAAACTTTGCTTTTATAAACTGATCTTACAAAATCCAACACTGTAATCCCTAGATCTATCCAATGGAAGGACATAACCCTACCAGAAGAATGGATTTTAGAAGGTGCAGTAGAACCAGAATCTTTAAAAATAGTTGAGCCAAACGTTCAACTGAGGCAAATAACCCAATATGACGATGGAAGAGTCAGCCTTAGCTTTAACAGAAGCCTTAGGTTTTCAGATGATTCCTCAACGTCCAGTACTGTAGATACAGGAAGAGTGTCTTATATACCTTCTGTCATTAGTTTGCCTGTTACAAAACCAGTTGGAATACAAAATATTCAACCTAGGTATTTTACCTCAGATTTACTTAGCTCTTCTAGGTTTTCTACTTCAGAAATACCTAGATCCACTTTACAAAATGTAGATTACTCTACAAATGTTTCACATCCAGTTTATACAAATTTACAAAACGAGTCTGTTCAGGATGAAACCCAAACAGAATCAGAACCTACTTCTTCTACCTTTTCAGCCATTACAGAAAATGTAAACCATGAACTTAATGTGCTTGAAAAAGAGTTTGAAGTAGACAAACAATATTTGCATGACGATTTTTATTCTCCTAAAAATCATAAAAAGAAAATGTGGTTTTTCAAAAAATTCAATGATCAAAGAAAAGAAATTCAAAAGGAATATTATGACTTTATACACTAACATAAAGTTCATATTCTTTTCTTTGATTGGTTTGAGATGTATGCTAAACAGCATAACATTTCATATCCATTTTCCAAAACTCCAAAAACTTTCAAAAAATCAAATCCAGTTTCAAAACCTTCCCAAATTTCAAAACCTAAACAACAGGAGTCAGAAGATAATCAATCGGAGTTCATTAAGGCTTTAAGAGCTCTTCTAAAGAAAATAGAGGAAAAACTGTCTGTTAATCCTGTTACTGTTAGAAACAAAATTCCTGAATGGGAAATTTCAGTTGGTAGAAAAATACAATCTGAACATCCTCCTCTTAGGAAATTAAAAATTCCCCATTTAGAACAAACTGTAGAAGCAGCCCCTTACAAAATTCCAAATGAAAATGATTCTGTGAATATAAAAAACATTGTTCTACAAAATAATTTTACAAATGCCCATTTGCATACCATAGGTAAGCAATTACAAAAAATGAAACAAAACCAACAGGCTACAGTTTCCCAAATTGAAACTAAGCTAGATACAAAATTGAAAAACCCAATCTTCAAACCATTCCAAGTTTCCAAAAATATTCAAAAAGATTTACAAAACAATAGCAATTCTGAATTCATCCAAGCTTTGAGAGACATGAAGACTAGGCTAGAAGCTTCAATTTCTACTCCAGTAGCACCTGAAACACCTCAAACTTCCCAAAGGAGTGTCAATATAATTGAGGAAGATTCAGATTCAGATGTCCAAAGCCAAGAAAATCAGCCCATCCAAACTAAAGAAATTCAGTCTTCAAAACCTTTACAAATCAATAGACTTTATTGGCCGCGGGTAGCAACACCCCTCCTAATAACAGCTCCAGACTTAGGCATAGAAAATAGATCTGAAATCCTAACCCAGTCTAAATTCAATGCCTCTACTGTCTATGAATGGAACATAGATGGTATGTCTGAATACAACATCTTGAATTTACTCCAGCAAATGACTATGGCAGCAAATGCTTATAAAACCCAAACTGGAACCCCAGACAGAGTTATTGCTGAACTCCTCATTGTAGGATTCTCAGGATAGCTCAAAGGATGGTGGGATTATCATCTCACAAACCTATAAAAATCTGAGATTTTAGAATCCATACAAACTCAAGAAGATGGCGTGCTAATTCTTGATGAGTTAGGCCAACCAATCCCAGATGCAGTAGCCACCTTGATAGTAACAATCTCCTTACATTTCGTAGGTGACCTATCTCATCTTAAGGATAAGAATGCCGAACTCCTTTCAAATCTTAGATGCAAAAAACTGAGTGATTTTCAGTATTACAAAAACACTTTCCTTACTAGGGTAATGCTTAGAGAAGATTCTAATCAGCCCTTTTGGAAAGAAAAATTCCTTGCAGGACTTCCGACCCTTTTAGGAGAAAAAGTTAGGAATAAAATCAAGGAAGCATTTGGAAATCAAATCCCGTATGATAAATTAACCTATGGTGAAACTAGTCAGTCTCACTCAAAAAGAAGGTTTAAAAATTTGTCAGGATTTGAAATTACAAAAACATCTGAAATGGGAAATGAGAAAAACTCGCCAAGAGTTAGGATCTTTCTCCAAACAATTTGAAATAGGAACCAAAAACCCTACTCCAGACTGTGGAGGAAGTTGTAGCAGAAAACCTTACAAAAAATCATTCCAAAAATACAAAAACTCTTCAAAACCAGAAAAAGATTCCTATTACAAAAAACTTCCAAAAAAGACTAGTAAACCTAGTCCTCAATCCAAATCAAAGATCAAAAAGTTAACTTGCTACAAATGTGGTAACAAAGGCCACACTGCAAATTTTTGCAAGTTAAATAAAAAACTTCATGAGTTACAATTAGAAAAAGAAGTTATTAATAAGATAACTGCTCTTTTAATTAAAACCGAAGGTAAGTCCAATAATTCTGAACCCACAGAAAATGAAGAAGGATTATAAATTGATGAATTAATCACAAGTTTATCATCCAGTTCTGATTCTAAAATAGAAAATGAACTGTATACAAAACCAAAATTGAAAATCAATGTTCTTTCAAAAGACTAGAAGTTACTCTTAGAAATCCTTACACAGGTTGAAGATTCTCAACTACAAAAGGAATTTTTAGGAAAACTTTTAAAAACCTTTGAAGAACAACCAATACAAAAATCTTCTATTCTGCCCTCTATTGCAAAAAACACATATGACCTTACGGCCATATTGGGTAGAAAGAAGACTTCAAAACAATCAACTGTTTCAGTCCAAAGCCTCTAAGAAGAAATAAAAGCTGTTAAGATTGAGCTTAATGAGCTTAAAGAAAAACAGGCACAGGACTCAGAAACACTTCAAAAATTACTTTCAAAACAAATCAATGAAGAAGTCGAAGAAGAAGATGAAGAAAATACTTTAGAAATTCAAAATCTTGAAAAACCTACAAAAGAATTTCTCTTCATCCTTAATGAGATTTCTTCCAGAAAATATTTGATTCGAATTTCTATAGTTTTTTCAAAAGATTTCAAAATTGATACAATTGCCTTGTTTGATACAGGTGCAGATTTAAATTGTATTAAAGAAGGCGTTGTTCCAAAGAAATTCCAAGAAAAAACTACTGAAAACCTTTCAGCTTCAAACAATTCCAAAATCAAAATTAATTACAAAACCGAGGCTTCAATAGCTAATTCAAATCTTCTTCTAAAAACTTTATTTGTTTTAATAAAAGATATCAGTCATAGTGTCATTTTAGGAACTCCATTCATCAATTTAATTACTCCCTACAGAGTCAACTATGATAGTATTTCTTTTAAAGCAAAAAATCAAAACCTTGTTTTCGCTTTTGTTGAAAAACCCAAAACAAAGAATTTGAATATCATAAAGGCTTATTCCATTTTTGATAATCAAATAAATGTTTTGGAACAGGAAACAAGACAACATTTACAAAAAGAAATTTCTTTAAACGAGCTTGTTTTCAAAAATCAATTTTTTGATTACTACTTATTACAAACTAACCCTTGTGAGTTTTTGCAGATGGCAGAATCATCCAACAATGGTGATTTAGTCCACTTTGGACCAATAGTCCTCTCCAAAACTCCTGCTAAAAAATTTAGAATTAATGTAGCCAGAACTGTATATATTCCCACGGAAAGGCACCAATGTTTATTAGACAATCTTTGGACTTTAATACAAAACAAAAGGTTGGGAGTAACAGAGCTCAATGCACTTTGTATTGAGTTTGAGGAAGCTAATAAATATGTAGCTGACCTCCTTAGAAGAATTAAATATCATGAAGATCATATCATGGTAGCTCAATCATTCATTGAGTTTTTACAAAACCAAATTTTATACAAATCCATTACATCCAGAATTAGTCCATCAGATCCATCCACTTCTAACCAAAATCATCACCTTGAATTACAAAAACAAGAATTTCAAGGCCTAGGATCCCCACTGGATTCTAGTGTAAGAATTCAAAAGCGAAGTACTGAAGGCCTAAGATTCCCACTGGATTCTAGTGTAAAATTATCATTGGCCCCACTGGTCAATGTGAAAAATTATCACCACAGTGAAGTCCTTTTTGCTTCACTTGGTGCCAATAGGTCCTTAGAACATTTTCAAACCCGTTATCTTTCGAAGAAATTCAGGCAACAAGTTCTCAATGGTCTTCCTCAAGAGATCCGCGAGCAGATCCTACAAAACATCATCCAGTCCAGAACCAAAGAACAGCTGGATGTTCTCCAAAAATGTCTCAATTTTATAAAAATCAATTAGCAAGGTCACAATGGATGGTCATGGGAATGGGAGTACTATTCAAAATTCCGTTTTCATTGCACTCAGGAACATGCTAACAGATATCCTCTGTGCTATCCAGATTGTGAACACAGCTTAGATTTTAGCATCCCCCACTTCAAAACCACTCAGATGTCTAGAACTCGATATCTAGACGCCAGAGAACTATTCAAATGGAGTATGTTAGCTGGAGTCCGAGTCACAAGATCTGATTGTGAAATGATAAGGTTTTTGGGAAATAGAGTCCTTCAAGAAGTCAGAAGACTATTATTCTGCCAAAAACCAGTCAACATACAAATCATTTCAACACCTCCAGAAGTATTAGCAAATGGAGAGCTACAACAAGTGATCCATTACTTCTACCTGGATACAAAACTTCCTCCTCTCTATCATCTTCCGGATTGGCCATGCAATCACGAAGACCATTTCGTCCAACTCAACAAATGGCGAGCAAAGACAGTCATCGAAAACTGGCAAAAACACCGATATCCAGAATATACACTAGTCCATACGGGTACATATTCTCGGATATATGTTCACTATGAACATTTGCCAAGTCCAAAACCCTTTCATATTGAAACGCAGTATGAAAATTACATGGTTCAATATGAAAGTTACTACGACTTATCTTCTGTCTCATTAGATAACGAAACAAGTGACGAGGAGGAGACATGGCACAACTTACAAAACAAGATGGAAGGATAAAAAGAGTGGTCCTAGCTCCACTCCATAAAAAAAAAAGAAAAGAAAAGAAAAGAAAAAGAAAAAGAAAAAGAAAAGAAAAAAATTTAAGACCAAAAAGAAAAAAAAACTTATGGCAGCAAAATTATCTATTTTCTCTTTATTTTCCTTTTATTTTAATCATTTTTATTTTTGTAATATTCTATTTTCTCTTCCTTTATTTCAAAACCAGACAGGACACTGTTCACCTGTCATATCTTGTACTGTTCACTTTTAACTGTTCGCATGTGAAGAAGACAAGAAGCACTGTTCACACGTGAAGGCATCAAGTGCCAGACACTGTTTAAAACTTACAAAATTACAAAACTGCCCTTGGACACTTCTATATAAGGAGGCAACTATCCAAGGCAAAAAGAAAGCCACTTCAAACCATTCTTCAAGCCTCTTGAGCCCAAGCTTCTCCCCTTCAAGCTTCTAAAGCCAAGAGAATCCGAAGAAGGTCCTGAAGGAGTTTCACCCCGAGGTGAAGAAAGGAGCAAGAAGGTTGATTCACTTCCCATCCTGCCCTACCTCTACCTCACCTACAAACCCTGTACTTCCTTGTAGTAGATCTTAGGAAACTCATGTGTTGAGAAACCTCTGTAAGTCCTACCCGGAATTACATCTCCAAAACCTTTGTACAAACCTTACAAATTTTATAAAGTTTTGAAGTAAGTTTTTCTTCAATTCTTTTCTTACAAAATTACAAATATTTCTTTCTTTTGCATGCATATGGTCGGTTCAACCACCTGATCTGCATAAATATACGTATATATATTCATAACGGACTAGCTCTGTCGTTGATGCATACATTTTGCATAGTCATTTAGGTCTAATTTCATAACCATTTGATTTGATTATTAGTCATTTTTAGCTAATTTCATTAGTTAATTAGTTAGTTTTTCATAATTGTCGATTTTGGATTAATTTGTAATTTTTACTTTGTTTTGTAGGAAAAATGGTGTTTTTGAAGGACTGAAGAGAAATTTTGCTATTGAGGAGTGACTTCTACAGCCAAAGATGTCAAAAACAAGTTTTCAAGCTGAAATATGCATTGACCAAATTGTGCATAACTTGCCGCATAAGCTATGCAGATCTGCATAAGGAGAAAAATCATTGTTCCAGAACCAACCGAAATGTGCATAAGGAGACTGCATAGCTTATGCACATTCACACCTCCCTTATGCACTCACGGAATTGTGCATAACCTGCACCAAGTCATGCGATTTCGCATAAGTGAACGAGAACCAGTAAAATCGCATAAGGGATCTGATAACTTATGCATCCACTTATGCTGATCCCATAAAGAGTTCATTAATGAGCTGGCAGAAGATTCCCTCAGATAATTCCTCCTAGAACACACCATTTTAGGGCTCCATGTCAGAAAAATGCTATAAATAGTCTCATTTTCCCATTTTAGAAAGGGGACAAGGAGCAGAAAAGGAAAGGAAGAGGAGAGGCAGAATTTGAAGAGTCACTTTCACCTTCCACACCATTTTCAACCAAGATTTGCAGATTTCTTTCTTTCCTTACATTTTTCTACATTTCTAGTGTTTAATTTCTTATTTCTTAGCTTAGATTAAAGCTTTATTTCCTTATAAACTCATAATATCTTGTAAGCATTATGGATAGTGAGTAGTTTGCTTTTGATTCTGGAGTAAGGGTTGTAATATTTGAGATATTTTGTGGATTTTGATTGGGTAATCCATATTTTGTGGTCTTAATGAGTTTTATTCATTTCTTGTGTGCTTAATGACATGCTTAGTGTAGGATCCCATTAAGTAATGTTCTTAATCCATGGTTGAAGCACCGAAAGGAGAAGGCCTTGTGATAGATAATCAAGAAATTAGACTTAATTAACTTAGACCTAGAAATAGGCTAAGGATTAAGAGGATTCACAGATTAATTAAAGAACTTAATGGGTCTTAATTAACTCTAAGTCCACGAAAGTAGGATTAGATTGATTAAGACACCCTTAGTCTCACTCGAAAGGGAATTCAAAGGATTTAAGAATTAATCTCCTTAAAACCCATTAGTTTCATAAGATTGGATAACCAATTTAAAATCCCAAAATAGCTCGGATATGAAATCCCGAACTCCGGAATCGCTTTTTTTTTACCATTGTTAATTTCTAATCGAATTTAATTACTTGCCATTTTGAATATTGCCATTTTTGAACTTGCTTATTTCAATTTGATGAAATTTTAGTTTAGTTAATACATTGTTAGATAGATTATTCATTTTGCACATATAGATTTCATACTCCAATACCCATTCAATCTATTGTTTTAATTTTGAAATTAGTTCAATTTAGTCAACTTTTAATATCAAAAATTCAATCATTAACACAACTCCTCGTGGGAACGATATCTTTACTATATTACTTGTACGACCCGTGCACTTGCGGTTGGGCCACATCAAGTTTTTGACGCCGTTGCCGGGGAGTTGTTTGTTTAAGATTGAATTCTTGATTACTTTAGTTGTTTATATTTTTATCTTTGTTATCTTTTCATTTTGTGTTTGTTTGTTCTTTTTCAGGTACTTTTAATCTTTTATGAGAAGAGCTAGAAGCACAAGTGATACATCCTTATTGTTCAATCCTGAAATTGAGAAATTTTGTAAAGCAAACAAGAAAGAAAACAGAAAAAGAAAAGAAGCTTTGAGAGAAACCGAAATTGAAGCAGACATGGCTGATGAAAGAATTAGAATCGGTGGTAATGCTGGAAATGGTCAAAACAATGAAAATGAAGCCCAAGGGGAAGAAGTTGTTAATGCAAATGTGCCTAGGGGAAGTATGATGGATCATGCTTTTCCACGTTTTGATGACTTGAGAGAGAGCATAGCAAGACCAAGAATTGATGCAAATAGCTACAAGATGGATTTTGGAGTTCTTCAAATGATTCAAAATTCTCAATTTGGAGGACATCCTTCTGAAAATCCACACACACACCTGAAGAAGTTTGCTATGATCTGTGACATGCAAAAACAACCTGGAGTGTCTGATGATGCAGCAAGATTGAAGCTATTCCCGTTCTCTTTGAAAGATAGAGCATTGGATTGGCTTGACTCTTTACCTCACAACTCCATTACAAATTGGGGGCAACTCACTGATGCATTTCTTGCACAATATTTTCCACCTGGAAAAACTCAAGAATTGAGGAATCAAATGACAGCTTTCAGACCAAGAGAGGATGAAACTCTTTATGAATCATGGATGAGATGGAAGGAATTAGAGAGACTATGCCCACATCATGCCATTCCGAAATGGATGATAAACCAGAATTTTTACACAAATGTCACTCCTGCAATCAGAGGAATTATTGATGCTCAAACAGGAGGAGAATTTATTATGAAGCATGAAGATGAAGCTTATGAGCTATTGGAGAAAATTGCAAAGAATACTCATCTTTGGAGTAGTCCAAGAGGACCAGCTCCAACTCAAAAAAGGCAAGCTGCTGGAATGTATGATCTTGATCCATTCAATATGATTAATGTAAAGTTTGATGCACTTACTAATGTTTTGGCTAAGAAGATGGAAGACTTGAGTATGTTGGTTAGTTCAACATCATCATATGGAAGTTTACAACAAGTGGCTTATGCAGAGGAAACTACCAGCTGTGGAGTAGATTATGGAGAACAAGCAGCATATGTTGGTAATTGTGGAAACAAACATATGGGGAATTCTTATTCTCAAACTTATAATCCAAATTGGAGGAATCATCCCAACTTTTCATGGGGAAATCAGCAAAGTCAAGTTCCAAATCAGAATTTTCAACCACAACAGCAATAAGGAGTTCCATATAAGCAAAATAGGCAACCATTGCCTAATTTTCAGCAGAAAAATATGAATCCTCCACCAAAACAGCAAGAACAAAATTCCACCACTGAAGCTTTATTGCAACAAATTCTTGCTAACCAAAATAAGCATGATGAGGAGATGAGAGAGATGAAAGCAAGGCTAGAACAGATGCAAACACATAGAGAATCTTTGGAAAATCAGATTGCACAACAAGCATCTTCCTCAAGTGCCAAGTCTTTTGGAAAACTACCAAGTCAACCAGAAAACCCAAGAGAGCAGTGTCAAGCTATTACTTTAAGAAGTGGGAAAGTTGTAAATGATGAGAAGAGTGAAAATAGTGAGAAGAGAGAAAATGAGAAAGAAACTGATGAGAGTGAAAAACAAGAGAGTGCAGAAAAATGTAAAGAGAAAATTGAAGAGAAGGAAGAGAAGTATATACCTCCTGAGCCCTACAAGCCACAGCTTCCCTTCCCACAAAGATTTCAAAAAGCCAAGCTTGATAAGCAATTTGGGAAGTTCTTAGAGGTTTTGAAGAAGCTTTACATAAATGTGCCGTTTGTTGATGCTCTTTCACAAATGCCCTCTTATGCCAAATTCTTGAAAGAAATTCTCTCAAACAAGAGGAAACTTGAAGACCATGAGACTGTAGCCTTAACTGAAGAATGTAGTGCTATCCTCCAAAGGAAACTTCCCCCAAAGCTCAAGGATCCAGGGAGTTTTTCAATTCCATGCCACATTGGGGAATCATGTTCTACAAAAGCCTTATGTGATTTAGGGGCTAGTGTTAGCCTCATGCCCCTCTCAATTTATGAGAAGCTCAATATGGGAGATCTAAAGCCAACCCATATTTCTCTTCAGTTAGCTGATAGATCAATCAAGTATCCTGAAGGGATTTTGGAAAATGTGCCTTTGAAGGTTGGAAAGTTCTATATACCTGTTGACTTTGTCATCTTGGACATGGAGGAAGATTCTAATATCCCAATTATCTTGGGAAGACCCTTTCTAGCTACAGCAGGAGCATTGATTGATGTTAAGGGAGAAAAGCTGACTCTTAGGGTTGGTGAAGAGCAATTGGTTTTCAATATTAATAACTCTATGAAGAAGCATCATTGAAGCGATACTTGCTTGAGAGTTGATATTATTGATGAGCTGGTTGAAGAACATTTCAGAAAGAAATATCCAGAAGATCCACTTGAAAATTGCTTGGTTCATGGAGGAGGCATAGACTATGACAACCCTCATGTGGCTGCATATGCTCAACACTTAGAGGGCAGTCCACCATTCATTTCTGCTCCAGTTTTTCAACTCACACAAAAGGAAATAGCAGAATCTAAGCAACCATCATTCAAGGAAGAAGATGCACCTAAGGTAGAACTTAAGCAACTTCCTTCTCAGCTCAGGTATGAATTTCTTGGCACTAATAACACTTATCCAGTAATTGTAAATGCAAACTTGAGTACCTTAGAGGCTGATAAGTTGTTAAGAGTGTTGAGACAATTTAGGAAAGTCTTAGGATACACCATAGATGACATTAAGGGAATAAGCCCACACTTTTGCATGCATAGAATCATTTTGGAAGAAAATTGTAAGCCATCTATTGAACATCAAAGGAGGTTGAACCCAAATATGAAAGAAGTTGTTAAAAAGGAAATTTTGAAGTTGCTTGATGCAGGGATCATATACCCTATCTCAGACAGTACTTGGGTGAGCCCAGTACATGTTGTTCCAAAAAAAGGTGGAATGACAGTGGTCAAAAATGAAAATAATGAATTAATTCCCACTAGAACGGTGACTAGTTGGCGAATGTGCATAGATTATAGAAAATTAAATGTTGCCACTAGAAAAGATCATTTTCCACTTCCCTTCATTGATCAGATGTTAGAAAGACTGGCTAGGCATTCTTACTTTTGCTATTTAGATGGATATTCAGGTTTTTTTCAAATCCCTATCCATCCAAATGATCAAGAGAAAACCACTTTTACTTGTCCATATGGAACCTTTGCTTATAGGAGGATGCCATTTGGGTTGTGTAATGCACCAGCCACTTTTCAAAGGTGCATGATGGCAATCTTCTCAGATTTCATTTAAGACATAATGGAGGTTTTTATGGACGATTTTTCTGTTTATGGATCTTCATTTGACATATGCTTGGCTAACCTTTCTAAAGTTTTGCAGTGATGTGCAGATACTGACCTTGTGTTAAACTGGGAAAAGTGTCATTTCATGGTTCAGGAAGGGATAGTGCTTGGACATTTGGTGTCTAACAGAGGAATAGAGGTTGATAAAGCCAAGGTTGAAGTGATAGAGAAGATGGCTCCTCCTACCAATGTCAAAAGAATTCGAAGTTTCCTAGGACATGCCGGGTTCTACAGACGCTTTATCAAGGATTTTTCTAAAATAGCCAAACCTTTGTCTAATTTGTTAAGTAATGACACACCATTTGTATTTGACCAAGAGTGTTTGGATGCCTTTTGCAGGTTGAAGCAAGCTCTTATCACTGCACCAATCATGCAACCACCTGATTGGAGCCTACCTTTTGAAATTATGTGTGATGCTAGCAACTATACAATTGGGGCTGTTCTTGGTTAAAGAAAGGACAAAAAGGCTTATGCTATTTATTATGCTAGTAGAACACTAGATGAGGCTCAAACAAATTATGCAACAACTGAAAAGGAATTTTTAGCAATTGTCTTTGCATTGGAAAAATTCAGACCTTACATTATTGACTCAAAGGTGGTTATATTTTCAGATCATGCAGCCATCAGGTATTTGCTCCGTAAAGGAGGCTAAACACAGGCTCATTAGGTGGATTCTGATGCTACAAGAGTTTGATTTGGAGATTAGAGATAAGAAGGGAGCTGAAAATGTAGTTGCTGATAATCTTAGTAGGTTGAAATTGGATGAAGAAGAATTGGATGAAATCCCTATTGATGAGTTTTTCTTGGATGAACAACTTTTCTCTCTTGTTGCTAAACTACCTTGGTATGCAGACTTTGTGAATTATCTATCTTGTGGAGTTTTACCTCTAGGTATGACATGGCAACAAAAGAAAAAGTTTTTGCATGAGGTGAAATTTTATAGATGGGATGATCCTTTACTCTTTAGGAGATGCTGTGATGGTTTAATAAGGAGATGTATTCCTGATGAAGAGACACAGAGTATTATACATCACTGCCATGCTTCTGATTATGGAGGACATTTTGGAATCTCTAAAACAGCTAGTAAAATTTTGCAAGCTGGTTTCTTTTGGCCAAATCTTTTTAAGGATGTGAGGAAATTTGTGTTGGATTGTGATAGATGTCAAAGGAGTGGAAATTTGTCAAAAAGAGATCAAATGCCCCTAAATAATATTCTTGAAGTGGAATTATTTGATGTTTGGGGAATAGATTTTATGGGGCCATTTCCTCCTTCATTTGGTAATAAATACATCCTAGTTGGAGTTGACTATGTGTCAAAGTGGGTGGAAGCTATTGGAACTCCAACTAATGATGCTAGAGTGGTAGTGAAATTCTTGAAGAAATTTGTCTTGAGCAGATTTGGAGCTCCTAGGGCTATAATTAGTGATGGTGGTTCCCATTTTTGTAATAAGCAATTTGAGAGCTTAATGAGGAAGTATGGTGTAGTGCACAAGATAGCTACCCCATACCACCCTCAAACTTCAGGACAAGTTGAAATTTCTAACAGAGAGCTCAAACATATCTTGGAGAAAACAGTGAACAATTCTCGGAAAGATTGGTCTATCAAACTAGATGATGCTTTATGGGCATATAGGACTGCCTACAAAACCCCTATAGGAACTACTCCCTTTAGGTTGGTGTATGGTAAGTCTTGTCATTTACCTGTGGAGCTAGAACATAGAGCATATTGGGCCATTCAGACCTTGAATTTTGATCTTAAGCAAGCTAGTGAGAAAAGGTTATTACAACTTAATGAGCTTGAAGAACTGAGGATGGATGCTTATGAAAATGCCCGTATTTACAAAGAAAGAACTAAAGTTTGGCATGATAAGCATCTTAGGAAAAAGGAATTCAAAGAAGGTGATTTAGTTTTGTTGTTCAACTCTTGATTGAAATTGTTCCCTGGAAAACTTAAGTCAAGGTGGACTGGTCCATATAGAGTTTCTAAGGTTTTCCCTTATGGAGCAATTGAAGTTTGGAGTGAAAAATCTGGGAATTTTAAGGTCAATGGGCATAGATTGAAGCATTACATAACTGGAGACCCAATAAAGGGAGCAAGCTGTTATAAGCTCTCCAATCCCTCACCTCTTTTTCACTGAAATTCATGAAGAGTCCAGCTAAGGACTATAAATTAGCCCTCTTGGGTGGCATCCCAAGTCCTTTTATTTTGCTTTTGCTGATTTATTTTCATTTTCATTGATTTTGTTTTTATCTAAAATCTCCCCAAATTCAATTTTTGACATTGTTAAATCTTGTCCCTTGTAGATGTATTTCAATGAAGAAAGGCTGGTGAACTGTTGGGGAAGTGATTCTTAACTTGAAAATTTTGTCCTTCAAATTCTCCCAAAAAAAAAACTGATTGGTTTTTGCTGCATAACCTGTGCAGGAGCTGCAATCTGGTTTATGCAGAGGAAAAATGAAATCTGCAGCAAAAAGGGTGTCTGCAGCAAATGGCTTGTGTTTTTGGTGAGGTTGGGTGTGTAACTTTTAAGTATATGTGCTTTTAATGCTAATATGGTGGTAAGTTGGTTATTTTTGTAGTTTTGAGATTATTTGGGTTGTGGAATTCAAGGTGGACAATATTGCATTCTCTTGGCATAACTTGGAGAGTTCATTTCATCATTTGTGGATAGATGCAACTTTATGCAGATTTTATTGAGTTTTAATGTGCTAAATGTTGATTTGCAGAAATTAAAGTCAAAATGGCATGGGTCACAAATGTTTTTTTTATCCAGGATCCATCTTCTACAAGCTTGTGTGATGCATTTTTGATGAACTTTGTATATATTGATGTGTTTTTGATGAAAATTTCTCATGATTTATGCTTTATAGAATTACATTTCTTCATTTTAGGGTATTTTTCACACTTGCAAATCATGTTCCATTGCAATCTTAATCTTGTTGAATTGTGCATAAGCAACTGCATAGCTTATGCAATCCTGCATAACCACAATTTTTGCCATTTTCATCCCTGTTGCAAAGTGCATGAGAAGAGTGCATAGCTTATGCAACTCTGCATAGCCTAATTTTGTCAAATTTCATATCTTTAGAAACTTGCATAAGCAGAGTGCATGACCTATGCACATTTGCATAACTTCAAATTCCTCATTTTCTCTCTCTGCCGAAGTCTGCATAAGGAGGGTGCATAACTTATGCACTTCCGCATTACCAAAAACTCTGAATCTCCAAACTTGCCGAGGGGTGCATAAGCAAAGTGCATGACTTATGATCGGCTATAGTTATTCATAGCTTTGCCAGCTCTCTTTCGCCTCTTTCATGAATGTTCGTACTCCGTCGTTTCAACGGGATCGGATTAGAAAGTGATTCCATAAGTGTGAAATGTTGACATTGCTCACTGGGTCCCCTGGGGTTCACTATTTCGGTCCAAAGGCTCACAGAGTGCCGAAACCCTCTTTTCTCGAGATCCCTTACGTAAGGGGGCCTAAGCTCGCAGTCCTATTCTAAATAGGCCTCAATGAGTTCCTGAAATTCTTTCCTGAGCTCAATCAATCCCCTTAACTAATAGATGCTAGTTGGGGGGCCATCTGCTAAACCTAGCCCCAGTCTAAATAGTTGGGGGTTTGGCTCCAGGCTCCAACTCGATCTTGTGGTAGACTGCCCTCCTAGGGGGCACTCGGCAACTCACTCGTGGGGCATGATATTCCATAATTTCTCAAGTACTTGCTACACTTCCTGAGAAAGAAGTCGTCTTGGTATTGGATCCGCTCTTCTGTTAGCATGAACATGAATTAGATTCTATTCATCTTCTTTATTCTTAAGAGAACCCCCCACCCGAACCATTCTTAAGACCACCAAGCCCTCTCGAATGAGTTCTACTATAGAAGCTTTCAACGTACACCCGGGGACAAATCTTTCACTCACTGAGAAGTGAAAACCTGTGACTAGATCGTCCTGAAGACGGATTAGAAGGTAAGGCTTGACCTTGTTGGGTCAAGGCTAAGCTTAGTCTCCGAATGACCAGAAACTCCAAAACTCAAAACCTGCCGAGGGGTGCATAAGCAGAGTGCATGACTTATGCACTTCTGCATGACCCGATTCTCTGAAAAACCAAATCTGCCGAGAGGTGCATAAGGGGAGTGCATGACTTATGCACTCCCGCATGACTTCACTCCCCAAATTTCAAAAGTTGCCGAGACATGCATAAGCAGAGTGCATAGCTTATGCACTTCTGCATAACCTCACATTCTGAAAATCAAAACCCACCGAGGAGTGCATAAGCAGAGTGCATAGCTTATGCACACCTGCATGACCACATTTTCCAAACACTAAAATCTGCCGAGAGGTGCATAAGGAGAGTGCATAGCTTATGCACTTCCGCATGACCACTCTCCCTGAAGGCCAAAACTTGCCGAACAGTGCATAAGGACAGTGCATGACTTATGCACTTGTGCATGAGCTATTTCTTTGAAGTCCAAAACAAGCCGAGACATGCATAAGTAGGGTGCATAAGTTATGCACACTCACTTTTCACTTATGCAGTCTTACACAACCTAATCCAAAACTCCCGTCGGCACCCATTTCTCCCGCCTCCCGTATTTTCTGTTCCCGACCGTCCATTCCCCTCCACTTCTCCCGACATTTTCCTCTCTTCCTTCTTCTCCACACCTATTTCCACCGCCTAAACCCTAATCCCTTCGTGCATATTTTCTTTTCCCCTCATCTCTCCCATCTTCTCCATCGGCAATGGAGTCGCCTCCCCATTCCCGTCCAGCTTCTCCTCTCGAGGTCTCGCCATTGTCAACGATACCTCCCAATCCCGATTCCCCTCCACAAGCGACACCCCCACCACCTCCCACAACCACGTACAAACGAAAAATCCGGTCGAAATCTGTGCGACCCATGTCCTCTGCCCCTCCTCTATCCAAACGCAAAGAACCACCTACCCCATTATCGGAACCACCACCCAAAAAGCCAAAAACTCCAGCCTCCACACCCTCTTCCAACAAAAAGCCAATTTCAGTAGCTTCACAGGTATCAAAGCTACCTTGGCCTCTTCTTGATACAATTCAAAAGGCAGCTTTTAAGAGACTTAAGGATAGGAGGGTACAACCCACTAGGTATATTTCTGCCGATTCTCTACAATCTCTTGGTTTATTTGACAATGTAGTTGCATATCTTGATGGTATGGGTTGGATGGAATTTGTGCATAAGCAGGAGATAGTTTATCCAACTCTAGTTTTGGAGTTTATTTCTTCATTCTCTGCTACCCTCAAATTGCATGATGTAGACCATAAGCCAATTATGAAATTTAGATGTTTGGGGCAAAATAGAGAGCTGTCATTGGACCAATTTCATAGCATTTTTGGTTTTGCAATTGATGGGTTATTTCGAGTGCCACATACTGGAGTAGAGGTAGCAAACAAGGGTATTTGGAATGCTACACAATTCTGGAGAATCATCACAAACCAACCTCAGACTTTCTCTGCTGGGAGATCCAAAACTTCTCAAATACTAGACCCTGCACTTAGGTTTATTCATAGGCTGATTGCTAGCACCATATTGGGCAGACGGACTAGTTTTGGTGCTGTGGGGAAATCTGAATTATTTATGTTATGGTGTGCATTTCACAAGGTCAAGGTTTCTCCTGGTTATTTCTTTTGTGAGCATGTGTTGCATATTGCCACTAAATCCATAGGTGACATTGTCTTGGGTGGGCTTACAACAGTTATAGCTAAGCATTTTGGTTTTAATCCTGAAGAGCACCCAATACCAGCACTTGTGGACACTTTATATTTTGATACTGCACACCTATCCAAAACAGGGTTCAGTTTGCCACATTCTGACATTGCACAACCTGCAGCAGAAACTGAGCCCATTGCACAACCAGAAGCCCAACCTTTTCCATCACCCCCACAGCACTCCACTGAACCTATCCCACCCCCTCAGCCTGCACAGGACACCCCAGCAGCCTCTGCTCAGCCCATACCTCCTACAGCTGAACCTTCCTCATCCACAGCCCCTCCTGCATTCAACACTAAAGCCTTATTCACCTATCTTGAAAGGCTTAGTGATGATATATACTTTGTGGATAGGAAGCTTGACACTGGTCTTGATACACTCAAGGATCGTCATGATCAACTATTTGACCTTGTCATGGAAACCAGGGACAAGCAGAAAGAATTGAAGGAGATGGTGAAGCAACTCATGATCTTTCTGGGAATGCCACCTCCACCTCCATCACCTCCTCCAGCACCATCGTTTCGACAGCAACCAGCAGCTACCAGCCCCTTAGCAACATCTTTGGATAAGGGCAAAACAATAGAACTAGATTAGTTTTTGTTTTACTTTTGTTCCAACTTGTAGGACTTTTCCTTTGTAAATATGTTCAAACATTTATAGTTTATTTTGAATTATGTTTGTTTGTTTTGAATTAGTTTGTTTTAAATTCTGTTTTTCTTGAAGTTTCATTGGATAGCTATTACATTAGTTTTCTTTGATTTTCATTGCACTTATTGCCCTTTTGTACATATTTGCCCTAACTCTGTATATATTTCAATGCTTCTACTGCTGGTTGTACATTTCCCCTTGCTAATCATCATGCAGCAGCTTTTGTATACATTGCACAGGCTATGAATTTCCTCATGCAAATATTTTGCATAGCCTGTGCAACCCTTTCTGCTACTTATGCAGAACTGCACAGGTTGTATTCCCCTTATGCAACTGTCCTGCATAGCCTATGCAACCCATATTGCTACTTATGCAGAACCGCACGGCTTATGCACCCTACTTATGCACTTGATCTGGACAGCATTTTACTCTGCATAACCTGTGCAGCTTCTTATGCATCCCTTTATATCTTGAATTCTCCTCTGCTCCATACCAGGTAACTCTTTCTTTTTGCTCTTAACTTTCACAATTCCTGGTAATTATTACTTGCTTAGAGTTTTTGGTAATATACTGCTTGAGACATTGAGGACAATGTCTAATTTTGAGTTTGGGGGTGCATTTTGATTTCTTGCTTTATTCTTCATATTTGCTTCATTTTTCACATTTTGAGTATAGGAACATCTCATCTCATTTCATTTACATATATTGTAAATATTTTACATATACATCCACACATACATATACATAACACATTTACACACACATTATACATCACTTAGAAATTGTACACATTGCATACAAATAGACTTCCTCCATTTAGTTAATGCATTACTCATTTTTAGGAATCATGCATCATGCATTAAAATCTTTTGCCAAATCCCTTGAGTATTGAAAATGTGCTTATGAGAATGATTTGACTCACCTTTTAGTTGGGTTTGTGGATTGAAAGTTTCCTAAAAGGTGCAAGGTTTTGAAGTGTCTATCCCTTGCCTATATCTTCTTAGCCAAAAAGCCACCCAACTAGTCCTTTGGAGATTGGAATGCTTAGAGGGAATTATTGGATATAAGGTAGTCAAATGATGTCTCACCAATCCTAGAACAAATTTCCTAAACCTTTCAAGGCGAAATACCAGCTTGTACTTGAAAAGAGAGATGATTAGGCATTCTTTGATTTAAAACCTTCTCATTTTAAACCTTTGGCCCTTTTTCCTAATTAAAATTTACCCTTGCAAACTCCTTTGAGCCTTTTTTTTTTATCCCTAATTTTTCTTGAAATCCTTATTGCTACCTAGCCAATGAACCAAACACTCCAACCCTTTTCATGAGAATAATATTGAATATTAGGTACACTTTCTAAAAAAAAATAAAAATAAAAATAAAAAAAAGGAAAAAAATATACAATAAAAGGGAGAAGAAATGCTTGTCATCTTGTAAAAAAGTGCTAGTATATGTGCTTTTCACTATTGTCATTCAAAATGAAAGAAATCCACCCAAAGTATTAAAAGAAATGAGTTTGGGGGTGGCAAATTTTAGGAACAAGCATTAAAAGAAAATGCAAAATACAAGTTTAAAGTATCAAAATGTCCCTCCATTTTATGTGTTTTGTAAAATATGCTAGCACTTGACAATCCTCATTGTGTATTTCTCTCTCCTATATAAAAAAAAAGAGAGAAAAAGAAAAAAATATATAATAAAGTGTACCTTATGTTTCAAAATTGAAAATATTCTCATGCTTTGAAGCCTTTTTACCCCTTTTTCTTCTTAGCCTCATTTTGAACCCCATGGCCTCATTACATCCCTAAAAAGACCTTTGATCTCTTGATAGTACTTGCTACATTAGTGGAGATGGGAGTAGGGAATTTGCCTATGGGATTGGAAAATTATTCATTCATTCATTCAATTCCATCATTCCATATAGAGACATTTTGGTTATTGACGGTCCTAGAATTCCTTTTGAGCATGACACTCTCTTTTGATTGGTTGGTTTGGGAATTTTGAATGATAATTGACTTGATGGCTAAGCGGTGAAAGCTTGGATAAGCATTAAATTCTTTGCATTTTGAAGGATGGGTATATGGATTGCTGGTATGGCTAAAGGGGTGTTAAGTTACTTTAATAGGTGATTTTCATAGCTCTTTGGATAAGGCACCCCTAAAATTTTTGCACCACATTTTAAAGTTTGCTTGAGGACAAACAAAAGCTTGAGTTTGGGGGTATTTGATGCATACATTTTGCATAGTCATTTAGGTCTAATTTCATAACCATTTGATTTGATTATTAGTCATTTTTAGCTAATTTCATTAGTTAATTAGTTAGTTTTTCATAATTGTCGATTTTGGATTAATTTGTAATTTTTACTTTGTTTTGTAGGAAAAATGGTGTTTTTGAAGGACTGAAGAGAAATTTTGCTATTGAGGAGTGACTTCTACAGCCAAAGATGTCAAAAACAAGTTTTCAAGCTGAAATATGCATTGACCAAATTGTGCATAACTTGCCGCATAAGCTATGCAGATCTGCATAAGGAGAAAAATCACTGTTCCAGAACCAACCGAAATGTGCATAAGGAGACTGCATAGCTTATGCACATTCACACCTCCCTTATGCACTCTCACGGAATTGTGCATAACCTGTGCACCAAGTCATGCAGTTTCGCATAAGTGAACCAGAACCAGTTAAAATCGCATAAGGGACTGCATAACTTATGCAGTCCACTTATGCAGTCCCATAAAGAGTTCATTAATGAGCTGGCAGAAGATTCCCTCAGATAATTCCTCCTAGAACACACCATTTTAGGGCTCCATGTCAGAAAAATACTATAAATAGTCTCATTTTCCCATTTTAGAGGGGAGACAAGGAGCAGAAAAGGAAAGGAAGAGGAGAGGCAGAATTTGAAGAGTCACTTTCACCTTCCACACCATTTTCAACCAAGATTTGCAGATTTCTTTCTTTCCTTACATTTTTCTACATTTCTAGTGTTTAATTTCTTATTTCTTAGCTTAGATTAAAGCTTTATTTCCTTATAAACTCATAATATCTTGTAAGCATTATGGATAGTGAGTAGTTTGCTTTTGATTCTGGAGTAAGGGTTGTAATATTTGAGATATTTTGTGGATTTTGATTGGGTAATCCATATTTTGTGGTCTTAATGAGTTTTATTCATTTCTTGTGTGCTTAATGACATGCTTAGTATAGGATCCCATTAAGTAATGTTCTTAATCCATGGTTGAAGCACCGAAAGGAGAAGGCCTTGTGATAGATAATCAAGAAATTAGACTTAATTAACTTAGACCTAGAAATAGGCTAAGGATTAAGAGGATTCACAGATTAATTAAAGAACTTAATGGGTCTTAATTAACTCTAAGTCCACGAAAGTAGGATTAGATTGATTAAGACACCCTTAGTCTCACTCGAAAGGGAATTCAAATGATTTAAGAATTAATCTCCTTAAAACCCATTAGTTTCATAAGATTGGATAACCAATTTAAAATCCCAAAATAGCTGGGATATGAAATCCCGAACTCCGGAATCACTTTTTTTTTACCATTGTTAATTTCTAATCGAATTTAATTACTTGCTATTTTGAATATTGCCATATTTGAACTTGCTTATTTCAATTTGATGAAATTTTAGTTTAGTTAATACATTGTTAGATAGATTATTCATTTTGCACATATAGATTTCATACTCCAATACCCATTCAATCTATTGTTTTAATTTTGAAATTAGTTCAATTTAGTCAACTTTTTATATCAAAAATTCAATCATTAACACAACTCCTCGTGGGAACGATATCTTTACTATATTACTTGTACGACCCGTGCACTGGTGGTTGGGCCACATCAGCCGTCTGTTGAATATATACATGTATATTCATATTTAAATTTCAAGTTTAATTTTTATTTTGATAAGTATATATATTTTTAATGGACTGGCTCTGCCGCCTATAGAATATATATATTTCTTTAATTTACAAATTTAATTTTCATTTCTTAAGATTTCCTCTTCTTGTGCATTTTGTTTATTTCTTTAATTATTTATATATTGTTCAAGACCTAGATTGTTACTTCTTCCCTGTTAGCTCATCCCCCTTTCGATCCCGGTGCACCCTTGATATATATATATATATATTCAAATTTATTAATTTTGTAATTATTATTATACAAATAAAGGGAAAGAGCAGTGTATTTAAACATTACTTTAAAAATATGATGGGATGTAATTTATATGATCAAAACATGATGAATGAAATAGAGGAGTGCAAATGAGTGTATTACGTGACTGTAAAATTCTCGATAAAGTGAAAGGTAAGTTCCATAAAACTATGATAAAATTATCTATGTTGTATAGAAGTGAATGTTAAACATTTAAAGTATAACATATTCGCAAGATGAGTATGACATAAATGTAAATATTAAGATATTTACTTAATATTATAATAATTGATAACATTAGACGTGACTACATATGCTAAAGAGATTGCACATAGCACATATTAGAGATAAAATAAAGTCAATTAAAATAGTTTGGTTATATCTAATATAGAGTATCGAAATGCCCCAATACAAAATTGTAATAAGTTAATGGTAGTATAATTGAGAAAGAGAAAGAAGATATCTAAAATGATGTAGAAAAAATTATCAAAACATTTATAATTTTTAGATATTAATACATAATTAATTTACAATAAAATTGAATAGTGAAACACGATTCATATAATGTTTAAAATTAAAACTAGTTTGAATCATTTAATACTATTATGATCTGATTCAAAAAGAAAGAGAAAATAAATAATTCAATTTTAATGCGAATTCAATTGGAATTAGATTAGTCTAATTTTAAATTTCAATCAGACCATTGCAGTACACAAATGGGGTGGGAAGACATTTCCATTCACATCTTGGGGAATAAGCTTTCAGTCAATATAGACCAAGACCCATTGACTTGACTTGACCTGACCTAACCTTATCAGTACTTGGTTGTTTAGGAACTCACAAAGTAATGATCATCCACTTCAAATCTTTCCCACCACAACTATTTGCGAAAGCTGGGTGGAAATAAGATACACGAATAGCTCTCCCCACCTGGTTGTTCAGTGATTCCTATTGGTATTGCTAAAATTTGACTTGAAACGTACCATTGATCAAGTAACCCCATGTAAAGCAGAGATTTTACATAATCAAGCATTTGCTTATACACCTAACTAATCCAGCATTCTTAGCATGGATTTTCCACCTTTGACACACACAAATGTGGATTGGTAACTAAATTTTCTTAATTTCATTGCATGAATTATTATTCGTGTGTATAAAATCAGTTTATGCTAAAAGTCCTTTCACTTGTACAAAATTAAAATAGATTTTTGAATATATTTTCTAAGAAGACTAATAAATAAAGTTTTGTATTCACATGTGTTAATTTTTTAGATAGAAAATCGAAAATTTAAATTTTTAGTTAAAATTTAAAAAATAGTTTTAAGTTATTTTTTAGTTTTAAGTTATTTTTTCACTATTTTTTATAACAAAATTAATGTTTTCCAAACTAATTAATTAATTGATACGGTGTTTAACAATTAAGTTGTTATTTAGTATCAAATGATGACATAGAATAATGGAAACTCCATAATTCCTAAGAATCCTCTTGTTTCTCATGCTCTCATGGCCACAAAATTCCATTTTGGAAAAAAATAAAAGGAAGAATTATTATTTAATTTATATATTTTAATAAAACTAATTATTTTATTTTTTGTATTTTCAAAAAATATATTATTTAAGTTTTGTATTTTATTTTTATTAAATTATTTAGTCTCTCAATTAAATTTTTTTGTTAGTTAATATCTGTCAAACTGCTATTTAATCTGTATATTTTAGTGAAATTAATTAATTAGTTTATATATTTTAAAAAATATTACTATTTAATCTTTTTATTTTAGTGAAACTAATTAGTTAATAATTGTATTTTGAAAAAAAAAATATTACAATTGGCTATATGGAGACTACACATGGATTTACATTTTTCTTTAAATTGTTCAAATATTTTCACTCAATTTCCTATATATTATTTTCGTGTTTTCTTTATTAGAAAATAATTTTTTTCATATTATTATCTTAATTACTTGAAAATCTATGAGAATCAATTAACTTTTTTATGTATATAATTTGTACCAATTTATAATAAAAGATAAAAATAAAGAAAATAAAGAGGATAAGTGTATGGGCGTAAAAGGGAAGAAATACGTGGACAGAGAAATAAATAACAATATATTATTAAAAAATAGTTTGTTTTTATATTAAAATATAATAATAAGTATAATTAAATTTTAAAAAGATCATATATTATTAGGAATAATTTATTTATGATTGTAAATATAATAATAAGAAGTACGCTCAAAGATAAAATTATAAATATTATATTAATATTATAATAATAATAATGATAAATAACAAAATCAAAAGTCAAAATAATTTTCTAATTCTTTCGGAAAATTTTTCCCCTCTCATGTACGCAAAAAATAATTTTTTAATTTGTAATCTTTTTTTTTTCTTCTCACGTTATTTTTTTACATCTTCCATTTGTTTTTCTAAAGTTGAATATTTTTGTCACGACCCAACCTATGGGCCAGACCGGCACTAGAACCTGGGCCAGCCTAAAGCCCCCGAGGCCCGTAGTAAGCCTAACTATTCATTAACCCAACTCTAAGGCCCATTTGGGCCCACTTTCAAGAAACTAACCGGACAGAGTCCGGCCATAAAATGGACATTTCAACTGGGAGTTTTTGACTCACCCGACCTGTAAACACAATATATAGTCAATTGGGGAGCTCAGCTCACCTCACATACTCATATTATCATAAAAATAAATGGGAGCTCAGCTCCCTTATCCAGTCCATTAAACATGCATGTGATAATAATTTTACAGGTCCAAACTAACAATTTATATTACAGACCCAAATTAATTAAATACTTCTAACACATGCGGAAATTCTAGAAGTTTATAGAATTACACAAACATGAATAGACGACATGCGATGGAGAAAAGCAGGTTAACCTCAAAAATATCCTCCTGTGGCCTGGAAAAATATTGAACAGGAGTGAGCGTTCGACTCGGAGAGTAAAATATCAATTTTAACCATAATCTCTATAACTATCTAAAGCTAATGCACCCTGTAGAGTGAAATACAACATCAGCAATATATTCACATCATAACAGCAAAAAGGTAATTTGGAGCACTCACACACCCAGTAATATCAATCATAATATATGGGAGCTGATCCCTTATACAGCTCTCTTAAATCCAACCTGGTGCCAGCGAAGAACTCAAGCCGGATTTTCGCTTAATAAACCAAATCGGGGTCCCAGCGAAGAACTCAAGCCTTGACTACCCCCGAAGGATCGAGTCCCAGCGAAGATCTCAAGCCGTGACTACCCATCCTATCCATAGTCCACACCACATCACACGCACGCTAACGCACGCACACTGCTCCAAATTATCACAATAACATCCATGGCACTTTAACAGTTATGAATGCAACATAAATCGTGCCTAGAGTTTAACTGCATAAATATATGCATATGAGTGATGTATGAGCATTCTTGAACATATAATAATATCGAAATTATAATTAAAATTAATATTTTACTCACAGTATACCGATGACTATTGTGGCTGCTGGATGCAGAAAAATAGCTGACCTCGATCGCCTAATAATTAAATTATAAATTTATTAGTACTAAGTTAAGATAAAACTCTAAAGAGGCAATAGATAGCCTAATTCATGCTGGAAATCCAGCAGAGTTTCCCCTATACCTGGGACCTACCCAACCTGCAAAAAGGCTCAAATAACACTTCTAAATTCTCAATTTCCACACTCATCAATATCACATGGCCCCTCTTGGGCCCTCCAAATCAGACAATACTCAAAATCTTAAAATTTACGTTTTAGTCCCTATAATTGACATTTTGTAAAAATCCACTCAAACAAACTCTAAAAATTCTAAAATTTTACCCCGCGGTCCTTAATAATATTATAAGGCTATTGCAAAATGAATTGTAATTTTCTAGTCACCCATGAATATTTTATTCAAGAATTTTACTCAATTCCATAAGTTTCCAACAGCTAACATATTCTTAATTCAACCCAATTCAATATCCACATATTTAAACCTCCATCCTCAAGCTTCAACCAATCATATAAAATTTAAATATCTTAATTTCAAATAATCTTATATGCCCATATGCTAAAAATCTAACTAAAATCCATCTATATCTTTCAAAAATATTCTACAATCACTCAGAAATTCAACAAACACCATAGAATATCTCCAAATAATTTTACTTTTATCATATATTTTTCTTAAAATTTTTCTCCAATTTTTTCTGTTTAAGAAACACTGTATTTATGCTCCACAGATAGAGAAATAATGAAAATAGTCTTACCCGAAGTTTATCTGTGTCTCAAAAATTCTAAAAATTTATGAGGAAGCCTCTGGAAGTTGAATCATCTCCATAGCCCACCGGAGCCACCGCCGGAACCACCGCGCACGGTGGTCGTCCGCCGGTCACCGGCGACATTTGCCGGATCTGACCATACCACCATGTTCCTCTCCTCTTCCTCAGTCCATAGGTGGTCTTGGATCGTCGATCCAACGGTCGGATCGTCGTAGATCTGATGAAAAAGTTTGAAAAACTCGAAACTTCTCTCCTCCATATCTCACTCATCCGACCTCCATTTGCTTCAAAATTGGTATCAAAAGAAAGCTCTCGGAACAAGCTTTCCAACGCCACCTGAATCGCCTCGATCGGACGTCGGATGAAGCCGGAATTGCGCCGGAAAGCCACTGCCCACTGTGCGCGCGTTTTCTCTCTCTTCTCCCTCTCTTGCCGCCGTTTCTGGTGGTTCTGGCCGTTGCCAGAGGGTCGCCGGCCGGGTGGGGAGCCGCTTGGGAAGTCGCCGGCCGGTCACCGGAGAAGGAAGAAGAAGAAGAGAGGGGAGGAGAGGAGAGAAGGGAAAAAAGGGGGGGGGTCCTCCTCCCGTTTTTGAACTTTTTTTTTTTTTTTTTAAACTTTGGCAGTGACAGTGGAAATCCACTGTCACACGCCAAAGTCTCATCATTTCTTTTTTTTTTTTTTTCCCTGGTTACATTCTTCCCCCCTTAAGAAAAATTCGTCCTCGAATTTTCAAATAAACAAAGAAATAAGGAAAAGAAGATTATTAGAATAAGTGCAATCATTACTCCTTCAGCTATACAGAGATTGGTAAAACATTTATTATTCAAACTCTTCGTATATTATATGACATTCTACCGCTCTCTGATTCTACTATAGTGTCCTATTTGTTATCATCTCTTTTTAGAGGGCTTTTATCTCTTGGCTATTCATTGACCATTTTTCTGACATCTCAAGTATTCATTATAACTCCACTACTCTCTACTTGATATCTAATAACTTTAATCAACTTTGGTGCTTACCTCACTTTTATTACGCCCCAACATGTCTCTTGGTGACTTCAGTCCTCATCCCTTTGTTTCAATAATCTCTGTTTTCCCCAATGACATAACTTATGTTCCTTGTTCCATGGTATCCTATGAGTAGCTTTCCTGTAGCACCTAATCTAGGCATCTTGTTCGAGTTCTTCACTCTTTTTATGACCTCAGTGGTCAATACCTATAAATCTTCTCACTCCCATGATACTTCAAATGTTTAATCTCTTTTGTGTCATTACTAAGGTACTTAGACCAACCTCTATCCATCTTATGTAAATAGTCAGGTAGAGTCTCCTCCAAGGGCCAAGTGTATCATCTATCAATATTCGAAAGCAAACTGGGTTTCTCCTTCTAGGTAACAAAAGTGTTTATATTCCCTGACAACTCAATCCATGCAACTTTATCAATTCTCACTCCTTCTCTGGAATGGAAATATCTAGACTTCTTCCTTTAGCTTCTTAGTATGTGGCCTACTTCTGACACATTAGCACTCAGATCGAGGCTCTACTACTCCTTTAATCTATCATCTCATAATAACTTGTTTTAAACATCTCTTAGTGTGGTCCTAGCATACCTATTCCTCCTTATCCTCATCATTATAACTAGCTTTACAAGCTTTCTTCCTATTCTTTGGATCTTATCCACTTCCTTTTCCTATTTCTGCTATTGTTGATATCTTTTCAACCTGCTTCACTTATTCCTTAATCTTAATCCTATTTCACCCTTACACCTTTTTCCTTCAAGGATGTCCATCCCATCATTAACTTTAACTTTCATCTTATTTCTTAGTCTTATCTTGATTACTAGTTCTATTACTCCGGGAATTCTAACCTTACAATTTACTCCTACCAGCACATTCTTCACCTTATGTAACACTTGTAGTTAACCATAGAACATTTTTCTTGTATCCCCTTTTTCCAACTTAACTATCAGAACATTATCATTCCCTACTAGCCTTAGTAGGAAATTGCTTATCCTGGATGGATATGAGCCCCAGAAACTATAAGTTCCATCTGAACTAACACGGCTATGGAAAATGTGTGCCATGCCTTATTTCTAAATAAGATATTTCACGTGTTCATTCTCCTTAATATAATCACATATACTGCCCATAGCTTTTCAAACTTCAGTCTCCACTTTTCCCATTAGCAACAATTCTATTCACTGTAACTCATTAGCAATTAGCACTTCCTCCAGCTCATAATTTAAAATAGTCACAAGCCTTAGTAGCTAACTCAATTTGACTCCTGTTATTACTCTGATTGTCCTTTCATACTTAACACTAGGTATGCACTTACTGTCATTCTCATATCAGGAAATTGTGTATGAATTGGTGCCTACCAAACTCTCAAATAACTAGGTCTCCTTGATTCAGTCTCTGTTCCTTATATAACCCTCTAGAACCAAAAGCACAAGCTAAACTTGAAAAGAAAGAAAAATATCCTCTTATATTCAACTACGCCCGATTGTCCATATAACAATGTTTAACCTATGTTTCTTGGTCTTTCTCTTCAAATTTCATCATCTCCTAGCATAATTATGCTCTACCTATAAGATATCATCTGCATGAACCCTTTACCGTACCATTGTCCTTCTTGACATAATATTTTCATAATTTATTAACTTTACTTATACTCGACCTATGATTCATATCTATCATCGTTTATATTGTGCCCTTAACTTTTGTTGAATCCTGAAAGATTTGTCTCGCTAATAGATTCTTCCAACGCTAATTCCACCCTTATCTATGGTCATTAATTTGATGCTTGAACTTTCTAGTGATTTATAACCACCCAGACTTGTCACTTCTCGTTCTACCACTACTGTTGTTCTGTCGTTATTGCTTCACTGCAAAGTGATTCTGTTTGTCATACTAAAAATGTTTGCCTGACATTTATAATGAACCTCAACTACCTTTTCACTATCTCAAAAGTCTAACCTAAAGCCTATGTGTCATTATCTATAATTCTTTCCATTCATCATACCTATTTGATCCCTTAGATTAACTTTTATTCAACTTACTACTTATTAACTTCTTTTTCTCTGCCTAATTAAATAGTCTGCAATACCATCGCACACTTCTAGCTTTTGCTCATTATTATTATATTCCTCGCCTAATCTTCTTGATACTGTTAATATGTTAAAAGAATCTTGCCCCATTGCTATCCACTTCGCTTTAGGAATAGGGAATAGATAAAGTATGATCCAATCATGTAACTCCAAGCTCTATATTTTAGCCCCTGGCACTACCTCAACTACATCATGCTATGAGTATCACATTACTAGATTCCATATCTCCATCACTATCCTCACTAATGTGGTCCCATTTTGGGTTCTCCATCCTTGTCATTCACCTTGCCAAGAATAACACTTAGCTTACCCTATATCTTAACTTTGTTCCTTTTATTATGCGCCCTTCAGTTTGTCCTTTCATTTATTTCCTTTGTCTTATCCAAAATAGAACTTGACTATTCTATCCCTGGTTCCACTCTTCTTCCTAACATGACAGCTGTACTTGCTAACTATATCTTTCAGAGTCTCTACCGCGTTATCACATATCTGTGCTACTCAGATTTGGTCCTTTGACCACTCTAGCTAGTACTTCCACTAGCATTTAGATTATATTGCATCTGCAATCAATTGTCCAAACTTTCATTCTGCACTTTCTTTATCCATTAGCATTCTATGATTTTATCTTTGCTAATTTATTACTCTTAAAACTATTATAATTAGATTATACTATTGTTTTGAACAATATGAAGTTAGAAAGGAACTCAGGAAATTGCAGTCATACCTTTATCGTATGATTTCTATTCTTATCCTTTAGCTTACATAATACCCTCACTACCTCGAGAACTGATTCTGCAGTAATTTTATTTATTTATTTTATTATTATTATTATTATTATTATTATTATTATTATTATTATTATTATTATTATTATTATTGTTATTTTCCATGTTTACTCAATTAGCCAAAACTTAAGATTCCGGGCACCCAAACCCATCATCCAATTCAAAGGATTTACATCCATCGTGATCTGATTATCTATGATTCCTATAATAGAACTTGTATCCTCTGTAGGATACCCGAGCCAACTACTCTCTACCACACTCTACAGTCCTATCTGGGGCACTATTTTGTTGGTCACCATTATTAGTAATAACTTTCGATCCCTTCTGAAAAGATAGGACTATACCCTAACTTGCTGCAACAAAGGTACTATATTTACCACCTTGCCCAAAACCATGTCAAATTAATGTTTCTTTTATCATATCATAGCTCTGTAAATCATCAATTCATAATTTCGACCTTCTCTAGGTAGTAGGGTTGTACTTTACACCTTGCTAATACACACAAGGTATTCTATTCTCACTAAGTTCTAAGCAAAACATCTGTCGTTCTGCAAAAATCATCCAAAATTCCATACCGAAGACTAGATGGTCTCACTCTATAGGTGTCACGTTTACTTTGCAACTAATCCGAAACCTCTGGTCTGATGGCAACTCTTAATGCAACTCTAGCTCATGCTAGGGTAACTGAGTCACTGACTCTAGTTACCACCCAACTGTGACCTTTCGATATTCTAGCTCTAGATCCCTAACTAGGAGTTCCCAACTTCTCTGCAGATATAGAACTCTGTTCTGGTATTACTGTACCAAAACAGAGGCCATCCGCAAACACCCTCATTATGAAGCACCACGGGGATGCACGCAGCTCTACACAATAATCTCATGTCGCATCAGAATCGCAGCTACAGAGCAGACATCGACAACATTGTATAGTTACTACGATACGTCCTGACCGACTAGGTCTCCCAATTTCTTATCTCTCTTGAATCTTCTATTATCATAAACTTATTCTAACTAGGTCATCCACTGATGACTGCCAGCAGTGGTATCCTCATCTTTATCTAGGGCAACTGTACTTTCAAAACTCACCTTTATGTACTCGTGCCTTGCACGAAATGGGCACACCATTTAAACCCACACAGACAAAAACATAGCATTTCTTGGAGTACGTATCCTCATGATAGACCTCAACATGTCTGCTAACTCTATTTCACATTTCTATGTACTCCACGAAAATCAAGACACTAATTGAGGCACTTTTATATTTCCCGAGGTATAACGCAGAATCTAGAAACAAAGAATTACAGAAAAAGACGAAACAGAATCCTATACTCCGCATGTAACATCCTAACAAGACTCCTTTTACAGTCCCAATTATATTATTTCCCATGAATCTAGAGCCTAAGCTCTGATATCACATTTGTCACGACCCAACCTATGGGCTGGACCGGCACTAGGACCTGGGCCAGCCTAAAGCCCCCGAGGCCCGTAGTAAGCCTAACTGTTCATTAACCCAACTCTAAGGCCCATTTGGGCCCACTTTCAAGAAACCAACAGGACAGAGTCCGGCCATAAAATGGACCTTTCAACGGAGAGTTTTTGACTCACCCGACCTGTAAACACAATATATAGTCAATTGGGGAGCTCAGCTCACCCTCACATACTCATATCATCATAAAAATAAATGGGACCTCAGCTCCCTCATCCAGTCCATCAAACATGCATGTGATAATAATTTTACAGGTCCAAACTAACAATTTATATTACAGACCCAAATTAATTAAATACTTCTAACACATGAGAAAATTCTAGAAGTTTATAGAATTACACAAACATGAATAGACGACCTGCGAGGGAGAAAAGCAGGTTAACCTCAAAAATATCCTCCTGTGGCCTGAAAAAATATTGAACAGGAGTGAGCGTTCGACTCAGAGAGTAAAATATCAATTTTAACCATAATCTCTATAACTATCTAAAGCTAATGCACCCTGTAGAGTGAAATGCAACATCAGCAATATATTCACATCATAACAGCAAAAAGGTAATTTGGAGCATTCACACACCCAGTAATATCAATCATAATATATGGGAGTTGATCCCCTATACAGCTCTCTTAAATCCAACCTGGTGCCAGCGAAGAACTCAAGCCGGACTTTCGCTTAATAAACCAAATCGGGGTCCCAGCGAAGAACTCAAGCCGTGACTACCTCCGAAGGATCGGGTCCCAGCGAAGATCTCAAGCCGTGACTACCCGTCCTATCCATAATCCACACCACATCACACGCACGCCAACGCACGCACACTGCTCCAAATTACCACAACAACATCCATGGCACTTTAACAGTTATGAATGCAATATAAATCGTGCCTAGAGTTTAACTACATAAATATATGCATATAAGTGATGCATGGGCATGCTTGAACATATAATAATATCAAAATTACAATTAAAATTAATATTTTACTCACAGTATACCGATGACTATTGTGGCTGCTGGATGCAGAAAAATAGCTGACCTCGATCCCCTAATAATTAAATTATAAATTTATTAGTACTAAGTTAAGATAAAACTCTAAAGAGGCAATAGACAGCCTAATTCATGTTGAAAATCCGGCAGAGTTTCCCCTATACCTGGGACCTACCCAACCTGCAAAAAGGCTCAAATAACACTTCTAAATTCTCAATTTCCACAATCACATCTCATCAATATCACATGGCCCCTCCTCGGCCCTCCAAATCAGACAATACTCAAAATCTTAAAATTTACGTTTTAGTCCCTATAATTGACATTTTGTAAAAATCCACTCAAACAAGCTCTAAAAATTCTAAAATTTTACCCCGCGGTCCTTAACAATATTATAAGGCTATTGCAAAATGAGTTGTAATTTTCTAGTCACCCATGAATATTTTATTCAAGAATTTTACTCAATTCCATAAGTTTCCAACAGCTAACATATTCTTAATTCAACCCAATTCAATATCCACATATTTAAACCTCCATCCTCAAGCCTCAACCAATCATATAAAATTTAAATATTTTAATTTCAAATAATCTTATATGCCTATATGCTAAAAATCTAACTAAAATCCATCTATATCTTTCAAAAATATTCTACAATCACTCAAAAATTCAACAAACACCATAGAATATCTCCAAATAATTTTACTTTCATCATATATTTTTCTTAGAATTTTTCTCCAATTTTTCCTGTTTAAGAAACACTATATTTATGCTCCACAGACAGAGAAATAATGAAAATAGTCTTATCCGAAGTTTATCTGTGTCTCAAAAATTCCAAAAATTTATGAGGAAGCCTCTGGAAGTTGAATCATTTCCATAGCCCACCGGAGCCACCGCCGGAACCACTGCGCACGGTAGGGGTGTGCAAACGGTCGGTTCGGTTCCGAACCGAACCGAACCGATAAAACCGAAAACCGAAAATCAAAAATTTTAAAAACCGAACCGAACCGATTGATAGGAGAAAACCGAACCGAATCGAACCGATAAATTTTGGTTCGGTTCGGTTTTAAACCGATCAAACCGAAATTTATAAAATTTCATATTTTTAACATTAAATCTAAATAATAAAAACAAAAAAACAAAAAAAATTAGAAATCAAAACTCAAAAATCTTTAGGTTCGGTTCGGTTTCCTTTGATTTCGGTTCGGTTCGATTCGGTTCGATTCAATTTGATTCGATTTTTTTGATTTCCTATATATATTAATAATTTCGGTTCGGTTCGGTTTTTTTGATTTTTTTATGAAAATAACCGAACCGAACCGATTTAATCGAAATTATCAAAATTATAAACCGAACCGAACCGATTAAATTTTAAAACCGAACCGATTGAACCGAATTAATCGGTTCGGATCGGTTTTTCGGTTAGAACCGAAAACTGCACACCCCTAGCGCACGGTGGCCGGCCGCCGGTTACATTTGCCGGATCTGATCATACCACCATATTCCTCTCCTCTTTCTCAGTCCATAGGTGGTCTCGGATCGTAGATCCAACGGTCGGATCGTCGTAGATCTGACGGAAAAGCTTAAAAAACCCGAAAACTTCTCTCCTCCATATCTCACTCATCCGACCTCCATTTGCTTCAAAATTGGTATCAAAAGAAAGCTCTTGGAACAAGCTTTCCAACGCCACCTGAAGCGCCTCGATCGAACGTCGGATGAAGTTTAATCGCGTCGAAAGCCGCTGCCCATCGTGGCGCGTGTTTTCTCTCTTCTCCTCTCTTGCCGCTGCTTCGTGGTTCGCCATTGCCGAGGGTCGCCACGGTGGGGAGCCGCTTGGGAAGTCGCCGGCCGGTCACCGGAGAAGGAAGAAGAAGAAGAGAGGGGAGGAGAGGAGAGAAGGGAAAAAGGGGGGGGGGGGTTCCTTCTCCCGTTTTTGAACTTTTTTTTTTTTTTTTAACTTTGACAGTGACAGTGGAAATCCACTATCACACGCCAAAGTCTCATCATTTCATTTTTTTTTTTCCTAGTTGTTACAATTTTATACTTCTCAACATATGCAAATTTTCATTTTTTTCCTTACAAAATTTTGCATTAGTTTAAAAAAAATTCATTTACCTATAAAAATCATTAAAAGTTTATAAAGTTAAAAGCAAACTTATTTATTTTGATCATTTGATAATTAAGATTCTTTTCTCTTTTTCTATATTTTATAATATAACATTATCAAACATATGTATTTACTACACAAATACACAGAATAACTACCATAATACACATGCTATACATGGGTCATTTATAATTTATAATTTTTATTTTTTAATTTCATTTTTAATTATATTTTAAATAAGATAAATTATTATTGATAAATTATTATTATTAAATTAATTTTAAATTACAAATTTTTTATTTGATTTAATTTGAATAAATTTTTATTTGTTATAATAATAGATTTTTAATTAATTTATGATATAATTGATTAAAATATTTATTTAATTCTTTTTATACATATATTAATAGTAGTTTCTATAATAATTTCATTTAAAATATAATAAAAATACTTTATTCAAAAAATAATTTAAATTTTATGAAATATGTATATATTAGTGTTGTCACGTGGCACTATAAAATAAAAAAATTTCCTCTTACTACTGTCACATGGCAGTCTAAATTTTAGTGCTGCCATGTGATATTTGCTATATAGAAATTATTACATTTAATAATTATAATAATTAATGTAAGTAATTATTATCATTATTATTACCATTAAATATTTTTACTATTATCATTGTTACCAAATTTTTATGGCTAACTAATTAAAAATATTAGATATATTTCAATAATTTTATAAATTTCTCATTTAATGATTTTTAAAATTTTAATTATTTCATTTAATTATAAAAATTTAAAAATCATATATCTTAAGATTAATAAAATAATTTAAAATTATACTATAAAAGTAATCACATGAAATTAAATACTTTACCTTCTCTCTTTTTTTATATATTTAATAAATTTTAATTTATTTTAATGTTATTTTATTTTTATTTATCTTATTTTATTACATATTTAATAAAGACATATTTTCAATGATATATTAAATGATATATATATGAATTATGAAAAAATGAAATAAAATTTTATTTTTATAGTTATGGTAAATAAGAAATTTATATTAAAATTTAATCTTCAATTTTTATATTTTTTATAGTATAATTAATATTTTTTAAATTATATATATACGTTAAGTAATTTCATTAAATTCCCTATATTTTTTATTTGTTAATTATATAAATTCTTTAAATTATGATTAAGTTATTAATTTCTTAATTATGTATATATAAATTATAAAATATTTAATTATTACACTTTAATATTATAATAAGTTGTTATTATTATTTAATTATTAAAAATGCCTAGAAAGCTATATTTGATTTGAGATAGATAAAAATTAAGAGTTAATTAGATTAATTTATTAATTATAACCAATAAATATAAATATTAATTTAATATATGTTCCATTTGCTTCCTGATAAAAATGAGGCCTAGATTTTTGCAAAATAAATTTAAGAGAAAATAGGATTATAAGTCTATCAAATTTATACTAAGTAATAATTTTTAATTGAATTTAATGATGATAATTTTTCATATAATTATTATATAATTTAATTTTCTAAATGCAATCTTTAATTATTTTGATATTTCAAATTTAAATAATGAAAAAATATTGATTACTAAATATAATTGTTATTCATTATAAGGTTTCCTAATTTTTAATTTAAAAAAGTCAATAGCAGTTACTTTAAAGAAAAATGAAATATTTTTAAACACATTTACTGCAAATTGAATTTAGTGTTTAATTGTTGATGATTTAGTATTTAAATTTGACAACTTAAGACATTTAATTTTAAAATTCAACGAATATTATTATGACTATCTAATTATTACCATAACTAAAAATTTAATTTCTTTTAAAATATTTGCTCCAAATTAAAACTAAACATATTTAAATTTTTATGAAAAATTAATCATTGAATTTTCTTTTAAATATGTCTAATTATTAAACGTAATACTTATCCATTAATTTTTTATTTTTTTTTAAAGAGAGAAAAGTTAACATTAAGTTTTTTCTGTATTTTTTAAACAGCTATAGTATATAATTACTGAATATATTTATCATACATTATCAATCCTCTCATTTTTAATTTAAAAACATTAATTACGGTAAAATTTGAAGCAAATTTAATGTTTACAAATTTTCTCTTTTCATTTTATACATTTAATAAACTTTAATTTACTTTAATATTATTTTATTTTTATTATTTTAAAATGATTTAATAATAATAATAATATTATTATTATTATAAAAAAAATAAAAATAGCAATTATTCATTACAATTATATAGGATATTAAATTAACATTAAATGTTAAAATTATGGAAAATTAATATTCCATAAATACTATGTGAAATTTAATAAATATTAATAAATTCAATTCAGCTTACTTTTTTTTTTAAATTGCTATCAATAAAATTGACATATATGACAAGAGAAAAAATTACTACCAATAAATTCAATTTAATATTGCTACTTGTGACATAAATATAATAGTTTTAGAATCCTACGTGACAATGCAAAAAAAAACTTGATTGCTTTAAATATTATCATGTGACATAAATATAATAGTTTTACAATCCCAAGTGACAGCACTGGTAAAACACTTGTCTGCTTTATATATATATATCAAATTAATTAAGGATTGTATTTAAAAAATTAAATTATATAATAATTATTACATTACAACTATTTAGAAAATATAGATAAAATTTAATGTTCATCTTTTTTTTTTAAATAACATTTAATAATTAGAGATCTTTTAAAAAAAATTTAATCATAATTTATTACAAATATTCAAATATCTTTGATTCTTAGTCCTAATTTGGAGCAAATATCTTAAAGTAAATTAAATTTAATTAAAACTATTTATGAAAATTACCTTTAAAATTTCAATCATTAATTTCTCACAAAGATTCAAATATCCCCTGATTCTTAATTTTAATTTAAAGCATATATTTCAAAGGAAATTAAACTTAATGAAAATTTTTATCATTAATTTTTCAATAAAAATTCAAATATCTTATGATTTTTAATTTTAATTTAAAACATATATTTTAAAGAAAATTAAGCCTAATTATAGTAATTAATAATTTTTTATTATTTAAATTTAGAATATCAAATTAATTAAGAATTGTATTTAGAAAATTAGATTATATAATAATTAGATTCTAAAGAATCATTACAATTCACAAATAATAGAATTTTGATCACAAAGAATATAATATTATTCTCTTAATTTATTGTTATAAAGGAATTAAACTTTGATATTGATGAAAATAAAAATATGTAGGTCACTAAGAAGCATTTTGAAGATTTTTTTTATGTGTATTTAAGTAGTAAAAAGCTAAATTTAGATTATAACTTAAAAATTAAATAGAAATTATATATTACAACTATTTAGGATATTAAATTAAAGTTAAAGATTAAAATCAAGAAAAATTAATATTCTATAAATACTATATGAAATTTAATAAATATCAATAAATTCAATTCAGTTAACTTTTTTTAAAAAAATTGCTATTACTAAAATTGACATATGTGGTAAGAGAAAAAATTGATAACAGTAAATTCAATTTAATATAATTGGCATATATGGCAAGAAAAAAAATTGCTAGCAATAAGTTCAATTTGATATTACTATTTGATATAAATATAATAATTTTAGAATCCTATGTGGTAACACAGAATAAAACGTATTTGCTTTAAATATTACATAATAGTTTTAAAATCCTATGTGACAGCACAAAAAAAAATTACAATTATATAGGATATTAAATTAAAGTTAAAGATTAAAATTATGGAAAATTAATATTCTATAAATACTATATGAAATTTAATAAATATCAATAAATTCAATTCAGTTGACTTTGTTTAAAAAATTGCTATCAATAAAATTAGCATACGTGATAATAGAAAAAATTACTAGAAATAAATTTAATTGAATATAATTGGCATATATGGCAAGGAAAAAAATTGTTAGCAATAAATTCAATTTAATATTGTCATTTGACATAAATATAATAGTCTTAAAATCCTATATGGCAATACAGTAAAAAAATTATTTGCTTTAAATATTGTCACATAGCATAAATATAATAGTTTTAAAATTTTATGTGACAATATCAGGAAAAAATCTATTTGCTTTATATATATATATAGATTTTATAATAATTTTATAGAAATTTACTTAAATGAACGGTGTATTAATGTTATTAGATTCTTAATACAACAATAACTCTTTTGCGAGCACATGTAAAATGTGTGTTTTATTTCTAAAATTATATTTTTCAACATTGATTTCTCTCTAATATTTTAATTAAGATTTCATCCATCTTGTGAAAACTTGAGAAGTATTGCATTTACTGTTGAAAGCTGAGCATTGGAATCTATAAATAAAAATAATAATAATTTTTTTTGTTTGTTCAAATATAATTTAAACTGATTTAAAATTTAGGTGGCTTAATTTTATAATCCAATTTTTTATGTTGCCATTTTTTTTAACCTTTTCTGCTTTAAATAATTCTATATTCTCATTATAATCCATCACTAATATTAATTAACTTACTTTGAAAGGGTTATATCAATTTTCCAAAGTTATTAAATTTCCTTTAACATATAATTTGACAATAGCCTTTTGTTTAATTAATTTTAAATTAAATGTATGTATGGTCTCACTTAATACACTAATCTAATGAAAAATATTTTTTTAAAAAATATATATAATCAACTTTTAAAAATTGATTTTTTTTTATTGATGTATACTCTTATTATTAAGATTTACTCATTTAATATGATAAATAGTTAAATGCTCATTTTTATTCAAAAAAGAAAGACAGATACCATTAATTTTAAAATTTAAAAAAAGTTGATTAATTTTTCTTAAAATACATGTCACATATCAATTTTATGAAAACTATTTTTAATTAGCTCCTTTTCTCATATATATATATATATATATATATATATTCAAATTTATTAATTTTGTAAATATTATTATACAAATAAAGGGTGTAATACCTCAAATTTTTTAAATAATTATTTTATTTGTAATTATATGATTTTTGCATGAGTTGGAGAGCTCAGGAGGGGCATGTGTTGTTGAGATGATGTGTGATTTTAGTAGTGTTATTTAAACCCTTTTGGAGGTTGGGTAGGTTCGGCATAAATTAGGTTATCTTTTATCTCTTTAGAGTCTTATTTTGAATTAGTACTGATTAAATTATAATATAATTTGTTTAGGTGATCAGGGTTAGCGATCCTTCTCCATTCAGTCACCGCAATAGCTCCTGGTCAATCAGTGAGTAGATATTAATTTTATTTATAATTTCAATATTATTATATGTTCAAGGCATGCTCATGCATCACTTATATATATATGTATATAGTAAAAATTAGGCACACCTTATATTACATTTGTTCTTAATGATATTGCTGTGATTGTTGTTTTATGGCGATCTGAAGCTGTGTGTGAGTTGGTGTGTGTGTGTAGTGTGTATATGGATATGGGTAGAATGGGTAGACGCGATTGGAGTTTGACTCGCTGGGACCTGATCCTTATTACGGATAAGTCGGGGTAAGCACGGCATTGAGTTGATCTCGCTGGCTCTCGCATTTGGATATTAAGAGAAAGTCCGGCTTTGAGTTGATCTCGCAAGCAGAGGTTTGAACTAAGAGAACTGTATAGGGGATCAACTCCCATATATATATGCCTGAGTATGGATGTGACACACGGGTATCTGAGTGCTCCAAATTGCTTTTGATGTGATTATGACTTGACCTGTCTGAATTGTGTGAAGGTGTTGCATTCATTCTTAGGGATGCACGTTACTTATTTATAGAAATTGTAAGTAAAATCAATATCTTACTCTATGAGTCGAACGCTCACTCCTGTTCACCCTATTTTATTTCAGGCCACAGGAAGATTTTATTTTTGAGTAACCTACCTCCTTCCTCACAGGTTTAGCTAAAGAAGTTTAATTACATTTTCGTTTTTCCTTATCTTCATTTTAGAACTCCGCATATAACAACAGTTTAATAATTATTTGGTTTGTAATAATTAAATTCTGAGGATGTAATATTAATTTTATGAATGTGTGTAGATATACGGGATGTATTGTTCTGAAGATGAGGGCACTGAGCTCCCATTTGATTATGTGACTGATTAGGATTGTGAGAGTGAGCTGAGCTCCCTAACTTGATATATTTGGTATTTACAGGTCGGGTGAGCTAAAAACTCCTTGTTGATAGTTCAGTTTATGGCCGGACTCTGTCCAGTTGATTTCTTGAAAATGGGCTTTGGATATAGACTTGAAGGTTGGGCTAGATAATAGTTAGGCTTACTGTCATGACCCAACCTATGGGCCGGACCGGCACTAGGACTAGGGCCAGCCTAAAGCCCCCGAAGCCCGTAGTAAGCCTAACCATTCCTTAACCCAACTCTAAGGCCCATTTGAGCCCAATTTCAAGAATTCAACCAGACAGAGTCCGGCCATAAAATGGACCTTTCAACGGGGAGTTTTTGACTCACCCGACCTGTAAACACAATATATAATCAATTGGAGAGCTCAGCTCACCCTCCACATACTCATAACAACATAAAAATAAATGGGAGCTCAGCTCCCTCATTCAGCCCAACACACATGCATAAAATAATAAGTTTACAGGTCCAAAATGACAATTTATATTACAGACCCAATTCAAATAAATATTTCTAATACATGCAAAAATTCTAAGAGTTAACAGGTTTATACAAACATTAATAAACGACCTGCGAGGGAGAAAAGCAGGTGAACCTCAAAAATATCCTCCTGTGGCCTGGAAAAATATTGAACAGGAGTGAGCGTTCGACTCAGAGAGTAAAATATCAATTTTAACCATAATCTCTATAACTATCTAAAGCTAATGCACCCTGTAGAGTGAAATGCAACATCAGCAATATTTTTCACATCATAACAGCAAAAAGGTAATTTGGAACACTCACACACCCGATAATGTCAAACAATACATATATGGGAGCTGATCCCCTATACAGCTCTCTTAATCCAACCTGTGCCAGCGAAGAACTCAGCTCAGACTTCCACTTAAATAACCAAATCGGGGTTTCAGCGAAGAACTCAAGCCGTGTCTACCCCTAAGGACCGGGTCCCAGCGAAGATCTCAAGCCGTGTCTACCCGTCCTATCCATAGTCAACACCACTGCTCCAAATTACTACAACAACATCCCTGGCACTTTAACAGTTATGAATGCAACATAAAACGTGCCTAGAGTTTAACTACATAGATACATACATATAAGTGATGCATGGGCATGCTCAAACATATAATAATATCAAAATTATAATTAAAATTAATATTTTACTCACAGACTTGACAGTAGTCACTGTGGCTGCTGGGCGGAGGAAGAAGGCTGTCTCGGCTCACCTGACAATTTTATTATAATCATTTAATAAATTTGACTCAATACAACTAAGAAAAAGACCAAAGACGTCCTAAGTCGTGCCGAAAATTCGGCAGAGTCTCCCCTATACCTAGGACTTACCCAACCTGCAAAAGGGCTCAAAATGCACTTCTATATTCACAAATCATACACTCACAACTCAATCACATCACACAGCCCCTCCTGGGCCCATCCAAACAGTCATCAATCACAATATGTAAATTTATAGTTTAGTCCTTATAATTGATCCTTTTTGCAAAAACAACCCAAATAAGCTCTAAAAATTCTAAAACTTTGCCCCGCGGTCCTTAGCAATATTACTAGGCTAATGCAAAAAGAATCATAATTTTCTGAGCTACCACGAATATTTTATGGATTTTTAATCCCATTTAAGCACTAGAAAATTACAAAAACAAGCAAGGTTCGGGTTTACCTATGCCAATTCCGATCTCGGGAACGCGCTTGGGGCATCTGACAACGGTGGGGTAGCCAAAATCCCGATCCAATTCCAAGACTTTTTCGATAGCTGGTCTGTCTGGCCGGAAATTCACAGAGCCGGACAACTGTTGAATTTCCGCGAATTGAAGGCACCTACATGAAGCCCACAACACAGGGGTTAGTAAAAAATTTTTAATGGAATTTTCTAAGCTCATTTAATGCTCGAAAAAATACTACGAAGTTCCGTGGGAACTACAGAAAAACGGTGTCGGAAAATTTTAAAATTTATATTGCCGCGAAGCTCTCGACGAGTGGAGCGCTCTGGTACTTTCGGTTTTCTTGTGGGGTTCACAGTTTGCGAGAAATCTAGCCCGAAAGTCAAAATGGGCTAAAACTTCCCGGACAAAAATTGGACAAACTGCTTTGATAGATTTTGGTGTTTTTGGTGTCTATGGAAAGCTCTCGAGGTGTAGATATTGTTTGACACAAGACCCGGCCCAATTGGTGGCCGGATCGGCCGGATTTCGACCGGGAAGCCGAAACGGCGCGCTGCGCGTCTCGTAGCTTCGCGCGCATTTTCCTGGCGTTCTAGGCGGCGGCCGGCGATTGGGGGAGGCTGGGGTGGCGCGCCGGCGAGGTGGGGAGGGTTGGGTAGCTGTGGCGCGGCCTAGGGAGGAGGGAGGAGAGAGAAAATGGGAGAGAGAGGAAGGATGGTCGGGACGCACGGGGAAGAGAAGAAGAAGAAAAGAAAGGCCGGTCCGATTCGATCCATCCGATCTGGTCCGGTTCGATTTGGTCGGTCCGATTCAGGATACAAAATTTTGAATTTTCACTTTACCTTGGGACTGAAAACGAGGCCCAAAAATTCTAAAAAAATTCTAGAAAACTCACAAAAATTCGTAGATTTCAAATATATTTTTAGTTTTGCCACGTGGTCTTTAAATTAATTTTTAAAAATCATCAAAGTTTTTATTTTCGAAAAATCGAACCCGATTTCTAAAATCCGAAAAATTTCAAATAATTTCCTAAAATTCAAATAAAATAAAATATCAATATTTACCCAAAAATAATAAATTTAAAAATTAGGGGTGTTACATTCTTCTCCCCTTACAGAAAATTCGTCTTCGAATTTTACACAAGGCAGAATAAAGTACAGGATTACACATTGAATAGATAAGGGTACTTGCTACGCATGTCCCGTTCTGACTCCCAGGTGCACTCTTCCACTGACTGGCTCCTCCACAAAACCTTAACCATAGGGATCTGTTTTGATCTTAGCTGCCTCACTTGGTAGTCCACTATGGCTACAGGTTGCTCCTCAAACGTCAAGTTTTCTTTCAGCTCTATTACATCCGATTGTAGCACATGAGAAGGATCAGGAATGTATTTCCTGAGCATGGAGATGTGAAACACAGGATGAACATGAGAAAGGTTGGGTGGTAACTCCAACTAGTAGGCAACTGCTCCAACTCTATCCGAGGTGCCAACTTGCCCTTCTTTCTAAATCTCATGACTCCCTTCATCGGAGAAACTTTCTGGAATATATAGTCGCCTACTGCAAACTCTACATCCCTCCGTCTGGGGTCTGCATAACTCTTCTGCCTACTGAAAGCTGTTTTCAATCGTTCCCTGATTAAAGGAACTATCTCTGAAGTGTACTGCACTAGGTCTACATCATGCACCTTCGCTTCTCCCATTTTCGTCCAACACAGAGGAGACCTACACTTTCTTCCATATAGTGCCTCATAAGGTGCCATCCCTATGCTGGAATGGTAACTGTTGTTATAGGCAAACTCCACCAAAGCTAGCTGATCATCCCATTGACCTCCAAAATCCAAAATACTCATGCGAAGCATGTCTTCCAGTGTTTGGATTGTCCTTTCGGACTGTCCATCCGTCTGAGGGTGGAAAGCAGTACTAAAGTTCAACTGTGTGCCAAGTGCCTCCTGCAACTTCCTCCAAAATCGAGAAGTGAACTGGGGCCCTCTATCAGATATTATGGAAGCCGGAACTCCATGCAATTTGACTATTTCTCGAATATAGAGTCGGGCGTACTGTGCAATAGAATATGTGATCTTCACAGGCAAGAAATGAGCTGATTTAGTTAAACGGTCTACAATTACCCATATCGAATCATATCCTCACGTGGTACGAGGCAACCCAGTCACAAAATCCATGGTAATCATTTCCCACTTCCATTATGGGATAGGGAGCTCTTGCAGCTTCCCTGACAGTCTCTGGTGTTCAAACTTCACCTTCTGACAAGTCAAGCACTTGGACACAAAGTCTGCTACGTCTCTCTTCATGCCATTCCACCAATAGCTATCTTTCACATTGTGGTACATCTTGGTGGAGCCTGGGTGGACATTGTACAGTGTATAGTGTGCCTCTTGCGTGATTTCATTTCTGAGATTGTCCACATTGGACACACATATCCTAGAACCTTGCATAAGGGCGCCATCATTGGAAAATCCAAACTCACCACCTTCACCTTGCTGTACTCTTTCTATGATCTTCATCAATTGTTGGTCTCTGTGCTGGGAAATTCTAACTCTGTCTCGCAAGTCTGGCCTCACTGAAAAATGAGCCAATATTACCCCCTCATCTGAAAGATCTAGGATTAAACCTTGATCCATCAACTTATGTACTTCCTGAATCAACGATCTCTTCTCTGCTGAAATGTGCGCCAAGCTGCAAGAAGATTTTCTGCTCAAAGCATCAACTACTACATTGGCCTTCCCAAGGTGGTACTGGATGGTGCAATCATAGTCCTTTAAAAGCTCCATCCATCTCCTTTGTCTCAAGTTTAAATCCCTCTGTTGGAAGATGTACTTCAAACTCTTGTGGTTGGTGTATATCTCGCACACTTCACCATATAGGTAGTGTCTCTAGATTTTTAGTGCAAAGACTTCAGCCGCCATTTCCAAATCATGGGTGGGATAGTTCTGCTCATGCCTCTTCAGTTGTCTTGAAGCATAAGCCACTACTTTTCCATTCTGCATCAAAACACACCCTAAGCCAACTTTAGAGGCGTCACAGTACACGGTATATCCTTCACCACTCATCAGTAGTGTCAACACCGGGGCGGTGGTTAGACACTCCTTAAGCTTCTGGAAACTCTCCTCACAGTCATCTGTCCAAATGAATGGAACATTCTTCTGAGTTAACTTAGCTAGGGGAGCCGCTATCTTGGAAAAATCCTGCACAAAACACCTATAGTAGCCAACTAGACCTAGAAAACTTTGCACCTCAGTGACTGTTGTAGGCCTAAGCCAATCAGTTACAGCTTCAATTTTCTTGAGATCCACTTGAATGCCTTCACTAGAAACCACGTGTCCCAAGAATGAGATGCTTTCTAGCCAAAATTCACATTTTGAAAATTTGGCATATAGCTGGTGCTCCCTCAAAGTCTGCAACACCATCCTCAAGTGCCACACGTGTTCTTCCTCAGTCTGAGAGTATACCAAAATGTCATCTATGAATACAATGACAAAACGGTCCAAGAATGGCCTGAACACCCTGTTCATCAAGTCCATGAAGGCTGCTGGTGCATTAGTGAGTCCAAAAGACACCACCAAGAACTCATAATGACCATATCTTGTCCTGAATGCCGTTTTGGACACATCCTCATTCCTGATTCTCAACTGATGGTAGCCTGATCACAGGTCTATCTTGGAAAAGAATCTAGCCCCTTGGAGCTGATCAAACAGATCATCGATCCGAGGAAGTGGATACTTGTTCTTCACAGTCACCTTGTTCAGCTGTCTGTAGTCAATACACAACCTCAATGACCCATCTTTCTTTCTTACAAATAGAATAGAAGTGCCCTAGGGTGAAGTGCTCGGACGCATAAAACCCTTATCCAAAAGCTCCTGTAGTTGCTCCTTTAGCTCTTTCAATTTTGCTGGTGCCATCCTGTAAGGCGGCATTGATATGGGGTTTGTACCCGGCACAACATCAATGCAAAACTCTATTTCCCTTCCTGGTAGCAACCCTGGAAGCTCCTTAGGGAAGACATCCATGAATTCTCTGACAATAGGAACATTTTCCATGTTGACACCTTCTACAGATGTATCTCTTACTAATGCCAAATACCATTGACATCCACGCCTCAACATTTTGTTAGCAATAATTGCTGACACCAAATTATATGGAGCCATGCTCCTGTCACCATCAAAACTAAACTCTTCCACACCAGGTATGTGGAAATACACCTTTTTGTTCCTGCAGTCTAAAGTGGCATAATGAGTTGCCAACCAATTCATCCCCAAGATTACATCGAAATCTATTACTGGTAGAGGAACCAAGTCTGCTGGGAGGATCTTTCCATCTACTACTACTGGGCTACCCGGAAAAACCATATCTACATCTATGTTGTCACTAAGCGGGGTAGCTACAGACAAAGGACATTCTAAAGTTATAGGGTTTCTACCCAATCTTATGGCAAACATTGGGGAGACAAATGAGTGCGTAGCACCCGGATCTATCAAAACACGAGCCTCATAGGAACAGACTAGAAGAATACCTGCCACAACTGCATTGGAAGCCTGAGCATCCTAGTGGGTCAGGGTGAAAACCCGAGCTTGACTCCTACCCTGAGTGGCAGAACCCTGATACTGACTTCTACCTCTTGATCTGCCTCCAAATCCATGTCCCCCTTGTCCTCGCCTCACATCGAATCGATCTGTCATTATGCCGAAGCACTGTGATACAAATCGACGAGGAACATTTGCAACAGAACCCTGTGACCCCATCTGTGGCTCGCTGAACACGGGGCATTCCCTAGCAAAGTGACCTTGTTGGCCACATCTGAAGCATACTCTTGAACCCATCATATAAGGTCTTGAATGTCCTCTTCCACACTGTGCACAAGGTGCCAAGGAGGATCCTGAACCAGACCCAGAACTGCTGTACCCCGAACTGTGACCACTGCTGGATCCGTACCCTAGTCTGGATCCTCGAGATTTGTGTCTAAAACCACTCCTCTTATTCCTGCTTCTTTCTCTGTAATTTGTTTGGCCACCACTATCCATAGTACCCATGTGGGGAACACCTGAAGAACCCTATGCTCTATTTTTCTTTGCCCTTCCGCTGTTATCCATAGCATAGCTAATCTCAATATGTCTGGCTCGATTAACTACCACATCAAAAGACTGATCAGACATCATGGCCAAGTTTGCATACCTCCTGTCAAGCCCTTTTAGGAACTTCTTCACCTTCATAGTTTCTGTAGCTACTGTTGTAGGGGCATACCTGCTCAATTCCAGAAATTATGTAGCATACTCATCTACAGACTTGCCATTCTACCTTAAGGGCTCAAAGGCCCACTGCTTTTGATCTCTGAAACTTTCTGGTACAGACCGGTTGATGAACAGTTCCACAAACTGAGTCCACGATAAACCCTCCATCTGAGGTAATATGTAGTCATTCATCCATTGTCTAGGCATAGGCCCCATGACATGCTGCATACACTCTATAAGTCTTTTATCAGCCAATCGCACTTCTGCTCTCGCCGTCATAGAATCCAAAAACCGATATGCATCGTCTGACACATCATAAGTACCAGGCACCAACTTCTTGAAATTGATTATCTGTTTGTAAGGTTCCCCTCTTGGTGCGGTGGACTGCTGCTGCTGTGGAGGGTGAACCATATACTGTGCCATCATATCGATAGTTCTCTATAACCCAGCTAGAGTAGCTGCCATTGGGTCTATGGGACCCTGCGCCATAAAAGACTGATCCTGAACTAGTGGCAGCTGCTCTTCTACTTGAGCAGCTCTAGGCCTCCTACCCCGCCTGTTCGAGGCAGGTGCCTCATCCTGTGCCGACACCTCGTCAGGCATATCTGGTTCTGGTGCAGTGGCAGCTCTCCTGCTTCTACGCATTTTCCTGAAATTCAGCAGCATTAGCCCACAAAATTCAAAACAGCATGTTACACAGCTCTATAGACTCATATTTATACATAATTATATGAAGCAGAAATTAGAAGCAAAGATGACAATGCAAGACGAATGTGGACCCTATTTTCCGCATGTGACTCCTAGTAGACTCTTCCCAACACTTTAGACAATTATTCCCTGTGAATCTGGAGCCTAAGCTCTGATACCACATTTATCATGACCCAACATATGGGCTGGACCGGCACTAGGACCTGGGCCAGCCTAAAGCCCCCGAGGTCCGTAGTAAGCCTAAGCATTCCTTAACCCAACTCTAAGGCCCATTTGGGCCCAATTTCAAGAATTCAACCGGACAGAGTCCGACTATAAAATAGACCTTTCAACAGGGAGTTTTGACTCACCCGACCTGTAAACACAATATATAATCAATTGGGGAGCTCAGCTCACCCTCCACATACTCATAACAATATAAAAATAAATAGGAGCTCAGCTCCCTCATTCAGCCCAACACACATGCATAAAATAATAAGTTTACAGGTCTAAAATGACAATTTATATTACAGACCCAATTCAAATAAATATTTCTAACACATGCGAAAATTCTAAGAGTTAACAGGTTTATACAAACATTAATAAATGACCTGTGAGGGAGAAAAGCAGGTTAACCTTAAAAATATCCTCCTGTGGCCTGGAAAAATATTGAACAGGAGTGAGCGTTCGACTCAGAGAGTAAAATATCAATTTTAACCATAATCTCTATAACTATCTAAAGCTAATGCACCCTGTAGAGTGAAATGCAACATCAGCAATATTTTCACATCATAACAGCAAAAAGGTAATTTGGAGCACTCACACACCCGATAATGTCAAACAATACATATATGGGAGCTGATCCCCTATACAGCTCTCTTAATCCAACATGTACCAGCGAAGAACTCAGCTCGGACTTCCGCTTAAATAACCAAATCGGGGTCCCAGCGAAGAACTCAAGCCGTGTCTACCCCGAAGGATCGGGTCCCAGCGAAGATCTCAAGCCGTGTCTACCCGTCCTATCCATAGTCAACACCACATCACACGCACACCAATGCACACACACTGCTCCAAATTACCACAACAACATCCATGGCACTTTAACAGTTATGAATGCAACATAAAACGTGCCTAAAGTTTAACTACATAGATACATACATATAAGTGATGCATGGGCATGCTCAAACATATAATAATATCAAAATTACAATTAAAATTAAGCAGTCACTGTGGCGGCTGGGCGGAGGAAGAAGGCTGTCCCGGCTCACTTGATAATTTTATTACAATCATTTAATAAATTTGACTCAATACAACTAAGAAAAAGACCAAAGACGTCCTAAGTCGTGCCGAAAATCCGGCAGAGTCTCCCCTATACCTAGGACCTACCCAACCTGCAAAAGGGCTCAAAACGCACTTCTATATTCACAAATCATACACTCGGAACTCAATCACATCACACAGCCCCTCCTGAGCCCATCCAAACAGTCATCAATCACAATATGTAAATTTACAGTTTAGTCCTTATAATTGATCCTTTTTGCAAAAACTACCCAAATAAGCTCTAAAAATTCTAAAACTTTGCCCTGCGGTCCTTAGCAATATTACTAGGCTAATGCAAAAAGAATCATAATTTTCTGAGCTACCACAAATATTTTATGGATTTTTTTATCCCATTTAAGCACTAGAAAATTATGAAAAAAAGCAAGGTTCGGGTTTACCTATGCCGATTCCGATCTCGGGAACGCGCTCGGGGCGTCTGACAATGGTGGGGTAGCCAAAATCCCGATCCAATTCCAAGACTTTTTCGGTAGCTGGTCTGTCTGGCCGGAAATTCACAGACCCGGACAACTGTCGAATTTTCGTTAATTGAAGGTACCTACACGAAACCCACAATACGGGGGTTAGTACAAAATTTTTACGAAATTTTCTAAACTCATTTAATGCTCGGAAAAACATTACGAAGTTCCGTGAGATCCACCGAAAAACGGTGTCGAAAAATTTTGAAATTTATATTGCCGCGAAACTCTCGACGAGTGGAGCGCTCTGGTACTCTCAGTTTTCTCGTGGGGTTCACGATTTGCGAGAAATCTAGCCCGAAAGTCAAAATGAGCTAAAATTTTTTGGACAAAAATTGGACAAACCGCTCGATGGATTTTGGTGTTCTTGGTGTCTATGGAAAGCTCTCGAGGTGTAGATATTGTTTGACACAAGACCCGGCTCAATTGGTGGCCGGATAGACCGGATTTCGGCCTAGAAGCCGAAACGGCGTGTTGCGCGTTTTCCCGGCGTTCTAGGCTGCGGCCGACGATGGAGGGAGGCTGGGGTGGCGCGCCGGTGAGGTGGGGAGGGCTGGGTGGCGGCTGCGCAGCCTGGTGAGGAGGGAGGAGAGAGAAAACGGGAGAGAGAGGAAGGATGGTCGGGACACGCGGGGAAGAGAAGAAGAAGAAAAGAAAGGCCGGTCCGATTCAATTGGGCCGATCCGGTCCGGTTCGATCCGGTCGGTTTGATTCAGGATACAAAATTTTGAATTTTCACTCTGCCTTGTGACCGAAAACGAGACCCAAAAATTTCGAAAAAATTCTAGAAAACTCAGAAAAATTCGTAGATTCCAAATATATTTTTAGTTTTGCCACGTGGTCTTTAAATTAATTTTTAAAAATCATCAAAGTTTTTATTTTGGAAAAATCGAACCCGATTTCTAAAATCCGAAAAATTTCAAATAATTTTCTAAAATTCAAATAAAATAAAATATCAATATTTACCCAAAAATAATAAATTTAAAAATTATGGGTGTTACACTTACTATAGATTTTTGGGGCCTTACGTTGACCCAAGTCCAAATGCTAGTCTGGCCCGTGGGATCGGGTCGTGACAAAAGGTATTTAAACATTACTTTAAAAACATGATGGGATGCAATTTATATGATGAAAACATGATGAATGAAATAGAAGAGTGCAAATGTGTGTATTATATGACTGTAAGATTTCAGATAAAGTGAAAGGTAAGTTCTATAAAATTATGATAAGGTCAGCTATGTTGTATAGAATTGAATGTTAAACATCTAAAGTATAACATATCTGTAAGATGAGCGTGACATAAATGTGAATGTTAAAATATTTACTTAATATTATAATAATTGATAAAATTAGATATGACTACATATGCTGAAGAGAATGCATATAACACATATTAGAGATAAAATAAAGTCAATTAAAATAGTTTGGTAATATTCAATAAAGAATATCGAAATGTCCAAATGCAAAACTGTAATAAGTTAGTGGCACTAGAATTGAGAAAGAGAGAGAAGAGATCTAAAATGATATAAAGAGAGTTATCAAAAGATTTACAACTTTTGGATATTAATGCAGAGTTAATTTTTAATAAGATTGAATAGTAAAAAATAATTCATATAATCAATAGCAATTAGTTTAAAATTAAGACTTAAATGCTTGTTTGAATCATTTAACTCTATTATCATCTGATTCAAAAGAAAAGAGAAAATAAATTATTCAATTTTAATTTAAATTCAATTGAAATTAGATTAGCCTAATTTTAAATTTGAATCAGACCATGGCAGTATACAAATGGGTGGGAAGACATTTCCATTCACATCATGGTGAATAAGCTTTTAGTCAATATAGACCAAGACCCATTGAGTTGACTTGACTTGACCCAACCTTATCAATACTTGGTTGTTTAGGAACTCACAAAGTAATGATCAACCACTTGAAATCTTTCCCACCACAACTATTTGCAAAAGCTGGGTGGAAATGAGATACACCAATAGCTCTCCCCACCTGGTTGTTCAGTGATTCCTTTTAGTTCCACTAAAATTTGACTTGAAACCTACCATTGACCAAGTAACCCATGCAAAGCAGAGATTTTTCAGAATCAAGCATTTGCTTATACACCCAACTAATCCAGCATTCTTAGTATTGATTTTCCACCTTTGACACACGCAAACGTCGATCGGTAACTAAAATTTCCTAATTTTATTGTATGAATTATTATTCGTGTGTATAAAGCCAATTTATGCTAGAAGTTCTTTCATTTGTGAAAAATCGAAATAGATTTTTAAATATATTTTCTAAGAAAACTAATAAATAAAGTTTTATATTCACATGTGCTAATTTTTTAAATAAAAAATTGAAAAATTAATTTTTTAATTAAAATTTAAAAAATAGTTTTAAGTTATTTTTTCACTATTTTCTTTTATAATAAAATTAATGTTTTCCAAATAAAAAATTAATGACTTTTCTATGACAAAAGTTATATTATAACAGTTTTCATAATTAAAATTGAATTATTAGATAGAAAATATTTATTTACAGTGATAACAAATTAATCATATTATTATAAAATTTAATGACAAATAAAAATTTGAAAAATAAAATAGATTTTAAATATATATTTTATAATTTTTTAATTATGAGAAATATGATTTTTTAAAATTTTTTTATTAGATAATTTTTTTTTCTATCAGTAATAAGTGAATGTGTTTTTCATGTTTGTCCGTTATTTTTTTATAGAAAATAAAAATTAAAATTTCTCTTAAAAATTAAAACAAAAAATTGTTTTTATAAGTAAGCAGACCCTTAAAAATTAGCTTTTTGGTTTTTTAAAATTTAATTAAAAATTTAAAAAATAGCTTCATATTATTTTTTCACTTTTTTATTTATAACAAAAATAATGTTTTTCAACTGTTTTCTAAATAAAAAAATAATATAATCAAAATTATATTATAACTTTTCCATAATTAAAATTAATAATTATTTAAGAAATATTTATTTATAATAATAAAAAATTAATTATATTATTATAAAATAAATGAATAACATGTGCTAAAAAATTTTAAAAATAAAATAAAATTTTAAATATATTTTATAATGATTTATTTTTTAATTATGAAAAATATGAGTAAATTTTTAATTTGTGAATTAGAAAACTCTTGGTGAATGTATTTTTCATATTTTCCTTTTATCTATGAAAAATAAAATTTATAATTTTCTTAAAAAAGAGAAAACAAATAATTATTTTTCACAAGTAAACTGGTCCAATGGATTGATTTAGTTGGGTTTAGTCTTAGATCAAATCAAGTTTAGAAAACCCAAATGCATTCTATAAGATATTGAACTAAATTAAAGAGACAAATCAAATTAAGCGAAATCAAAATAAACCGATTTAACTCGATTTATAAGTTTTATACCCTTTCAACAACCAAACAAAACTCAAGGATTTCTTTCAGAAATAACCCAAAATCTCAAGTTCTTATTAACAATCTCGGGAAACAACTACAATCCATCACCAACACAATGAATCTCAATAAAATAAAATCGCAACTAAAACATTAAACTGAGGAGAACTAAGCTGATTTCAAGTTCTCAAGTTAATCTAGAAATAAATTGATTCAATTCAGTTCATATGAAACTGTTGATAAGGCAGTCCGGCATGCTTGATGTAGAGTATTTTCTACATTGCTTGGTTAGTGAGTAGTGTGAATTTCTCTGGAGTCTTGCCAGATAATGTAGGATTCTTGGGCAAGAATTTGCAAGTTGACTGAAGGAATAATTACAGAAAAAAAAAAAAAAAAAAAGAGTTGTAGCAATTGGTGCAAATATGGTGTATTGAACTTTTTGTAATGCCATTGATCCTTGCTTGGATTGTGGAAGTTTCCAAAAGTACAACAGCTAATTTACATAGTTGTGCAATAGCTATTTATTTTCTAAACAATTTGCTTGCCTTTACTGTTCTATAACTTAGTTTAAGTAACCTTATTTCTGCTAAGAACTACAGGCTGGCTGCAAGTGCACCAACAGTCACAGATCAGACATTTTCATCAGATTCTGATGCATATACTTGATTTGAATTCAATAGGAAGGGAATGGCATCACCATCTCTTCCCATATTCTTCACTCCATAAACCAGGGGATGACTGTAATGAAGTAGGATTTGTAAGACCTCTCTCATGGAAGGCCTCGCAGAAGGCAGTTTGTTGGTACACTTAACCCCAAGTTGAAAAACAAAGCTCATTTCATCTAAGCAAGAAGATTCCATGATCTCCTTATCCAACGCATCGACTATTGGTCTTCCTTCATTCATGTGACGCCATGCCCAGTCTGCTAAGCATGTATTCTCATCCCCAAAATTAGCCTCCTTCCCAGTTGTTAGTTCTAAAAGGACAACCCCAAAGCTGTAGACATCAATTTTCTCGTTCATTCTTGCTGTTTGAGCATACTCTGCAATTTAAGTTGATTCTTTAATAATGGAAAAAAGGGGAAGGAAACAAATCCATAATTATATCACTTACCTGGAGCTATATAGCCGAAAGATCCAGCCACAACAGAAACTGTAGCTTCTCCTTTCTTAACCAATAGCCTTGCCAAACCAAAATCAGCAATTTTTGCATTGAAAGCTGAATCTAGCAGGATATTGCTTGATTTCACATCCCGAAGAATGATTGGGGGTGAGCAGTCATGGTGCAGGTAGGACAAGCCCTGGGCGGCTCCCACTGCAATCCGAAACCTCATAGGCCAGTCTAAGTACACACTTGTTGATCTCTTTTTCACATGCAGCCATTGGTCCAAGCTTTTTCTCTCCATATACTCATAGACAAGAAGTTTTGAATCGTCATTGCAAATATAGCAAAGCAACTTCACTATGTTCAAATGCCTTATTCTACCCAGAATCTGAACTTCTGCATGGAACTGTTTATCAAGCTTTTCGTCTAACTTCTTGTCATTGCAAATTCTTTTCACAGCAACAACAAGACTTGATCGATGCGTAGCCACACGGTATACTTTTCCTGATCCTCCACTGCCAATTAGATTGGTTTCTGTCAGCCCAGACAATATATCTGATACAGTAAAATCCAACTTCTGAAATGAGGTAAGCTTCCATTCTGAATCTAATGCTTGCTTTTTCTTTTGGTAGACTCTGATCACCAAGAATGAGAGCAGCGAAGCCAACGCAAAGACTGTTGCCAAAACACTTGATATCAGAGCTATGGGTTTGGTTGAATTTTCGCTTGATTTTTGAGTACTGAAATTGCAGACATTAAGGCTTAGCAATGAACTTCTGGTACAGAGACCAGGATTATTCAAGAAGCAGTTATTATAAGCAGCGTTTTCTAAACTTATTGGGATTTCCCCTGTGAGATGATTGGAAGAGAGATTGAGAAAAGTAAACCTCAGGGAGTTAAATTGAGGTGGAATTTGGCCTGTAAATTGGTTCTCGGATAAGTCAAGTTCGAGAAGATTACGTAGAGAACCGAATTCCTCTGGGATTTGTCCAGCAAGTTGATTTCGACTCATATTTAGAGTAGTTAATGACTTCCATGAGACTATATCAGAAGGAAGGGATCCACTGAGTTGGTTCCTATCAAGCAAAAGAGTAGTAAGACGAGAAAGAGCGGTTAATTCTTGAGGGATTGTGCCAGAAAACAGGTTGTTACTGGCATTAAAAATTACAAGATTCCTCCAAGAAGCTCCAGTGGGAATTTTACCAGAAAACTTGTTATTACTGATCTCTAGCTTTGAAAGATTCCCTGATACTTCATTAGGAAGCTCACCCATGAACAAATTATCGCTTAACACCAGAAATGTCAAATTGAAAGCTGTCCATAGACCAACAGGAATATTTCCAGTAAATGCATTACGTGAAATACTTACTATGAGCAAACTACTGCAATTCCCAAGCGATTCTGGCAACTCCCCATTGAGATTGTTATCAAAGGCTGCCACTCCTGCTAAATTTCCTCCATTGCATAAAAATTGAGGCAGCCTCCCAATGAGCCTGTTGGATGAAACGTCAACCTTTTTAAGCTTTGAATATCGGCCCAGTTCCGGAGGGAGAACACCCGATAAATTGTTGCTATACAAGCTAAAATCTACCAATGCTGGAAGACGACCAATACTTTGGGGGATTTCACCAGATAACTGATTGTAGAACAGCTTCAAAAGTGATAATTTCCGAAGCTTTCCAAAATCATCAGGTATTGTCCCCGTCAAATTATTATCTGAAAGATCGATTTCAACTAAGTTCAAAGCTTCAACAACACGAGGAATCTCCCCCGATAGCCGGTTCTTGAAAAGATACAGCACACTCAAGTTCTTCAACATGAACAAACTAGAGGGAATGTTCCCTGTTAGTGTATTTCCTGATAAATCCAAGTGCTCCAGTGCCACCATTTCTCCGATCGCTTCTGGAATCTCTCCAATCAGATTTGAGTGAGAAATCCAGAACCACTTGAGTTTCTTCAGCTGGGTGTAACTGGAAGGCAGTCTTGAAGGTAAAAAACCGTTGTAAGCCATAGACAGCCTTTCAAGGTTGGACAAGTTGCCAATTTCCGGAGGGAAAGTACCGTTAAACTTATTCTGATCAAAATCAAGTTCTTTTAGCTTCTGCAACCGCCCAATAGCGGCTGGAATGTTACCAGTGAAGTTATTACCAGAAACGTTAAGGGATGAGAGCCGGGAGAAGCGGTCAATATCATCAGGAATGAAGCCAACAAAGAGGTTTTGGGAGAGGTCCAAGAACTGGAGCTTGGAACAATTAAAGAGAGCCACAGGGAACATTCCAGTGAAGCTGTTGTTAAAACAGTCAAGAACTGTCAGGTTGTTGAGGTCGCAAATGAAGGGTGGGATCGTTCCGTTGATGTTCATTTCGGAAAAATTAAGCTCAGTGACGGAGCTGTTGGTGCAGTTGACTCCTGGCCAAGTGCAATGAGAGGAAGATATTGATGAGTTCCATTGATTAAGAGGAGGTGGATTTTGCCAGTATTGCTTTAGCCTTAGAAGGATTGCTTGTTCCTGCTGATCATAGCTCTGGGACTTGGAATGGATGAGGAGGAAAAGGAAAAGGGTGAAAAGGTGAATTAAGAGAGGAACGAGGGTTATTTTCGGCATTAAGGAGATTGAGATTAAGAGTATGTTTGTTTTGATTTGAAGTGTGCAATTGCAGAGGAGGTTCTCTGGTTCTGGGAATGAGTTAATGTTTTTTTTCAGAGACAGCGCGTACACTGAAACATGAAAACAAACAGCTGATTCCCGCTTCAAAACAGGGGCTGTTTAGTCTTTTTATTATCGGAAGACAATTTAGAGGTTCAAAAGTAAACGGTCATGGCTTTTAACTAAAAAATTATGCGGAAAATTCAAAGCCTTTTAAAAGTTGAATTAGTTTGGTTGAATTGAACTTACTTTTAATTAAATGATAATATCTAAAAATAAAATGGCAATTCATACTTTTAATTTTTGCACTTTCCCTTCATTTGGGAAATTGATTGAAATTTTAGCTAACTGATAAAATAATAAATAATGTCCTTCTAGACTCAAAACATGACACACGCTCCTTCGGGTATGAATACACACCAAAGAGTTTAATAAATAAAAAAAAAATTAAGGATTCATTTTATTTTTCTGAAAAATATTTTTTTATTTTAAAAATATATAAATTTTTTCATTCTTTTTTATTTGAAATGCATAAAAAAATATGTTAAAAAATAATTCTTTTAATTAAAAAAAAGTTAAGTCATTTTTAATAGAAATAATTTTCTTTTTTAAAAAGAAAATTTTATTTTTTAAATTTTAATAATTTTATTAAATTATAAAAGTATTTATAAATATGTGATATAAATATATATAATTAATTTAATATTTTAATCAATGAAAAATATTTTTTAAAAAATAATTTTATAAAAAATATTTTTCAGTTATTTTTTTATAAAACAAATGAAATTTAAAAATAAGTTTATTTCATAAAAATATTTTTTTAAAATATTTTTAATTTTTTATATGAGAAAATAAAATAAAAATATTATAAGAAAATTATTTTTCTAGTCAAGAAAAGAATATTCCTCAAATTTGAAAAATTGACTTACTGTTTCAATACTGAAAAGTCATTTTCCTCTATTCTTATTTGACTGTCATGGGCTCTTTTTTCCTGAGGATCATTTAGGTTTTAGGACCACAAAGACTAATGACCAATTAGTATCTTTAGTTTTTTTTTTTTTTTTTAGTTTTTAATAATAAATTTAATTATTTTTCAACTGATTTTTAATATCATATTAAACAATAAAAAAATAATATATTTTTTCAGAGGAAAATATTTTTTATAGATAAATTATTTTCTATAAAATATGGAATCTAAAAGGTAAATTTTTAATTATTTGGCTAGAATTATAATTAATTTTCAAAATTATATTCAAATTGTCAAAATTCAAAAGAGAAAAACACAAATTCTAGGCATTATGATCAAATTTTAGTTTTTTGTGCAAATTCTTTTTTCACTTTAGAGATGTTTTTAGGGCAATTCACAAGTAATTGAATTTAAATTTTCTCTTCAATTAATTTTAAAAAAGCATTCTTAATGCATAACCTATATGTTCAGAAATTATTTCTTAAATATCAACACTAAAATTAAATTTTAATCAATAAAATGAGAGTAAAATCACTTATTAATTAAATTAATTTTTAATAGCGATCTATTTTTATCATTAACTCGTATGTGTGTGCGTTTTATCTATTGATAAAAAAAAATTAAATTAATTTTTAAAATTTTTAAGTAAATTTTCTTTTCTTTTTCAAATATTTTTTTTTTCCGAACAATCAGAACCACTATGGTTAAATAGTCAATCAATTGAATTTTTCATTGATTTCATTATTTATTTTTGTCGATAATCAAACATGGAATTATAAGACTAAGGGCAGTGGGTGAGTCTATTGGCTCTCTCTCTCTTCATTAAATAATATTTTTGGAGGTCAATATTGGATTTGTACAAATTATTTTAAATGTTGTTAAAATAAACAATTTTACAACAAATTATTTTATTATTTTATATTTTTATAATTAAAATTTATAAATTTAATTTTTAAATTAATTTTTATACTCTTTAATATATTTGAAATTTTTTTTTTTCAACAGCCAATTAGAACTGAAATAGTAGCCCTCTTTCTCATGCCAGCCCAACTGACTATTTGCCGTGCCGTGCCGTGCCGTGCGTTGGTATGAATTCAAGTTAGCGAAGGAAAAAGGAAAAATCAAAACGCGCCAATTTTGAATATTGACTTTTGACCATCTTCCATGTGTGCAATTAATTCACCAATCCAATCACACTATTTATTTCATGAAAATAATCTATATATAAAAAATATTTTTTAAAAAATATTTTTTAATTATAATATTAAATTAATAATATATATTTATTTTAGATATATATAAATATTTTTAAAATTTAATTTAGAAAATAAAAAATAATTTAAAAAAAGTTATTTTTATTAAAAATTACTTAATTTTTTATTTTGACAATAAAATATTTTTTCTAATCAATTTTCTTAAATGTCCTAAATACTAAAAAATATAAAAAAATATTTTAAAAAAAAATATTTTCCGTGAAACAACATAGCTTAAGAATTCTCATGGCCACACAATTCCATTTTGAAAAAAAAAAAAGTTTTTCATGAACCTTGCAGTTTAGGCAAGGCTTCAAGTAGGACCACTCAACATAATGAGGAGGAAACTCATATCATCAAAAAACATAATAGATGAAATAGACGAGTATGAATGAGTGTGCCATGCGATCATAAGAATCCAAATAAAAAAAAAAAATTATAGAATTGTGATTAGATTAGCTATATTATATAAGAATAAATATTAGGTATCTAAAATATAACATATTCATTAAATGAATGTGATAAAAATGCGAATGTGTAACACCCCAAAATTTTAAGTTTTATGAGCATTTTTGGTATTTTAATTTTATTTAAATTTTAGGAATTTTTTTTGAGATTTTTCGGATTTTAAAAATCGGGTTCGATTTTCCGAAAATATAAACTTTGATGATTTTTAAAAATTAATTTAAAGACCACGTGGTAAAACTAAAAATATATTTGGAGTCTACGTATTTTTCTGAGTTTTCTGGAATTTTTTCGGAATTTTTGGACCTCGTTTTCGGTCCCGAGGCAGAGTAAAAATTTAAAATTTTGTATCTTGAATCGGACCGGCCGAATCGAACCGGACCGGATCGGACAGGTCGAATCGGACCGGCCTTTTTCTTTTTCTTCTTCCCTTCCCCGCGCGCGTCGACCTCTCTCCCTTCTCTCTCTCTTTTCTCTCCTCCTGCCCCTGGCCGACCACTTCCCCTGCCTCCCACTCGCTGGCCGACCCCACCTCCCGGCAATGGCCGCCCCAAACGCACGGAACGCGCGGCAACGCCTCCTCAAGCGACGTTTCGACTTCCCCGGCCAAAATTCGGCCGATCCGGCCACCAATTGGACCGGGTCTTGTGTCTAAAATCATCTACTCGGTGAGAGCTTTCCATAAACACCAAAAACACCGAAATCCATCAAGCGGTTTGTCTAATTTTTGCTCGGGAAGTTTTTAGCCCATTTCGACTTTTGGGCTAGATTTCTCGAAAACCGTGAATCCCACGAGAAAACCGAGGGTACCAGCACGCTCCACTCGTTGAGAGCTTCGCGACGACATAAATTTCAAATTTTTCCGACACCGTTTTTCGGTGGGTCCCACGGAACTTCGCAGTATTTTTCCGAGCATTTAATGAGCTTAGAAAATTCTGAAAAATTTATGTACTAACCCCCGTGTTATGGGCTTCGTGTAGGTATCCTCAATTCGCGGAAATTCGGCGGTTGACCTGGCCTCAGGAATTTACGGCGCATGCACTGCACTGGAAAAGTCTCCGAATTGGATCGAGGTTTTGGCTAGCCCCCCATTGTCAGACGTCCCGAGCGCGTTCCAGAAGTCGGAATAGGCAAAGGTAAACCCGAACCTTGCTTTTTCGTAATTTTCTAGTGCTTAAATAAGATTAAAAATCCATAAAATATTTGTGATAGCTTAGAAAATTATGATTCTTTTTGCAATAGCTTAGTAATATTGCTAAGGACCGCGGGGCAAAGTTTAGAATTTTTAGAGCTTGTTTGGGCAGTTTTTGCAAAAATGATCAATTATAAGGACTAAATTGAAATTTTACATATTGTGATGGATGACTGATTTGATGGGCCCAGGAGGGGCTGTGTGATATGATTGAGCTGTGGATATATGGATTGTGAGTATAGAAGTGTGTTTTGAGCACTTTTGCAGGTTGGGTAGGTCCTAGGTATAGGGGAGACTCTGCCGGATTTTCGGCACGACTTAGGACGTAATTGGTCTTTTCTTGAATTGTATTGAGTCATTTGTATTAAATAATTGTAATATAATTGTCGTGAGTCGACCTTTCTTCCGCCCACCGCCACAAAGTGATTGTCGTCAAGTCCGTGAGTAAAATATTAATTTTAATTGTAATTTCGATATTATTATATGTTCAAAGATGCCCATGCATCACTTATATGCATATATTTATGTAGTTAAACTCTAGGCACGATTTATGTTGCATTCATAATCGTAACGTGCCATGAGTGTTGTTGTGGTAATTTGGAGCAAGCAGCGTTCGTTGGCGTGCGTGTGATGTGGTGTGGACTATGGATAGGGCGGTAGTCACGCTTGAGTTCTTCTGGGACCCGATCCTTCTGGGGTAGTCACGCTTGAGTTCTTCATTGGGACCCTCGATTTGGTTTATTAAGCGAAAGTCCGCTTGAGTTCTTCACGGCACCAGTTGGATTTAAGAGGGTCAGATAGGGAATCAGCTCCCATATATTATGATTGATGTTACAGGGTGCGTGTGTTCTCCAAATTACCTTTTTGATGTTATGATGTGAAAATATTGTTGCTGTTGCATTTCACTCCACAGGTTGCATTAGTACTAGATAGTTATAGAGATTATGGTTAAAATTGATATTTTACTCTCTGAGTCGAACGCTCACTCCTGTTCAAAAATTTTTCCAGGCCACAGGAGGATATTTTTGAGGTTAACCTGCTTTCTCCCTCGCAGGTCGATTACTACTGTTTGTATAAACTTGTTAAATCTTAGAATTTCCGCATGTGTTAGAAATGTTTATTTGATTTGGGTCTGTAACCTAAATTATTATTTTTGACCTGTAAACTTAATATTCTATGCATGTTTGATGGATTGGATGAGGGAGCTGAGCTCCCATTTATTTTTATGCTGATGAGTATGTGGAGGGTGAACTGAGCTCTCCAATTGAGTATTTATTGTGTTTACAGGTCGGGTGAGTCGAAAACTTCCCGTTGAAAAGTCCATTTTATGGCTGGACTCTATCCGTTTGTTTTCTTGAATTTGGGCCCAAATGGGCCTTAGAGATGGGTTAATGAACAGTTAGGCTTACTACAGGTCTTGGGGGCTTTAGGCTGGCCCAGGTCCCAGTGCCGGTCTGGCCCATAGGTTGGGTCGTGACAAATGTGGTATCAGAGCTTAGGCTCCAGATTCTTAGGGAATGTTTGTCTAAAATGTCGAGAAGAGTCTAATAGGAGTCACATGCGGAAAGTAGGGTCCACATTCGTCTTGCATTGTCATCTTTGCTTCTAGTTTCTGCTCCATATATTGTGTATAAATATGAGTCTATAGAGCTGTGTAATGTGCAGTTTTGAATTTTGTGGGCTAATGCTGCTGAATTTCAGGAAAATGCGTAGAAGCAGGAGAGCTGCCACTGCACCAGAACCAGATGTGCCTGACGAGGTGTCAGCACAGGATGAGGCGCCTGCCCCGAGGAGGCGGGGTAGGAGGCCTAGAGCTGCTCAAGTAGAAGAGCAGCTACCACCAGTACAGGATCAGTCTTTTATGGCACAGGGTCCCATGGACCCCATGGCAGCTACTCTAGCTGGGTTGCAGAGGACCATCGACATGATGGCGCAGTATATGGTCCACCCTCCACAACAGCAGCAGTCCACCGCACCAAGAGGGGAACCTTATAAACAGATAATTAATTTCAAGAAGTTGGTGCCTGGTACTTATGATGTGTCAGACGATGCATATCGGTTTTTGGATTCCTGCAGACAGGCAGGAACAGAATTGTCGACACCATATTTTGGCCGATCCCCAAAATCAATAAAAACCTTGAAACCGATCCCCGATACTAAGTCTCCTTTGGACAGCTAATCACATTTCCGATCCCTCTTTGATAGGCTGTCACAATTCCGATCTCTCCTCACAAAGAATTAAATCAAATTGTTAAGTTCTCGCATCAGTCAAAGCTTTACCAGTCTATCGCTCACCGATCTCTCAAACCCATTGTCGAAACTCAGGACCCGTCAAGTATATTCCTGATCTCTGTTGATAAATGAAATGAACTGGCACTAGATCCTTTCTTACCAGTTTTATTGCCGATCTCCCTTTCGAAAGTTTAAGAGCTAAGGTTTTGGTTTGGTTTAATGAGGATTCCGATCTTAAGTGTTCGAGTTAAATTTTCAATTTTAATCAAGTCCCGTTCAGCATTTCTTCCCCACCGATCTCATACTTATTGTGCTTTCCGATCTCTTATACTTAGATTAATAATCACATTTAGTTTTTGCTTTGCTATACTCATACAATCAAATACTTAGGCAATTTGGAGATTTTCCCAATCACATCCATTCATCGAACAAAAGAGACATTCCATTTCATTTCATTTTTTTGTACAAGCTATTCAGCTGGAGGATCACCCCCAGCCTGATTTACATTTTGCTCACTCTCTCTCTCACCCTCGGCTTCCTCTTCACTGTCCTCATCGTCGCCCTCAGGAGCCAGGTCGGCCATCCAAGAGAAGTCTTCTTCTGGGTAATGCTTTTGGAGTTCGGCCAAGAGATCCTTGTGAGCATTCACGTAGGCTCCGGCTATTCCCGACACCATCTCTTCGTCTTTTTCCTTAAGCTCCTCGTCTTTCTCCTTAAGCTCCTCGATGAGTTGAGCAACCTGAGCAGCTTCGTTGGCCTGAAGCTCCTGGACTTCTCCGAGAGCCCGATCCCTTTCAGCCAGGACATGAGACTGTTCAGCCAGCTTGTCTTCATAGTACTTCGCCCGTCCCTCAACTTGAGATATATAATCCCGAGCGGATGAGAGTTGGGATCGGAGGGAAGCCACTTCCTGATTTTTCTTCCTGATCTCCTTACCCAGACGCTGAACCTTTTCCCAAACCATGGTCTGATTCACCAGGCACTCCACGTTCAGGCTCATGGACTGAGTCAAAATATCATCAAGGCTGTTCGGAGATAGCCTGTCCCGATCCTCCCGAAGGAAGATGGAAGACCCCAAGACAAGGGCAAAACCGGGGTTCTCCCTAACAGTCTGGTTATTCTTCAGGGACTCGATTAGCTTTTGAGCGCCACGAGAAGAGGTCTTCCCAGAAGATTGAGAAGGACCCCTTTCTGTGCTTGGAACAATTGGAAGAGGTGGAGGCTGCTCTTCCGATCTAGGAGGAGATCGGACAGCTTCTGCGGTCGGCGGACCCGAGGGTTGAGGCGGGTCTCCTTGTACTTCCCCAGGTTCATGACCAGGTGTTCGAAGCATTTCCGAACGCTTCATCTCCTTTATTTTCCGGAGGATCTCTTTGTCCTTCTTCCGCTTCCTAGAACCCTCACCACCCGCCATACCTGCACAAGGAAAAGGTCAGTGAGATCGCTAAGGTCCTGAGATCTGAGATATAGGAAATACCAATGCCGAGGTCAGAGAGCGGAAGTTCGCGGTCTTGGCCGGTGAGCAGTCGAATAGTCCAATGGTGTAGCTCGGCAGTCACCGCATCCAAACAAGAATACTTTTGAGTGGCGGCCTGACTCTTCAGATCCATCACTATTAAGCTTTCCTCCTGGTTCAGGGTAATATGCTTCGGAAGCAAAGGCCCCTGGTACCACCACCACGGGGAAGTCCTCAAAGCGGCTGGATCTTTGCTCCTCGGAATGAAGAAACGGTTCTTCCAATTCTTAAGGGATGAGGGCAGATCGGAAAAAGCCCGCAATGAGGCTTCGCTGAAAGAACCGATGTTCGTCATCCTTTGGCGAGTTAGTGCATGCAGCTCGGCGAACACCTTAGCCGTAGGTCTGATTCCCTTAGCTCGGCATAGACCTCGGAAGGCTACCAAGATCCGCCACGAGTTAGGGTGAATTTGAGCAATGCACGCTCGGTGAAGTTTTAGGACCTCCTTATAGAAATCATCTAAAGGGAACCGAAGACCGGCCTTTAACTGTTCCTCGTACACCATAACCATGTCATTCTCTTCAAAGGAGTGATCGACACGAAGATCGCCGTGGCACTTGATTAGCTCGTACGAATCAGGCCGAATGTTGTACTCTTGGCTAAACGATTGCAGATCGGATTCTCGAAGAACCGACGGTAGCTCGTCTATAGGGAGAGTCTCCCTCCCTGAGGAACGAACATGCCTCGATGGTATGATCCGCCCCCGAGCTGGAACGGAGGCCCTAGGAGGTTCAGGTTGCGTGCTCGGCCCGACGACCTCTTCTTCATCGGACGACCATGAGAACTGAATGGAAGGAGGGCTCGCCGCTCTCTGACCTTCGACACCGCTCATTTTCAAAGGAAATAAAGAACTTAAACTAAAAAGAAGATCAAAGCCCTTACCGGAGTCTGATCGGCGTCGGAAGAACTGGAGAAAATGAGAGAACTTCGAAGTTGTGAGCAAGAGACTGAAAACGGAATGAGAGAACTGGCTAGCCCCTCACCCCTATTTATACTAGTCCGAGCATTTAATGCTCGCGAGGTTCCATGCAGTGCATCGGTTAACGGGATTCGCCAGCTGTTCTGACACGTCTCTCGAACATTCCGAGATCGGTTAATTGGAGATCGGCATAATAAGTTGAATATTTTGAATAAAGGATCAGTTAAGAGTCATTTTGTTAGGAACCAGATCGGACAAATATATCAGAGATCGGAAAATAATCAATAAGATAATAATTGGAGAAACAAGACTTTTATTTCCAAAAAGATCGGATTACATCATTAGGACGATCTCTAGGGATCGGATTACAATAAAGGACTAACTACATCATTTGGGTGATCTCTAGAGATCTGATTATATTGACAGACTACATCATTTTGGGCGATCTCTAAGGATCGGAATACACTAGAGATCTGACTATATCAAAAGGCTGATCTAAGGATCAGTTTATAACTTATCCCAAGGATATTGCCGACCGGATGCTTAATCCGCTGTCGGAACACCCAATGTGGGAGGAAACCGCTGTCGGAACACTCAATGTGATGGAAAGCCGAATGAACTCAGTTGAGCGACTCGAGATCGGTACAACCGAGGTCCGCAATACAGGTCGGTCAAATCCAGTTCTCTCACCATCGTCAGTTAAGGTTATGCGATCACCGGGATCGTAAATTTTCAGCCGGTGGTTAAAGAAGCTCATCGGAAAGGGATCAAAAACCACAATCATGGCCGGAACTTCCGCCGGAGCAGCTAGAACAGGAAAAGTAAGAAGGAAGAGAGGAAAATCAGATGGAGGAAATGTCTCTGTCCACAAGGGTATATATAGGGGAAAATGAGCATTTATTGCTGAGCAGAAAACGAAGCGAACGCTTCGGGAATCGAGGGGCAATTAATGCTTTGACCAGACCGGACCTGAGGAAGGGAAAAGATCAGAATAATGGATCGGAAGATGGGAGACCAGCATGAAAGATCAGAAAAGAGCATGTGAAAGAGATCAGAAAGAGGAGGGATCGGAAGGCAAAAAGAATAAGACAAATCCCAATAACCGTCGTCAGAATCAGAGCCGAGGTAGTTAAAGCGTGGCAGACGAGATCTCCACCGCACGCCTAAGAATCGCCCACAATGCTGATAGGTGCTAGGGTATGTCATGACAGTCCTGTACATCCCAATCTCCACCGTTGATCCCACTTGTAAGGACAAACCCGGAACCCTTGGATCAAGAGAGAAGACGACAATACCAGCGTCTTTCGCTCTTAGCCCTCAGATCGTTCCGGACAAGAAGATTTGGGACCGTCAGATGGAAAGAAGAAAAGGACAAATATTATGAAGAGTGATCTCAGCCATTCATTTTGATTCTCTTTAATTCCTGAACATCCGATCATGTCCTTCGAAATCCTGACCTTCCATCTCCCTCAAAATAAATCCTGACCCTTCAAGGGGAGCACCCGGTTCCTATAAATACCTGCATGAAAAACTGTTCAAAGGAGGGACGGGCAAAAAGAGAGGCTGTTATTATAGTGGAGGAACTCTGAAACTTCATTCAGTTTGTTACTCTGCTACTTAGAAGTGTTGATTAAAAGACTTTTGAAACTAGTTTTCTGAAGTGTTTTCTTGAAAAGGATTCTGAATACTGGAACTCTACATTTTCAGTTTGTTCATTATCTGGTCACACTCTCATCTCTGTTTTCATTCCCATTGTCCAAGACTTCATTCGACTCGGTTTTTTTATTTTAATCTGATCATATTTTAACTAAGCACCCTTCGGTTCACGACGAAAACCAGTCCTCAGGCTAATCAGTCCACTGTCTTATCTCTATTTGCCACCCAGTAGTTATCTCAATAGATTTGGCTCCTCACAGGTAAGAGCTCATATTACTGTTTTATTAAGTGTTTACGTTTACTTTTCGCAATTTCTTTGTTATTCTTACGTATGTGATTTTCTCCAAGTTCATTTTTTGCAAAAGGGACCCCAAAGAATGTTACTCACGAGTTGTCTCTTTAGTGATTAGCCCGTCATTTTATTAAATTTCGTCATTTCTGAATGCGAGCTCTCTAGCTCCTAGTAGCGTGTAAATGGTCAGGTAAGACGTAGGTAACTGCAATTTAAGGATCTCTTTTAAAAGAGAGAACCTGAATAACACGTCAGGAAAATAGCCAAACTACTAGGCTGACGTAAATGGCAATTCGGCAAAGATGCCATAAAGTGGAATAAAACCGAAATAAACGAAGCAGAATAGATCGGTCATTAATAGGTATTGGTAAAATGGCTACATGGGAGGCCGATAAATCGAGTCCGGCATTCCCTGTTTAGTCACAAGGTGCCGAGAAGCCTTACCCTCAGCATCTTTGAGTGCCAGAATCCTTAGCTTTAGGCTCTTATGTCATGTAGCTGAAATTAAAATTCGGGTGATCGGAAAATTCCTTTTCAGGCTCCTGTTAATCTAAAAGAGATCGGAGGAGAGTTCTTATCTGGTCTCAACTCAAAATTTTAACAAACGTTAAGTAGAGATCGGAAGAGAGTTCTTATCTGGTCTCAACTCGAAAATTTAATAGGTACCTAAAAGAGATCGGAGGAGGATTCTTATCCGATCTCTAATCAGAATTTTAATAAATAGGAGATCGGAGGAGGGTTCTTATCCGGTCTCCACCTGAAATAACTTAAAAGAGATCGGAGGAGAGTTCTTGTCCGATTCTCACACCAAATCTTAATAATCCCAAAATAAAAAAACAATTCGTAACGTCAATTCACTAAGGTTGTCTCATTTACTTATGTATCTGGGTAATCCGAATTTAGTGAAAGATCAAATATTCCTTTTACCAAAAGGATTAACATTCCCATTCAAGCCCTCCTAACTAATTTATGAAGAACGCAAAATTAAATCTACTTACCCTTATTAAGGGACGAGGTGGGGTGCCTAACACCTTCCCCACCCGTTTACGGACCCCGAACCTAGAATCTCTGTTTTGAAGTGGTTTCATTTTTAATTTATCTTCTCAAATGGTTTTCCTTAGTTTTCCCTCAAAACTAAGGTGGCGACTCCTCACTTCTTCCCACTTCGGTGAGTTGATCGTCCAGGCGACCGCAAAATCCATTGCGACAGCTTGGCGACTCCACTGGGGACGTATCCTACACTAAAGACTGACTTAACCCCGGTCTAGTGGTCCAAGAGTAGATTTAATTTTGTCAGATCAAATTATAGTTAGATGGGCTCATTCGGCGATGTTTTATGCGTTAATTATTATTGCTGCTAACTATTTTGTTTGTTTTGCCTGTTCTATTTCCTATAGTGCTCTTCATTTCAAAAAAGAAAAAGGGGGAAAAATGGAAAAATAAAATCCCCCTGAATTGGGAAGAGGTAAAGGTGTCCCTTCACACACTGAACACTCACACAATGTCCTCACACACTATGGTCCTAACCCGGGCTTTCTTACCCTTTTAGGAAAGTAGGAGGGGGTCATGTAAGTGCAGTGGGTTTTACCCCGTTAGTATCCGTGAAGGCTTCTGCTCAAATTGAAACTCGTTCTATTCACCGTGATACCCGTGGAATTTTCCCGACAATATCATGGGGGTAGAATGGGGCTCTACTGTTTACAGTAGGGGCAATTTGGGAACCTGTGGCTTTTAGAAAATTAGATCCTGAGCTAAACTATCACAATAGCTGAAAGCCGTAGTAAACTACCTTATAAGATAGAACTATCCAGATAGGTAGAGCTCACCCAGTATTAGGAGTCTCCCTACTATAGGACAAAAGGGGCATACTTACTCTTACCCTATTCTGCTTTAATTTCCTTTTGTTCATTTTTTTAGGGGTAATCTTGAATCCTACTAGAACACCTACACATTTTCCTACTTTGATAAATGTGTACGTGTCACCCTGTCAACAGTATGATTCAAAATTACCCTAATTTGTCTTACTAACGAATTTTCCCGCAGGCGTTACCAAACCAAGAGTCTGTAGAAGGATAGGCATCATTTTTATCATGGCATCCTCGAGTCAGTCGGCAGAAGAGGCTCAGCATGCTAAACTTTGGTCCAAATCAGCTCATAGGTCGGTACCCTCGCAAAATGATGTTTCCGAGGCACACGCTAGCTCAATACCTTCACTAGATCTGGATAAAATAGAGGTCAGAATGAACAACCTCGAGGGTCTGTCTAACGGATGGAGGTCGCTTCCCGATCAGGCCAAGGCACGTTTTGAAGAGAAGTACGGGAGGATTGCAACCTTAATGCAAGTCAAGGTCCAAATCCCGGCATTAAAGGCCATGTTGTTAGTCTGGAATCCTAAGTACGGGGTATTCTCTTTCAATGACATTGATACGGTCCCCACTATGGAAGAATATCAGGCATTACTAAGGATTCCTTACTCATCACAGAACCGGATCTACCTCCACCTCGAGCATAGGCAGACCTGGAAACGATTGGCACATATGTTGGGTACTCCCCCAGAAGAGGCGAAGTCAAAAGAAACAGTCAAAGGGAACACGCATGGATGGTATTGGACATACCTCAAGAAGCGGTTAGATCAATACCTCCAAGAGAAACAGTGGGATCAAGCTTCAGTGGCACTCGCCTTGGGAATCTATGGTCTGATTCTGTTCCCGGGGCCATTGGGAATCATCACTTGCAGCGCGGTGGAGGTATTTTGGACGGTAGAAAGGCAGGAGATCAATCCGATACCAGCAATCCTTGCGGAGACCTTATTAACCCTAACCTACTGCAAACAACAGGGCAAAGGGTCCATTAAGTGTTGTTCTCAGTTGCTATACCTCTGGATTATCAGTCACACGTGCCCTGCAGAGACTAAGGGATTGACTTGGTACCTTGATCAACCTCCCATTGAGAAGATGACCCGGTTAGTAATCAGTCCAAAGAACGAGCAGCAGTGGTGGGAACGGATTTTGAGTTTCAATAGCCATGATTACTGTTGGAGGAAGTTGTGGACGTCAGGCCAACCCGTTCTGATCGGTACGGGGGGTAATCAGTCGGTATCCCTGATTGGAGTAACCGGGTATACAAGTTACACTCCGGCATTGGTAATGAGGCAGTTTGGCTCAACAAAGTCCGTGATCAACATCAAAGAATACCACCAAGGTCACTTCTACCATGAGCTCAAGGGAGAAGAAGGGTTGAAAGTGGCTCGCAAGTCTTGGGAGAACACCACTCTGATGAAGAGATCACCTAAAGGCCCAAGTGCCTCGGGCGATTATCTTAAATGGAGAGCTGACAGGGACCGAGAACATTCAACTACAGGATTCGAGGACAGCAACCCTCGCCAAAACGCCCTATTAGAGGAAGCTGATAATCGCCTGGTTGACTCGCTACAAAAGGCCAATACCGAGAACTCGCAACTGCAAGAACGAATGAAACAGTTGGAGGACCAACAGCAACAACTTAAAAGAAAAATGAGAAGGCTCAAGGAAGAGGCAAGGGCCGAAAGGATGGGGTTCAAAGAGCAAGAAGTACACTGGGAAAAGGAAAGAGACTCTCTCCAAGCTGAGGTAAAAGAAGTTAAAGTGCAGAATAGTAAACTTCAGGAAAAGATGAAATACCAAGAAATACTCGTTGAAGAGTATAAAGAAGAAAACAAGAAGAAGAAGATTGAATTAAAAGAACAGGCACTACTCATCAACGATATCTTGAAAGAGTGTGCTAAGGAAAGGAAAGAGAAAGAAAAACAAGCTGCTCTCTACCAAGAGTTGAAAAAGAATGTTGATCAGCTGGAGAGAATAATAGCACAGGGAAAACAAGAATTATTACCTGAATCCGAGTACGCTCTAAAAGCATTCGACCCTGCCAAGCAAGAAGAAAGGATATATGAGTATCTTAGGAAGTGCCATCTCATTATAAAGAACCTTCCAGAGCCCAGACCAATGTAAAGGATACGATGTACAAATTACTCAGTTAATGAAATGATTTTTGGACCATTGTTTAGCGAAATTGTGAATGAATAACATGACTCCCGTAGGAACTCCCTCGCTAGGGTTATGTGAAAAATTGGATGTGCTATATGGACAGGTATCATAAATGCGCATTCAATCCCGTCATTTACAGTCGGACTATCGAACGATGCCATGATAAAGTCAATGCGATTATCCTTTTGCAGATTTCAACCTGGCTCTCAAATGCCACTGTATCCTTCGTCCAGACCAGGACTTTTAGTTTCTTTGCGAAATCTAAAATTCATTTAAATTTTTTTTACCTCCTCACAGGAAATCAATATTGATTCAAACAAGGCAAGTCTGACCAAGCACACGGTTCAACCTAAGCGAGTGTACTTAACAAGATCTCGAACAAGGAAGATAATGGAAAATCAGGAACAAGTACAGAACCTACAGGGGCAGGTCTCCGAGTTGAAAGATCAGCTTTCTGAAATTATGAGACTAATGAAGGAAATGTCTCAGAATAAACCTACTTCGGAGCCTAGCCCACCATTACCTCCTCCGCCCCCTACGACAAATGATCCTCATCAAACTTCAACTTCTTTTACCTTTCAGTCTCCCATCCCGGACCCGACAATCACTGTCAATCCGGTTACCACAAATAATGACCTACCTTACTCTCATTACCCAACCATTCCAAACACCGACCCTTACCCTTCAAATTCAATCCCTCCAATTCACTTCACCCCTCATCTCCCAACTGGGGGAATATCCCAGGCAGTGGGAGGGGAAAATAAGTCAAAAGAAAGCGAGAAACTGTCTGCTCTAGAGGAAAGATTGAGAGCAATTGAAGGGCTGAATATGTATGGCTCTGTGGATGTGGCATCACTTAGATTGGTTCCCGATGTGGTGGTACCTCCTAAATTCAAGGTCCCCGATTTTGACAAGTATACTGGGAATTCGGACCCTCGAATTCATTTGGCCACCTATATTGCCAAGATGTCCTCTATGACAGATGATGACAGATTGTTAATCCACTTCTTCCACGAGAGTCTCTCTGGAGCAGCCCTGAGGTGGTGCGTTCAGTTAGATAGGAGCAGGCTGCGCTCCTGGAAGGATTTAGCCGAGGCCTTTTTGAAGCAGTACAAATTTAACTGCGATGTGGCCCCCACAAGGAGGGATCTTCAGAATCTGGTGCAGAAAGATCGGGAAAGCTTCAAGGAGTATGCCCAAAGATGGAGAGAAAAGGCGGCAGAAGTCCACCCTCCGTGGATCGACAATGAATCAGGTTTCTCTATTTATTGAAACTTTGAAGGCTCCCTACTTCAACTTGATGATTGGGAACACTTCCAACAGTTTCTCTGACATCATCCAGACGGGTGAGAGAATTGAAGCCAACTTAAGAATGGGACGACTGCAGGAGTCAGCTGAGAACCCTGTAAAGAAGACTGCCAGCTTTGGCAAGAAAAAGGAGGGTGATGTGCATTCCATCACTCGGCAGAATAATTACTCCCAGTTTCCCCAAAATAACTACCGGCCATATCCTTCCTCTCATGGCCAAACCATTGCGAACATCCCGCCTCCTCTCCCAAATTATCCACAACCACGCCCACAATATTCCCCGCCTGCAAATTACCAACCAAGACCACCTCCTCCTCCCGTTCAACCAAGACCACCACCAAACAACCCGAGACCTCCAAGGAACCCTGATCCACCTCTTCCCCTCCCTCTCAGTGAAATATACCGATACCTTGTCGGTATAAACCAAATTGTACCAGTCCCCTTGGACCCAATCCAGCCGCCATATCCCAGGTGGTATGATACCACTGCCCGTTGTGAGTACCATGGAGGGGCACAAGGGCATTCAACTGATAACTGCGGGGCACTCAGAGGGAGAGTGCACGCTTTAATCCGAAACGGGTGGTTGAAGATCGAGGGAAATGGTTCCCTCCCCAATGTTACCTCAAACCCACTGCCTAACCATAATGCGGGCAGTGGTGTAAATATGATAGAGTCTAAGGGAGAAGGATCAACACCAGAAGTGGATAAGCTGGTTCCTTTCTTTAAGGAGATTTTTGCTGTAGCAATGAGGGAAGGCTACCTTTGCCCTCAGGTAGTGGGATTCGAAGAGAGTACGGGGTGTCCTTACCATGGAGGCGCAACTGACCATGAGCTGCGAGATTGTGAGGGGTTCAGGCAAGAGGTCCGGAACTTATTGTCTCTCAAGGTTCTGAGATATCAGACGAGGTCGAAGACGGAAGAGGAAGTGAACACCACTAGATTCAGCCAAACGGCTTCTACCTCCAAACCCAGAATCACCTTCTCACCCCCGATAGCCTCACCGCCAGTAACAGTCATCCGAACTCCGCCCCAGCTCCCAGTCACCAATACTCACGCTGTCCCTTGGAACTATAATTTCCAAGCTTTCACTCAGGCAGCGTCAAGCAGTACATCTGCTCCTAGTCTTTTCTCACCTCCGGCACCACCAAAACCATGTTTCGCTCCTCACGAGCATTTCAGGATGACTTATGCTGGACCTACCAGCAACATTACTCCCCAAACTAGTCCTCAGCCTGTTATCGCAACAAAGCCCTCTCCACCTGAGCAAGAAGTCGAGTTTATAACTCGAAGTGGGAGGTGTTACGGGAACGAAGAAAGAGAAAAGAGGAAAGGAAAAGTAAAAATGGGAGAGTCATCAAGAAATACAGAAGAGGAGGTTGAGAAAGCAGGGGAAGTAGACCCGGCTGAACATAAGGAAGAGGAAGAACTGCTGCTCCAAATAATGAAACAGAGCGAGTATGATGTGGTGGAGCAGTTGAGAAAAACACCCGCTGAATTTCATCAAGTATCACTGATCCTGAGCTCAGAAGTCCACAGACAAGCCTTACAAAGAATCCTGGATCAAGCCTTTGTAAACCCCGACATTACTCCGGGGCAGTTTGAGAAGATAGTAGGACAAATACAGGCATCCAGCTTTGTAGCCTTTTCTGAAGAGGAGGTAGACCCCGCAGGCTTAGGGCACAATAAAGCTCTACATGTAACTGTGAAGTGTAAGGGTTGTATAGTGGCTAAGGTCCTCATCGATAACGGATCAGCCCTCAATGTACTGCCTAGCGCTACCTTAGCCAGGTTGCCGGTCGACCAATCATATATACGTCAGAGTGCTATGGTGGTAAGAGCCTTTGACGGTACCAGGAGAGAGGTGCTGGGAGACATCGACTTGCCAATCCAAGTCGGTGCATGTACTTTCAACGTCACGTTTCAGGTGATGAACATCGAGCCGGCTTACACTATGTTGTTTGGGAGGCCATGGATCCATTCTGCGAATGCTGTTCCTTCAACTTTGCACCAGAAAATAAAATACATTAAGGACGGCAAAATCATCACTGTAAGGGGTGAAGAAGCCATATTGGTCACCAAGCCGCAATCACTTCCTTATGTGGAAGCGGCCGAGGAATCGTTGGAGAGTTCTTTCCAGGCCCTTGAATTGCAAGATACCGGGAAGGAGGGGGCTATGGCTATGGTAGCCAAAGTGCTGTCAAAGAATGGGTATGAAGAGGGTAAAGGCCTAGGTGCCACATTACAAGGGATTGTCGAGCCTATACCGGCTATTCAGAAGATAGGCCGTTGTGGTTTGGGGTATGAGGAGGATGCCCTCGTGGATGGGCGATTCTGGATGAGGAAAATACTTCGGGATCAGAGGTTTGACCAGAAAATGGGAAAGATGAGAGTAGTCCCGAGAATCACGGAGATCTTCACTAAACCGGTCATTCAACATCCGGCAAATACAGAAGAATCACCCGATGATCCATCCATAGATGTCATCCAACTGGACTCCTTGTATGAGGCCCTAGTCTCGCCAATGGCTGAGGGGCAAGAGCTGAACAACTGGACAACAGAGGACGTCCCTGTACTCAATCTCGAGTAAAGTACCTTTGGTTATCAACACTTGATCATTTTGTCCATGGTGACAAGTGTAATACTGTAAATGGACCTTTTCTTATGGCATTAATATTAATGAATTGATAGCGCATTTTAAATCCAATACTCTCTTTCTTTCCTTTTGAATTCCATCCTTATAATACGTTCTATTCTTTATTCATTCAGGACCATTCATCAATTAACATCAAATAATCCAATAGACTCAGAAATCCCTCTGGTTAATATTGAAATCCCCATAACTGCCATTACTTCAAGTGATTCTGAGGAAGACCTTACACAAGAAGACAGTGAAAAGGATGAGCCCTCCCTCGTGCCTTGTGGAGACGAAACGCACACAATAAACTTGGGCACGGAAGAAGTAAAAAGGGAACTTAAGGTAGTGGAGAGTGAAGAATTGGGAGATATGATCAGCCTGCTTAAAGAATTCCTCGATGTATTTTCCTGGAGCTATGATGATATGGTGGGTTTGGACCCCCAGATAGTGACGCACAAAATTCCCCTAATTCCAGGAACGATTCCGGTGAAGCAGAAACTAAGGAGAATGAATCCCGACACACTGCTCAAGGTTCGGGATGAAGTCAAGAAACAGTATGACGCTGGGTTCCTGGAAGTGGTCAAATACCCCCAATGGGTGGCTAACGTCGTCCCGGTAATGAAGAAGGACGGGAGAGTCAGGGTGTGCGTTTACTACAGGGATCTTAATAAAGCTAGCTTGAAAGACGATTTCCCTCTCCCCCACATCGATGTGCTAGTTGACAATGCTGCGGGATTGGGTAGGTGTTCATGTATTGATGGGGCATCAGGTTACAATCAGATCCCAATGGACGAGGAAGACAAGGATAAAACTGCTTTCATCACTCAATGGGGAGTATTTTGCTATCGGGTTATGCCTTTTGGGTTGAAGAATGCCGGAGCTACTTACCAACGCGCAATGGTCACATTATTCCATGATATGATGCATAAAGAAGTGGAGGTGTATGTGGATGATATGATCATTAAATCCAGGGGAGAAGAGAGCCACGTTCAGGTGATGAGGAGGGTATTCGAAAGGCTCAGGAAATACCAGTTGAAACTGAACCCTGCCAAATGCATATTCGGAGCTAGATCAGGAAAGTTGTTGGGATTCATAGTAAGTGAGAAAGGGATAGAAGTAGATCCAGACAAAGTTCGAGCTATTCAAGAAATGCCATCCCCAAAAACAGAAAGGGAGGTGAGCAGTTTTCTGGGAAAGTTGAACTACATTTCGAGATTTATTTCTAATCTCACTGCCAAAGCTGAGCCTATTTTTAGATTACTCCGGAAGAACAACTCTACTCAATGGGATTCAGTTTGTCAAGCGGCTTTAGAGAAAGTCAAGCAGTATCTGTCAAACCCACCAGTATTGGTTCCACCTGTGGCGGGTAGGCCTCTGATCCTGTATATAGCAGTCCAGCAGAACTCGATGGGATGTGTCTTGGGACAACATGATGATACCGGCCGGAAGGAGAGGGCCATTTATTACCTGAGCAAGAAGTTCAATGATTGTGAGTCAAGGTACTCTTTCTTAGAAAAGACTTGCTGCGCATTAGCCTGGACAGCGAATCGCCTCAAGCACTACATGTTGAATCACAAGACATGGCTCATCTCCAGAATGGATCCTATCAGATATGTATTCGAGAGCCCATTCGTGCCAGGAAGGATAGCCAAGTGGCAGGTTATACTCTCCCAGTATGACATAGTCTATATGACCCGGAAAGCGGTGAAAGGCAGCGTGATTGCTGACGTCCTAGCAGAAAATCCTATCCAGGATTATGAAGCTCTGGATTTTGAGTTCCCTGATGAGCATATTGATGAAGTAGATTGCGAAGAAGGGGGGCCAATCGATGTATGGGAAATGTATTTCGACGGAGCTGTCAATTTGTCAGGTAATGGAATTGGAGCAGTATTGATATCCCCAGACGGAAAACACTTCCCGATAGCTGTCAAGTTGAGATTTGACTATACCAACAATGTCGCAGAATATGAAGCTTGTGTAATGGGTCTACAAGCTGTTATCGAAATGAAAATCAGAAAGTTGGAGGTGCACGGAGACTCGGCTCTGATAATTTATCAAGTCAAGGGAGAATGGCAAACCAAGGATCCCAAGCTAATCCCATATCAGAAGTACTTACTGGAGCTGATTAAGGAATTCGAAGAAATCTCTTTCACTCATCTTAGCAGAGACAAGAATCAATTTACTGATGCTTTAGCTACTCTAGCCGTTATGGCTCAAATGGAAGAAGGGCAGACAACTCAAGCATTGAGGGTTAAAGCAAGGGATGAGCCAGCCTACTGCTTCATGATTGAAGAAGAGCCCGATGGAAAGCCTTGGTATCATGACATCCTGGTCTACTGCAGAACCAGAAAATTCCCCTCAGGGGCAAGCAAATATGAAAAGAAGATGATTCGGAGATTAGCATTGGGATACTTCCCCAGTGGAGAAACCCTATACAAGAGGAGCTCCAACGGCGAATTATTGAGATGTGTAGATGCGAAAGAGGCAAAGAGAATCCTTTTTGAGACTCATGAGGGAAATTGTGCAACTCACGCCAATGGACACATGATGGCTAAGCAAATCATGCGACGTGGGTATTTTTGGACCACGATGGAGAAGGATAGCATCGAGTATTTCCGGAAGTGCCATAAGTGTCAGATCTATGCCGATCCGATAAACGTGCCACCTCATAAGCTGTTCAACCTCGTCTCACCATGGCCTTTCGCAATGTGGGGCATCGATGTGATTGGTCCCATCAATCCCAAGGCATCCAATGGACACAGATTTATCCTAGTGGCCATCGACTATTTCTCCAAATGGGTCGAAGCAACGTCGTATGCTCACATCACGCAGAACACGTTTCTTAAATTCTTCAAAAGCAATATCATCTGTCGGCATGGTCTCCCGAATGAAATTGTCACTGATAATGCCAAGAACTTGAATGGTCCGAAGATTCAGAAACTGTGTGATCAATACAGAATCCGACATCTCAACTCCTCCCCATACCGTCCCCAGATGAATGGAGCGGTGGAAGCCGCAAACAAAAACCTCAAGAGGATAATTCGGAAAATGACGGTCACATATAGGGATTGGCATGATATGCTCCCCTACGCTCTTCATGCATACCGAACTTCCATAAGAACCTCAACCGGGGCAACTCCGTACTCACTGGTCTACGGGATGGAAGCAGTATTACCTATTGAGGTCGAAATTCCTTCCTTAAGGATTCTGAAGGAATCAGGGATTGATGAATCAGAATGGATCCAGTCAAGGTTGGATCAGTTAAACATGCTAGACGAGAAAAGATTAACAGCAGCATGTCATGGGCAATTATACTAGATGAGAATGGCTAGGGCATTTGATAAAGGTGTCCGCCCACGCGAATTCCAACCCGGGGACCTAGTTCTGAAGAAAGTGCTGCCGAACCAAAGTGATCCCCGGGGCAAGTGGTCACCAACCCTCGAGGGACCCTATGTGGTTAAAAAGGCATTTTCTGGAGGAGCCTTGATCTTGACCCACATGGACGGTGAAGAATTTTCGAGACCTGTGAATGCCGACACTGTCAAGAGGTACTATGCATAAAATGAGTGAAGGACGAAAACCTGAAAGGGCGTCCTGGAAGAGAGAGTCAAAAAAAAAAAAAAAAAAAAACTTGGGGTGAAAACCCGAAAGGGCGTCCCAAGAACCAAAGTGGAGAAATAAGAAAGGGGGTATGAAACCGAGGATGGAGAAGAGACAGTTACGGCATGAGGCTTCAGAGAACTTGAAGTAATGGCAGTTAAAAGACTTCAAAACCAACTAAAAGGAATATGTGAGATCTATCCTTGTACCCTTTCCTTTTTCTTTGAAAGTCTATCCTTGCTCTTCCAAGAACCATAATAAAGTTGTACTTTATTCCTTCTGCTTTCATTTTCCTGTTTACTCACTTTTTAATACTATCCTTTCTCTTTGTTTAATGCGCTATTGATTAGTTAAAATTTTTGCCATAAGATTTGAATTCGAAAATTGATAACCTCACGTACTTTACTATGAGATTTGCAGGGAATGGCCTTCAAAAAAAAAAAAAAAAAAAAAAAAACTAGAGGTGAAAACCCGAAAGGGCGCTTCTGGTCAAATGGACGAAAAGAAAGTGAAAACCCGCAAGGGCGCTTTCCGTAGAATAAGAAGAAAGTCGGGAACGGAAAAGGGGCATCCGAAAGAATAAGATCATAGGTCTTGCAACTCCTCCTCCATTAATCGTCGGCTTTCGTTATCTTGTTAAGTACACTTCATCAGGGAAGAACTTCATGTGTCAGGGTTAGACTTGCTTTGTAAGTTGATTTTAATTTCATGCAATTTAAATTTCTGCTATCAACCTCTGGTTCCTTAATCTAAGTTGATTTTAATTTCCTGCAATTTAAATTTCCTGTTATCAACCTCTGGTTCCTTGATCTAAGTTGATTTTAATTTCCTGCAATTTAAATTTCCTGTTATCAACCTCTGGTTCCTTGATCTAAGTTTATTTTAATTTCATGCAATTTAAATTTCTGCTATCAACCTCTGGTTCCTTGATCTAAGTTGATTTTAATTTCCGGCAATTTAAATTCCTGTTATCAACCTCTGGTTCCTTGATCTAAGTTGATTTTAATTTCCTGCAATTTAAATTTCTGCTATCAACCTCTGGTTCCTTGATCTAAGTTGATTTTAATTTCCTGCAATTTAAATTTCCTGTTATCAACCTCTGGTTCCTTGATCTAAGTTGATTTTAATTTCATGCAATTTAAATTCCTGTTATCAACCTCTGGTTCCTTGATCTAAGTTGATTTTAATTTCATGCAATTTAAATTTCTGCTATCAACCTCTGGTTCCTTGATCTAAGTTGATTTTAATTTCATGCAATTTCCTGTTATCAACCTCTGGTTCCTTGATCTAAGTTGATTTTAATTTCATGTAATTTAAATTTCTGCTATCAACCTCTGGTTCCTTGATCTAAGTTGATTTTAATTTCATGCCATTTAAATTCCTGCTATCAACCTCTGGTTCCTTGATCTAAGTTGATTTTAATTTCATGCAATTTAAATTTCTGCTATCAACCTCTGGTTCCTTGATCTAAGTTGATTTTAATTTCATGCCATTTAAATTTCCTGTTATCAACCTCTGGTTCCTTGATCTAAGTTGATTTTAATTTCATGCAATTTAAATTTCTGCTATCAACCTCTGGTTCCTTGATCTAAGTTGATTTTAATTTCCTGCAATTTAAATTTCCTGTTATCAACCTCTGGTTCCTTGATCTAAGTTGATTTTAATTTCATGCCATTTAAATTTCCTGTTATCAACCTCTGGTTCCTTGATCTAAGTTGATTTTAATTTCATGCAATTTAAATTTCTGCTATCAACCTCTGGTTCCTTGATCTAAGTTGATTTTAATTTCCTGCAATTTAAATTTCCTGTTATCAACCTCTGGTTCCTTGATCTAAGTTGATTTTAATTTCCTGCAATTTAAATTTCCTGTTATCAACCTCTGGTTCCTTGATCTAAGTTGATTTTAATTTCATGCAATTTAAATTTCAGCTATCAACCTCTGGTTCCTTGATCTAAGTTGATTTTAATTTCCTGCAATTTAAATTTCCTGTTATCAACCTCTGGTTCCTTGATCTAAGTTGATTTTAATTTCATGCAATTTAAATTTCTGCTATCAACCTCTGGTTCCTTGATCTAAGTTGATTTTAATTTCATGCAATTTCCTGTTATCAACCTCTGGTTCCTTGATCCAAGTTGGTTTTAATTTCCGTTACCAATTTCTAGGTCATTAACTTAGGTACACCTAATCGTCCAAAATATGAGTCTGAATCTTTACATAATTCCTATACGGAAATTTTTTTTTTCCTTTAATAGAAATTATGTAAAGAGGGGCAGCTGTCGACACCATATTTTGGCCGATCCCCAAAATCAATAAAAACCTTGAAACCGATCCCCGATACTAAGTCTCCTTTGGACAGCTAATCACCTTTCCGATCCCTCTTTGATAGGCAGTCACAATTCCAATCTCTCCTCACAAAGAATTAAATCAAATTGTTAAGTTCTCGCATCAGTCAAAGCTTTACCAGTCTATCGCTCACCGATCTCTCAAACCCATTGTCGAAACTCAGGACCCGTCTCGTATATTCCTGATCTCTGTTGATAAATGAAATGAACTGGCACTAGATCCTTTCTTACCAGTTTTATTGCCGATCTCCCTTTCGAAAGTTTAAGAGCTAAGGTTTTGGTTTGGTTTAATGAGGATTCCGATCTTAAGTGTTCGAGTTAAATTTTCAATTTTAATCAAGTCCCGTTCAGCATTTCTTCCCCACCGATCTCATACTTATTGTGCTTTCCGATCTCTTATACTTAGTTTAATAATCGCATTTAGTTCTTGCTTTGCTATACTCATACAATCAAATACTTAGGCAATTTGGAGATTTTCCCAATCACATCCATTCATTGAACAAAAGAGACATTCCATTTCATTTCATTTTTTTGTACAAGCTATTCAGCTGGAGGATCACCCCCAGCCTGATTTACATTTTGCTCACTCTCTCTCTCACCCTCGGTTTCCTCTTCACTGTCCTCATCGCCGCCTCGAGAGCAGTCGGCCATCCAAGAGAAGTCTTCTTCTGGGTAACGCTTTTGGAGTTCGGCCAAGAGATCCTTGTGAGCATTCACGTAGGCTCCGGCTATTCCCGACACCATCTCTTCGTCTTTTTCCTTAAGCTCCTCGTCTTTCTCCTTAAGCTCCTCGATGAGTTGAGCGACCTGAGCAGCTTCGTTGGCCTGAAGCGCCTGGACTTCTCCGAGAGCCCGATCTCTTTCAGCCAGGACATGAGACTGTTCGGCCAGCTTGTCTTCATAGTACTTCGCCCGTCCCTCAACTTGAGATATATAATCCCGAGCGGATGAGAGTTGGGATCGGAGGGAAGCCACTTCCTGATTTTTCTTCCTGATCTCCTTACCCAGACGCTGAACCTTTTCCCAAACCATGGTCTGATTCACCAGGCACTCCACGTTCAGGCTCATGGACTGAGTCAAAATATCATCAAGGCTGTTCGGAGATAGCCTGTCCCGATCCTCCCAAAGGAAGATGGAAGACCCCAAGACAAGGGCAAAACCGGGGTTCTCCCGAACAGTCTGGTTATTCTTCAGGGACTCGATTAGCTTTTGAGCGCCACGAGAAGAGGTCTTCCCAGAAGATTGAGAAGGACCCCTTTCTGTGCTTGGAACAATTGGAAGAGGTGGAGGCTGCTCTTCCGATCTAGGAGGAGATCGGACAGCTTCTGCGGTCGGCGGACCCGAGGGTTGAGGCGGGTCTCCTTGTACTTCCCCAGGTTCATGACCAGGTGTTCAAAGCATTTCCGAACGCTTCATCTCCTTTATTTTCCGGAGGATCTCTTTGTCCTTCTTCCGCTTCCTAGAACCCTCACCACCCGCCATACCTGCACAAGGAAAAGGTCAGTGAGATCGCTAAGGTCCTGAGATCTGAGATATAGGAAATACCAATGCCGAGGTCAGAGAGCGGAAGTTCGCGGTCTTGGCCGGTGAGCAGTCGAATAGTCCAATGGTGTAGCTCGGCAGTCACCGCATCCAAACAAGAATACTTTTGAGTGGCGGCCTGACTCTTCAGATCCATCACTATTAAGCTTTCCTCCTGGTTCAGGGTAATATGCTTCGGAAGCAAAGGCCCCTGGTACCACCAGCTACGGGAGAAGTCCTCAAAGCAGCTCGGATCTTTGCTCCTCAGAATGAAGAAACGGTTCTTCCAATTCTTAAGGGATGAGGGCAGATCGGAAAAAAGCCCGCAATGAGGCTTCGCCTGAAAGAACCAGTGTTTGTCATCCTTTCGGCGAGTTAGTCTGTGCAGCTCGGCGAACACCTTAGCCGTAGGTCTGATTCCCTTAGCTCGGCATAGACCTCGGAAGGCTACCAAGATCCGCCACGAGTTAGGGTGAATTTGAGCAATGCACGCTCAGTGAAGTTTTAGGACCTCCTTATAGAAATCATCCAGAGGGAACCGAAGACCGGCCTTTAACTGTTCCTCGTACACCATAACCATGTCATTCTCTTCAAAGGAGTGATCGACACGAAGATCGCCGTGGCACTTGATTAGCTCGTACGAATCAGGCCGAATGTTGTACTCTTGGCTAAACGATTGCAGATCGGATTCTCGAAGAACCGACGGTAGCTCGTCTATAGGGAGAGTCTCCCTCCCTGAGGAACGAACATGCCTCGATGGTATGATCCGCCCCCGAGCTGGAACGGAGGCCCTAGGAGGTTCAGGTTGCGTGCTCGGCCCGACGACCTCTTCTTCATCGGACGACCATGAGAACTGAATGGAAGGAGGGCTCGCCGCTCTCTGACCTTCGACACCGCTCATTTTCAAAGGAAATAAAGAACTTAAACTAAAAAGAAGATCAAAGCCCTTACCGGAGTCTGATCGGCGTCGGAAGAACTGGAGAAAATGAGAGAACTTCGAAGTTGTGAGCAAGAGACTGAAAACGGAATGAGAGAACTGGCTAGCCCCTCACCCCTATTTATACTAGTCCGAGCATTTAATGCTCGCGAGGTTCCATGCAGTGCATCGGTTAACGGGATTCGCCAGCTGTTCTGACACGTCTCTCGAACATTCCGAGATCGGTTAATTGGAGATCGGCATAATAAGTTGAATATTTTGAATAAAGGATCAGTTAAGAGTCGTTTTGTTAGGAACCAGATCGGACAAATATATCAGAGATCGGAAAATAATCAATAAGATAATAATTGGAGAAACAAGACTTTTATTTCCAAAAAGATCGGATTACATCATTAGGGCGATCTCTAGGGATCGGATTACAATAAAGGACTAACTACATCATTTGGGTGATCTCTAGAGATCTGATTACATTGACAGACTACATCATTTTGGGCGATCTCTAAGGATTGAAATACACTAGAGATCTGACTATATCAAAAGGCTGATCTAAGGATCAGTTTATAACTTATCCCAAGGATATTGCCGACCGGATGCTTAATCCGCTGTCGGAACACCCAATGTGGGAGGAAATCGCTGTCGGAACACTCAATGTGATGGAAAGCCGAATGAACTCAGTTGAGCGACTCGAGATCGGTACAACCGAGGTCCGCAATACAGATCGGTCAAATCCAGTTCTCTCACCATCGTCAGTTAAGGTTATGCGATCACCGGGATCGTAAATTTTCAGCCGGTGGTTAAAGAAGCTCATCGGAAAGGGATCAAAAACCACAATCATGGCCGGAACTTCCACCGGAGCAGCTAGAACAGGAAAAGTAAGAAGGAAGAGAGGAAAATCAGATGGAGAAAATGTCTCTGTCCACAGGGGTATATATAGGGGAAAATGAGCATTTATTGCTGAGTAGAAAACGGCAACGCCGAGAATCGAGGGCAATTAATGCTTTGACCAGACCGGACCTGAGGAAGGGAAAAGATCAGAATAATGGATCGGAAGATGGGAGACCAGCATGAAAGATCGGAAAAGAGCATGTGAAAGAGATCAGAAAGAGGAGGGATCGGAAGGCAAAAAGAATAAGACAAATCCCAATAACCGTCATCAGAATCAGAGCCGAGGTAGTTAAAGCGTGGCAGACGAGATCTCCACCGCACGCCTAAGAATCGCCCACAATGCTGACAGGTGCCAGGATATGTCATGACAGTCCTGTACATCCCAATCTCCACCGTTGATCCCACTTGTAAGGACAAACCCGGAACCCTTGGATCAAGAGAGAAGACGACAATACCAGCGTCTTTCGCTCTTAGCCCTCAGATCGTTCTGGACAAGAAGATTTGAGACCGTCAGATGGAAAGAAGAAAAGGACAAATATTATGAAGAGTGATCTCAGCCATTCATTTTGATTCTCTTTAATTCCTGAACATCCAATCATGTCCTTCGAAATCCTGACCTTCCATCTCCCTCAAAATAAATCCTGACCCTTCAAGGGGAGCACCCGGTTCCTATAAATACCTGCATGAAAAACTGTTCAAAGGAGGGACGGGCAAAAAGAGAGGCTGTTATTATAGTGGAGGAACTCTGAAACTTCATTCAGTTTGTTACTCTGCTACTTAGAAGTGTTGATTAAAAGACTTTTGAAACTAGTTTTCTGAAGTGTTTTCTTGAAAAGGATTCTGAATACTGGAACTCTACATTTTCAGTTTGTTCATTATCTGGTCACACTCTCATCTCTGTTTTCATTCCCATTGTTCAAGACTTCATTCGACTCGGTTTTTTTATTTTAATCTGATCATATTTTAACTAAGCACCCTTCGGTTCACGACGAAAACCAGTCCTCAGGCTAATCAGTCCACTGTCTTATCTCTATTTGCCACCCAGTAGTTATCTCAATAGATTTGGCTCCTCACAGGTAAGAGCTCATATTACTGTTTTATTAAGTGTTTACATTTACTTTTCGCAATTTCTTTGTTATTCTTACGTATGTGATTTTCTCCAAGTTCATTTTTTGCAAAAGGGACCCCAAAGAATGTTACTCACGAGTTGTCTCTTTAGTGATTAGCCCGTCATTTTATTAAATTTCGTCATTTCTGAATGCGAGCTCTCTAGCTCCTAGTAGCGTGTAAATGGTCAGGTAAGACGTAGGTAACTGCAATTTAAGGATCTCTTTTAAAAGAGAGAACCTGAATAACACGTCAGGAAAATAGCCAAACTACTAGGCTGACGTAAATGGCAATTCGGCAAAGATGCCATAAAGTGGAATAAAACCGAAATAAACGAAGCAGAATAGATCGGTCATTAATAGGTATTGGTAAAATGGCTACATGGGAGGCCGATAAATCGAGTCCGGCATTCCCTGTTTAGTCACAAGGTGCCGAGAAGCCTTACCCTCAGCATCTTTGAGTGCCAGAATCCTTAGCTTTAGGCTCTTATGTCATGTAGCTGAAATTAAAATCCGGGAGATCGGAAAAGTCCTTTTCAGGCTCCTGTTAATCTAAAAGAGATCGGAGGAGAGTTCTTATCTGGTCTCAACTCAAAATTTTAACAAACGTTAACTAGAGATCGGAAGAGAGTTCTTATCTGGTCTCAACTCGAAAATTTAATAGGTACCTAAAAGAGATCGGAGGAGGATTCTTATCCGATCTCTAATCAGAATTTTAATAAATAGGAGATCGGAGGAGGGTTCTTATCCGGTCTCCACCTGAAATAACTTAAAAGAGATCGGAGGAGAGTTCTTGTCCGATTCTCACACCAAATCTTAATAATCCCAAAATAAAAAAACGATTCGTAACGTCAATTCACTAAGGTTGTCTCATTTACTTATGTATCTGGGTAATTCGAATTTAGTGAAAGATCAAATATTCCTTTTACCAAAAGGATTAACATTCCCATTCAAGCCCTCCTAACTAATTTATGAAGAACGCAAAATTAAATCTACTTACCCTTATTAAGGGACGAGGTGGGGTGCCTAACACCTTCCCCACCCGTTTACGGACCCCGAACCTAGAATCTCTGTTTTGAAGTGGTTTCATTTTTAATTTATCTTCTCAAATGGTTTTCCTTAGTTTTCCCTCAAAACTAAGGTGGCAACTCCTCACTTCTTCCCACTTCGGTGAGTTGATCGTCCAGGCGACCGCAAAATCCATTGCGACAAGAATTACAGTTGACTGATAGAAGACTGATAGAGTGTATGCAGCATGTCATGGGGCCTATGCCTAGACAATGGATGAATGACTACGTGTTACCCCGGATGGAGGGTTTGACATGGGCTCAGTTTGTGGAACTTTTCATCAATCGGTTTGTGCCAGAAAGCTTCAGAGATCAAAAACAGTGGGCCTTTGAAGCCTTAAGACAGAATGGCAGGTCTGTAGATGAATATGCTACAAAATTTCTGGAATTGAGCAGATATGCCCCTCTGATGAATTCTGAAACTATGAAGGTGAAGAGATTCCTAAAGGGGCTTGACAGGAGGTATGCAAACCTGGCCATGATGTCTGATCAGTCTTTTGACGTGGTAGTTGATCGAGCCAGACAGATAGAGATTAGCTATGCTATGGATGACAGCGGAAGGGCAAAGAAAAACAGAGCAGAGGGTTCTTCAGGTGTTCCCCACATGGCTACTACAGACAGTGGTGGCCAAACTAATTACAGAGGAAGAAGCAGGAATAAGAGAAGTGGTTTTAGACACAAATCCCGAGGATTCGGACCAGGGTACGGATCCAGTAGTGGTAATAGTTCAGGGTACAGCAGTTCTGGGTCTGGTTCAGGATCCTCCTTGGCACCTTGTGCACAGTGTGGAAGAGGACATTCAGGACCTTGTATGATGGGTTCAGGAGTATGCTTTAGGTGTGGCCAACCAGGTCACTTTGCTAGGGAATGCCCCGTGTTCAGTGAGTCACAGATGGGGTCACAGGGTTCTGTTGCAAATGTTCCTTGCCAGTTGTATCCGGGTGCTTCCAACATGGCAGGCAGTTAGTTCAGTGGCCAACAGGGCCGAGGACAAGGGGGACGTGGATTTGGAGGCAGATCAGGAGGTAGAAGTCAGTATCAGGGTTCTGCCACTCAGGGTAGGGGTCAAGCTCGGGTTTTCACCCTGACCCACCAGGATGCTCAGGCTTCAAATGCAGTTGTGGCAGGTATTCTTCTGGTCTATTCCTATGAGGCTCGTGTTTTGATAGATCCGGGTGCTACGCACTCATTTGTCTCCCCTGTGTTTGCCATGAGGTTGGGTAGAAACCCTACAACCTTAGAATGTCCTTTGTCGGTAGCTATCCCGCTTAGTGACAACATAGAAGTAGATATGGTTTTTCCGGGTAGCCCAGTGGTAGTGGATGGAAAGATCCTCCCAGCAGACTTGGTTCCTCTACCAGTAATGGATTTTGATGTAATCCTAGGGATGGATTGGTTGTCAACTCACTATGCCACTTTAGACTGCAGGAACAAAAAGGTGTATTTCCACATACCTGGTGTGGAAGAGTTTAGTTTTGATGGTGATAGGAGCGTGGCTCCATATAATTTGGTGTCAGCAATTAGTGCTAGAAAAATGTTGAGGCGTGGATGCTAAGGGTATTTGGCATTGGTGAGAGATACATCTGTAGAAGGTGTCAACATGGAAAATGTTCTTGTTGTCAGAGAATTTATGGATGTCTTCCCAGAGGAGCTTCCAGGGTTGCCACCAGGAAGGGAAATAGAGTTTTGTATTGATGTTGTGCCGGGTACAAACCCCATATCAATGCCACCTTACAGGATGGCACCAGCAGAATTGAAAGAGCTGAAGGAGCAACTACAGAAGCTTTTGGACAAGGGTTTTATACGTCCGAGCACTTCACCCTGGGGTGCTCCTGTTCTATTTGTGAGAAAGAAGGATGGGTCATTGAGGTTGTGTATTGACTACAGACAGTTGAACAAGGTGACTGTGAAGAACAAGTATCCACTTCCTCGGATCGATGATTTGTTTGATCAGCTCCAAGGGGCTAGATTCTTTTCCAAGATAGACCTGCGATCAGGCTACCATCAGTTGAGAATCAGGGATGAGGACGTGTCCAAAACGGCATTCAGGACAAGATATGGTCATTATGAGTTCTTGGTGATGTCTTTTGGACTCACTAATGCACCAGCAGCCTTCATGGATTTGATGAACCGGGTGTTCAAGCCATTTTTGGACCGTTTTGTTATCGTATTCATAGATGACATTTTGGTATACTCTCGGACCGAGGAAGAACACGTGTGGCACTTGAGGATGGTGTTGCAGACTTTGAGGGAGCACCAGCTATACGCCAAATTTTCGAAATGTGAATTTTGGCTAAAAAGCATCTCATTCTTAGGACACGTGGTTTCTAGTGACGGCATTCAAGTGGATCCCAAGAAAATTGAAGCTGTAACTGATTGGCTTAGGCCTACAACAACGAGGTGCGAAGTTTTCAGGTTTAGCCGTTACTATAGGCGTTTGTACAGATTTTTCCAGGATAGCAGCTCCCCTAACTAAGTTAACCCGGAAGAATGTTCCATTCATTTGGACAGATGACTGTGAGGAGAGTTTCCAGAAGCTTAAGGAGTGTCTAACCACTGCCCCTGTGTTGACACTACCTATGAGTGGTGAAGGATACACTGTGTACTGTGACACTTCCAGAGTTGGCCTAGGGTGTGTTTTGATGCAGAATGGAAAAGTAGTGGCTTATGCTTCAAGACAGCTGAAGAGGCATGAGCAGAACTACCCCACCCATGACTTGGAAATGGCGGCTGTAGTCTTTGCACTTAAAATCTGGAGACACTACCTGTATGGTGAAGTGTGCGAGATATACACCGACCATAAGAGTTTGAAGTACATCTTCCAGCAGAGGGATTTAAACTTGAGACAGAGAAGATGGATGGAGCTTCTAAAGGACTATGACTGCACTATCCAGTACCACCCTGGGAAGGCCAATGTAGTAGCAGATGCTTTGAGCAGAAAATCTTCTAGCAGTTTGGCGCACATTTCAGCGGAGAAGAGACCGTTGATTCAGGAGGTACATGAGTTGATGGATCAAGGTTTAATCCTAGATCTTTCAGATGAGGGGGTATTGTTGGCTCACTTTTCAGTGAGGCCAGACTTGAGAGACAGAGTTAGAGTTTCCCAGCACAGAGACCAACAATTGATGAAGATCATAGAAAGAGTACAGCAAGGTGAAGGTGGTGAGTTTGGATTTGCCAATGATGGCGCCCTAGTGCAAGGTTCTAGGATATGTGTGCCCGATGTGGACAACCTCAGAAATGAAATCATGCAAGAGGCACACTATACACTGTACAGTGTCCACCCAGGTTCCACCAAGATGTACCATGATGTGAAAGATAGCTATTGGTGGAATGGCATGAAGAGAGACATAGCAGACTTTGTGTCCAAGTGCTTGACTTGTCAGAAGGTGAAGTTTGAACACCAGAGACCGTCAGGGAAGCTGCAAGAGCTCCCTATCCCAGAATGGAAGTGGGAAATGATTACTATGGATTTTGTGACTGGGTTGCCTCGTACCATGCGAGGGTATGATTCGATATGGGTAATTATAGACCGCTTAACCAAATCAGCTCACTTCTTACCTGTGAAGACTACATATTCTGTGGCACAGTACGCTCGACTCTATATTCGAGAAATAGTCAGATTGCATGGAGTTCCGGCTTCCATAATATCTGACAGAGGGCCCCAATTCACTTCGCGGTTTTGGAGAAAGTTGCAGCAGGCACTTGGCACACAGTTGAACTTCAGTACGGCTTTCCACCCTCAGACAGACGGACAGTCCGAAAGGACAATCCAAACACTGGAAGACATGTTTCGCATGAGTGTTTTGGATTTTGGAGGTCAATGGGATGAGCAGCTAGCTTTGGTGGAGTTTGCCTACAACAACAGTTACCATTCCAGCATAGGGATGGCACCCTATGAGGCACTATATGGAAGAAAGTGTAGGTCTCCTCTGTGTTGGACAGAAATGGGGGAAGCGAAGGTGCATGATGTAGACCTAGTGCAAGACACTTGAGGTAGTTCCTTTAATCGAGAACGATCAAAACTTGCTTTCGAGGCGTAAGAGTTATGCAGACCCCAGACGGAGGGATGTGGAGTTTGCAGTGGGCGACTATGTATTCCTGAAGGTTTCTCCAATGAAGGGAGTCATGAGATTTGGAAAGAAGGGCAAGTTGGCACCTCGGTATATCGGACCTTTTGAGGTTACAGATAGAGTTGGAGCAGTTGCCTACCGGTTGGAGCAACCACCCAACCTTTCTCACGTTCATCCCGTGTTTCACATCTCCATGCTCAGGAAATACATTCCCGATCCTTCTCATGTACTGCAGCCGGATGTAATAGAACTAAAGGAGAACTTGACATTTGAGGAGCAACCTGTCGCCATAGTGGACTACCAAGTGAGACAACTAAGATCAAAACAGATCCCTATAGTTAAGGTTTTGTGGAGGAGTCAGTCAGTGGAAGAGTGCACCGGGAGTCAGAATGGGACATGCGTAGCAAGTACCCTTATCTGTTCAATGTATAATCATGTGCTTTATTCTGCCTTGTGTAAAATTCGAGGACGAATTTTCTGTAAGGGGGGAAGAATGTAACACCCCAAAATTTTAAGTTTTATTAGCATTTTTGGTATTTTAATTTTATTTAAATTTTAGGAATTTTTTTTTAGATTTTTCGGATTTTAAAAATCGGGTTCGATTTTCTGAAAATATAAACTTTGATGATTTTTAAAAATTAATTTAAAGACCACGTGGCAAAACTAAAAATATATTTGGAGTTTACGTATTTTTCTGAGTTTTCTGGAATTTTTTCGAAATTTTTGGACCAAGTTTTTGGTCCCGAGGCAGAGTAAAAATTTAAAATTTTATATCTTGAATCGGACAGGCCGAATCGAACCGGACCGGATCGGACCGGTCGAATCGGACCGGCCTTTTTCTTTTTCTTCTTCCCTTCCCCGCGCGCGTCGACCTCTCTCCCTTCTCTCTCTCTTTTCTCTCTCCTCCTGCCCCTGCCGCCGGCCAACCACCTCCCCCTGCCTCCCCACCACGCCGGCAGGCCGACCTCCCGGCCTGGCGCGCCCTAAATGGCGGAAACGCCCTCCCCTGCACGCGCGATGTTTCGACTTCCCCGGCCAAAATCCGGCCGATCCGGCCACTAATTGGACCGGGTCTTGTGTCTAAAATCATCTACTCGGCGAGAGCTTTCCATAGACACCAAGAACGCCGAAATCCATCGAGCGGTTTGTCCAATTTTTGCTCGGAAAATTTTTAGCCCATTTCGACTTTTGGGCTAGATTTCTCGAAAACCGTGAATCCCACGAGAAAACCGAGGGTACCAGCACGCTCCACTCGTCGAGAGCTTCGCGGTGACATAAATTTCAAATTTTTTCGACACCGTTTTTCGGTGGGTCCCACGGAACTTCGCAGTGTTTTTCCGAGCATTTAATGAGCTTAGAAAATTCTGAAAAATTTATGTACTAACCCCCATGTTATGGGCTTCGTGTAGGTATCCTCAATTCGCAGAAATTCGGCGATTGACCAAGATGCGTGAATTTCGGCATGCACTGTTCTGGAAAAGTCTCCGAATTGGATCGAGGTTTTGGCTAGCCCCCCATTGTCAGACGTCCCGAGCGCGTTCCAGAAGTCGGAATCGACAAAGGTAAACCCGAACCTTGCTTTTTCATAATTTTCTAGTGCTTAAATAGGATTAAAAATCCATAAAATATTCGTGGTAGCTTAGAAAATTATGATTCTTTTTGCAATAGCTTAGTAATATTGCTAAGGACCGCGGGGCAAAGTTTTAGAATTTTTAGAGCTTGTTTGGGCAGTTTTTACAAAAATGATCAATTATAAGGACTAAATTGAAATTTTACATATTGTGATGGATGATCGATTTGATGGGCGGGGAGGGGCTGTGTGATATGATTGAGCTGTGGATATATGGATTGTGAGTATAGAAGTGTGTTTTGAGCACTTTTGCAGGTTGGGTAGGTCCTAGGTATAGGGGAGACTCTGCCGGATTTTCGGCACGACTTAAGACGTAATTGGTCTTTTCTTGAATTGTATTGAGTCATTTGTATTAAATAATTGTAATATAATTGTCAGGTGAGCCGGGACAGCCTTCTTCCTCCGCCCAGCCGCCACAGTGATTGTCGTCAAGTCTGTGAGTAAAATATTAATTTTAATTGTAATTTCGATATTATTATATGTTCAGCATGCCCATGCATCACTTATATGCATATATTTATGTAGTTAAACTCTAGGCACGATTTATGTTGCATTCATAACCGTTAACGTGCCATGAGTGTTGTTGTGGTAATTTGGAGCAGTGTGCGTGCGTTGGCGTGCGTGTGATGTGGTGTGGACTATGGATAGGACGGGTAGTCACGGCTTGAGTTCTTCGCTGGGACCCCCGATTTGGTTTATTAAGCGAAAGTCCGGCTTGAGTTCTTCGCTGGCACCAGGTTGGATTTAAGAGGGCTGTATAGGGGATCAGCTCCCATATATTATGATTGATGTTACAGGGTGCGTGAGTGCTCCAAATTACCTTTTTGATGTTATGATGTGAAAATGTTGTTGCTGTTGCATTTCACTCCACAGGTTGCATTAGTACTAGATAGTTATAGAGATTATGGTTAAAATTGATATTTTACTCTCTGAGTCGAACGCTCACTCCTGTTCAAAAATTTTTCCAGGCCACAGGAGGATATTTTTGAGGTTAACCTGCTTTCTCCCTCGCAGATCGATTACTACTGTTTGTATAAACTTGTTAAATCTTAGAATTTCCGCATGTGTTAGAAATGTTTATTTGATTTGGGTCTGTAACCTAAATTATTATTTTGGACCTGTAAACTTAATATTCTATGCATGTTTGATAGATTGGATGAGGGAGCTGAGCTCCCATTTATTTTTTATGCTGATGAGTATGTGGAGGGTGAGCTGAGCTCTCCAATTGAGTATTTATTGTGTTTACAGGTCGGGTGAGTCGAAAACTCCCCGTTGGAAAGTCCATTTTATGGCCGGACTCTGTCCGTTTGTTTTCTTGAATTTGGGCCCAATTGGGCCTTAGAGTTGGGTTAATGAACAGTTAGGCTTACTACGGGTCTCGGGGGTTTTAGGCTGGCCCAGGTCCTAGTGCCGGTCCGGCTCATAGGTTGGGTCGTGACAGAATGTTAAAGAAATGTAAATGTTAAGATGTATATATGATATTATAAAATGGATAAAATTATATATAAACACTTTCACCACAGAGTATATGTAATATATATTGGAAATTAAATAAAACGTCTATTAATATTGTTTGATCATATATAATGTAGAATATTAAAGATTCTAATACGAAATTGTAATAAGCTAGTGGTAATAGAAATAAAAAACGAAAATAAGAGATCTAAAATGACATGGAGAGAAGCATTAAAGGATTTACGATGGTTTTTAATAGAGTTAAATGACAAAAAAAGATTCACATAACGCAAACTCTAACTAATTTAAAATTAAGACTTCATTATCATTTATTTTATTGATGTAATTATTAGTATATAAATAAAGGCAATAAGATATGTTTTTAGACATAACTTATAGTTTATTCTTGCATAGCATAAAATAGTAATAATGCAATTAATTGTGTGCATATATATATATATATACACTAAAATTAAAAAAAAATCTTTTTATTATTTTCTTTTATAACAAAAGTACTATTTTTCAAATAAAAAGTAATAATTTTTTTACAATAAAAATTATAAATAATTTTTTGAAAATAAACTCAATTTTCCCCCTGTACTTTTTAGTAATATCCAATTTAAATTATTTTTAACTTTAGTATAATTTAGTCATTCTATTTTTTTTGTTTAAGTTCAAATTGACCAAATGTGAACAAAATGCTCAATTTAGACTTTGTACTTATTAGGAAAGTTTAATTTATCTCATTTTTAACTTTTTGTTCAATTTAACCCAAATGTTTCAATTTATAATCAATTTAGCCCAAAAATTTTAATTTAAGATTAATTTAGCTCAAAACTTAAAATTTATGAACTAAATTTCTTGATTTTTTTATTTAAATAAAAAAATTAAGAAGTTTAATTTTTTTTAATTTTGAGACTAAATTTTTTTATTTAAGCTCAAAAATTAAGAAACTCAATTTCTTTATTTTCTTGATTTTTGGGCTAAATTAAGTTTAAATTGAAATTTCTAAACTAAATTGGATAAAATGTTAAAAACGGGCTAAATTGAACTCTCTCAGTATGTACACGGTGAAATTGAGCTTTAATTCATTAAAAACTAGCGCATATATATTAATTGGATTAATTTGAACTTAAATCAAAAGTAAAAGGGTTAAATTGGATAAAAATTAAAAATAAACTAAATTAGGCATTCTTAAAAAGCACAAGGAGTAAATTGCGTTTATTTCCATAACTTTTTCTTAACTTGAATTGTTATATGGAAAATATTTATTTACAATGATAACAAATTAATCATATTATTAACATATAAAAAATTTGAAAAGCAAAATAAGTTTTTAAATATAATTTTATAATATTTTTTAATTATAAAACATATGAATATTATTTTTTAAATTTTGTATTATATAATTATTTTCTAGTGAATGTGTTTTTCGTGTTTGTACATTATTTTCCATAGAAAATAAAAATTAATATTTTTTTATAAAATAGAAAATAAAAAATTATTTTTATAAATAAACAGACCATTGAAAATTAGCTTTTCAATTTTTTAAAATTTAATTAAAATTTAAAATATAGCTTTTCCATGTTTCCCTTTATAACATAAGTCATGTTTTTCAACTGTTTTTTAAATAGAAAACAATGTCTTTTCTATAGCTAAAATTATAACCTTTTCAATTAAAATTAAATAATTATTTAAGATAATGCTTATTTACAATAATAAGAAATTAATTATATATTATAAAATAAATGAATCACATGTATTAAAAACAAAATAATTTTTGAATATATTTTATAATTTTTTAATTATGAAAAATATGAGTAATTTTTTACAATTTTTTATTTAGAAAGTTGTTCTATTATTAGCAAGTGAAAGTATTTTTCATATTTTCTTTATTTTTCATGAAAAATAAAATTTATAATTTTTTTAAAAATAAAAAATAAATATTTATTTTTCACAAGCAAACCTGTGCAATCCATTGGTTTAGTTGGATTTAATCCTAGATCAAACCAATCTTAAAAAAAGTTAAATGCATTTGATGAGAGACCGAACTGAAAACTAATCTAATCAAAATAAATGGATTCAATTTAATTCAAAAGTTCTCTGCAAAACAAAACTCAAGGATTTCATCTAGAAATAACCCATAATCTCAAGTTCTCATAAACAATCTCGGGAAACAATTACAATCCATCATCAGCACAATTGTTGGAGTTGATGAATTTTCGTAGAATATTTAATAGAAATTATGTGCCAAAAAAAAAAATATATATATATATATATATATATATTTTTTGATGTGAAGATTTTTGTTGAAAATGAGAGGTTCTCCATGTTTGAAGCCTTAAATTTAAGAAATTTGTCTTCTGTTTAGTGTGGATTTGTTAACTTGAAGAAGGCTTCCTTTGCCTATGAAAAGGAGAATGATGTGCAGAGAAAGTGAGGGAGTAGAGTGAGTGCGTGGAGAGTTGAGAGAAAATGATGATGATGATGAAGAAAAAAAGAATCTTTATTATGTATTAATGAAGTTTATGTTTCCTCTTCATCTTTAATCTCTACTTTGTTATGGTTGTTTTATTTTAGATGAAAAATATTTTGTGCTCTCCCTCTTTGTTTTTCCAACATGGTATCAAATTTGAGACTCCATTTTCTAACAACAATGAATCTCAATAAAAATAACTGAGAAGAACTAAACTGAATTCAAGTTCTCAAATTCTTGTAGAAATAAATTCATTCAATTCAGTTCATATGAAACTGTTGATTTGGCATTCGGGCATGCTTGATGTAGAGTATTTTCTACATTGCTTGGTTAGTGAGTAGTGCGAATTTCTCTGGAGTCTTGCCAGATAATATAGGATTCTTGGGCACGAATTTGCAAGTTGACTGAAGGAATAATTACAGAAAAAAAAAAGAGGAGTTGTTCACACAGCTGCGCAATGGCTGCTTATTTTCTAAACAATTTGCTTGCCTATACTATTCTATAAAGTATTTTAGGTGACCTTATTTCTGCTAAAAACTACAGGTTGGCTGCAAGTGCACCAACAGTCACAGATGAGGCATTTTCATCAGAGTCTGATGCATATCCTCGCTTTGAATTCAATAGGAAGGGAATGGCATCGCCATCTCTTCCCATATTCTTCACTCCATAAACAAAGGGATGACTGTAATGAAGCAGTAGTTGTAAGACCTCTCCCATGGAAGGCCTAGCAGAAGGCAGTTTGCTGGTACACTTAACCCCAAGTTGGAAAACAATGCTCATTTCATCCAAGCAAGAAGATTCCATGATCTCCTTATCCAACGCATCGACTATTGGTCTTCCTTCATTCATGTGACGCCATGCCCAGTCTGCTAGGCATGCATTCTCATTCCCAAAATTAGCCTCCTTCCCAGTTGTTAGCTCTAAAAGGACAACCCCAAAGCTGTAGACATCAATTTTGTCGTTTACTCTTGTTGTTTGAGCATACTCTGTAATTCAAGTTGATGCTTTAGTAATGAAAAGAGAGAGAGAGAGAGAGAGAGAGAGAGACAGAGAGAAGGAAACAAATCCATAATTATATCACTTGCCTGGAGCTATATAGCCGAAAGATCCAGCCGCAAGAGAAACTGTAGCTTCTCCTTTCTCAACCAATAGCCTTGCCAAACCAAAATCAGCAATTTTTGCATTGAAAGCAGAATCTAACAGGATATTGCTTGATTTGACATCTCGATGAATAATGGGGGGTGAGCAATCATGGTGCAGGTAGGAAAGGCCCTGGGCGGCTCCCACTGCAATCCGGAACCTCATAGGCCAGTCTAAGTCCACCCCTGTTGATCTCTTCTTCGCATGCAGCCATTGATCCAGGCTTCGCTTCTCCATATACTCATAGACAAGAAGTTTTGAATCGTCATTGCAAATACAGCAAAGCAGCTTCACTATATTCAAATGCCTTATTCTACCCAGTATCTGAACTTCCGCATTCAACTCTTTCTCAAGCTTTTGGTCTAACTTCTTGTCATTGCAAATTCTTTTCACAGCAACAACAACGCCTGATAGATAAGTAGCCACACGGTATACTTTTCCTGATCCTCCACACCCAATCATATTGTTTTCTGTTAACCCTGACAATATATCTGATACAGTGAAATCCAACTTCTGAAATGAAGTAAGCTTCCATTTTGAATCTAATACATGCTTTTTCTTTTGGTAAACTCTAATCACCAAGAATGAGAGTAACGAAGCCAACACAAAGGCTGTTGCCAAAACACTTGATATCAGAGCTATGGGTTCGGTTGATTTTTTGCTTGATTTTTGAGTATTGAAATTGCAGACATTAAGGCTTAGCAATGAACTTCTGGTACAGAGACCAGGATTACTCAAGAAGCTGTTATTATGAGCAGCATTTTCTAAACTGATTGGGATTTCCCCTGTGAGATGATTGGAAGAGAGATTGAGAAAAGTAAACCTCAGAGAGTTAAACCGAGGTGGAATTTGGCCTGTAAATAGGTTCTCAGATAAGTCAAGTTCGAGAAGATTGGGTAGAGAACCGAATTCCTCCGGGATTTGTCCAGAAAGTTGATTTCGGCTCATATTTAGAGTAGTTAATGACTTCCATGAGACTATATCAGAAGGAAGGGATCCACTGAGTTGGTTCCCATCAAGCAAAAGAGAAGTAAGACGAGGAAGAGCGGTTAATTCTTGAGGGATTGTGCCAGAAAACAGGTTGTTACTGGCATTAAAAACCACAAGATTCCTCCAAGAAGCTCCTGTAGGAATTTTACCAGAAAACTTGTTGTTACTGATCTCAAGCCTAGAAAGATTCCCTGATACTTCATTAGGAAGCTCACCCATGAACAAATTATCGCTTAACATCAGCTATGCCAAATTGAAAGCTGTCCATAGACCAACAGGAATATTTCCAGTAAATGCATTACGTGAAACACTTACTATAAGCAAACCACTGCAATTCCCAAGTGATTCTGGCAATTCTCCATTGAGATTGTTATCTGTTGAAAGAATGATTCAAAATGTTGATGGCTGATTTTTCGGAGCATGAGTTTTTTGATGTTTTTTTGTTTTTAGTTAGGGGGTCTTAGAATGATTTATTATCTGTTAGTCAACATGTTAGTGGTCATATATATTTGGCACTAAATCAGGTCAAGGGTTTATGTTCCTATTTTTTAGTTTTTCTGTTGTTCTCTTGATATTATTTAAAGTTGTGTACTGTATTTCTTTTTTAAAACAGAAAGAGAAATAAAAATCAGCACTACAAGTCTTTTGCTTATCTTTCAATATTTTTTTTTATTTCTTTCTTTACCAACAATTGTAGTATCAGAGCTATACAAAGAAAGAAAGCCCCAAAAGTAACCAGGTTTCGGTCCTCTCTTTTTCTCAAGCACGGGAAAGAGAAAAGTAAAAAAAAAAAGGGGGATTTGAGTGGTGAGAGACACGAACCAGCAGAGAGGTGAAGAAAACCCAAAATTGAAAGGAAGCCATGGCAAGCAACGGAACCAGCTCAGCAGCACAGCCCCTAATTCCAATCTTCAAAGGTGAAAAATATCATCTTTGGAGTCTCAAAATGAAGACATTGTTCAAGTCTCAAGAGCTATGGGACTTGGTGGGGAACGGGTATGAAGAACCGAATCCAGCACCTGTCGAACCTGACCAGCGATTGAGAGAAAATCGCAAGAAGGATGCAAAGGCCTTACTACTCATCCAATCAGCATTGGAGGATGAAATATTTCCTCGAATTTCAGTAGCTTCTACCTCCAAATAGGCATGGGAGATTTTGAAGCAAGAATATTTGGGTGACAAGAAGGTAATTACTGTAAAATTACAAACTCTTCGTCGTGATTTTGAGACTCTAATTATGAAAGAAAAAGAATATGTGCAAGAATTCTTATCTAGGGTGTCTGGGATTGTCAATCAAATGAAGTCTTATGGTGAAAATTTAAGTAATGAAATTGTTGTGAGTAAGGTGTTAAGGAGTCTGAGCTCAAAATTTGATTATATTGTTGCTGCAATTGAAGAGACTAAGGACCTGTCCACTTATACTTTTGATGAAATGATGAGTTCTTTGTTAGCACATGAAGCTAGACTTGGCAGGTCCCATGAAAAGTCCGAGGAAAAGGCCTTTCAGGTGAAGGGGGAGTCTTCTAAGGGAAAAATAGAGAACTCAACAGTTCGTGGCAGAGGCAGAAATGGATTTCGTGGACGAGGTTGTGGTAGCAACAGAGGTAGAGGTCAATTTGGAGAACCATGCCAATACAAAGCTCAATTCAATGCAGGTATTGCAACAAACCGGGCCACAAAGAAGCTAATTGTTAGACCAAACAGAGAGAAGAACAAAAGCAAGCAAATTTTACAGAGAAGATTGAAGAGGAGAGCAGGTTGTTCATGGCTCATTCACCAATTCATAATGATGCCAACAGTAAAGATGTATGGTTTTTAGACAGTGGATGCTCCAACCACATGTCTGGAACCAAATCATTGTTCAAAGAGCTTGATGAGTCACAAAAGGGTGAGGTTCGACTTGGAGATGACAAGCAGATGAAAGTTGAAGGAAAAGGTACAATTGCCATTAAATCTGTGCAAGGTGATGTTAAACTCCTCTATGATGTACAATTTGTGCCTAGTTTAGCTCATAACTTATTGAGTGTTGGACAATTGATGACTAGTGAATATTCTATTGTATTTGATGGTGATTCATGTATTATTCATGACAAAAAATCTGGTCAGACCATAGCAACTGTCCATATGACACAAAATAGGATGTTTCCTCTTGATGTTTCAAATGTAGTGGGTAATGGCTTAGTTGTTAAGAGAGATAATGAGGCTAATTTGTGGCATTTACGTTATGGGCATTTGCATTTAAATGGTTTGAAACTTCTGAGTCAGAAAGAAATGGTTGTTGGCTTGCCAAAAATTGGTGAACTTATTTTCTGTGAAGGATGTGTTTATGGAAAGCAGAATAGGAGGTCATTTCTTATTGGAAAATCATGGAGGGCATCTGATTGTCTTGAACTTGTGCATGCTGATTTGTGTGGGCCTATGAAAACAGAGTCACTTGGTGGAAGTTCTTTGTTTTACATTGTTTCTGAATGATTCTGATCATATGAGCTGGGTTTATTTCTTGAAATTCAAATATGAAACTTTTGAGAATTTCAAGAAATTTAAGGCATTGGTGGAAAAGCAAAGTGGGAGAAGCATAAAAGCACTTCGAACTGATCGTGGCGGTGAATTCTTATCTTATGATTTCACTATTTTTTGTGATGAAAATGGCATTCGTAGGGAACTAACAGCACCATACACACCAGAACAGAATGGTGTCGCGGAGCGAAAAAATCGGACGGTGGTAGAAATGGCCAGAAGCTTGCTGAAAGTAAAAGCACTTCCAGACCAGTTTTGGGGAGAAGCAGTTGCAACAGCAGTATATCTCTTGAACATCTCACCAACAAAGGCAGTTCTGAATCAAACACCTTACGAAGCTTGGATGGGTAAGAAGCCTCGGGTAAGCCACTTAAAAGTTTTTGGTTGTGTAGCATATGCTTTGGTTAATTTTCGTTCTAAGCTTGATGAAAAATCTGAGAAATGCATTTTCATTGGCTATAGTCCTCATTCCAAAGCATATCGTCTATATAATCCTATAAGTGGCAAAGTGATAATTAGCAGGGATGTAGTGTTCAATGAAGAAGCAGTTTTGAAGTGGAATTCTGACAAAGAAGGCATAAAAAATCAAGTGTTAGGAGATTTTGAAGTAGAACAACCAGCAAGTTTAACCCCTTCATCACCCACAAGTTCAGCTCCTTCCTCACCCGGTGATAACAATGCTACAAATTCTACTAGTTCAGATTCTCTAGCATCCAGTCCCTCCACCAACAGCAGTGAAACATCACCAAGAAAATTCAGATCTCTTAGAAATTTATGAGTCGTGTGATTTTGCCTTTTTAGTCACTGACCCAACTTCTTTTGAAGAAGCTGCAGAACAACCTACCTGGCAGATTGCTATGACAGAGGAGATGCAAGCCATTGAAAAAAATTCAACATGGGAACTGGTTGATATTCCAGAAGGAAAGAATGTTGTAGGGCTGAAGTGGGTGTTCCGAACAAAGTATAATGCTGATGGAAGCATCCAAAAGCACAAAGCTCGACTTGTGGCGAAAGGATACTCACAACAACAAGGTATAGATTTTGAAGAAATTTTTTCTCCTGTTGCTCGTTTTGAAACTATGAGAATTATTTTGGCATTGGCTGCTCAATTGCAATTACCAGTGTATCAATTTGATGTGAAGTCCGCTTTTTTGAATGGTGAGTTAGAAGAGGAAGTGTATGTTTCACAACCTCCAGGCTTTGTTATCAGTGGTAATGAAAACAAAGTCTACAGGTTAAGAAAAGCTCTCTACGGACTAAAACAAGCTCCTCGGGCTTGGTATAGCAAGATTAATTCATTTTTCCATGATAAGGGATTCATTAGAAGTGAAAATGAACCCACTTTTTACTTGAAGAAGCAAGGTAATGAAGATTTTTTGGTGGTTTGCCTTTATGTGGATGATATGATTTATATGGGTTCCTCAAAGTCCTCAATTGATGATTTTAAGTGTTGTATGTGGAGAAATTTTGAGATGACAGATTTTGGCATGTTGCAGCATTTTTTGGGACTAGAGGTCATGCAAAGTGATAATGGATTTTTTGTATGCCAAAAGAAATATGCTGCAGATCTTTTGAAGAAATTTAATATGGCAAATTGTGAAGTGGCAGCCACACCAATGAACATCAATGAAAAACTACAACGTGAAGATGGGACCGAGAAAGCCAATCAAACGCTGTTCAGAAACTTAGTTGGTGGTTTAAACTACTTGACACACACTAGACCTGACATTGCTTTCTCTGTGAGTGTTGTGTCCAGATTTATGCATAGTCCTACGAAACAACACTTTGGAGCAGCAAAAAGAATTCTTCGTTATGTTGCAGGAACTCTGAATTATGGTATTTGGTATTGTAAAGTGCCAAATTTCAGATTAATTGGTTTCACTGACAGCGACTGGGCAGGATGTTTAGATGATCGGAAAAGCACTTCCAGCAATATTTTCAGCTTTGGTTTTGGAGCAGTAACATGGAGTTCAAAGAAGCAAGAAATAGTAGCTCTGTCATCATCTGAAGCAGAGTATGCAGCAGCAACTTCAGCAGCACGACAAGCTTTATGGCTCAGAAAACTTCTTGAAGATTTCAGTCTTGAGCAAAAGGAAGCTACTGAAATATTCTGTGATAATCAGTCCACTATTGCAATGGCAAAGAATTCATGGCAAAACTAAGCATATTGATGTACATCATCACTTCATTCGAAAGCTGGTAACTGATGGTAAAATAGTGCTGAAATTTTGCAGTACTAATGAGCAAACAGCTGATGTTTTTACAAAATCACTTTCCCAGGCCAAGCAACAGTTCTTTAGATCACAGTTGGGAGTATGTGATTTCGAATCAAGGGGCAGAGTTGAAAGAATGATTCAAAATGTTGATGGCTGATTTTTCAGAGCATGAGTTTTTTGATGTTTTTTTGTTTTTTGTTAGGGGGTCTTAGAATGATTTATTATCTGTTAGTCAACATGTGAGTGGTCAGATATATTTGGCACTAAATCAGATCAAGGGTTTATGTTCCTATTTTTTAGTTTTTCTATTGTTCTCTTGATATTATTTAAAGTTGTGTACTGTGTTTCTTTTTTAAAACAGAGAGAGAAATAAAAATCAGCACTAGAAGTCTTTTGCTTATCTTTCAATATTTTTTTTTATTTCTTTCTTTACCAACAGATCGAAGGCTACCAATCCTGCTAAATTTCATCCGCTGCATAAAAATCCAGGCAGCCTCCCAGTGAGCCTGTTGGATGAAACCTCAAATGTTTCAAGCTTTGAATACCGACCAAGTTCCGGAGGGAGAACACCTGATAAATTGTTAGTAAACAATTTAAAATATATCAATGCTGGAAGACGACCAATACTCTGTGGGATTTCGCCAGATAATTGATTGTAGTATAGATTCAGAAGTGATAATTTCTGAAGCTTTCCAAAATCATCAGGTATTATCCCTGTCAAATTGTTCATTGAAAGATCGATTTCAACTAAGTTCAAAGCTTCAACAACACGAGGAATCTCCCCAGATAGCCGGTTATGGAAAAGATACAGCATTCTCAAGTTCTTCAGCAAGAACAAACTATTGGGAATATTCCCTGGTAATCTATTTAGCGCTAAATCCAAGTGCTCCAGTGCCACCATTTCTCCGATGGTTTCTGGAATCTCTCCAATCAGATTTGCATCAGAAATCCAAAACCACTTGAGTTTCTTGGTGGGTGGCGGAAGGCGGTCTTGAAGGTAAAAAATCGTTGTAGGCCATCGACAGCCTTTCAAGGTTGGACAAGTTGCCAATTTCTGGAGGGAAAGTACCGTTAAACTGATTCCCGGCAAAATAGAGAACTTTTAGCTGCCGTAATTGCCCAATAGCCGCTGGAATGTTACCAGTGAAGTTATTACCGGAAAGGTAAAGGGATGAGAGCCGGGTGAAGCGGTCAATATCATCAGGAATGAAGCCAACAAAGAAGTTTTGAGAGAGGTCCAAGTACTGGAGCTCGGAACAATTAAAGACAACTACAGGGAACATTCCAATGATGGTGTTGTAATAAAAATCAAGAACGGTCAGGTTATTGAGGTCACAAATAAAGGGTGGGATCGTTCCGCCGATATTCATGTTGGAAAAATTAAGCCCAGTGACGTAGCTGTTGGTGCAGTAGACTCCTGGCCAAGTGCAATGAGAGGAAGAGATTGATGGGTTCCATTGATTAAGGGGAGGTGGATTTTGCCAGTATTGCCTTAGCCTTAGAAGAATTGCTTGTTCCTGCCACTACTGCTTCATTACAGTCATCCCTTTGTTTATAGAGTGAAGAATATGGGAAGATATGGCGATGCCATTCCCTTCCTATTGAATTCAAAGCGAGGATACGCATCAGACTCTGATGAAAATGCCTCATCTGTGACTGTTGGTGCACTTGCAGCCAACCTGTAGTTTTTAGCAGAAATAAGGTCACCTAAAATACTTTATAGAATAGTATAGGCAAGCAAATTGTTTAGAAAATAAGCAGCCATTGCGCAGCTGTGTGAACAACTCCTTTTTTTTCTGTAATTATTCCTTCAGTCAACTTGCAAATTCGTGCCCAAGAATCCCATATTATCTGGCAAGACTCCAGAGAAATTCACACTACTCACTAACTAAGCAATGTAGAAAATACTCTACATCAAGCATGCCCGAATGCCAAATCAACAGTTTCATATGAACCGAATTGAATGAATTTATTTCTACAAGAATTTGAGAACTTGAATTCAGTTTAGTTCTTCTCAGTTATTTTTATTGAGATTCATTGTTGTTAGAAAATGGAGTCTCAAATTTTGATACCATGTTGGAAAAACAAAGAGGGAGAGCACAAAATATTTTTCATCTAAAATAAAACAACCATAACAAAGTAGAGATTAAAGATGAAGAGGAAACATAAACTTCATTAATACATAATAAAGATTCTTTTTTTCTTCATCATCATCATCATCATTTTCTCTCAACTCTCCACGCACTCACTCTATTGCCTCACTTTCTCTGCACATCATTCTCCTTTTCATAGGCAAAGGAAGCCTTCTTCAAGTTAACAAATCCACACTAAATATAAGACAAATTTCTTAAATTTAAGGCTTCAAACATGGAGAACCTCTCATTTTCAACAAAAATCTTCACATCAAAATATATATATATATTTTTTTGGCACATAATTTTCTATTAAATATTCTACGAAAACTCATCAACTCCAACAATTGTGCTGATGATGGATTGTAATTGTTTCCCGAGATTGTTTATGAGAACTTGAGATTATGGGTTATTTCTAGATGAAATCTGATGCATACATTTTGCATAATCATTTAGGTTTAATTTCATAGCCATTTTATTTGATTATTAGTCACTTTTAGCTAATTTCATTAGTTATTTAGTTAGTTTTTCATAATTGTCAATTTTGGATTAATTTGTAATTTTTACTTTGTTTTGTAGGAAAAATGGTGTTTTTGAAGGACTGAAAAGAAATTTTGCCATTGAGGAGTGACTTCTACAGCCAAAGATGTCAAAAACAAGTTTTAAAGTTGAAATATGCATGGGCCAATTGCGCATAACTTGCCGCATAAGCTATACAGATCTGCATAAGGAGAAGAATCACTGTTGCAATACCTGCCGAATTGTGCATAAGGAGAGTGTATAGCTTATGCAGATTTACACCCCCTTATGCAATCTCACGGAATTGTGCATAACCTATGCGCCTGGTCATGCAGTTTTGCATAAGTGAACCAGAAACCAGCCGAAACTTGCATAAGGGACTGCATGACTTATGCAGTCCACTTATGCAGTCCCACAAAGACTTCATTAATGAGCTAGCAGAGGATTCCCTCAGAAAATCTCTCCTCAAACACACCATTTTAGGGCTCCATGTCAGAAAATGTTATAAATAGCCCCATTTCCCATTTTAGAAAAGGGGGGAAAAAAAAGAAAGGAAAGGAAGGAGAGAAAAAGGAGCAGGAGCAGCTGAAGAGTCACAATCATTTTCCATACCATTTCCAACTAGATTTGGAGATTTCTTTCTTTTCTTACATTTTTCCTACCTTTCTAGTGTTTAGTTTCTTGTTTCTTAGCTTAGATTAAAGCTTTATTTCCTTATAAACTCAGAATATCTTGTAAACATTATGGATAGTGAGTAGTTTTAATTTGATTCTGGAGTAAGGGTTGTAATATTTGAGATATTTTATGGATTTTGATTGGGTAATCCATATTTTGTGGTCTTAATGAGTTTTATTCATTTCTTGTGTGCTTAATGACATGCTTAGTGTAGGATCCCATTAAGTAATGTTCTTAATCCATGGTTGAGGCACCGAAAGGAGAAGGCCTTGTGATAGATAATCAAGAAATTGGACTTAATTAACTTAGATCTAGAAATAGACTAAGGATTAAGAGGATTCACAGATTAATTAAAGAACCTAATGGGTCTTAATTAACTCTAACTCCACCAAAGTATGATTAGATTGATTAAGGCACTCTTTGTCTCACTCGAAAGGGTATTCAAAGGATTTAAGAATTAATCTCCTTAAAACCCGTAAGTTCCACAAGATTGGATAACCAATTTAAAAATCCCAAAATAGCTTGAATATGAAATCCCGAACTCCGGAATCGCCTTTTATCATTGGTAATTTCTAATCAAATTTAATTGCTTGCCATTTTAAATTTTGCCATATTTCACTTGCTTATTTCAAATTGATGCAATTTTAGTTTAATTGATAAATTGTTGGATAGATTATTAATTTTGCATATATAGATTTCATACTCCAATACCCATCAACTTATTACTTTAATTTCAAAACTAGTTCAATTTAGTCAACTTTTTATATCAAAAATTCAATCATTAACACAACTCCTCGTGGGAATGATATCTTTTCTATATTACTTGTACGACCCGTGCACTTGCAGTTGGGCCACATCAAGTTTTTGACGCCGTTGCTGGGGAGTTGTTTGTTTAAGATTGAATTCTTGATTATTTTAGTTGTTCATAGTTTTATTTTTTTTTTGTTATCTTTTCATTTTGTGTTTGTTTGTTCTTTTTCAGGTACTTTTAATCTTTTATGAGAAGAACTAGAAGCACAAGTGACACATCCTTATTGTTCAATCCTGAAATTGAGAAATTTTGAAAAGCCAACAAGAAAGAAACTAGAAGAAGAAAAGAAGCATTGAGAGAAACTGAATTAGAAGCAGACATGGCTGATGAAAGAATTAGAATTGGTGATAATGCTGGAAATGGTCGAAACAATGAAAATGTCGCCCAAGGTGAAGAGATTATAAATGCTAATGTGCCTAGGGGAAGTATGATGGATCATGCTTTTCCTCGTTTTGATGACTTGAGAGAAAGCATAGCAAGACCAAGAATTGATGCAAATAGCTACAAGATGGATTTTGGGGTTCTTCAAATGATTCAAAATTCCCAATTTGGGGGACATCCTTCTGAAAATCCACACACACATCTAAAGAAGTTTGCTATGATTTGTGATATGCAAAAACAACCTAGAGTGTCTGATGATGCAGCAAGATTGAAGCTATTCGCATTCTCTTTGAAAGATAGAGCATTGGATTGGCTTGATTCTTTACCTCACAACTCCATTACAAATTGGGAGCAACTCACTGATGCATTTCTTGCACAATATTTTCCACCTGGAAAAACTCAATGCACTTACAAATGTTTTGGCTAAGAAGATGGAAGATTTAAGTATGTTGGTTAGTTCAACATCATCATCTGGGAGTTCACAACAAGTTGCTTATGCAGAAGGAACTACCAGCTATCGAGTAGACTATGGAGAGCAAGCTACATATGTTGGTAATTATGGAAACAAACAAATGGGGAATCCTTACTCTCAAACTTATAATCCAACTTGGAGGAATCATCCCAACTTTTCATGGGGAAATCAGCAAAGTCAAGTTCCAAATCAGAATTTTCAACCACAACAGCAACAAGGAATTCCATATCAGCAAAATAGGCAACCATTGCCTAATTTTCAGCAGAAAAATATGAATCCTCCACCAAAACAGCAAGAACAAAGTTCCACTACAGAAGCTTTATTACAACAGATTCTTGCTAACCAAACTAAGCATGATGAGGAGATGAGAGAGATGAAAGCAAGGCTAGAACAGATGCAAACACATAACAGAATGCTGGAAAATCAAATTGCACAATAAGCATCTTCCTCAGGTACCAAGTCTTTTCTTTTGGAAAACTTCCAAGTCAACCAGAAAATCCAAGAGAGCAGTGTCAAGCTATTACTTTAAGAAGTGGGAAAGTTGTAAATAATGAGAAGAGTGAAAATAGTGAGAGGAGAGAAAATGAGAAAGAAATTGATGAGAATGAAAAACAAGAGAGTGCAGAAAAATGTAAAGAGAAAATTGAAGAGAAGGAAGAGAAGTATATACATTCAGAGCCTTACAAACCACAACTTCCCTTTCCACAAAGATTTCAAAAAGCCAAGCTTGATAAGCAATTTGGGAAGTTTTTAGAGGTTTTGAAGAAGCTATACATAAATGTGCCTTTTATTGATGCTCTTTCACAAATGCCCTCCTATGCAAAATTCTTGAAAGAAATTCTCTCAAACAAGAGGAGACTTGAAGACCATGAAACTGTAGCTTTGACAGAAGAATGTAGTGCTATCCTCCAAAGAAAACTTCCTCCGAAGCTTAAGGATCCAGGGAGTTTTTCAATTCCATGCCACATTGGGGAATCATGTTCTACAAAAGCTTTATGTGATTTAGGGGCTAGTGTTAGCCTTATGCCCCTCTCCATTTATGAGAAGCTCAATATGGGAGATCTTAAGCCAACCCACATTTCTCTTCAGTTAGCTGACAGATCAATTAAGTATCCTAAAGGGATTTTGGATAATGTGCCTCTGAAGGCTGGGAAGTTCTATATACCTGTTGACTTTGTCATCTTGGACATGGAACAGGATTCTAATATCCCAATTATCTTGGGAAGACCCTTTCTAGCTACAGCAGGAGCATTGATTGATGTTAAGGGAGAAAAATTGACTCTTAGAGTTGGTGAAGATCAATTGGTTTTCAATATTAATAACACTATGAAGAAGCATCATTCTGAAGCTGATACTTGTTTGAGAATAGATATCATTGATGAGCTGGTTGAAGAACATTTCAGAAAGAGATATCCGGAAGATCCACTTGAAAATTGTTTGGTTCATGGAGGAGGCATAGACTATGACAACCCTCATGTGGCTGCATATGCTCAACATTTAGAGGGAAGTCCACCATTCATTTCTGCTCCAGTTTTTCAACTCACACAAAAGGAAAAAGTCGAATCTAAGCAACCATCATTCAAGGAAGAAGATGCACCTAAGGTAGAACTTAAGCAACTTCCTTCTCAGCTTAGGTATGAATTTCTTGGCACTAATAACACTTATCCAGTAATTATAAATGCAAATTTAAGTACCTTAGAGGCTAATAAGTTGTTAAGAGTGTTGAGGCAATTTAGAAAAGTTTTAGGGTATACCATAGATGACATTAAGGGAATAAGCCCATACTTTTGCATGCACAGAATCAGTTTGGAAGAAAATTGTAAGCCATCTATTGAACATCAGAGGAGGTTGAACCCAAATATGAAAGAAGTTGTTAAAAAGGAAATTTTGAAGTTGCTTGATGCAGGGATCATATATCCTATCTCAGACAGTACTTGGGTGAGCCCAGTACATGTTGTCCCAAAAAAGGGTGGAATGACAGTTGTCAAAAATGAAAATAATGAATTAATTCCCACCAGAACAGTGACTAGTTGGCGAATGTGCATAGATTACAGAAAATTAAATATTGCCACTAGAAAAGATCATTTTCCACTTCCCTTCATTGATCAAATGTTAGAAAGACTGGCTAGGCATTCTTATTTTTGCTATTTAGATGGGTATTCGGTTTTTTCAAATCCCGATCCATCCAAATGATCAAGAGAAAACCACTTTTACTTGTCCATATGGAACCTTTGCTTATAGGAGGATGCCATTTGGGTTGTGTAATGCACCAGCCACTTTTCAAAGGTGCATGATGGCAATCTTCTCAGATTTCATTGAAGATATAATGGAGGTTTTTATGGATGACTTTTCTGTTTATGGATCTTCATTTGACATATGCTTGGCTAACCTTTCTAAAGTTTTGCAGCGATGTGCAGATACTGACCTTGTGTTAAACTGGGAAAAGTGTCATTTCATGGTTCAGGAAGGGATAGTGCTTGGACATTTGGTGTCTAACAAAGGAATAGAGGTTGATAAAGCCAAGGTTGAAGTGATAGAGAAGATGGCTCCTCCTACCAATGTCAAGGGAATTCGAAGTTTTCTAGGACATGCCGGGTTCTACAGACGCTTTATTAAGGATTTTTCTAAAATAGCTAAACCTTTGTCTAATTTGTTAAGTTATGACATATCATTTGTATTTGACCAAGATTGTTTGGATGCCTTTTGCAGGTTGAAGCAAGCTCTTATCACTACACCAATCATGCAACTGCCCGATTGGAGCCTACCTTTTGAAATTATGTGTGATGCTAGCAACTATGCAATTGGAGCTGTTCTTGGTCAAAGAAAGGATAAAAAGGCTTATGCTATTTATTATGCTAGTAGAACACTGTATGAGGCTCAAACAAATTATGCAACAACTGAAAAGGAATTTTTAGCAATTGTCTTTGCATTGGAAAAGTTCAGACCTTATATTATTGACTCAAAAGTAGTTATATTTTCAGATCATGCTACTATCAGGTATTTACTCCGCAAAAAGGAGGCTAAACCTAGGCTCATTAGGTGGATTCTGATGCTACAAGAGTTTGATTTGGAGATTAGAGATAAGAAGGGGGCTGAAAATATAGTTGCTGATAATCTTAGTAGGTTGAAATTGGATGATGAAGAAATGGATGAAATCCCTATTGATGAGTTTTTCTTGGATGAACAACTTTTCTCTCTTGTTGCTAAACTACCTTGGTATGCAGATTTGGTGAATTATCTATCTTGTGGAGTTTTACCTCTAGGTATGACATGGCAACAAAAGAAAAAGTTTTTGCATGAGGGAAAATCTTATAGATGGGATGATCCTTTACTCTTTAGGAGATGCTGTGATGGTTTAATAAGAAGATGTATTCCTGATGAGGAGACACAGAGTGTTATGCATCATTGCCATGCTTCTGATTATGGAGGACATTTTGGAATTTCCAAAACAGCTAGTAAAATTTTGCAAGTTGGTTTCTTTTGGCCAAATCTTTTTAAGGATGTGAGGAAGTTTGTGTTGGAATGTGATAAATGTCAAAGGAGTGGAAATTTGTCAAAAAGAGATCAAATGCCCTTAAATGATATTCTTGAAGTAGAATTATTTGATGTCTGGGGAATAGATTTTATGGGGCCATTTCCTCCTTCATATGGTAATAAATACATTCTAGTTGGGGTTGACTATGTGTCAAAGTGGGTGGAAGCTATTGCAACTCCAACTAATGATGCTAAGGTGGTAGTGAAATTCTTGAAGAAATTTGTCTTGAATAGATTTGGAGCTCCAAGGGCTGTAATTAGTGATGGGGGTTCACATTTTTGTAATAAGCAATTTGAGAGCTTAATGAGGAAATATGGTGTAGTGCACAAGATAGCTACCCCATACCACCCTCAAACTTCAGGTCAAGTTGAAATTTCTAACAGAGAACTCAAACATATTTTGGAGAAAACAGTGAGCAATTCTCGGAAAGATTGGTCTATCAAACTAGATGATGATTTATGGGCATATAGGACTGCTTACAAAACCAATATAGGAACTACTCCTTTTAGGTTGGTGTATGGTAAGTCTTGTCATTTACCTGTGGAGCTAGAACATAGAGCATATTGGGCCATTCAGACCTTGAATTTTGATCTTAAGCAAGCTGGTGAGAAAAGGCTATTGCAACTTAATGAACTTGAAGAATTGAGGATGGATGCTTATGAAAGTGCCCGTATTTACAAAGAAAGAACTAAAGTTTGGCATGATAAGCATCTTAGAAAAAAGGAATTCAAAGAGGGTGATTCAGTTTTATTGTTCAACTCAAGATTGAAATTGTTCACTGGAAAACTTAAATCAAGGTGGACTGGTCCATATAGAGTTTCTAAGGTTTTCCCTTATGGAGCAATTGAAATTTAGAGTGAAAAATCTGGGAATTTAAGATCAATGGGCATAGATTGAAACATTACATAACTGGAGACCCAATAAAAGGAGCAAGCTGTTACAAGCTCTCTAATCCCTCACCTCTTTTCAGTGAAATACATGAAGAGTCCAGCTAAGGACTATAAATTAGCCCTCTTGGGAGGCATCCCAAGTTCTTTTATTTTCCATTTTGTTGATTTACTTTTATTTTCATTGCTTTTGTTTTTATCTTAAATCTCACCAAATTCAATTTTTGACATTGTTGAATCTTGTCCCTTGTAGATGTATTTCAATGGAGGAAGGTTGGTGAACTGCTGGGGAGTGATTGATTTTTACTGCATAACCTGTGCAGGTTTGCTATTTGGTTTATGCAGAGAAAAAAAAATGATGAAATTTTGCAGCAAAGGAGGGGTCTGCAGCAGATGACTTATGTTCTTGGTGAGGTTGGGTGTGTAACTTTTAAGTATTTGTGCTTATAATGTTAATATGGTGGTAAGTGAGTCATTTTTGCAGTTTTGAGCTTATTTGGGTTGTGGGATTCAAGGTGGACATACTGCATTTTCTTGGCATAATTTGGGGAGTTCATCATTTGAGGATAGATGCAACTTTATGCAGATTTTATTGAGTTTTATGTGCTAAAGGTTGATTTGCAGAATTTGAGTTGAAATGGCATGGTTCACAAAGGTCTTTTATGCAGGATTCACTTCTACAAGCTTGTGTGATGCAATTTTGATGGGCTTTGTATATATTGATGTGTTTTTTATGACAATTTCTCATGATTTATGCTTCATAGAATTATATTTCTTCATTCTAGGGTATTTTTCATACTTGCAAATCATTTTCAATTGTAATCTCAATCTTGTTGAATTGTGCATAAGTAACTGCATAGCTTATGCAATCCTGCATAACCACAATTCTTGCCATTTTCATCTCTGTTGCAAACTGCATAAGGAGGTGCATAGCTTATGCAACTTTGCATAGCCACATTTTTGTCAAATTTCAAACCTGCCGAGACTTGCATAAGTGTGTGCATGACTTATGCACTTTTGCATGACTTCAAATCCTACATTTTCTCTTTCTGCCGAAATCTGCATAAGGAGAGTGCATAACTTATGCACTTCCGCATGACCACCAACTCTGAATTCCAAAACCTGCCGAGAGGTGCATAAGGAGAGTGCATAACTTATGCACTTCCTCATAACCACCAACCCTGAATTCCAAAACTCACCGAGACCTGCATAAGGACAGTGCATAGCTTATGCACTTCCGCATGACCACAATTCCTACACTTCCATTTTTAACCGAAACTTGCATAAGTTATGCACACTCATTTTTCCCCTTATGCAATTTTACACAAATTCTGCTCAAATCAAAAATTTTCTTCGGCACCCATTTTTCCCACCTCCACTTCTCGTCTTTTCTGTTCACGACCGTCCCTCCACGTCCACTTATTCCGGCATTGCCCCTCCCCTTCTTCTCCACTCCTATTTCTGCCGCCTTAGCCCTAACTACCCTCTGCATCTTTCATTTTCTCCCTCATCTCTTTCATCCTCACCATCGGCAACCCAATGGAGTCGCCTCCTCATTCCCCTCCAACCTCCCCTCTCCAAGTTTCGCCCTTGGCAATGCGGCCTCCCAACCCCGATTCCCCTCCACAAAAAACCCCTCCTCCACCTCCCACAGCCACTTACAAGAGAAAAATCAGGTCGAAATCCACCCGACCCATAGCTTCTGCACCTCCTCTCTCAAAACGCAAAGAACCACCCACCACCCCAATGTCAGAACCTCCACCCAAAAACCCCAAAACTTCAGCCTCCACACAAGCCAAATCACCCTTTTCCAGCAAAAAGCAAATGTCAGCAGCATCACAGGTATCAAAACTACCTTGGCCCCTTCCTGATGCAACTCACAAGGCAACCTTTAAGAGACTTAAGGAAAGGAGGGTGCAACCCACTAGGTATATTTCTGCAGATTCTCTCCAATCACTTGGTTTATTTGACAATGTGGTTGCCTATCTTGATGGCTTAGGGTGGATGGAATTTGTGCATAAGCAGGAAATAGTTTATCCAGCTTTAGTTTTGGAATTTATTTCCTCATTTTCTGCTATCCTGAAATTGCATGACGTAGATTATAAGCCAACTATGAAATTCAGATGTTTGGGGCAAAATAGAGAGTTATCATTGGACCAATTTCATAGCATTCTTGGGTTTGCAATTGATGGGCTATTTAGAGTACCATATACAGGGGTAGAGGTAGCAAACAAAGGTATTTGGAATGCTGCTCAGTTTTGGAGAATTATCACAAACCAACCTCAGACTTTTTCTGCTGGCAGATCCAAAACCTCTCAAATACTAGACCCTGCACTTAGGTTTATCCATAGGCTTATTGTTAGCACTATCTTGGGCAGAGGGACTAGTTACAGTCGTGGGGAAATCTGAATTATTCATGTTATGGTGTGCTTTTCACAAGGTCAAGGTTTCTCCTGGTTACTTCTTTTGTGAGCATGTGTTGCATATTGCCACCAAATCCATAGGTGACATTGTCTTGGGTGGGCTCATAACTGTCATAGCCAAGCATTTTGGTTTTAATCTGGAAGAGCATCCAATACCAGCACTTGTAGACACCCTATATTTTGATGCTACACACTTATCCAAAACAGGATTCAGCTTGCCACCTTCTGACACTGCACAACCAGCAACAGAAACTGAACCCACTGCACAACCAGAAGCACAATCTGTCCCACCAGCCCAACAGCATTCTGCTGAACCTACACCACCCCCAATGCACGGACACACCCAAAGAGCCTTTCGCAGACCACACCTTCTGCAGCTGAACCCTCTTCATCCACAGCCCCTCCTACCTTCAACACTAAAGCCTTATTCACCTATCTTGAAAGGCTTAGTGATGATATATATTTTGTGGATAGAAAGCTTGACACTAGTCTTGATACCCTCAAAGATCGTCATGATCAACTATTTGACTTTGTCATGGAAACCAGAGATAAGCAGAAAGAATTAAAGGAAATGATGAAGCAGCTCATGATTTTTCTGGGAATGCCACCTCCACCTCCATCACCTCCTCCAGCACCATCATTTCGACAGCAACCAGCTCCAACCAGCCCCTTAGCAACATCTTTGGACAAGGGCAAAACAATAGAACTAGATTAGTTTCTGCTTTACTTTTGTTCAAACTTGTAGGAGTTTTTCTTTGTAAATATGTTGAAACAATTTTAGTTTGTTTTGAATTTTGTTTTTCTTGAAGTTCTATTGAATGACTATTACATTAGTTTTTCATTGTTTTCTTTGATTTTCATTGCCTTGACTGCCCTTTTGTGCATATTTGTCCATACTCTGTATATATTTGCATGCTTCTACTGGTGGTTGCACATTTTCCCTTGCTCATCATCATGCAGCAGCTTTTGAATATACTGCATAGCCTGTGCAGTCCTTTATGCCAATCATGCAGAACTGCACAGGCTGTGAACCCCCTTATGCAAATGTTCTGCATAGCCTGTGCAGTCCTTATTGCCACTCATGCAGAACCGCACAGCTTATGCACCTTCCTTATGCACCTGTTCTGGACAGCACTTTATTATGCATAACCTGTGCAGCTTCTTATGCATCCCCATTATATCTTGAATTCTCATCTGCTCTATACCAGGTAACTCTTTCTTTTTGCTCTTAATTTTCACTAATCCTGGTTATTCCCTTTACTTTGAGTTTTTTATAATACACTACTTGAGACATTGAGGACAATGTCTAATTTTGAGTTTGGGGGTATTTTGCACATTTTGATTTTTGTTTTATTTTTCACATTTTGAGTATAGGAGCATCTCATCCCATTCCATTTACATATACTGTAAATATTTTACATATACATCCATACATACATATACATAACACATTTACACACACATTATACATCACTTAGAAATTGTACATATTGCACACAATTAGTTTTTCTCCATTCAGTTAATGCATTGCTCATTTTTAGGAATTATGCATCATGCATTAAAATCTTTTGCCAAATCCCTTGAGTATTGAAAAGCTGCCTATGAGAGTGATTTGACTTACCTTTAGTTGGGTTTGTGGATTGAAAGTTTCCTAAGAGGTGCAAGGTTTTGAAGTGTCTATCCCTTGCCTATATCTTCTTAGCCAAAAAGCCACCCAACTAGTCATTTGGAGATGGAAGAGTTTAGAGGGAGTTATTGGATATAAGGTAGTCAAATGATGTCTCACCAATCCTAGAACAAATTTTCTAAACCTTTCAAGGCGAAATACCAGCTTGTACTTGAAAAGTGAGATGATTAGGCATTCTTTGATTTAAACCTTCTCATTTTAAACCTTTGACCCTTTTCCTAATTAAAATTGACCCTTGCAAACCCCTTTGAGCCTTTTTATCCCTAATTTTTCTTGAAATCCTTATTGTTACCTAGCCAATGAACCAAACACTCCAACCCTTTTCATGAGAATAATTATTTATAACATTAGGTACATAAAAAAAAAAAGAAAAAAATACAATAAAAGGAAGAAGAAATGCTTGTCATCTTGTAAAAGTGCTAGTATATTTACTTTTCATTATTATCATTTAAATTGAAAGAAATCCACCCAAAATATTAAAAGGAATGAGTTTGGGGGTGGCAATTTTAGGGACAATCATCAAAAGAAAATGCAAGATAAAAGTTTAAAGTATCAAAATGTCCCTACATTTTTATGTGTTTTGTAAACTATGCTAGCACTTGACAATTCTCATTATGTATTTCTCTCCCCCACATAAATAAAAAAAAAAAAAAGAAAAAAATATATAATAAAATAAGAAGTGTACCTTATGTTGTCAAGATTGAAAATATTCTCATGCTTTGAATCCTTTTTACCCATTTTTCTTCTTAGCCTCATTTTGAACCTCATGGCCTCATTACATCTCTAAAAAGACCTTTGATCTCTTGATAGTACCTGCTACATTAGTGGAGATAGGAGTAGGAAATTTGCCTATGGGATTGGAAAAATCATCTATTCATTCATTTAATTCCATCATTCTATATAGAGACACTTTGCCTATTGATTGTCCTAGAATTCCTTTTGAGCATGACTTTCTCTTTTGATTGGTTGGTTTTGGAATTTTGAATGATAATTGACTTGATGGCTAAGCGGTGAAAGCTTGGATAAGCATTAGATTCTTTGCATTTTGAAGGATGGGTATATGGATTGCTGGTATGGCTGAAGATGTGTTAAGTTACTTTAATAGGTAATTTTCATAGCTCTTTGGATAAGGCACCCCTAAAAATTTTGCATCACATTTTAAAGTTTGCTTGAGGACAAGCAAAAGCTTGAGTTTGGGGGTATTTGATGCATACATTTTGCATAATCATTTAGGTTTAATTTCATAGCCATTTTATTTGATTATTAGTCACTTTTAGCTAATTTCATTAGTTATTTAGTTAGTTTTTCATAATTGTCAATTTTGGATTAATTTGTAATTTTTACTTTGTTTTATAGGAAAAATGGTGTTTTTGAAGGATTGAAAAGAAATTTTGCCATTGAGGAGTGACTTCTACAGCCAAAGATGTCAAAAACAAGTTTTAAAGTTGAAATATGCATGGGCCAAATTGCGCATAACTTGCCGCATAAGCTATGCAGATCTGCATAAGGAGAAGAATCACTGTTGCAATACCTGCCGAATTGTGCATAAGGAGAGTGCATAGCTTATGCAGATTTATGCCCCCCTTATGCAATCTTACGGAATTGTGCATAACCTATGCGTCTGGTCATGCAGTTTTGCATAAGTGAACCAGAAACCAGCCGAAACTTGCATAAGGGACTGCATGACTTATGCAGTCCCACAAAGACTTCATTAATGAGCTGGCAGAAGATTCCCTCATAAAATCTCTCCTCAAACACACCATTTTAGGGCTCCATGTCAGAAAATATTATAAATAGCCCCATTTCCCATTTTAGAAAAGGGGGGAAAAAAAGAAAGGAAAGGAAGGAGAGAAAAAGGAGCAGGAGCAGCTGAAGAGTCACAATCATTTTCCACACAATTTCCAACTAGATTTGGAGATTTCTTTCTTTTCTTACATTTTTCCTACCTTTCTAGTGTTTAGTTTCTTGTTTCTTAGCTTAGATTAAAGCTTTATTTCCTTATAAACTCAGAATATCTTGTAAACATTATGGATAGTGAGTAGTTTTAATTTGATTCTGGAGTAAGGGTTGTAATATTTGAGATATTTTGTGGATTTTGATTGGGTAATCCATATTTTGTGGTCTTAATGAGTTTTATTCATTTCTTGTGTGCTTAATGACATGCTTAGTGTAGGATCCTATTAAGTAATGTTCTTAATCCATGGTTGAGGCACCGAAAGGAGAAGGCCTTGTGATAGATAATCAAGAAATTGGACTTAATTTGTAACACCCCTGATTTTTTATATATTATTATTGGGCTTCGTGTAGGTATCCTCAATTCGCGAAAATTCGACAGTTGTCCGGATCTGTGAATTTCCGGCCAGACAGACCAGCTACCGGAAAAGTCTCCGAATTGGATCGAGGTTTTGGCTACCCCATCATTGTCAGGCATCCCGAGCGCGTTCCCGAAGTCGGAATCGGCAAAGGTAAACCCGAACCTTGCTTTTTCATAATTTTCTAGTGCTTAAATAGGATTAAAAATCCATAAAATATTCGTGATAGCTTAGAAAATTACGATTCTTTTTGCAATAGCTTAGTAATATTTCTAAGGACCAGGGCGTGTAGTTTTATAATTTTTAGAGCTTATTTGAGCAGTTTTTGCAAAAATGATCAATTATAAGGACTAAATTGAAATTTTACATATTGTGATGAATGATTGATTTGATGGGCCCAGGAGGGGCTGTGTGATGTGATTGAGTTGTGGATATATGAATTGTGGATATAGAAGTGTGTTTTGAGCCCTTTTGCAGGTTGGGTAGGTCCTAGGTATAGGGGAGACTCTGCCGAATTTTCGGCACGACTTAGGACGTATTGGGTCTTTTCTTGATTTGTATTGAGTCATTTGTATTAAATAATTGTAATATAATTATCAGGTGAGCCGGGACAGCCTTCTTCCTCCGCCCAGCCGCCATAGTGATTGCCGTCAAATCTGTGAGTAAAATATTAATTTTAATTGTAATTTCGATATTATTATATGTTCAGCATGCCCATGCATCACTTATATGCATATATTTATGTAGTTAAACTCTAGGCATGATTTATGATGCATTGATAACTGTTAAAGTGCCATGATGTTGTTGTGGTAATTTGGAGCAGTGTGCGTGCGTTGGCGTGCGTGTGATGTGGTGTGGACTATGGATAGGACGGGTAGTCACGGCTTGAGTTCTTCGCTGGGAACCGGATCCTTCGAGGGGTAGTCACGGCTTGAGTTCTTCGCTGGGACCCTCGATTTGGTTTATTAAGCGAAAGTCCGGCTTGAGTTCTTCGCTGGCACCAGGTTGGATTTAAGAGAGCTGTATAGGGGATCAGCTCCCATATGTTATGATTGATGCTACAGGGTGCGTGAGTGCTCCAAATTACCTTTTTGATGTTATGATGTGAAAATGATGTTTATGTTGCATTTCACTCTACAGGGTGCATTAGTCTTAGATAGTTATAGAGATTATGGTTAAAATTGATATTTTACTCTCTGAGTCGAACGCTCACTCCTGTTCAAAAATTTTTACAGGCCACAGGAGGATATTTTTTTTTGAGGTTAACCTGCTTTCTCCCTCGCAGGTCGATTACTACTGTTTGTATAAATTTTTTAAATCTTAGAATTTCCGTATGTGTTAGAAATGTTTATTTGATTTGGGTCTGTAAACTAAATTATTATTTTTGGACCTGTAAACTTAATATTCTATGCATGTTGGATGGATTGGATGAGGGAGCTGAGCTCCCATTTATTTTTATGCTGATGAGTATGTGGAGGGTGAGCTGAGCTCCCCAATTGAGTATTTATTGTGTTTACAGGTCGGGTGAGTCGAAAACTCCCCGTTGGAAAGTCCATTTTATGGCCGGACTCTGTCCGTTTGTTTTCATGAATTTGGGCCCAAATGGGCCTTAGAGTTGGGTAAATGAACAGTTAGGCTTACTACGGGCCTCGGGGGCTTTAGGTGGCCTGTGTCCTAGTCTTGGTCCGGCCCATAGGTTGGGTCGTGACAAATGTGGTATCGAGCTTAGGCTCCGATTCATAGGAAAAATTATCTAAGTGTTGGGAAGAGTCTACTAGGAGTCACATGCGGAGTATAGGATTCTGTTTCGTCTTTTCCTGTAATTCTTTGTTTCTAGATTCTACGTTATACCTCGGGAAATATAAGATTACCTCAGTTAGTGTCTTGATTTTCGTGGAGTACACAGAAATGTGAAATAGAGTTAGTAGACATGTGAGATCTATCATGAGGATACGTACTCCAAGAAATGTTATATTTTTGTTAGTATGGGTTTAAATAATGTGCCCATTTCGTGTAAGACACGAGTACATAAAAGTGAGTCTTAAAAGTACAGTTGCCCTAGATAAGGATGAGGATACCACTACTGGCAGTCATCAGTAGATGACCCAGTCAGAATAAGTTTGTGATAATAGAAGATTCAGGAGAGATAAGAAATTAGGAGACCTAGTCTGTCAGGACGTATCGTAGTAACTATACAATGTTCTCAATGTCTGCTCTGTAAGCTGCAGATTCTGATGCAAACATGAGATTATTGTGTAGAGCTGCGTGCATCCCCGTGGTGCTCCATAATGAGGGTGTTTGAGATGGCTTCGTTTTGGTACAGATTATGCGAACGAGTTCTATATTTGCAGAGGAGTTGGGAACTCTGGCTAAGAGTCTAGAGTTAGAATATTGAAAGGTCACGGTTGGGTGATAACTAGAGTCGGTGACTCGATTACTGACATGAGCTAGAGTTACATCAAGAGTTGCCATCGGACTGCAGGTTTGGACTAGTTGCAAAGTAAAGGTGACACTTATAGAGTGAGAATAGTATACCTTGTGTGTATCAAGATGGAATAAAGTACAACTCTACTACCTAGAAGGTCGAAACTATGAATTGATGATTTATAGAGCTATGATATGATAAAAGAGTCATTAACTTGACATGGTTCTGGCAAGGTGGTAGATGTAGTACCTTTGTTGCAGCAAGTTAGGATATAGTCCTATCTTTTCAGAATGGATCGAAGGTTATTACTGATAATGATGACTTATGGAATAGTGTCCCAGATGGGACTGTAGAGTGTGGTAGAGAGTAGTTGGCTCGGGTATCCTGGAGAGGATACAAGTTCCATTATAGGAATCATATATAATCATATCACGATGGATGTAAATCCTTTGAATTGGATGACGGGTTTGGGTGCCCGAAATCTTAAGTTTTGGAATTGAGTAAACATGGAAAATAATAATAATAATAATAATAAAAATAATAATAAATAAAATTACCGAGAATCAGTTCTCAAGGTAGTAAGGGTATTATGTAAGCTAAAGGATAAGAATAGAGATCATACAATAAAAGTATGACTGTAATTTGCTGAGTTCCTTTCTAATTTCAAATTATTCAAAACAATAGTATAATCTAATTATAATAGTGTTAAGAGTAATAAATTAGCAAAGATAAATCACAGAAGGCCAATGGATAAAGAAAGTGCAGAATGAAAGTTTGGGCAATTGATTGCAGATGCAATATAATCTAAATGCTAGTGGAAGTACTAGCTAGAGTGGTCAAAGGACCAAATCTGAGTATCACAGACATTTGATAACGCGATAGAGACTCGAAGATATAGTTAGCAAGTACTGACTATTATGTTAGGAAGAAGAATGGAACCAGGATAGAATAGTCAAGTTCTATTTTGGGTAAGACAAAGGAAATAAATGAAAGGACAACCTAAAGAGCGCATAATAAAAGGAACAAAGTTAAGATATAGGATAGGCTAAGTGTTATTCTTGGCAAGGAGAATGACAAGGATGGAAAACCCAAAATGGGACCACATTAGTGAGAAAAGTGATGGAGGTATGGAATACAATAATAATGAGTAAATGTTAGAAGGTGTGCGATGGTATTGCGGACTACCTAAATAGGTAGAGAAAGAAAAGTTAGTAAGCAGTAAGTTGAATAAAAGTCAGTCTAAGGGATCAAATAGGTATGATGAGAGGAAAAGAATGATAGATAATGACACATAGGTTTTAGGTTAGACTTTTGAGATAGTGAGAAGGTAGTTAGAGGTTCGTTATGAATGTCAGGCAAACATTTTTAGTGTGATCAACAGAATCACTTTGTAGTGAAGCAATAACGACAGGACAATAGTAGGGGTAGAACGAAAAGTGACAAGTCTGGATGGTTATAAATCACTAGAAAGTTCAAGGATCAAATTAATGACCCTAGATAAGGGTGGAATTAGTGTTGGAAGAATTTATTAGTGAGAGAAATCTTTCAGGAATCAACAAAAGTTAAGGGCACAATAAAAACGATGATAGATATGAATCATAGGTCGAGTATAAGTAAAGTTAATAAATTATAAAATATTATGTCAAGAAGGAAAATGGTACGATAAAGGGTTCATGCAGATGATACCTTATAGGTAGAGCATAATTGTGCTAGGAGATGATGAAATTTGGAGAGAAAGACCAAGAAACTTAGGTGAAACGTTATAATATGACAATCGGGTGTAGTTGAATATAAGAGGATATTTTCTTTCTTTTCAAGTTTAGCTTGTGCTTTTGGTTCTAGAAGGTTATATAAGGAACAGAAACTGAGTCAAGGAGACCTAGTTATTGAGAGTTTAGTAGGCACAAATTCATACATAATTTCCTGATATGAGAATGACAGTAAGTGCATACCTAGTATTAAGTATGAAAGGACGAACAGAGTAATGACAGGAGTTAAATTGAGTTAGCTACTAAGGCTTGCAACTGTTTTAAACTATGAGCTGGAGGAAGTACTATTTATGGTTGAGATTCAATAGATGAAATTGTTGCTGATGGGTAATTTGAGGTTGAAGTTTAGAAAGCTATGGGCAGTATATATGATTATATTAAGGAGAATGAACACGTGAAGTATCTTGTTTGGAATTAAGGCATGACACATATTTCCTACAGCCGTGTTAGTTCAGATGGAACTTATAGTTTATGGGGCTCATATTCATCCAGGATAAGCAATTTCCTACTAAGGCTGATAGGGAATGATAATGTTCTGATAGTTAAGTTGGAAAAAAGGGGATACAAGAAAAAAAAATTTTTTCTATGGGTAATTATAAGTGTTACATAAGGTGAAGAATGTGCTGGTAGGAGTAAATCATAGGGTTAGAATTCTTGAAGTAATGAAACTAGTATTCAAGATAAGACTAAGAAATAAAAAGAAAGTTAAAGTTGATGATGGGATAGACATCTTTGAAGGAAAAGGTGTAAGGATGAGATAGGACTAAAATTAAGGAATAAGTACAAAGAGTTGAAATGATACCAACAATACCAAAAATAGGAAAAGGGAAGTGGATAAGATGCAAAGGCGGGAAGAGAGCTCGATAGAGTCGAGTTATAATGATGAGGATAAGGAGTGTCTAACCACTGCCTGTGTTAACACTACCTATGAGCGGTGAAGGATACACTGTGTCTTCGTGGCGCCTCGAGTTGGCCTAGGGTGTGTTTTGATGCGGAATGGAAAAATAGTGGCTTATGCTTCAAGGCGGTGAAGAGGCATGAGCGTAACTATCCCACCCATGATTTGGAAATGGCGGTGTAGTCTTTGCACTAAAAATCTGGAGACACTACTGTATGGTGAAGTGTGCGAGATATACACCGACCATAAGAGTTTGAAGTACATCTTCCAACAGAGGATTTAAACTTGAGACAGAGGAGATGGATGGAGCTTCGGAAGACTATGACGCCCCATCCGGTACCACCACAGGAAGGCCAATGTAGTAGCAGATGCTTTAGCGAGAAAATCTTACAGCGCTTTGGCGCACATTTCAGTGAAGAAGAGACGTTGATTCAGGAGGTACATGAGTTGATGGATCAAGTTTTAATCAAACATCTTTCAGATAAGGGGTATTGTTGGCTCACTTTTGGTGAGGCGGACTTGAGGGACAGAGTTAGAGTTTCTCGGACAGAGACCAACAATTGATGAAGATTATATAAAGAGTAAAGAAAGGTGAAGGTGGTTAGTTCGTATTTGCCAATGATTGCTCCATAGTGCAAGGTTCTAGGATATTTGTGTCCGATTTGAACAACCTCAGGAATAAAATCATCCGAGAGTCACACTACACATCGCATGCAGTGTCCACCTGAGTTCCACCAGGGATGTACCATGATGTGAAAGATAGCTATTGGTGGAATGGCATGAAGAGAGACATAGCAGACTTTGTGTCCAAGTGCTTGACTTGTCAGAAGGTGAAGTTTGAACACTAGAGACCGTCAGGGAAGCTGCAAGAGCTCCCTATCCCAGAATGGAAGTGGGAAATGATCACTATGGATTTTGTGACTGGGTTGCCTCGTACCACGCGAGGATATGATTCGATATGGGTAATTATAGACCGCTTGACCAAATCAGCTCACTTCTTACACCAAAGACTACATACTGCGTGGCACGGTATGCGGCTCTACATTCGAGAAATAGTTAGATTGCATGGAGTTTCGGCTTCCATAATATCTGACAGAGGGCCCCAGTTCACTTCTCGGTTTTGGAGAAAGTTGCAGGAGGCACTTGGCACATAGTTGAACTTTAGTACGGCTTTCCACCCTCAGACAGACGGACAGTCCGAAATGACAATCCAAACACTGGAAGACATGCTTCGCATGAGTGTTTTGGATTTTGGAGGTCAATGGGATGATCAACTAGCTTTGGTGGAGTTTACCTACAATATGCTTATCACTCCAGCATAGGAATGGCACCCTATGAGGCACTATATGGAAGAAAGTGTAGGTCTCCTCTGTGTTGGACAGAAATGGGGGAAGCGAAGGTGCATGATGTAAACCTAGTACAGTACACTTCAGAGATAGTTCCTTTAATCGAGAGCAACGACTTTCGGTAGGCAAAAGAGTTATGCAGACCCTGCACGGAGGATGTGGAGTTTGCGATGGCGACTATGTATTCTCAAGGTTTCTCCAATGAAGGAGTCATGAGATTTGGAAAGAAGGGCAAGTTGGCACCTCGGTATATTGGACCTTTGAGGTTACCGATAGAGTTGGAGCGATTGCCTACCGGTTGGAGCTACCACCCAACCTCTCTCACGCTCATCCGTGTTTCACATCTCCATGCTCAGAAATACATTCCCGATCCTTCTCATGTCATCGCAATGGATGTGATAGAGCTAAAAGAAAACTTGACATTTGAGGAGCAGCCTGTAGCCATAGTGGACTACCAAGTGAGACAGCTGAGATCAAAGCAGATCCCTATGGTTAAGGTTTTGTGGAGGAGTCAGTCAGTGGAAGAGTGCACCTGGAGTTAGAACGGGACATGCGTAGCAAGTACCCTATCATTCAATGTATAATCATGTGCTTTATTACGCCTTGTGTAAAATTCGAGGACGAATTTTACGTAAGGGGGAAGAATGTAACACCCACGATTTTTATATATTATTATTGTGCTTCGTGTAGGTATCCTCAATTCGCGGAATTCGGCGGTTGTCCTGGATGCGTGAATTTCCGCCTGCACGACTCATCTGGAAAAGTCTCCGAATTGGATCAAGGTTTTGGCTACCCCACCATTGTCAGGCATCCCGAGCGCGTTCCCGAAGTCGGAATCGGCAAAGGTAAACCCGAACCTTGCTTTTTCGTAATTTTCTAGTGCTTAAATAGGATTAAAAATCCATAAAATATTCGTGGTAGCTTAGAAAATTACGATTCTTTTTGCAATTGCTTAGTAATATTTCTAAGGACCGCGGGGCAGAGTTTTATAATTTTTAGAGCTTATTTGAGCAGTTTTTGCAAAAATGATCAATTATAAGGACTAAATTGAAATTTTACATATTGTGATGAATGATTGATTTGATGGGCCCAGGAGGGGCTGTGTGATGTGATTGAGTTGTGGATATATGGATTGTGGATATAAAAGTGTGTTTTGAGCCCTTTTGCAGGTTGGGTAGGTCCTAGGTATAGGGGAGACTCTGCCGGATTTTCGGCACGACTTAGGACGTATTGGGTCTTTTCTTGATTTGTATTGAGTCATTTGTATTAAATAATTGTAATATAATTGTCAGGTGAGCCGGGACAGCCTTCTTCCTCCGCCCAGCCGCCACAGTGATTGCCATCAAATCTGTGAGTAAAATATTAATTTTAGTTGTAATTTCGATATTATTATATGTTCAGCATGCCCATGCATCACTTATATGCATATATTTATGTAGTTAAACTCTAGGTATGATTTATGATGCATTGATAACTGTTAAAGTGCCATGATGTTGTTGTAGTAATTTGGAGCAGTGTGCGTGCGTTGGCGTGCGTGTGATGTGGTGTGGACTATGGATAGGACGGGTAGTCACGGCTTGAGTTCTTCGCTGGGAACCGGATCCTTCGAGGGGTAGTCACGGCTTGAGTTCTTCGCTGGGACCCTCGATTTGGTTTATTAAGCGAAAGTCCGGCTTGAGTTCTTCGCTGGCACCAGGTTGGATTTAAGAGAGCTGTATAGGGGATCAGCTCCCATATGTTATGATTGATGCTACAGGGTGTGTGAGTGCTCCAAATTACCTTTTTGATGTTATGATGTGAAAATGATGTTGATGTTGCATTTCACTCTACAGGGTGCATTAGTCTTAGATAGTTATAGAGATTATGGTTAAAATTGATATTTTACTCTCTGAGTCGAACGCTCACTCCTGTTCAAAAATTTTTACAGGCCACAGGAGGATATTTTTTTTTGAGGTTAACCTGCTTTCTCCCTCGCAGATCGATTACTACTGTTTGTATAAATTTGTTAAATCTTAGAATTTCCGCATGTGTTAGAAATGTTTATTTGATTTGGGTCTGTAAACTAAATTATTATTTTTGGACCTGTAAACTTAATATTCTATGCATGTTGGATGGATTGGATGAGGGAGCTGAGCTCCCATTTATTTTATCTTTGATGAGTATGTGGAGGGTGAGCTGAGCTCCCCAATTGAGTATTTATTGTGTTTACAGGTCGGGTGAGTCGAAAACTCCCCGTTGGAAAGTCCATTTTATGGCCGGACTCTGTCCGTTTGTTTTCATGAATTTGGGCCCAAATGGGCCTTAGAGTTGGGTAAATGAACAGTTAGGCTTACTACGGGCCTCGGGGGCTTTAGGCTGGCCCAGGTCCTAGTGCCGGTCCGGCCCATAGGTTGGGTCGTGACATAATTAACTTAGATCTAGAAATAGACTAAGGATTAAGAGGATTCACAGATTAATTAAAGAACCTAATGGGTCTTAATTAACTCTAACTCCACGAAAGTAGAATTAGATTGATTAAGGCACTCTTTGTCTCACTCGAAAGGGTATTCAAAGGATTTAAGAATTAATCTCCTTAAAACCCGTAAGTTCCACAAGATTGGATAACCAATTTAAAAATCCCAAAATAGCTTGAATATGAAATCCCGAACTCCGGAATCGCCTTTTTATCATTGGTAATTTCTAATCAAATTTAATTGTTTGCCATTTTAAATTTTGCCATATTTCACTTGCTTATTTCAAATTGATGCAATTTTAGTTTAATTGATACATTGTTGGATAGATTATTAATTTTGCATATATAGATTTCATACTCCAATACCCATCAACTTATTACTTTAATTTCAAAACTAGTTCAATTTAGTCAACTTTTTATATCAAAAATTCAATCATTAACACAACTCCTAGTATGAACGATATCTTTTCTATATTACTTGTACGACCCGTGCACTTGCGGTTGGGCCACATCAAAATCCTTGAGTTTTGTTTTGCAGAGAACTTATGAATTAAATTGAATCCATTTATTTTGATTAGATTAGTTTTCAGTTCGGTCTCTCATCAAATGCATTTAACTTTTTTAAGATTGGTTTGATCTAGGATTAAATCCAACTAAACCAATGGATTGCACCGGTTTGCTTGTGGAAAATAAATATTTATTTTTTATTTTTAAAAAAATTATAAATTTTATTTTTCATGAAAAACAAAGAAAAATATAAAAAATGCTTTCACTTGCTAATAATAGAACAACTTTCTAAATAAAAAATTGTGAAAAATTACTCATATTTTTCATAATTAAAAAAATTATAAAATATATTAAAAACTTATTTTGTTTTTAATACATGTGATTCATTTATTTTATAATAATATAATTAATTTCTCATTATTGTAAATAAACATTATCTTAAATAATTATTTAATTTTAATTCAAAAGGTTATAATTTTAGCTATAGAAAAGACAAACAGTTGAAAAACGATGACTTATGTTATAAAGGGAAACACGGAAAAGACAGGATAAGCTATATTTTAAATTTTAATTAAATTTTAAAAAATTGAAAAGCCAATTTTCAATGGTATGTTTATTTATAAAAATAATTTTTTATTTTCTATTTTACAAAAAAAATATTAATTTTTATTTTCTATGGAAAATAATGTACAAACACGAAAAACACATTCACTAGAAAATAATTATATAATACAATTAAAAAATATTATAAAATTATATTTAAAAACTTATTTTGCTTTTCAAATTTTTTATATGTTAATAATATGATTAATTTGTTATCATTGTAAATAAATATTTTCTATATAACGATTCAAGTTATGAAAAAGTTATGGAAATAAATTTAATTTACTCCTTATACTTTTTAAGAATGCCTAATTTAGTTTATTTTTAATTTTTATTCAATTTAACTCTTTTATTTTTTATTTAAGTTCAAATTAATCCAATTGATATATATGCGCTAGTTTTTAATGGATTAAAGCTCAATTTCACCGTGTACTTATTGAGGGAGTTCAATTTAGTCTATTTTTAACCTTTTATCCAATTTAGTTTAGAAGTTTTAATTTAAACTTAATTTAGCTCAAAAATCAAGAAAATAAAGAAATTAAATTTCTTAATTTTTGGGCTTAAATTAAAAAATTCAGTTTCAAAATTTAAAAAAAAAAACTGAACTTCTTAATTTTTTATTTAAATAAAAAAATCAAGAAATTTAGTTCTTAAATTTTAAGTTTTGAGCTAAATTAATTTTAAATTAAAATTTTTGAGCTAAATTGATTATAAATTAAAACATTTGGGCTAAATTGGATAAAAAGTTAAAAGTGAGATAAATTAAACTTTCCTAATAAGTACAAAGGCTAAATTGAGCATTTTGTTCACATTTAGTCAATTTGAACTTAAACAAAAAAAATAGAATGACTAAATTAAACTAAAGTTAAAAATATTTTAAATTGGACATTCCTAAAAAGTACAGGGGAAAATTAAGTTTATTTTCAAAAAATTATTTATAATTTTTATTGTAAAAAAATTATTACTTTTTATTTAAAAAATAGTACTTTTGTTATAAAAGAAAATAATAAAAAGATTTTTTTTTTATTTTAGTGTGTATATATATATATATATGCACACAATTAATTGCATTATTACTATTTTATGCTATGCAAGAATAAACTATAAGTTACGTCTAAAAACATATCTTATTGCCTTTATTTATATACTAATAATTACATCAATAAAATAAACGATAATTAAGTCTTAATTTTAAATTAGTTGGAGTTGACATTATATGAATCTTTTTTTGTCATTTAACTCTATTAAAAATCATCGTAAATCCTTTAGTGCTTCTCTCCATGTCATTTTAGATCTCTTGTTTTCATTTTTTATTTCTATTACCACTAGCTTATTACAATTTCGTATTAGAATCTTTAATATTCTACATTATATATGATCAAACAATATTAATTGACGTTTCATTTTATTTCCAATATGTATTACATACACTCTGCAGTGAAAGTGTTTATATATAATTTTATCCATTTCATAAAATCATATATACATCTTAACATTTACATTTCTTTAACATTCGCACTTTTATTACATTCATATAGTGAATATGTTATATTTTAGATACCTAATATTTATTCTTATATGATATAGCTAATCTAATCACAATTCTATAATTTTTTTTTTTTTAATTGGGATTCTTATGATCGCATGGCACACTCATTCATACTTTGTCTATTTCATCTATTATGTTTTTGATGATATGTGTTTCCTCCTCATTATGTTGAGTGGTCCTACTTGAAGCCTTGCCTAAACTGCAAGGTTCATGAAAACTTTTTTTTTTTTTCAAAATGGAATTGTGTGATCATTGTCACGGGGCCACTTCCAAGCTCGGACAGTAGTCCCGTGCGGTGCCTAGACTTCCACCCAATCTAGGCCAGCCTACTCGTATTCAAGGGTCTTTTCCCTTTATAAAGGATCTCAAGTGTTCTTATCGAGGGTCTTTCAAGTATCTAGCCCGATCATCGAGCATTGATATTCCTTGTAGCACGATGTCGCCCTTCATCGTGTACATCCACAAGCATCATCCGAAAACCTAGCAACACGCATCGTCCGAAAGCAAGGCAACAAGCAACATCCGACCGTATGGCTGAACCCAAAGCCAATCAAGAATATTTGTTCCCCTAAACCGAGTAGCGTCATTGGCCCGTATACCGAGCAGCATCGTCGGCCTTACATAGAAACCTCGGGCCTCGGAGAGACGTGCACTACAAGCCCCTCGGCCTTATAGTGTCCATGAAGCTCCTTCTTCATGGAGACACCGAGCTCTTATCCCTCGAGAACCCGATGCCCGCCGCCTAGTACAATGAGTACGTAGGGAGCTCACTTAGAGTCACGCCCTTGCGCCAGTGACCCCGGGGATGGTGGAGAGCTTGACACCAATTTCGGCAACTAGCTGGGCCCGACCGTGCTCACCGGTGGCCAACTAGTCACACCCCCCTAAAGAGCATTAGGAGCATAGTGACCTCTGGCAGGAGGAGACATCAGTATGTCTCACCCATCACACCCCCCTGAACTTTTCCATATTTATAAAAGTGTCCGCCAAACTTCTTATTCTCATCAATCGTGCCCTTATATCATTTCATAGGCCTACGGCTTGGCTGGGTTTAGACCTTCGTGAGACAGGTTAGTTTTACCCTAATTCTTAAGCTATGTTTGTTTTGCGGAAAATATTTTTTAAAAAAATATTTTCTCATATTTTTAGCTTTTAGGACATTTAAGAAAATTGATTAATAAAAAATATTTTATTAATAAAATAAAAAATTAAGTTATTTTTAAATAAAATAATTTTTTTAAAAAAATTATTTTATATTTTCTAAACTAAATTCTAAAAATACTTATACATATCTAAAATAAATATATATCATTAATTTAATATTATAATTAAAAAATATTTTCTTAAATTTCTTTTTAAATGTTTTTTATAAAAAATATTTTTTATATATAAATTATTTTCCAGAAATAAATGGATTCGTATTGTGTTATGATTGGATTGGTGAATTAATTGCACACATGGAAGATGGTCAAAAGTCAATATTCAAAATCGGATTTAATGAAGAGAGAGAGAGCCAATAGACTCACCCACTGCCCTTAGTCTTATAATTCCATGTTTGATTATCGACAAAAATAAATAATGAAATCAATGAAAAATTCAATTGATTGACTATTTAACCATAGTGGTTCTGATTGTTCGGAAAAAAAAATATTTGAAAAATAAAAAAAAATTAACTTAAAAATTTTAAAATTTAATTTAATTTTTTTTATCAATAAATAAAATACACATATTCGAGTTAATGATAAGAATAGATCGCTATTAAAAATTAATTTAATTGATAAGTGATTTTACTCTCATTTTATTGATTAAAATTTAATTTTAGTGTTGATATTTAAGAAATAATTTCTGAAAATATAGGTTATGCATTAAGAATGCTTTTTTAAAATTAATTGAAGAGAAAATTTAAATTCAATTACTTGTGAATTGCCCTAAAAACATCTCTAAAGTGAAAAAAGAATTTGCACAAAAAACTAAAATTTGATCATAATCCCTAGAATTTGTGTTTTTCTTTTTTGAATTTTGATAATTTGAATATAATTTTGAAAATTAATTATAATTCTAGCCAAATAATTAAAAATTTACCTTTTAGATTCCATATTTTATAGAAAATAATTTATCTATAAAAAATATTTTCCTCTGAAAAAGTATATTATTTTTTTTATTGTTTAATATGATATTAAAAATCAGTTGAAAAATAATTAAATTTATTATTAAAAACTAAAAAAAAAAAAAAAAAACTAAAGATACTAATTGGTCATTAGTCATTGTGGTCCTAAAACCTAAATGAGCCTCAGAAAAAAAGAGCCCATGACAGTCATATAAGAATAGAGGAAAATGACTTTTCAGTATTGAAACACTAAGTCAATTTTTCAAATTTGAGGAATATTCCTTTATTTTATTTTCTTAAATGAAAAAATTAAAAAATATTTTCTAAAAATTTATTTTTATGAAACAAACCTAATTTTAGATTATATTTGTTTCAAGAAAAATAAATGAAAAATATTTTTTATTATTTAATTAAAATATTAAATTAATAATATATATTTATATCATATATATATTAATAAAATTATTAAAATTCATAAAATAAATTTCTCTTTAAAAAAAATAATTTTCATAAAAAAATGATTTAATTTTTTCTTTAATTAAAAAAATATTTTTTATTAATATATTTTTTTATGTATTATAAAAACTAGAAAATAAAAAAATTTATATTTTTTTAAAATAAAAAAAAATATTTAAAAAAAATGAATCCTTAATTTTTTTTTAATTTATTAAACTCTTTGGTGTGTATTCATACCCCAAGGACGTGTGTCATGTTTTGAGTCCAGAAGGACATTATTTGTTATTTATCAGTTAGCTAAAATTTCAATCAGCAGGAACAAGCAATCCTTCTAAGGCTAAAGCAATACTGGCAAAATCCACCTCCTCTTAATCAATGGAACTCATCAATATCTTCCTCTCATTGCACTTGGCCAGGAGTCAACTGCACCAACAGCTCCGTCACTGAGCTTAATTTTTCCGAAATGAACATCAACGGAACGATCCCACCCTTCATTTGCGACCTCAACAACCTGACAGTTCTTGACTGTTTTAACAACAGCTTCACTGGAATGTTCCCTGTGGCTCTCTTTAATTGTTCCAAGCTCCAGTTCTTGGACCTCTCCCAAAACCTCTTTGTTGGCTTCATTCCTGATGATATTGACCGCTTCTCCCGGCTCTCATCCCTGAACGTGTCTGGTAATAACTTCACTGGTAACATTCCAGCCGCTATTGGGCGGTTGCAGAAGCTAAAAGAACTTGGTTTTGATCAGAATAAGTTTAACGGTACTTTCCCTCCGGAAATTGGCAACTTGTCCAACCTTGAAAGGCTGTCTATGGCTTACAACGGTTTTTTACCTTCAAGACTGCCTTCCAGTTACACCCAGCTGAAGAAACTCAAGTGGTTCTGGATTTCTCACTCAAATCTGATTGGAGAGATTCCAGAAGCGATCGGAGAAATGGTGGCACTGGAGCGCTTGGATTTAGCAGGAAATAGACTAACAGGGAACATTCCCACTAGTTTGTTCATGTTGAAGAACTTGAGTGTGCTGTATCTTTTCAAGAACCGGCTATCGGGGGAGATTCCTCGTGTTGTTGAAGCTTTGAACTTAGTTGAAATCGATCTTTCAGATAATAATTTGACAGGGACAATACCTGTTGATTTTGGAAAGCTTCGGAAATTATCACTTTTGAAGTTGTTCTACAATCAGTTATCTGGTGAAATCCCACAGAGTATTGGTCGTCTTCCAGCATTGATAGATTTTAGCTTGTATAGCAACAATTTATCAGGTGTTCTCCCTCCGGAACTGGGCCGATATTCAAAGCTTAAAACTGTTGAGGTTTCATCCAACAGGCTCATTGGGAGGCTGCCTGAATTTTTACGCAATGGAGGAAATTTAGCAGGAGTGGCAGCCTTTGATAACAATCTCAATGGGGAGTTGCCAGAATGGCTTGGGAATTGCAGTAGTTTGCTCATAGTAAGTATTCACGTAATGCATTTACAGGAAATATTCCTGTTGGTCTATGGACAGCTTTCAATTTGACATTTCTGGTGTTAAGCGATAATTTGTTCATGGGTGAGCTTCCTAATGAAGTATCAGGGAATCTTTCAAAGCTAGAGATCAGTAATAACAAGTTTTCTGGTAAAATTCCCACTGGAGCTTCTTGGAGGAATCTTGTAATTTTTAATGCCAGTAACAACCTGTTTTCTGGCACAATCCCTCAAGAATTAACCGCTCTTTCTCGTCTTACTACTCTTTTGCTTGATAGGAACCAACTCAGTGGATCCCTTCCTTCTGATATAGTCTCATGGAAGTCCTTCAGCATGAACAAACTGTTGGGAATATTCCCTGTTAATCTATTTAGCGCTAAATCCAAGTGCTCCAGTGCCACCATTTCTCCGATGGTTTCTGGAATCTCTCCAATCAGATTTGCATCAGAAATCCAAAACCACTTGAGTTTCTTCAGCTGGGTGAAACTGGAAGGCGGTCTTGAAGGTAAAAAATCGTTGTAGGCCATCGACAGCCTTTCAAGGTTGGACAAGTTGCCAATTTCTGGAGGGAAAGTACCGTTAAACTGATTCGCGGTAAAATAAAGAACTTTTAGCTGCTGTAACCGCCCAATAGCCGCTGGAATGTTACCAGTGAAGTTATTACCGGAAAGGTAAAGGGATGAGAGCCGGGTGAAGCGGTCAATATCATCAGGAATGAAGCCAACAAAGAAGTTTTGAGAGAGGTCCAAGTACTGGAGCTCGGAACAATTAAAGAGAACTACAGGGAACATTCCAATGATGGTGTTGTAATAAAAATCAAGAACGGTCAGGTTATTGAGGTCACAAATAAAGGGTGGGATCGTTCCGCCGATATTCATGTTGGAAAAATTAAGTCCAGTGACGTAGCTGTTGGTGCAGTAGACTCCTGGCCAAGTGCAATGAGAGGAAGAGATTGATGGGTTCCATTGATTAAGGGGAGGTGGATTTTGCCAGTATTGCCTTAGCCTTAGAAGAATTGCTTGTTCCCGCTGATCATAGCTCTGGGACTTGGAATGACTTGGAAGGAAAAGGAAAAGGGTGAAAAAGTGAATTGAGAGAGACACGAGGGTTATTTTCGGCATTAAGGAGATTGAGATTAAGAAAATGTTTGTTTTGATTTGAAGCGTGCAATGGCAGAAGACGAGGTTCTGGGAAAGAAGAGTTAATGTTTTGTTTCAGAGACGACGCGTACACTGAAACATGGAAATAAACAGCAATTTCTTTACTCTTTCCCGCTTTCAAGACAGGTGGTCTCTGGTGGAAGTTCTAAAGTCATCGGTCAACGCAGCCTTTTTCACTCTTTCTCCAAAATTTTGGAGATTTTTTGGATTTAACCGAGTAATATGTGTTTAATTATTATATCAAATTAAACTTGGTAGCCTTTTAAGTTATATTAGTTTACTTGAACTTACTCTTAAAATGATATTATCAAAATCTGTGGCCTTATCACAGAAAATAAAAATTTTTTTTTTCCCTTATTGATAGGGAGAATTGAGGACTACACTTTAATATTTACACTTTAATATTTACTAGACCAGTGATATGCCTTTAATCAAAGGACTAATCAATGTAAGTGAAATTTATAATCTTTTAAATTGTATTAGTTTGGTTGAACTTACTCTTAAAAAATGATTATTTCTACAAATTAAATAATGTCATGTGCTAGCATGATAAAAAAAAATATCATGTGATAATACTACGAACATATTTACATATGTTATATAAATACTAGCATAATATTTATACTATGTAAAATGTGTGTTCATTCCTTAACTTACTTGGCTTTTAAATAATGATAATTTTTATTATTAAATTAATTTTTTATTCAAAATTTTCTTTTACTTAATTTTATTTAAATAAATTTTTTTATTTTAATTATAATTTTTAAATTAATTTGTAGAGTAAATAATTAACAAAATATTATTTAATTTTTTATACTAAAATTAATAATAGTTTCTATAATTACTTTATTTAAAGTATAATAAAATTCATTTTTTGAAAAATTAATTTAAACTTTACTAATCCTATCAATCAACTAATTGAGTGACACCAAATTACTACCTAATTTAATAAGATTACAAACTAGGATTGTTTTAAAATTTGATTTATTGGTTCATTTGGTTATTGGGAATTTAATAATAATGAAGTTTATAATTATTACTTAAATATTTTTATTAGGTATAAATAATTTTCCTCTTGAATTTTTTTTTTAAAATTATTAAAAAAGTGATATTTAGCAGATTATTTAAAGTACTGTGTTTGGTAATTTTTTGAGATGTTAATTGTTTGAAGTATATTTCATAGTTTTTCTTGGAATTTTATTTACAGGAAAAAAATTTTTTTTCTTCAAAATGTTAAAGAAGTTAGATAAAAAAATTTTAGAAAATTTCTTTGTATTAATTTTTTTTTTCTTTAAAAGGTTATTTGTTACTTATGGTATTTGTTTTTAGAACCTCATATACTTTTTAAAATTTAAACGATTTTATTTTAAAATTATTGACCTATAGAAAAAAAAAATAATGGAGTGAAACGATTAATCAATGACATTTTTAAAAAATTAATTTAATAATAATTAAGACATAAATTTTGCCATTTTAGTTTCGAGATTTGAAAAATCATAAGATTAAACCTGCAAAATCTTTAATTTCCAATTGTTATACAATTGTTGTTACATATAATTAAATTATGTATTTATTGTCACTGAAAACTTAAAAATTTCTATGATAAAATTTTTTTTAATGGTGTAGATATTGCCTTCTTCTAAAAGCGGATGAAAAGGGTAGAAATTGAATGAGAAAGTTTTAAAGTTAAATTTTTTCTTAAGTAAAATTACATTAAAACTTTTTCATAATTAAAATTGAATAATTATTTTAAAAATATTTATTTACAATAATTAAAAAGTAATCATATTATTATAAAGTTTATAAATAACATATATTGAAAAAAAAAATAAAAGTAAAATATAAGTTTCTAAATATATTTTATATTTTTTAATTATAAAAAATATGAGTAACTTTTTTATTTTTTTGAATTAGAAAACTGTTTTATCATTGACAGGTGAAAGGCATTTTTCCTTATTCTTCAGAGAAAATGAAAAATATAATTTTTTAAAAAAATAAAAAATTATTTTTCACAAGTAAACAAGCAATTGATCGATTCAGTTGGGTTCAATTCTGAATCAAATCAAACCAGAAAAACCTAATGCATTTTATGAGAGACCAATCAAATTAAAGAGACTAACCAAGCTGAACCAAATTAAAATAGATTGGTTCAATTCTACTCATCGGTTTTCCATGCCTTCCAACAACTAAACACAACTCGAGAATTTCTTCTAGAAATAACCCAAAATCTCAAGTTCTCATAAACAATATGAGGAAACAATTACAATCTATCATCAACACGATGAATCAATAAAATAAAATCATCACTAAGAAATTAAATTAACTCCGCCTAAGTAGTTTGCGTTTAGCCGGTCCCAAGCCCGGACAAAGGAAGAGGGTTGCGGTAGGTGACAACCAGCGTAAAAATTTTGTCACACCTTATGATATGACTAAGAAATTAAATTGAGCACAACTAAAATTAAACTTATGAACAAACAATAAACCCAAGTACTCAACCAAGTCCAGAAACACATCATGAAGGAGAAGAAGGAAGAATCAAACAGAACTCTTCCCCCAAAGAAAAAGAAGGCAAGGGGAGGAGGAGGCCTCCGCACTCTGTGAAAGAAAACTGATGGTGTAGGCTCTAGAATAATCGCACAGTAGAGAGGGGAAGGCAAAGGGCAGCGAGCTTTAGGGTTTTATAAGAGAGACGACGTAGCATCGATCAGTTTGGTTAGTTTTATTTTTTATTTTTTTTATCAAACTACTGAACAGCTGTACTGAAAAACTAAATTCTTTTAAATGATAACTGAAACCAAACCACTAGATTTAAAAACCAAATTAGATCGATTCGGTTTTACTTTTCAATTTTAACCGAAATCTACTTAGCCCTACTATGACCTGCTATAATCTGTCTTCCTGTTTTGAGATCCTGACCTGACCTGGCAATGCAATGGTAAGTTTTGCAATAAAAGTTGCTCACACAGGACCTACTTCACTTAAAAGAGCCATTTCTCAATTTTTGCACTCTTTTTTTTCTAGTTTCTATTCTTCTTAACTTCTTAACCAGACACTCAGGGCTGTCTCCTTTCCCTTGTATAAACATTGGCTTTTCCAAAGGAAAACTGCATTCCTACGAATCTAGTCTTAACAATTTCTTATTCTTCGAGTTGATAATAATTGCCTCATTCCATGAGATCTTCTCGATCTGACATCTCATGAAACACTTAATTAAGACTTTCCATAGTCCAGCATCTCATGTCTCATAGTAATTCAAAAGTGCATAATTATCCAATTCAAAGTCCCACTTGATCAAATTAGCATGGACTTGCAAACTCAGCTATTAACCCATTTCTTGTGAAAATTTTCAAAATTATAGTACCCATTCTATTATCAATCTTCACTCCTTTATAATGCAATTCTCAAAAAACCTCCAGACCCTCAATTCAATCAACCCCATAACCCCTAAATTCCTCCTAGAAAGAATTCCACACAACATAATTTGGTGCAAAACCCATGAAGAAAACAATTGCAGCCAACCTAAAATTACCAAGCTGCAAGTAAGAAGTGATCAAGGTTTTTTGCCGTGGAATCAGGGTTCCACTTGTTGCATGTTTTTATCTTCTGGGCATGCATTGCTTTGATCAAATCCAAAATTTTAATATCACTCATGCTATTTAAGAACAAAAAATTTGGAGAATACATTTGCAAAGGAGGTGCTGGTGAGACAGAGAAAGGAGGTAGAGGTGGGAACAAGAGGTAGAGCTGGCGAAAAAGTTGTTGTTTAAGGTTTATGAGTTAGTGGGTTTTGATTTAAAGGCTGGTTATGGTGGTAGTGAAATAGAGGTGAGGGAAAGAAAATGGTCCCACGTAAGCAGCTTTTACCAGCTCAAATTATGACTAAGGAGAAATCGTTTGATTACTATGGCATGAAAGTTTCCCCAGCGATCATAATGGAATTAAGTAAAATGTTCAGTGACCATACGTAAAATTAGCCCCCAACTAATTGTGTGCAGTATGGGTTGAAATAGCTCTCAAATTGCAACAATGTCACACAAATGACAAATCCATCAAACAAAACACAGGGCCTTATTTTTTCTTACAATTTCTTGTATCCTTATGCCTTGCAAGGAAATAATACAAACTTGAAAGTGACACAAGTTATGATTTGCATTGTATAAATGCAACAACAAAAACAAAAACTATCTATGCATGTTAAGCCCTAAATAACTCCTAATCCAAAACGTAAAAGTGAAGTTGCCTACAAATCTCATGCATAAATAGCCTCGAAACATTCTAGCAGGTAACAATAGAAAAACAAGATAGGAACATACTGGTTCCATTGCAGAACCATAGCCTCAACAGGATATCACTGGGTATAGTACTAAGCAAACACAGGTATATCTCCAAGACACGTTTCATATTTCTCTAAGACAAGCACGAGAGCAAACAAGAAACACAATGACAGAACCAACATTATGCCAAGAAGAAGGCCAAAATATCTTATCAAATTGCAAGTCACAAAAGAACTTATTCATTATTGGAAACGATAATCCATAGATTCTTAATAAACAAGGTATATAGTAAATTTAAAATTTTCATATACCAGGCTAAGCTGCAGTATTCTGAGAAGCCAGATTTTCAAGAGAAACATTGTTAAGCCTCTCCAGAGCCAAAATAAGTGCTTGGGTGCCCAAATTCCCTTCCCCGTGAGCCTTAAGCGACAAATAAAGTTGTTGAGCCAATGCCAATCCTGGCAAAGCAAGACCCATGTTTTGACACTCCTTCAAACAAATTCCCAAGTCCTTTACAAAATGGTTCACATAGAACCCTGCCTCGAAATCCCTCTTCAGTATTCTAGCCCCGTATAAATCAAGGGACTTTGACCCCGCAGCGCCTGCAGATATGGCGTTTAAGTACAGTTCCACATTGAGTCCAGCTTTATATGCGTAAACGATCCCCTCCACTAAGCCAACCATTGTAGAAGCTATGGTTATTTGGTTTGCTAGCTTCGCAAATTGGCCTTTGCCAGGGGCACCCATATAATTAACCTTTCCCATGAGGGCAAACAGGGGATTCAGCCGATGGATGACTCCTTCATCCCCTCCGGCGAATATTGCCAGGGTTCCGTTCTTGGCACCGCGGTCGCCGCCGGAGACGGGGGCGTCAATGGAGTGGCAATTTTTGGCGGACGCAGCGGCGGAGATCTCGGAGGCCAGGGAAGGATCAGATGTAGTCATGTCAACGAGGACTCCACCAGGGCGAAGGCCTTGGAGGGCCCCAGTGGTGGGGTCGAGGAGGACGTGACGGACGTCAGAGGGAAACCCGACGATGGAGAAGACGACATCGGAATTGGAGGCGACGGCAAGAGGGGATTGAGCGAGGTGGGCCCCCATGTCGACAAGAGGCTGGGCCTTAGAGAGGGTCCGATTGAAGACGGTGACGGTGTAGCCGGCTTTGATTAGGTGGGCACACATGGAGCGGCCCATAACGCCGGTGCCGATCCAGCCAACGCGGGTGTTTGATGAAGTGACGGAGTCGGAGGTGTTGGCCATTGAGCGGTGCAAGTGCAGTGGCGAAGGAAGAGAGAGGTGGGTGCGATAGGTGGGCAAGTGGTGAAAGAGCGTGCGAGTGCGACGGAGGAGTGACTGTGACATCCCTTTGAATTATATCCATCGCTAGTGTGTTCTATTATCGGTTATGTTTGTTCTGTGTACAGTACCCTATAATTTCAACTCATTTTCCATCGTACGACTCATTTCCTAAAATTTAAGAAAAACAGCTTTTATTTCCATAAAATAGTGCTTCCAGTGTGTTCTAAAATCTTCTCATTTTTCGATGCGTTGGCGGCTAATTTTTTTAGTTCATTATTAAATTTTACAAGGCACTTTACTTCTATTCCTTTAATTTTAATTATTTACTAAAAAATTCTAAATTTTTAATTTTATTGCATACAAATTTCTCTAATCTGGTGACAGGTTTTCAAATTTAAAAAATTTGTCTAAATTATAGTGTTACATTAATATATATAGATTTAATATTTTTTCTATGAAAAATAAATTTTTATCATTTTTAAAAATAAAATTATTATAATGATATTAATATTTTTATAATAGATTTAAATTTTAAAAAAAATCTCTTTAATTTATAATAATATCTATAAATGCAAGTTAAATATTTTTAGATGAAGGATAAATTCTCATCCTTCCTAAATATTGTTGTGATAATATTGATATTTTTGTGATAGAGATGGTGATTAAAATGATATATTTTTTTTTTTAAGTGAGAGGAGATGAGATAAAAAAGTAATTTTATTTTTTTCAACTTATAAATTTATTACATCATATTAAAGGAATTTTTATAAAATAAAATTAAAATTTAAAATTTTTTAATAATAAATTAAAGTTAAAAGATAAAAATAAAACACAAGATGAAAATAAAATATAAAAATAAAATATAAGAGAAAGTTTAAGAATGAATTATAAAAATTATTCATGTCTTTGTATTTTATATATATATATATATATATATATATATATATATATATATATATATATATATATATATGTAGAGAGAGAGAGATTCATTAGATGAAAACGTTTAGTCCTAGACGCAAGAAGGCTAAAAACGAGTCCTAATAGTAGAAAACCAATTGAAATCCAATCCCATGGCTCACAACTAAGCTTTTACGATCGAAGCCCATTTCCAAAATCCTAGCATAGATAGCAGCAAAGAGGGGAACACTGCCACCATCTCTAATGGCCAATCACCGGGAGTACAAAGCTTAGGAGTGGCAAAAGGGCGATCAAGCTAAAGCCAGATGGAGGCCCTATAAATCACTCCTAGAAACTGCAAGAGAATAGAGTCAGGATCCATAACCATTTGAGAAAAAGATGAAGTCTGGCAGAGCTCTAGGCTCTCTCCTTCTAAGGATCGATAAAACCAACTGATGGTGGTGTCACTATGACCCGAGTGTACCGGTTTCAGAGGGAAACCTCACCTCCACCTACAATACCATATCAAGAACAGAAAAAGAAGAATATAACCATATCCATGGCAACCATACGACGCTCCAAACACATATCACAAAAAGCCCCACATGCAATCAAGGATCTAAAAAAAAAGCCAAAAAAGTATTTACATCCCAACCTAGAAAATGGGAGGGCCAAACACACATTTCTAGGCAGGAGAAGGACCTTCCCCCTGCTCGAAAGGGGCAGGGAGACCTCGAACAAGTAAGGACAGCTCCTCGAGAGCTGGAGGAAGAAGCTTCTCTTTAGAGAAGATCTCTCTCTTTATAAAAGAAAAGAGAGAGAGCTGAGCTAGTCTTCCTTATATATCTTTCTCGATGCCTTCGTTAATTGTTCGTCTTATGCCACGTATCATTTGGAATTGGGAACAATTTTGCAGCCTGAGAGTTTCTTTCTTGATGTTGCCATTGCCAAGGAAAAAAAAAAATCCATACATCCAAGGCAATGAATTACACCCAGCCACTAGACCGATTGCAGTTCACCAAAAGGATGAACTGGAACAGGAACTATAATTCCTTGAGGTTTCAATTTCAGTCCCATTTTTTATTTCGATTAATCTGATCCAATCAAATTCAAATCCAATGGTTCAATGTTTTCAATTTTTTAATTTTTGAATTAAAAAAATTTGATTTGACTGAGAATCAAATTGAATAATTGAAATTCGATTTTGATCCAATTGATTCATAATTCAAGTTAAACACAAATTTGATGAACTTTGATCCCGTTTTAATTCTAAAATAGCCGTAGCTAGGATTACATTGAATAGACTGGAATGGCAAAAGGATAATCCAAACCTTTGTTTGGATCTTTAATTATGAGAAAAAAAGGAAAAGAAATTAAAAATGAGAAATATAAAGAAAAGAAAAAAGAAATTAAATTTTTTTCATTGTTTGAAGGTGTCTTCTATGGTTTTTTGATTCCATACAAAGTATGATTACTTTGTTACATAAAATAAAATGATTTCATATAAATTTACAATTTATCTAATGAAATTTTTGTAAAATGATTATTTTTTCCATAAAATGGTTAATTATGAAAATTTTATTAACTTAATAAAAAAAAATTTCATGTAAAAAAATACATAAAATATTTTTTAAAAATTTAATAAATAATATTTAATAAACCAAAATTTATTCCTATAATTTTTTGACAAAATTTATCATACATAATTCACCTCTTATATCTTTTAAGAAATATTATATGTACTTTTTTATTTAAGAAAAATTTTTTATTGTTAAGTTAATAACATTTTCGTAATTAATTAATTTGTGAGAAAAAAAATTATTTTATAAAAATCTAATAAGATAAATAGTAAATTTATGTAAAATTATTTTATTTTTATAATAAAGTACTTATATTTTATATGAAATCAAACAATCATAAAATTCCCTTTAAATAAAGGAGAAATAATTTCTCATAATAAAATTCTTAATTACTGAGTCATGATTTTATTATTATATAATACTAAGAATATTTAAGTAATTTTAATATAAATAATATTTTTTTTTTTTTTCAAACAAAGGCTTAGAATATGATGATAGGAGAATTTGAAAGAATTCGCTTAGTCCAAATTATGGATTAAACTTTAAACAAAATAGATTCGAATTGGTGAGATAATTAGAGATCATAGTACTATATCCTATCAACTGAGGATTATTAGGCTCTCCATATCAAGGAAACAATCAATTGAAATCAACTGAGTGACAGATTTTGAAGCAGAATAAAAGATTAACTAAACATTTAAAAAATAAAAAAAAATAAAAAACCCTACCCTATAAATATAAGTAGTTCTGTATACTGGATCTCTGAACTATGAATACAACATTCTCAATCCATTCCAAGCATTTTTCTGCCCATATAAGTGCCTGCATTGAAGATCCAGATTGATAGAGTTAGGAACAAAGCAAAGCAAATGTGATATCAATGGAAGAAGAAATTAATATTGTATTACTGAAATTATCTCAAGATTACAATAAATCTCTCAATACAGTAATACTCTCATCTCCTCTCTTTTGGACACTGAAGAAACAAATAGAAAAGAAAAACCAGGAGACCTCTCCCGAACTAGCTCAAGCTAGCCCCAGCAATGCTGAATCAAATGAGATAAAAAAACCAGAATGCCCATATCAACTCAGAAGCTCTTATTTATATATATACTGCTGCTTTAGGAAGTGTAAGGAGTGTATTCCGATATTCCCTCTAACTGAATAACCTTCAAATTAATCCCTTTTAGCTGTCATATTCCAGAATCTTCATTCTTCTTAAAATTCTTCTTGTAGTAGACTCTCAATGGTTCTGGACCTCATCTCACCTTCTCTGGATTAACATTAAGACCCATATCATTGCTCACCCCTTGAAGAACCGCCTTGAGGCAAGGCTGAAGGAAGGAAATTGGTTGACAGCTTCAAAATAGGCCATCCATGTTGCTTCTTCAATTGGTTTACCCTTCCATTTGATTAACAATTGAGAAATTGAATTGCCATTGATAGTAGAAATTCTATGTTGCAAAACATCTTCAGGTTCAATTAACTCTTCATCCACTTCCAATTCCTTAGGTAATGCTGGAGCCACTTGATGCTGGCCAATGACCCTTTTAAGTTGAGAAACATGAAATACTGGGTGGATTCTTACATGTTTAGGTAATTGCAATTTGTAAGCAACACTTCCCACTTTCTTGCTAATAGTAAAGGGCCCAAAGCAACGAGCAGCCAGTTTAGAGTGAACAGCCTGTTTGAGAGTGCTTTGACGATGAGGCCTAAGTTTCAGAAAAACTGAATCTCCGACATTAAAATGGACCTCCCGTCGGTGTTTGTTTGCAGCTTTAACCATCCTCTGTTGTGCTCTAGACAAATTATAAGCAAGTTGTCTCAAAAGTTCATCTCTTGTAGCCAATTCTTGTGCCACAGCCTCAGCTTTAGTTTCACCTGATAAGGAGTCATTCTTGCAGCTGTGTGAAAGCTTGTGTTATACCAATATTCGGTCCATGCAATCCACTTATTCCAATGTTTAGGTTGCTCAGAAGTAAAGCAATGAAGATAAGTCTCAAGTCCCCTATTTAAAACCTCAGTCTGACCATCAATTTCCGGATGATAAGCAGTGCTCATCCGCGATTGTGTACCTTGCAAACGGAACACTTCAGACCATAAATGACTTAGAAAAATTGGATCACAATCACTAACAAATAGACCGTGGCATCCCATGGAGCCGGACTATTTCCTTGGCAAATAAATCAGCAACACCTTTAGCAGTATAAGGATGGCGAAGTTACAAAAAATGTGTACATTTAGACAAACGATCAACAACCACCAGAATAGCATCAAATTCATTTGAGCGAGGGAGCCTCGTAATAAAATCTAAGGAAATATCCTCCCATACTCTAGTTGGAATTGGGAGTGGTTGAAGACGTCCGGCAGGAGATGAAGCTTCGTACTTATGTTTTTGGCATGTCAAACATTCTGCTACAAAATTCTTGACAGATTTCAACATTCCAGGCCAGTAGAGATTTGAAGCCACCCTCTTATATGTACGAAATGCTCCCGAATATCCCCCTAATGGAGAGGAATGAAATTCAGTTAATAATTTAGAAATCCAAGGAGCATTTCGCGGAATAACCAATCTGCCTTTGTAAAATAGCCTATTTTGGACCAACGAATAATGAGGACGTGAGGATAAATTGGCTTGCAAGTCATGAACAATTTTTTGAAGATGAGAGTCATTGCTAATCTCCCTCTCAATTTGATCCCAGTCCATCCATTGAGGCAAACTAATAACCTGCAATTCTAGCTCTTCTTCCCTCTTGGATAAAGCATCTGCAGCTGCATTTGAAGATCCAGGCTTGTAAATAATCTTAAAATCATACCCCAACAGCTTAGCTCCCCATTTTTGCTGGGCAGGGGTTGTGATATGCTGCTCTAAGAGATGTCGTAAACTACTTTGGTCAGTGTAAACAAAAAATTTCCTTCCCAATAAATAAGGCCTCCAATGTTGTACTGCTAACACAAGAGCCATCATTTCTCGCTCATAAGTGGACTTAGACAGAGTTTTAGATGACAGGGCCTTGCTGAAATAAGCAATTGGACGACGCTCTTGCATAAGAACAGCCCCCAAACCAGTACTCGAAACGTCACATTCCACAATAAATTCCTTAGAAAAATTGCCAAGACTGGAGAAGTTGCTGAAGCTTGCTTTAAATTAAGAAAAGCTTGTTGTGCCCCTGGATTCCAATCCAACTGACCATGATGCTCCTTTTTCAGTAACTGGGTCAAGGGTTTAGCAATAATTCCATACCCTTGAATGAAGCATCGGTAATATCCAGTCAATCCAAGGAAGCCCCAAACAGCTTTCAAGGACTTAGGTTGAGGCCAATTAAGGACACTTGCAACCTTAGAGGGATCCATGGCTACTCCTTGAGCAGATACAATATGTCCAAGATACTCCACCATCGTCTTTCCAAAGGAGCTCTTTTTTTTATAACCTGAAAGTGATTTTGCAGCAACAATTGTAACACCACCCGTAGATGATTCATATGATCTTCCCAAGAGCGGCTATAAACTAGTATATCATTGAAAAATACCAATACAAATCGCTGAAGATATGGCCTAAATAGATCATTCATGGTAGATTGGAATGTCGCCAGTGCATTCATCAAACCAAAAGGCATGACAAGAAACTCGTAATGGCCTGAATGAGTTCGAAATGTTGTTTTAGGTATATCTTTGTCAGCCACTCTAATTTGATGATACCCAGATTTAAGATCAAGTTTTGAAAAATATGTTGCTCCATTCAATTCATCTAACATCTCATTGATGATCAGGATTGGGTATTTATCTAGAATTGTGGCTTTATTAAGAGCTCTGTAGTCGACGCAAAACCTCCAGCTACCATCTTTTTTTTTAACTAGCAGAATCAGACTTGAAAATGGACTTGAGCTTGGCCGTATAATTCCAGCGGCTAACATTTCGGCCACCAATTTCTCTATTTCATCTTTTTGATAATTTCCGTACCGATAGGGTTTAACATTAATTACTGAAGTACCCTGTACCAAAGGAATAACATGATCGGTGATTCGTCGAGGAGGCAGAGCAGCTAAATCACCAAAGATAGATTGAAATTCCTGCAGCAAGGTAGATAACTCATGTTACTGTGATAGAGTTATCTCAGCATCAAAGTTATAAGAATGCTCAAGACTTGATAATTCCCATAGCAACATAGAGAATTCCACATCTATTAATTTCGACAATTGAAAGATAGAGATTTCCATCTTGGTATACGAAGGATTACCTGACAGAAGAATTTGTTGTCCATTTTGAAAAATTTTCATATGCATAGTTGCCCAGTTAATCCAAACCTCACCTAACGTTGCTAACCAAGCAACTCCCAATATTAAATCAACACCACCGAGAGGAAACACGTAGCAATCAACAGATATTTCCAAGTTTCCCAAGTTAATTTTAACATCATGGCAGACTCCCATTGACTGGACCCTGTGACCATCACCCAAACAAACACCAAAAATAGGAGTATCAGCAATAGTTAAATTCAATTGAGAAGCAATCATACCAGAGATAAAATTGTGACTAGCGCCACTATCTATCATCACAGTCAACGCCCTTCCTTGAATCCAGCCTTGCAATTTCATTGTTTTAGGAGAAGAGATGCCTCCTACTGAATAAAAGGGTAATTCCATGCGATTGAAGTGGGCTTCATCAGTTATCATCACATTTAGAGTTTCAGATTCAACTAATCCCAATTCTTGTTCCAGCTCTATAGGAATTTGCTCATCATCTCCAACAATTAGAGCTCTCAGGGTTTTGTTAGGGCATTCATGCATGGGATGAAAAGGCTATTTACATTTATAACAAAGACCTTTAGCTCTCAAATCAAGGAACTCCTGATGTGTATATTGCTGGGTGCCTCTGTTTCTATGAAACGATGGTTGATGAGGTGAGCTGCTGGTAGGGAAGATGTATTTTGTAGGAGTTTAGGTGGTCCTGGAAAGGCTTTATCTGGTGGCTTATTATTTGGATATTCCAGAAGTTTTGTTGAAGGGGAAGGAAGGATGGGTTTGGACCAAATGGAAGTGCCCTTTACATACCGACCCATATCATTCCTTGGTCCAGGTCCAATAACTGAACCCCATCTCTGGCTAGAGTCCCCACCGTGTTTCAGCGATAGCTTTGAAGTAAGGAATTGAATCTCCAATTCAATTTCGCGAGCTAAATTCATTGTGCAAAAAAGATCAATAGAGTCTTGAGAACGAATACGCACACGAATTTCCTCCCGCAAACCACTTAAAAAGAAACCCAAATACTGTTGGTCCGTCAATCCTTCCGCTTGAGATGTAAGAGCAACAAAAACATCAATGTATTCATCAACAAACTTTTCTTGATAAACAGTGGCTAACCGTTCATAAGGATTGGCTCTCATGTCTAGGGGTAAGCATTCGGTTCAAATCGAACCGAACCGAATCGAATTAAATTATAAAAATCGAGCTGCAAATTTTAGAAATCAAACCGAACCGAAATGGATAAAAAATCAAATGGAACCGAACCGCTCTATTTCGGCTCGGTTTAAATCGATCGGTTTGATTTTTTATTGATTTTTTAATTTAGACTTGATTTTCAAGTTATTTGATTTAATTTTAACTTTAGTTTGAACCTGATAACCATTAATCAATAAAATTAAACAATTAATATATATAAAATTAAATATAATTCATAAATTTTTCATAAAAATAAATCAATTCAAAAATCGATTCGATTCGATTTAGTTTGATTTAACTATATAAATTACTATTCAGTTCAGTTTGGTTTAACCGATTTTTTCTCTTCAAAACCGAACCAAACCGAAATAACCGAAATTTTTATAATGTAAAATCAAACCGAACCGATTGAATTTTAAAACCAAATTAATTGAACCGAATTGACTCGGTTCGATTTGATTTTTCAATTTGAACCGAATTTTGCTCAGCCCTACTCATGTCCCCTCCATATCTCTGCAATAATTCCAAGGCCAGTTGAGACGATGAAATATTAAGAGTGCGCTGGCATAATCAACACATCCAATGAAGGGCAGGTCCTTCCATACAGGTCAGAGCTAGTTGAACTTTCATCTCATCAGTAGTTTTGTTAATTGAAAAATACTGTTCTGCTCTTGCTAACCATCCCACAGGGTCCACTCTGTCAAAATTTGGCAACTCAATTTTTTTAACAGCCATAGGGAATTCCTCAACAACAAGTGCATTAGCAGCTGGTGGAATGGTTTGAAACGTGCTCCCTGGAGTTGCTTGGGAGGAAGAGTCCCCCTCCAAGAATGTTGATTTCCCTCGAGTTAAGGAGGCAAACATACTTTCTAATTTGTTAAAACGTTGCTCTTGCTGAAAAGAGGTAATGTGCTGCTCCTGTTCTAGACGCATTGCTGCCATAAACTGTTCTAGATTGGACATCACGTTCCTCTCTACCTGATCGACACACTCTTCCATTCGCGTTTTAGTCATGGGATTCATAGATCTGGCAGGTCGAACCAAATTGATAGAGTTAGGCACGAAGCAAAGCAAATGTGATAGCAATGGGAGAAGAAATTAATATTGTATTACTGAAATTATCTCAAGATTACAATAAATCTCTCAATATAGTAATACTCTCATCTCCTCTCTTTTGGACACTGAAGAAACAAATAGAAAAGAAAAACCAGGAGACCTCTCCCGAACTAGCTCAAGCTAGCCCCGGCAATGCTGAATCAAATGAGATTAAAAAAATCAGAATGCCCATATCAACTCAGAAGCTCTTATTTATATCTGTAATGCTGCTTTAGGAAGTGTGAGGAGTGCCATCTGAGATTCCCTCTAACTAACTAACCTTCAAATTAATCCCTTCCAGCTGTCCTATTCCAGAATCTTCCTTCTTCTTAAAATTCTTCCTGTAGTAGACTCTCAATGGTTTTGGACCTCGTCTCACCTTCTCCGGATTAACATTAAGACCCATGTCACAGATCCTCAAATGAACTCCCAGCATAATTAAAACATCATGTCAAGGACACCAAATGCAGCAAAACAGAGAAAATCCAGCCAATCAAACATATGCAAGAACCATGCAAAGAAAAATGCAAATGATCATATCATTCAATATGCATGTGAAAGAGCTGCTCCTGCCAGCCACTACATTTCAATTGATTTTGAAAACACTTAAAAAACCACATTAAATAAGATATACCACACACACACAAAAAAAAATAATAATAAATCAAGGAACAAGAGAATGCAGCAATGCAGTTGCATACATATTCAATATGTTCTATACTTCTATCAGTCAGTTGCAGTGTCCTACATGTACGTCTTCATAATATGCTAACAATTACATATTGATTCATTTTGTTCCATATCCCTAGCATTTCCTTCTTATGCAATTCGTACAAATCAGGCAATATGTACAGACCAAGTTTTTAGAAATTTCTTAAGTCTTCAGGATATGTTAATTACTTGATTTTATGCAACTAGCTAGTACTAATTTAGGGCACATCTTGTAGCTCCGCTCTCATACACATACAAGCAATTGGTTTTCCTTATGAATGCTCATAACTGCAAGCACGCATAGACTCACAGGATAATACTGGCAAACACAAAAATTGCTTCTTGCAACTTAAGGAAAAAATTATGTTACAGAAAGAAATTTCTCTTATAATTTATAAGAGAAAAGGCAATGCATACATAACTAACCAACACCATTGCACCTATCATCAATAGCAAATGAAAGGGAATTTCTAACATGACTTCGTTTTTTACAAAGTAAATTTTACTTTGTTAATAATTGCACTGGATGAATTGATAAGCTCCAATCTAATGGTGAAAAGAACAAAGTAGAAACAAAGTAACCATGTAAGACACACAAATGACTGTATTGTGACAACAGTAAGAAATGCAATCCTGTTTTCCCCCTTTTTCATATATTGTTCTAACACCAATGGTTTGCATGAGCCATATCCATATTCATGTACATTAACAAGAAAACAAGAAGCCACAACCCAAAAACAATTTTTGAATTTTGAACCCACATACTCAGAAAGCCTTTAACATATCATGAATGGGAAAGGTACAAATGAAAGCTGAAGAAGAAAACATTCATTGAAATGTGAAGTATCAAGAAGATACAAAATAAATATGATTGCAATACCCAAGACTCCATTTCACAAAATTAAACACCCAACAATCAATTCAATGCACACATACAAAATTGCAAATGAATTTATAATACATTGATATTTCTATATGTTATAACTAATCAAGCCAAGGAAAAGGAAAGAGCAAGCGAAAATTAGACAGGAAATTTTAGGGTTCATTATGTTTGGAGCTCCAAAGGTCCGCCAGTTACAAGATCAATACCACCTAAGAAAGAAACTAATAAAATTTTTTTTAAAGCTCTTCAAATGGACCTCTTTTTTTTCACTTATACTCAAAATTTGGCACTGGTGGAGCATCGAAAGTCTCCAAAATCTCTGTCTTGCTACCGCTGCTTGCCGCCGGTTCCTTCTTCCCTCCACCAAACCAACCACCGAACCATGAACCAGACTCAGATCCACTCGTCGACGCCGTCTCTTGCACGAGCTGAGGTTGGGGCTGAGGCTGACCTGGAAGGCCCATGGGGAATCCAGGACCACCAGCCATAGCAGGTACTGATTCATCAATCATTACAGGCATGCTCTGCTGAGCACTCATTACTTTATTGAGCATGATCCCAGCTCCCTCAATCAAAGCAAGGAGAATCCCACCGAAAACAGCGGCGCGAGCCGAAGCGCCCAGACCTTGTCGCATTGAGAGAAAGCCGCCGGTGGCGGCGCCAGCAAAGATGGAATTCCAGGGGTCCTCCTTCTGGCGGACGTATACCATAGTGCAATCGAAGGCAGAAAACAGACCACCCCAAACGGCGAAGCTTCCACCCACACGAGGCGCGTTCATCCGCACGGCTTGGGTGCCGCCGATGATTCGCGCCCCGCTGGGAGAGTTGTAGACGCCTTTAAGGAAGTGGAAGGCAGAGCCGCCGACGGCTCCCATACCAAACGCGCCGCCGATGTCATCTAAAATACGGTCCGGACAGGGTTCACGTGAAGTCTCCGGCGTGCCCATTAAAGATAAATAAAGTTACAAGGAGAACTTTCGTTAGAGAAAGAAGCTTTGTTTTAAGGCTACCGTGAATGAAACAAGGAGAAGCGACCTTTAGGTTTTCAATTTGGGCTGCTGAAGGGTCAGGATTATGGCAATTTCCGAATATAGCCCTGTTCAAGTCAGCGCGTCTTCTAGACTCCTTCAAGCGACTCAAATTTTTGGGTTTCACCGGCACGGTCAGTGTTAAGTCTTTGTTAAACCGGATCGCATTGGCCGATCAGACCGATTTAATAAGGAATTGGACTAATAATCGATTTGGCTCAGACTTTAAACTTTGTTTATTTTGAAAATCAAAATTAACCCGTGAATCCAGCCAAGTTACCAGTGAACTGATTAGCCCGACCTGATTTTTGGTTAGTAGAGAGAAATAAATGAGCATAAGAGACAAATGATGGAAAAATTATCATGGCAGTCTTTGTATAAAAAAATAATTGGATAAATTAATTAAATTATTATTTTTTAAAAATATATGAATGAATTAATTAATTTTATTTAAATAAAAAAAATTAGATAATAATTTAAGTGAACTAAGATTAATCGATAAACACAAAAATTAGCAAAAATATTAAATAGTTTAATAAATTAAAAATAAAAAGATAAAATAATGTATGAATTATTTAAGAGAATTGCTCTATAGATCTGATCGGAAATGTTTGATGCTTCTTGGGGCTTCTTTGGAGACTGTGAAGTCACCGCATGAATTGCTGAGTAGATAGATTTGATCCAAACGCGGCTGTTGCTCCACAGCAATGTGGACTCAACCACTGTTGCTCTGCGACAATGTGGACTCAACCCACTCCTACCCACCCCTAGGTACCATAGCATGCCGTGTTATGTTCCTCAACCGTAATCAGGATAGTATCAGTTGCCTATTTCATTGAGTTACTCGGCTCAACCCATGGCAAGCTACCCCCGCCAAAGCAGCTACAACCTGCCCATACCATTTAGGATTTCCTAGAATTGTCTATTATGGCTAGACCAATTCAAGAAGCTCCATTCACACCCACCTTGAGATCTAAAGAAGAGTTTGATCCCTAACACATTAGAGACCTAATTTAAAGCAATGCATATATATACAAATGATTTCATGAAAGCAAGAATTTCTCGGAATATTTTGAACATTTTATTTTTAGTAAAAGAGTGATTTTGGATTATTGGTTTAACATTGTGAATGTATATCTTTATTTGCAGAATTAATAACCAATAATTTTTTTTTTTAAGAAAGCTTTAAATAGGCCATATGATGAGAGGTGTAGTGTACTTAATCTTTATCCATATCTTTATATCTATATATAAAACAGAAAAGTATTCTAAATAATATGTCATGTGCCACTTTTCTTAAAATAGTTTATCACATGTTACACTTAATAATAATAATAATAATTTAAAATAAAAAATAATTTAAAAGATAATAATAATAATTATTATTATTATTATAATAATAAGGTCATGGCCATTAATTTGTAATTTCTCATTATTAGTTTTATATATATATATATATACCCTTGGTACTAGTATATAAACTTTCAAATCTATTATATTAATGTGAAATGATAATTTTAAATCGCTTTTATATGATAATTTTTTTAAGCGAAAATCAAAATCGTTTAGTATAATATTTTTAAACACATTTATTGTAATTAAATTTAGTATTTAATTGTTAATGATTTGCTAACCTAGCACGTTTAATTTTAAAATTCAACGAATATTATCATAACTTTTTCGGTTATTGCTATGATTAAAAGTTTAATTTTCTTTATAATATTTGCTCCAAATTAGAACCAATGAGATATTTGAATTTTTGTGAGAAATTAATGATTGAATTTTTTTAAAATATTTATAATTATTAAATTATGTCCATTAATTTTTAAATTTTTGTTGTAAAAAAAGAGATCGGTCAATATTAAATTTATTTTATATTTTTTAAATAGTTGTAATATATAATTACTAAATATAATTATTATCTATTATCATGTTCCTTAATTATTAAATCAATATCCATGTTTATTTTGAAAGAAAATTAAAATTATTTAATATAATATTTTTAAACATATTGACTACAAATTATATTTAGTATTTACACAAGATGTTTAATATTTCATTAAATTATATAAAAAAAATAATTATATTATTATTATTAAATAGCAATGTTATCTGAGGCTCTGGAAATTCTCCACTAGCATGTCCGCAGATATGCTTTTCTCTCTGTATCTCTTCGATGAGGACTGCACCCAGTGGGTGTCACTAGCATCGGTCTGAAGGATTCGATGTCCAATTGTCACACCCTACCCCTCTGTAAAGCATAACATGATCCCGTAGTATACCTAATGAATTACCAACTTCGTCTACTGATAATCCATTAAATACATTACAAGAGATTTTAAAACCTTTCTTACTTCTTTTTACAGTGGTGAGCACAATTTACAAGTGTTAAAAACCTATTTGAACTGAAGTGAAACAGCTAACACATTTGAATTATTAGGAATTTCTGTAAAAATTTTGGCGGAGTGCCCTCTGTATTTTGAATAAAACAGTTCTTCAGAAAACCTGTAAAAAGCACTTCAAATATATTTCTTAATTTCAAACTCCAACATAATTCAACACAATATGTTTTTCAACTCAAATCCACAATAATTTTTCAAAAACTGAGATAAAAGAAATATAGTACAAATTTTACAAGCTAAAATAACTCATAATTTATTTTACAACTTCAATGTACAATTTTAATTTACAACTGCTCAAAACCAAAAACAATATATACATACAGTGTATATACATTATAGTACAAAATGCAAAATGTGGTATACTCATTATACCCGATAATCTCTCGCTGGATGTACTAGCAACCTAGTCTACTGCCTTGTCCGTCTGTCTACCTGCGACAGCAATGAAAAGCTATCACTGAGACAATGTCTCAGTGGTGCACAACATTAACCAAATACAACTTTAAATCACAATTTATAAATCATATAAATGATGGATACATAAAACCATAGTTAAATTCGAGACAATGAATGTCATAAGGAATTTAACACAATATCATAATAAATCTCAGTGATCAAAACATAGTTAAATTCAAAAGACAGTGAATGTCAATAAGAATTTAAACTCCATTTCACAATATCACAATAAATCTCAATAGTCAAAACATGGTTAAATTCAAAAGACAGTGAATGTCAATAAGAATTTAAATTCCATTTCACAAATTATCAAATCTCATAATAACACAATTTAGTCGAATAATTTAAGAATACAGTGTTGCCAATTCATTCACAACTTAAGCCATGACACAAATTTCCGATCAATGCCGCGTTGTACACCGCGACAAAACAATCACGACCCCACTAATCGAAATCAATGAGGAAGGGAGCTAGCTATATAATGAGTACTCATCCGATCACCTCAACTGGTAAACCAGAGAGGGAGAAAAATAAACGATCACGACTCCATAAATGGAGAAGGAAAAGAAACGATCACAACCCTATAAATGGAGCAGGAATGATATGATACTGTCATGCTAAGTGTGAATACAAAATCAATTCCAAACATTTTATTCAAATGATTCGTGAGAATCCAATAAATTTTCAAAGTCATAATTTCATTCACAAAATGGCAACACAATTCACAATTAACTTCAATTTTCACAAATCACACTAAATCAATTTTTCCACAGTTTCAAACCATTTATAATGCTTTTCAAGCAATAAGTATTCATTCAAACATATTTCCATAATTGAAAACAATAATATACAAATAGTCATAATTTATTTCAATTGAAAAATTCAAAAGAAATAACTGTTGTGCACAAACCTCTGATAACTGTTTCCTGGCCTCGACTCAGTATTTCCTTTCCTTTCCCTGAGTCTTTGCTAACTGAGAAACACAATTTGAAGTGTTTCAGTACTTATTTAAACTGTCTCTAATGATAATGCTTGATAAGTAACTCACCGAATACTATTATTTGCTTAATCAACCTAATATGTCGACCCTCGATGCATTCTAGGTAAATTAGGTTTTAATGTTACTAACATATCACATTTGATAGCCTTTTAGGGTTGGTACATGTTGCCAAACTCATTTCCATGTATACTGCATTTTCTTGCAATTTGCTGAATTCCATGATACTAGTTTGACCTAGCCGGACGACCTAGTTCCCTCGGTTTTCGGGTTTCGGTCAAAACTACAAAATTGTAGATCTATGTCTTATTGCACGCGGGATAAAATTTCAGGTCATTCTGAGTTATGTAGACCAAGTTATGGTCATTTTACTATTGCTGGTCAAATTGCATCAAAATTGGTCACTTTAGGTCATTTTAGGTCAATTTTGGTTCGGCCAGTTTTTGGACCCAAACTTGTGCAAGTTGGTTGACTTGCTTATGGTCATTTCTGAGCTTTTGTGTCTTCATAATACTTGTAGATATGGGTCTTAACTATTCATGGTCAAAATTTCAGGTCAATTGGACCTGTTTTGAGTGAGTTATGGCCTAAACACTAACTGCTGCCCAAATGGTAAGTTTTCAGGCCTTATTTGCACTTAATCCGGATTTGGTCATTTTTCAAGTTACCTTACAAGCAGAATTTTGGCAAGCTTCCTTCATGAAAGTTGGCACATTTTGTGTCTAGTTTCACCTCCAATTGGTCTCATACCAATTGGAGCCATACACTTAAAGTTCTAGGCCTAAAACACAAACTGCCTTATTGCATTTCTTTCATACACATCAAGGATCACTTTTAACACTCACCAAACTCAACATTCAAGCCAATTCTGGTTGTACTATAACCTAAACATAATTCACAACATATTATAGGTCATTTTGGCAGCTTACAATCACATTCAACATACACCATTAAGTGCAGAATTTGTCAAAATCAATTACAACAATTTAGTCACCTATTCATGCTCATTTACATGTCCAACCTCACACCATCACGCATATACCCAAACTGCCATAACAACTAACACAATTCAACATTAATATTCCATAATCCAAACATGAAATAACATCCTTATGGTTCACCCAACCAGGCTGCCAATTCATGCATTATATTCCATTAATTTCCAAGCTTCAAATTTCAATTACACATTCACATATACTAAGTATACATCACCCAAATAATTTCTTACACACATATATATTTAATCAATCCTTTAATCCACCATTTACAAGCAAAAATAAACTGCCCTTAAAGAGTTTTCATGGCTGCCAAAAATAAACATCTCCCTTAGAACATCAAACTCCAAAATTCTTGCATGGAGCTTGGCCATGGACGGCCATGGAGGAAGTTGAGAGAAGAAAATGATTCAGCTGGTTCTGGTTTGGGAGGTTGAAGAAGGTGATTTTTTTCTGCCCAAAAATGTGTAGTGGTCCACTTAGGTAAGGTGAGTGGAGCACTAAGTGAGAATTAATGATTTTTTTATTCTTAATTTTCCAAATTCTCACATTAAGCTTCCCATTTTTGCTATTTAAACTTTGTACCATCAATTTAATTTTTCATGACATTTTACAAATATAATATCATGTATTTTTAATGGACATTTAGGTCAAATGACAACTCGGGATGTCAAATGACCACAATGCCCCTGTTCGGGTTGCATTCTCGATTTTTCGGTAATACCGGGTTTTGTTCGTTTTTCGATTTCTCACTTTTCTTTGTACTAATTATTTAATTTTTCTTTGATTTTTCTAATGGTAATTATACTTCAATAGGAGTCTATTTAAGTCCTAAAAAATTTTCCAGGGTTCCCCGCGGTCCAGGGCTAGTCAACGGTCCACGCCGTGACTTCCCAGTGCGGTCACCCATCGCTAGGGTTCTCGGCTCGTTTAACTTGGTTACATTTCTTTGCTATTATTTTTTCTTTGTTTTTCTTGTATTTTCTTTTCTTGTATTTCATTATTTTATATCTCCTCATCCATATCTAACTGTAGTTCTAGGCATCCTAGCTGTCCGGACAACACTGGTCACTGGAACATTAGAACGCACTATCGAATATAGGGGTGTTACACCAATGCTGGGAATCTTTAGAGGTGGCGGAGTTAGAGCCACTTCTTTTAATACCTTGACTGCACATGTCTATTCCTCTTTTCAAGGCGGAGCATCCTTCTTAAGCATTTTTGACAGTTGGGAGGTGTGGGTGGCCACATGCAGAATAAACTTTCTGATGTAATTGATAATACCAAGGAACTGTTATATTTATTTTACTGTCAAGTTCTTATCAGAGAACTTCAATAATTCTTCTGCAATGTGAGGTCCCGGTTGGTATTTTCCATCTTTGAACTTCATTCCAAGGAAGTTGATATCAGTTTGGGCCAATGAGCTTTTCTTTTCTGATAGCATAATTCCATATGAATCTACTAATTGTTGAAAAGTAGAGAGAAGTGTCCTATAGGCTGTAACATCTTTAGAGAAAAAAGAAGAATATCGTCTATGTAGATGAGAGCACTGTGAAGTATAGGCTCGAATATCCTTGCCAGGCCTTTTATGTTGAAAAAAGATCTGAACGATTAAGAGGAAAGAAACGACTTGTCATTAATTACAAGCCCCTCAATCATTTCCTCCAAGATGACAAGTTCCCATTACCGAAACCTGAAGCCTTGTTCACTCAACTCTACGAGACCCATGTCTTCTCCAAATTTGATCTCAAAGCTGGATTTTGGTAAGTAAAAAATAATATTTTTTTAATCAATAATAATTTAATAGTCTAATTAAATCTGATATATTTTTTTTTATCTCTCTACCTAAAAATAATTGATACTTTTTATCATTTGACACATACTAAACTTTTTTTCTCTTACATATTATTATCTTTTCATCTAATTATTCTTAAATTCTTTTTTAATTTCCTTCATTATTTATATTACTTCTTTAAATTGTTATCGGACTAGATTCACAAATATTTTTTTTTATTTTTTATTTTATTTTTTTACTCTATTAAGCACAGTAAAAGTAAAATAAATTATTTTTTTTGTAAAAAGGAGTTAAACGAACTCAAATTATGAATTAAATTAAAATAATTAAATAAAAATTAATATTATATTATAATTAATTAATATAAAGTCAATATATATTTTCTATATAAAGTCACCCAAATATATAATATACACCCTTTTATATAGTTAATACAATTTTTTTTCTAAAAAGTTGAAAGCCACCTTTCAAGTCTTCACTATAACGTGTTAGCAGTTTTTTTTTTTTTCTATTTCTTTTTTACTTACTCTTTTGCATTGGATTATTTTCTTATTTTAGTTAGATAATAATATTTTTATATATAAAAATAGAATTATATTGAAAATTTGAGTATAATCAAGAATAATTAAAAATATTAACTAAAGTCAAATAATAAAATAAAATATATACAATAATTTAATTAATAAATCAAATGTTAAAATAGTCAAGTTTATAATTTTATAAGATTAAATAGTAATTTAGTATCACTAAATTTATTTAATCGATTGCATAATAAATTTTAAATTATTTTTATAAATAAAACAATGCTGCTACATTTTAAATAAAATAATTAGATAAATTACCATTAATTTATATATATAAATAATTAAAAAAATATATTTTTTAATAATTTTATCAAAATTTAATTTAAAAATTAATATTAAAATAAAAAATATTTAAATAAAATTTATTAAGTAAAAATTTTATCAAAAATTAATTTAATAATAAAAATTTATTATTATTATTATTATTTAAATTACATATAATTATGTATATATATATATATATATAAACATACAACCATGGCATGCAAAGCAAATAGCTGGCAAGCCACGTGAAAAGCCTATGCTATGGCATTGGCATATGCATCCATTGCTACTAGTTATCACAACCAGACAAGTCATATATAAGTCATATTTTTAATTCTAACATCACTGAATAACACCATTAACTTCTATTGCATAAAAGATTTCAGGCTTCTTTATTCCTCTCCAATTCTATTGTCACGTTAATCATCACTTCACAGCTGGACTTGTGCATATATTCATTCGTAATCTTACGACAGATTATTAGGTGTATATCTTTCTCTCTATAAATATGAATCCTATTTTTTTATAAATAAAAAAATTATTTTATTATATTTAAAAAAATAAATATTATTTTTTTAATACTCTTAATGTATATAATAATTTACCTAATTTTACTATTTGATTAGGTCATGATTTATTTTAAAATTAAAATTATTATAATTAAAATTATTTTATTTAAAATTAGAATTAAAATTTAAATAAAATCAAAATTAAATAAATTAAAACTGAGTTTTATTGTCGGATTTCAATCTTTAAATTTTGAATTAAAATCATCAGTTTTGACTCGTAATGAAGCGGTCCACATCCTACACGCGCCTAAATCACAATCGCCATGCTTGTCCACTAAAATTCTTCTTCCACGCTGTCTCTCATCGCATGATTTTTGTTACTATTAGTGAAAACGATTGGCCAGTCTCCTAAATATAAAATTATAAATTACGCGCTCCCTCTTCTTTTTATTTTTCCGTTTCTTCTCTCTCCCTCTCCCTTTCCCTCTCCCTCTCCCTCTCTCTCTGTGTTTTTTTTTTCCTGCCGTTTCCTTGCATGGCTATTTAAGAGAGAGACATTTTTTATCGACTCACTTGTGTATTCAGAGAGCCGCACAGAGATTTTTTGCCTGAAATTTAGGGTTCTTTTTCTTGGAGCAGTGAAGAAGAGGAGGGAAGGGCCGAAGGGAACACAGAGAGAGAGAGAGAGAGAGAGAGAGAGAGAGAGAGAGGGGAAACAATGCCGGCATTGGGGTCTTTGGATTGGTTTCTCTTCTCTCTCAGTAGAGCATTTTGTAGTCCTCTCGCTATTTTCTTTCAGATCCAGGTTTGTTTATTCTCTTGTTGTTTTTCTTATTCAGATCCAGGTCCGTTTGGTTCCTGGTAATTTTCATGACAAATTGTGTTATGCATTTCATTTTTTGAATCGGTGGATTTAATGCCTCCATTACATTGAATTGTTTTTGCACGAGCTCAACTGTATTCAAGTTTTCATTTCCATTTCTTTTATTTTTTCAACCTTTTTTTTTATAGTGATTGGATTTTAAATTATAAAATTGTTTCAATTTTTTTTTTCTTTTTACCTGCTGCGATTTTTCACATTCGAACTTTTCCCATAGATAGTGATTGAAGTTATCTTCTTAGAAGTGCTTTTTCCATATATATTGATAAAGCTTTTTGCTCCATGATTTTGGGACCTCGGCTGGTCAGTTTATGCAATGCAGATAAAAACTTCGGAACTTTTCCTTCTCAGCTTTTCTTTTCTTTTCTTTTCTTTTCTTTTCTTTTCTTCTGTTCTTTTTGGTTTGTGACGGTGAAATGAAAATTTTGTCGCATATGGGCGTCAGATAAAGGTATTTGAATTTTTGTCACGTACATGAGTTCTCTTTTTTTCCTTACAATTTTTATCTGGGATTTATATAATTGCATTTGACAATATAAATCTTGAATGATCAAGTACCATGTGTAGGTATTATACTTCCAGGATCTAGGACATCTTTCTATCCTTCTCTATTTCACCTTTTTTTTTTTTTTTTTTTTTTTTTTTTTTTTTTTGGGTTTCTTAAAACCTTTCCTAGATGTGGCAATTTACAAATCAATCTAGGAATAATGCCAAAAACAACAGTGGAGTCCCTCAGGTAAAACAAGTTAGTCTCCAATATTTGATTCTTTTAGTAGAATGGTCATTATGTCTAAAATTGGTCCAATTCACGTTGATTATATGTTAAATAAATAAAATAACCTTAATTCTATTTTCAATTTGAAAAAATGTTTCACTTAAATTTTATTTTATTAAGAAAATAGTATTTTTATTCAAATAATATATATATATATATATATATATATATATATATATATATATATATATATTATGTTTAAAATAAATAAATATAATTTTTTATTAACATGTATCTCATGTGTCATCTGCTAAATTTTTAAGAAATAAAATATTTGTATCGTAATATAAACGTATTTTGTGCCCTTATTTTTGATTTTAAATCCATTGAATATGTATGGGTATAATAAAACATATGTAAAATTAAGAGGGTTATCTTAACTTTTCATGATTTGTAGCAAAAATCATATGCATAATTTGATAATTTTTATTTATTATAATTTTATAAAAAAAATGGTCCAATGAAGCTAATAATTTTTTAAAATATAAATCAATAAAATTATGATAAAACTATTTTAACCCTCCTAATTTTAAATATTTTATCACATTCACTCATATTTTATGAGTCTATAAATTATAAACACTGACGCAAAATACATTTATAGTAGGATACATATATATATTTTAGCATAATTATTCTTGTAAATTTAGGACACGACATATAGTGGGCATGTTAATAAAAATTATATTTATTTTATTTTAGGTGTAATAAATGGATTTTTTTTTAAATATAAAACAATTTACTTAGATAAAAAATTTTGATAGTTTGTTAACAGAATAAAATTTGTGGTAGGTAACTGTTTAAATTGAAAATAGGGTTAATGGTATGTTAGTCATTTAACCTATAGTTAACGGTAAATTGGACTAAATTTGGACCGATGGACCATTCTGTATTCAAAATCAAATCTCAAGAGATAACTTGTTTCATCTTGAAAATTGTGGGACTGACCTATGATTTTTGGCGTTCCTCGAGAACTAACTTGTAAATGACCCTAATTTTTTTCAAGAGTTAGCATACTATTTCTCATTAGCTCAGATGGAAATATTCTTCGTAGTTCTTTTCAGTTGCCTTGGAATTTTAGCTCTGATGGTGCTTGAATGAAGTTTTCAGCTACAGATTTATTTGTTATTCTTAATATTTAAGCGCTATTTGGATAGAGGATTAAATAATCAGGGTAAAGTAATGATGGGTTGGGAGAGAGATAAGGAGCTGCTCCAATGTTTTCATATCTTTCTTTGTTGACCACGCCGTTGAGGGCGATCTCATGGTTCTACTTAGCTCTGTTGGATGCTATGATGTAATTCTTTATTGACTGTATACCTTTTAATATAATAGTGGCTGGCTGTTTAGATTGAAATGCCCATTTTTTTTAACTGTATGTTTATTGTTTCTAAACTAAGCTAATAGGATCATGGTTAACAAATCTGAACTAGAGACAAATATTAAATATTATTTTTTCACCATGCCTTGAAGCTGCTTCAGTTTTTTATGGCATTGGAAGTTGCATTGGGTAGAGAAGGGTGATTTCCAGTAGAAAATGGGGGATATGATTTAATTACATGGGCACGGGATGGAATTACGCAAGGGGTGGTTAAATGAGGTCTTTGAGGTTTTTGATGAACTTGTATTACAGTAAAGGTTCTGCGTGTTTGCTAAGTTCATTTGACTGTGTGGTTTCCTTGATGGTGTTATAGAAGAATTAATGAAGTTTGGTTTGTATTGTACTAGCTGTTCAGGATTCTTTTTTTATATGTTTATGGTAATATATACCTTTAGTAGCTATTTTGTTTGCAAGATATGGTGATATTAGATATGCAGCTTGATACTTTATTTTTTCTTTTTAATCATGGCTCTCAGGCACACCAATACACATACCTTTTAAGGTCATCCAAAAGGTGCTTAGTGTCATTATTTATTTTTAATTACTTCATTGCTCCTGTTTTAATTTCACCCGTTGCATGCCCATGTTATTTTTTGCGATCATGTCCTCATCTCTCCATCTCATGTTGAATGCTTTAGGAGGATAGTGTAGTTGTGACTTGGAATCTTTTATTTGTAATGCAGGGATGCGTGATCTGCCTAACACTTGCCATTGGGTGGGCTTTTGCGGCTTTTGTCAGGTATCAGGATTCTTCAAACATGATTTAATAACTCTCTGTATTTATCTTTCATCCGTGGTTATCATTTTAGTTTTACTTGCCTTTGCTTTTTAAAAATCAGTAAATTTTCTCTCACAGGAATAGAGAGATCAAGCGGATGAAGAGTAGTATGAGAGCTGGCAATAGCTTTGCATTTCTTTTTCATGATATCAATGAACTGGAGCACTCAAATCAGGTCAATCTGCCTCGAGTGACTGTTGTTATGCCCTTAAAGGGGTTTGGGGAACACAATTTACATAATTGGAGGAGTCAGGTACGTTGTTCATTCTGAGGTGCCTTTTGGTGTTCTTTTCCTCATTTTTTTCCCGCATAGCTAAAGAGAGAAGCTAAAACCAGTATGTGCATGTCTATCAATCCAATGGCTTCACATTTCAGTTTTAAGATTTTTTTCCCTCTCATCCTTTAAAGCTTAGGAATTTTTTCCTGTCATTTCGCGCAACAAAGAGAAGTAAAAATAAGTATATCTATTGATCTGTTGCTTCAAGTTTGAGTTTTAAGATATTTTTTTTTCCTCTCGTCCCTAAATGAAGTTGATTAAGTTTTTTAGTTCCCTGGGTTTCTAGATTCTTAGAAGACAAGTCTTATTTTTACCTTTGAGATGATTCTTCAGCATCTAGACTGTGTTTCTTTGATCTTTGTTTGTTGGGGTTTAAAATCCTTCTACTATTTGTAATTCTATTTAATTTTTGTTACTCATACCTTTTTGGTTGGAAGAATTGACATTGTTTTAAGTGCCATTAACTATGATTTTGGTATTCTAATACATGCAGATCACATCTCTCTATGGTGGTCCTCTGGAATTCCTTTTTGTAGTGGAAAGTACAGAAGACCCTGCATACCATGCTGTATCTTGCTTAATACCAGAGTTTAAGGTATAATTTATTTCACTGATCTACTTTATTCTTACAATTATGAATTTTCTTTTCTCAATCAGGAAAAGACTTTAATTATAATATTGTGTGTAGGGGTGAGCATTTAGTTCAAACAGAACTGAACCGAATTAAATTATGAAAACCAAATTATATATTTTAGAAACCGAACCGAACCGAAATTGATAAAAAACCGAATCGAACCAAACCGCTCTATTTCAGTTCGGTTCGGTTAAAACTGATCGATTTTGATTTTTAATTATTTTTTAATTTAGACTTAATTTTCAAGTTATTTGGTCTAATTTTGACTTTGATTTGAACCTAATAAACATTAATCAATGAAATTAAACAATTTATATATATAAAATTAAATATAATTCATAAATTCCCCATAAAAATAAATCAATTCAAGAATCGATTCGGTTCAATTTGGTTTGGTTCGGTTTAACTGATTTTTTTCTCTTCAAAACCGAACCGAACCCAAATAACTGAAATTTTAATAATATTAAACTGAACCGATTAAATGTAAAACCGAACCGATTGAACCGAATTGACTCTGTTCGGTTCAGTTTTTCGGTTTAAACCGAAATCTGCTCACCCTTAATTGTGTGTGTGGAATTGACACATGTTTTAAGACACTCCTGCTATCCCAATTTGTTTTTCCATCTTGGGAACTTCATCCCTGTGATGGAGCATCATTAATTGTATTGGCATTTATAAGAAATTGTTTTGATTCCCAACTGTTTGCTCTCACTCTCTGTGTGTGCTTTTGCATGCATTTGTTTTTATGTGCATGCTCTAACCTTCCAGGTTCAAGGGCAATTTTGAAAGGTTTGAACCAATGATGTGTTCAGTTTTGAAGGGAAACAATATAGGAAGTTTGAATATGGAAATATGGACAAATAATATACTTGTTTTGTGAGCATCATGAAAATTCAAAATGTTGTAACTGAATCTGTAATTTTGCTTTCTTGACTCTTAATTTCATTTATTTGTTTATTGCTATTATTTTTAGTATTAATTAATTCAGTTTTCCTTTTTAAAATTTATGCAGGATGCTGTTGATGTTAGAGTTATTGTAGCTGGTTTGTCAACAACTTGTAGTCAGAAAATTCACAACCAGTTGGTATGCAACAGTTTAAAACTTATTAAATGGTCTTTGCCAACGTCCTTTTGGTTAAATATGTCACAAACATCATTTGTTATTTTCATTTGTAGGACATAGCTATAAATTGAAAAAATACTTATCAAGTAGGATTTTCTGCCTTGGGGTAGATGCTTGATTGTACTGAACATTGTATCACCTTCCTATATGGATTGCATTTAGAGAACCAGGACACACATTTAGAAGAACATATAGCAATTTGAGCCTGCCTATACTTGTTTTTGTTGTCTTTGCTATTATTTCTCTAGAAGTATGTTTTGGTTGGCATTTAATTTGTGTAATGGTGGTTTTGTCTAGTTTGGTGCAGAGAAAATGCATAAAGACAGCAAGTATGTATTATTTTTGGATGATGATGTTAGGCTGCACCCTGGGTCTATTGGAGCCCTGACTGCTGAAATGGAAAAAAATCCTGAGGTATGCGTTCTTGTTATTGCTCATATCATTTATAGGTGTACTTGTGTAGTTGTGTAGTGGTCTAAACTATGGATTCATTTTATTATTTTAACTTTTTGGTAATGACATGCAGATATTTATTCAAACAGGATACCCTCTTGATCTGCCTTCAGGGAGTTTAGGAAGCTACTGCATCTATGAATATCACATGGTATAACACAGTTTGTAACCTTTTCCTGTTTCTTTAAATTTCCTTATAAATTTTCTAACCTTTATGACAATTATGCATGTGATACTTTAGTCCGTTATATAGATGAAATTGTGGCTTACTTTGGTGAACTAGGATAGGAGGGGCATGTGATTGACTCTTGCAACAGGGTTGTCTACTGGAAGAACCATATTGAAAAAGAAATCCTATTTTCAATTTCTAATAATAATAATAACAATAATTATTATCATTTTCAGGTTGCTAATGATCTTAGAAATTTTAACTTGACGTGTCTCTTTAAATTTACTTAATTTGAATTGCAATGATGTTATAGATAAACACTCTGGCCAGGAGTGGTATTCACCTTTTTATTTTCTTTTCTATTCTCTCTCTCTCTCTCTCTCTCTCTCTCTCCCTCTCTCTCTCTATATATATAGAATTTTTTGGGGAATTTGGTTTAAATTTTGTTCAATGGAGTTGGACTTGCATTTCCTATTGAAAAAGCATTACTAGTATTTATGGAACTGTTATTTGCAGACTGATACTGTTATGATAGTTATTAACAGGCTTGACTACATTCTGCGTATGTTTGCTTCATTTTCACCCAGTGTTATATCTTTCTACTCATGAGAATGTTGAATAATTTCTATGAACAGCCTTGTTCGATGGGCTTTGCCACCGGTGGGAAAACATTCTTTCTATGGGGTGGGTGCATGATGGTAAGTACCGACCAATATGCTTTAAAACTTTGCACAGGATTGAAAAGCTGGCTTATTTGTTCTGGACTTTTTCAGATGCATGCTGATGATTTTAGATATGACCGCTATGGTGTGGTCTCAGGACTGCGAGATGGTGGATACTCTGATGATATGACTCTTGCAGCTATAGCTGGTAATAAATTCATGAATTTGCTGATTTTAGTTTTAGTTAGAAGCTGCCTTTCTCCTATCTCCATGTCTCACAACTTCGTGCTAGCTTTGGCTATCATTATTTATTGATGGTTCACTTTATCATCACTTTCTAGGGGCTCATAAGAGGCTTATTACATCACCTCCAGTTGCTGTTTTTCCTCACCCACTTGCTAGTGATCTTAGTTTTTCAAGGTTTGTAACGTCTAATTGTTTATACGTTAATGTCCTACAGTTCATTCAACACTTAGTTATTGACTTTTTTATAGGTACTGGAATTACTTGAGGAAGCAAACATTTGTTTTGGAATCATATACAACGAAGGTTAATTGGATAATGAACCGAGCTTTATTTTCTTCCCACTGCTATTTATCATGGGGGTTTGTGGCGCCATACTTTATGGCTATGACTCATGTTGCTGCAGCACTGCGAATCTATATCCGAGGATATGCACATGAGGAAACAATCTTTGTTTCTAATGGTGAGCATGAGCATATTACTGTACTTCGGTTTGATGATTCACTTGTCAAAAAAGAGGAGTATAAGTTGTATGTTGATTCAGATGGAAATTAGAACTCCTTTTGTGGGTTGTTTTTTTTTTTTTTGGGGGGGGGGGGGGGGCGATGGTGGTATTCTGAACTTTAAGGTGAAACATGTAGGATGTGGCTTTTAGAAGGATCTATGAAGAAGCTTCTCACCCTTTCTGTTACATTTTCCTGTAACCAATATTACATTGCAATTAGAACTCCCAATACATCACCCCTTTTTTGAGATGTTTCAGTAAATAACATGTGATTACAAAGAAAATATAGTGATTGGTTATAGTTTTGAAAACAGAAATGTTCTTTTTTCCATTTTCTTTTTGGCTTAATGACAACATAAGTGTTTTCATCAATCATAAATCCAAACTAAAGTAATTTTCCTTCACTTTTGCATGTGTGGGTAAAAATTCATTGCTAGAGCCGACTATTATTTTGAGATTTGGCTTTTGTTTTTATGCAATGTCCCCAGGGTTGTTACTGGTCACCTGCCTAGCTGTGTGCACCTTTACAGAACTTTTCTCAATGTGGAATTTGACGAGAATAGAAGTTCAACTATGCAACATGCTGTCGCCCGAGGCACCTCGACTTTCTCTTGCTTCTTATAACTGGGTCCTCGTGAGTATTTCTAGTTTCTTTTGGCGCAGTTGCATTTTTTGGTAAACTTCATTCTGGATGTGGAATTAATGTGTAAAAAATTTTCAGATGGCCCAAGTGTTTTACCCTCTTTTGAATAACTGTCTGCTTTACAATGAAATACTGTAACTGGCCTTCACCTTGACATTCTTCTAGTTGGTACTTAGCATTGTATATTTGGGTGGGGGGATTAAGCTATGGTTGAAAAGATGATTGATGATCTGAATGGAATAGTTCTCTTCAAATATGAGAGCTAGCAATTATTCAGTATATTCACAGAAAGGCCCCAATTTTTAATAGAAGCCCAAATCCGAGTTAGGTTGTGATTTAAACAATAAGCACTGATGTCTTGCAACTAATGTGATGTTGAATGCAACAGGTATTCATTGCAATGCTGGTGGATAACTTCTTATATCCCATATCTGCACTCCGTTCACACTTCTCTCAGTCTATAAATTGGTCTGGTATACGGTACCACTTGAAGAATGGAAAAATAAGCAAGGTTTATTATTATTACTATTTGAGGAAGCTAGGTTTGAAATGTCCATTTACTTTTTTTTTTTTGTAATTTTTATTTTTCTCTTTCTGTTGCTGTGCAGATTGAAAGAAGTAAGGATAAGGGTCCAATTTACACGGACTTGGGAGGAAAACATTTATATGGGAAGAAGGGAGCTCCTCCCAGAGCCTCTTTGCTTGGCTCTTTGGCAAAGAGTTTGGCACAGTGGCGACAGCCTAAGAAATTTGATGGCTAGATATTGGCTTTAATTTGCAAAAGATCCAATGGGTCTCGGGAGCATAACTCTTGGTGGATTACGCGGGTATCCTCGGATAGGGTTCGCTAGTCCATTATTGATTGATTTTTTTATATATATATAATCTCCATTCAATCAAAAATATTCTCCAATTTAGGCCATCTTGATTTCTGGGCTGATTTTGTAATTTGCGGTGGTATTTGTTCTGTATTCTATGTAATTTATAGTATTTAATACGAAATTTGAGGCAATGGCGGAGTGTTTTAGAGACCACTGTAAAGTAGCCCTTCGAATGATTCCACCCGCCGTAACTTCCTTTTCCTTTAGTCGGATCAAAGCTCCAAAGGTTCCATTCTCTGTTTGCGATCTGTAAAATGGAGAATCTTTTACCTATGTATGTTTCGTGAAAAATGGCTTTGGTACGAAAAATATTTTTCATAAAAATTAATTTAAAAAAATATTTTTTAATACTTAAAAATATAAATATCTTTATATTTTAATGAAATTATTTAAAAAATAATTTACTTAAAAAATAATTTATTTAAAAAAATTAAATTTAATATTTTTATTAATCTATTTTCTAATTATATTGAACGCTAAAAAATGTGACAACAAATGAAGCATTGACTGACGATGATCGGCAAGGTCCACGGAGGTCTACTGGTGTTGAGAACGGTGAGAAATTGTAATAATTCACCTTTTCGGGATAACAGTGGTTACGTAGAGAATGCTGTAGTAAAGAGATGGGCGTTATTTGAGGTTCAGAGTAAGGGTAGTAATTAACTGAGTTACACATAAAAAATGAAGGGAAAAGTGAGGGACTATATAAGTGATAAGCCTTTTAACTTAGATAACGCGCTTTTGAGTGTAAAAAACTTAAGGGATAAATTCACGAGACTTATAGTGATCAAAGCGGATAATACTATTTAGTGGGTTGATACTTAAAAGAAATTGTCCAGGAAATGAAATTGTCAAATATTGATTTTGGGCTGGTTGATTTGATTTAAATACGTAGGTGTGTGCGGTGAGAAAAAGGGTAAATTGCTCTCAGTTTAAATGCTAATTTCATTTTAATTACTTAATTTAATTTATTAAAATAAAATCTATCAATTTTATTTTTATTTAAAAAAAATCCTTTTAATTTATAATAAAAAATTTAAAATTTTATTTTTTAAAAATTAACACTAAATTAATATTTAATCAAAATAAATTTATAAATTATTATTTATTGTTTATTTTTTATATAAAAATAAAAATATTGATAACATATCATATATTAGTAAAATATTATTTTAAAATTTAAGTTCTATTATAATTATATTATTATTTTTCTAGATTGTTATAAATTATAATAATAAATAATATATATAATTAATAGTTTTATTAATAAATTTAATTAAAATAAAATAATTTTATAAATAATAATGATTAATTAATTTAATAATAAAGATAAATAAAAAAAAAAGTAGAACCTACTGCATGAGGAGAACTTTTTGAGACGATTGGTACAATTTATTATTTTTTTTATTAATTTTTTAATTCGACTAATTTACCGACTCTTGAAAGTATGTTTTTAATTTTTATCTTCAAAATTAAATTTGAGTACCAAATTATTTCATTTTCAAATAATGAAGATCAGTAATTATCCTATAATTTATCCAAATTGTCATACTTGAGCCCTGCAGAGTTATCAAATTTACAAATCATATCCATTGGCATTGTGAATGAGGTGGGGCTACAACTTTCAATTTTCAAAACCCCTGAACCTATTTTGCTAAAGCTTAGTCCATCATCTACTGTCACTTAGTTAACGAACAGCTGATTCCAAAACTATGCAAGATATGGGGAAAATGTCAGATGAAAGTCAGAAAGCCAACAGAAGAATAATGTTCTCTTGATACACGCTTCTTTGGATAATTTTTTGATCCAATGGTGTAAAAGATTACTGCTCTAGATCTCCAATGTAGAAGTCATCAATCATGTCAAAAACTCTGGTAGCATGTTGTGGCCTGCGCATAGAATTGAAAATGAAAAAGCTGGTGAGGCAAACTGTCCAATTAAAATACAGTCCAATGTGTAACTATGACATAATCAGACAAGGGAATCAATAGAAAAATGCATTATTTAGATTTTTATGAGAACAAGTGAAATGATATTTTTTTGCTGACTGATTATGAGTGAGCTAAGTGGCAGTGTGAAGCAGTGTTTACAGATGGTCTGGAGTTGGAAGCCCAAAATAATTTCATCATTTACAATTGCCAAATAGCAAATTTATCCCATACCCAGATTGAAGCACAGCTAATGAAGGGCTTGCCAACCCCGTGAAAGTTTATCCTAATTGACTGAAACAATTTACTACAGAAATATGATCCTATTAGTATTGTCGATCAACATTGGCAAAGAAAATAACAGGACTAATGCGGACAATTGTTTGATGAATCCTTTTCTTTGAAATATTTGAGGGTATTGAGACGGAAATTTATTTCAGTTGATATGTGCATACCCATAAAATCCTTCAGTTGAATCATCCCCAGCGTGTGTTAGAATGGCATCGCCACCAGGGTGTTCTTCTACGTATGAGGTAACATCATACACCTGTCAGTCATAGAAGATGCAAGTGTAAGTAAGAAGCATCATCACATTATATCACACTAAAATGAGGGTCAGTTTAGAATTTTATATGGAGGACTGAACTAAACTAAGAAATACCTTATCCTTGATAATGATCCAACACTCAGCTCTATTATTGTGCAGGGATACTTCAGCTTTACTGTAAACTGTGTATGCCTAAGAACAAGAAATAGTTTATTCAAAACATATAGAGTTAATTAACACTTACAACTAGGATAAATGGTATTAGAAAGAGAAATAGAGGCGATTAACATCTTTGCTACATGGATCCTTGGCCTATCCCATCAGTCTTTGACAAATAATAAAATCACATGATAGCTTATATAACCAATGGTTACAAATTTGGGGTAACATATCAGCAGCCAATTTACAAGAATGCAAAGCGTATAGTCCTCAAGACTCATTAAATCTGGTCACCAAAATATGCAATGTAGATATCATGTTTATCATAAATAATTAACTTTAATATGTGTCAACACAAGCAGACTATGCCCTCTTTCTGGCTTGCTCTCTCCAGTGCCTAGACGCCATTTTTTTTTTTCTCTTGAATGATAGAAAGAAAACTAACTTTATAGTCAATGTGCAGTTAGTCTATGATTAAGAAGTTAGATCTAGTCTATGATTAAGAAGTTAGATCCTCACGAATGTTTTTAGCGCAAACAAAGAGAGCTTTGAGCAAAAAGGAAGCATGGGTCAAGCTCTAATAGCATGCACACATCCAGAATTTCAAATGCAACTTCATTTTTTGTCTGAGACAATGCCACTACTTGCATGGTTTATTAACTTTCAATTAAATAAAGAGAGGGCTAAATCCCTTATCCTTATAAGATGGATGATTAAATAAATTCTAAAACATAAAAATCTTTGAGAGTTTCAGAGCGCAGAATCTTTCAGTCTGACAGGTTGTGGGTTCCCCTGCAAGCAAATTGCGAACTCGAGAATGCAATGCAATTGAAACACTGAAATATTAAAATCATAAACTCTTTTAGGCTTGCTTTGAAGTTCCTACTATTACACGCACCTTCTTTTTGCTAGCACTCGAGTGCATCTTTTGTCTTTGAGCTGCATTGAACAAATATTTAACCATCAAAACATAGCAAAAGTACCTTCTCTGTCTCTGTCTATCTCAAAATTTAGCTTCTAATCAGGGACAAATTGGAAAGAAATAGGCAGGAAATAAAAGGAAGGAAAGGAAGGGAAAAAATACCAGATTTCAGATGTCGAGGAATCAAAAAGAAACCTCCCAATAAGACACCCAAAGCCAGCCATATCTCAGATTCAGCTCCTTCTACTGCATTAAGAACCATACTCACCCAAGAAAAAACCCATATCAAATGATACAGTACATGCAATTCATAAGCTTTCTGAAAAAAGAAAAATAAAATTTACTTTTCAATGTAAAAAAGAAGTTGAAATTTGCTTCGCCTTTTGCCCATTGCCCAAACCCAACAATAAAGAAAACTTATTAAACAGTATTAGAAAAGTGTACCTTCTTCAATGTATGATAAAACACTGAGTTTGGCAGCTGAGAAAACGAGAGAAAAGCGAAAGCGTTCCAAATGCAGATGCAAGTGTGAGTTTGCTGTTTGCCAGAGCGGAGTGTTCCTTAATTAATTTCGGCAGCATCGTTGTGTTTTCCTGTGGATCTCGTGCTGCACCTGGACAACCTGATCGTGGGCTGGACCTAAAAACTAATTAGTTCTATTTTGAATAAGCAAGGAAAATTTAAATCGGCTTGACGAATTTAAAGACCAATTAATTAATTAATTTTTAAAAAATTTAGGGACCTTATAATACTTTATCCTATATTTTATTTTCTCATTTAGAGTTCCCACTTATGAACTAACAATTTTAAGAATTATGTAATTTTAAGAATATTTTAGGAGAGACTTTTGATTTATTTCTCACACAACTAAATTAATTTTATAATTAGAATTGCCGAAGGATGTCAATTGGAATTACATAGACTCTCGAAAAGACTTCCTTTGAAAAAATTATTTGAAGAAAAGGACTTGAAATGAATTTTAACACAATCATGATCACTTTATTTTATAACTAGAAATTCACAATAATTCAATTTAATTATTATTATATATATATATATTTTTTTATAAATTCTCATACTTGAAAAGATAATAAGTTAATTTATTTTTAAAGAAATATAAATTAAGTAAAAAAATTATATCATTAGCATGAGATTTCAATTAAATTCTTTTCTTACATAAAATTTATTTTAAAAGAAGTCTAACATAGTGTTTAGTATAAATAAATTTTATAAAATTTATTTATAAATCTAAAATTTTAATATTTATTTTAAATAAGAATTCATTTGAAATTCTTAATATATTCCAATTCCAACTTGTAAAATCAGAGGTTCACATTCCTATTTTATGTAATTATATGTAATATATTCCAAAATCCATTTTCATAGTTCAATTTAATCAATGTTAAAAATGATTTGGAGATAAATTTATTGCTAATCAATGTTATAGAGTAATAGAATTTTGATCTTTCACTAAACCCCTTTTTGCAAAGAATTTAAATGTAATAATATTAAATTTAAATTATTTTAAAATATATCTTATTATTATTATTATTGAAACGCACCGTAAAAAAAACTAAAGAAAAGAAGAAAAACACTCCTCCTCTTGTATCAACATAATTAGCAATCTAATTAATTCCCTAATCTGTTGCCCTTTCGATACACATAACAATATGAAATGTGCATCACTAGACTTTGTTGATAAATACATGTGATTAATTACAGATATAATTAACTTTTTAGTTAATTAATATTGTTTAAAAATAATTAACAAGCTTCTGCAATTGTCGCCACCTTCATCACATGTTTTCTACCTATAATATATATAATAGTGGCCTAACAACAAGTATCCAAATTTGGTCTCCGGCTGCTACACTTCCTATCCTAGTACTAAGTTACGCTAACCCAGAGACAGGCAGAGGAAGGACCACTATTTATCAAACATGATTCACATGCTTAATTATATATTAATAAAAAAAAATCAATTAGTAAAGCATTACTCCTATATAAAATATTATAAAGAAATTAATAATGTTTATTTTAATTGATAATGGGTTTTTAAAAAATTGAAAGATATGGGTCTTTTTTTTTTTTCCTTGTAAAGTGATCCATTTATGCGATTTTAACACACACACACACACTCCCATTGTCTCACGCAAACATTTTGTTTATGAAGTCCACTAATTGACATTTGTCAGTTTGCAGCCTAGCTTTATAGCCCGCTGTTAGCCAAAACGTTGCGCATTTGTTTAATTTTTAGTAGCTCAATTTTTAGGTAGGGGTGACCATTTAGGTCAAATCAAACCGAATCGAATGAAATTAAATTATAAAAATTTAATTATTTATTTTAAAAATTGAATCAAATCAAAATGAATGAAAAATCGAATCGAATTAAACCATTTTATTTCTGTTCAGTTCGGTTCAAACCAATCGATTTTGATTTTTGATTAATTTTTAAATTTAGACTTAATTTTTAAGTTCTAATTTTGACTTTGATTTGAACCTCATAAATATTAATCAATGAAATTAAATAATTTATATATATAATTAAATATAGTTCATAAATTTCCCATAAAAATAAACCAATTCAAAAATCAATTCGGTTTGATTTGATTCGATTTAAATATATAAAATTATTATTCGGTTCGATTTAATAGATTTTTTTTCTCTTCAAAATCAAAATGAACCGAAATAATTTAAATTTTTATAATATAAAATCGAACCAAACTGATTAAATTTTAAAATCAAATCGATTGAACCGAATTAATTCGATTTGATTAGATTTTTTGATTCAAACCAAAATCTACTCACCCCTACTTTCAGACATATGCTTTAATATCATATAAGGAAAATGAATTCAGTCTTACTCTACCCTAAAAGTTAGGTCAAGAGAAGAGAATTTTTTCAAGTCTTATATACATCTTAAGTATCTCATTCTAAATTAATGTTGGACAACGATCTATGAAATTTTCCTTTCAAATTCTATTATTCATGGTTCAGTGTCAATTGAATGGCAATTTTGTAAATCCTTTCAAAATAATGCCTTTTTCCTTTCTTAAGTTTATTTCTTCCTTGCCGATCATCCCTCAATTTTCTCTTTACGTTTCAAATCCTTTCTAATTTTCTGGTTATACGCGCAGGATGTAAAACGACCCCGTTTAATAATAATAGTAATGACAATATAAAAGTAATGAAATGTTGGTAATAATGTATGTATATATTCTAAAAGTTTATAAAAATGTAAAAAGAAAAATGAAATATTTATAAAATTTTTGATTGATTTTGTAAAGTAATAATAATAAAATAAAATGAAGATAATAAAAGAGAAGAATTAGGTGCTTGGAGGAGTTGGCAAATAAGAACGTCAGCCCACGTGAAGTAAAGCCTGCAAGTCAAATCCTAGCCATCTTTTGTCTCTCCATCTCACAGGAGATAGATAATTCTTGGAAGTGTCCATCCCATTCCCACTAAATTTGTTTTGTACTATTATTTATTTTTAATGAAGAATCATTTATCATGTGTTTCAATCATTTTATTCCATGCCTAATTGATTGCCCATCAAATTAAAGAAATAATCAAGAAATTATCATAGCCATCAGAACCCCAACTTTTTTTCCCCATAAAATAATGGTTAATTGCATTTCTTGATGCTTAAAATTAAATTAATATTATCCTTTCCTAGCTAATATCATTTTTTTTATATATTTATATAAAAAATTTCATTTAACTAACAATTTTATTAGCAATAATGATAAAAAGATAGCAAGAGAGAATTATGCAATTAATGGATTTAATAATTAACCTAAGTTAATTATCTATTAAAGACATGAATCAGGATCATTAATCTAAATTAATAACCTATTTATTAACTTTTACCCAAAAAAAAATTATAGGTCTAAATTCTTATGCATTTTACTTGTGCTAAAATACTTTTTATTATAATTATAATAGATCAGATCTATTCACCAAATTATATGTGTGGTGAGGATTTTTCTTATATATATTTAGGTTATTATAGATTTAAAATACAATATATATGGTGAGATTTATCTATAAAATATATAAATTTTATATATTTATTTTGAATTATAATGAATCAAATCTAGATAAGAATGAACGATCTAATGTTTCTATTTTTTAAGGTTATGATAAATTCGTCTCTTAAAATATATTTGATAAAATATAAAATAGAACTACTTTTGGTAAAAGGTTTTGGACAAACACATAAAATGCTTTATTCTTTATTGTGCTAAGAATCAAATGCATTATTCCTTTAAATTAAGATAATCATTTCTAATAAGTGAAAAAAAATCCAGACTTTGCACATGATACACAAGGAAGCCAGATTAAGAAATCATTTAAGACTTGTATACAATATGGAATGATGCCTATGTATGCTATTATGTAGAATGTTGAATGATTAAACATTATATATATGCATTAACAAGCATTATTTCTTAGGAGAAATGATGTGATGTGATGTAATGTAATGTATTATATATGTATATGGTTTACACTCTACAATGACACAAATGTATGTAACAACATTCAAGATTTGATGAAGAAGATTTTAGATCATAAAACGTACCTCTTGTTGAAACTTGAAAGAAAGTATACCATTAAGTGGAGTTTGTAATTATATAAGATTTATATTATAGCCATTACGCAAATGAAAGGTTGCACAATCACACAATATGAAAAAGAAAAAAGAAAAAAAATCACAAAATTTATGCGGTTCAATTATTATGTTTACATTCATGAGTAAGATGAAATATAAAGTTCTATTATAATGAAAAAGAATAAGATATAATCACTCAAAACTCTCAAATTTTAACCTTAATGTATTTTTCGAATATCTCACAAATCTAAATAAATAGTAGAAAAATACAATATTTATATTGGTCTGTGTTCTTTGCTATCATCACAGATTTTATTTTTTATTCTAATTGAATTGCAACGCAAAATTTTTAAGTTGGATCACAATTCGAATTTATTAAAATATATTCAAAATTCAAGTCACAAAAAATAATAATTTCAAAGATTTTTTTTATAGAATTTTATTTGATGGACTGATACATAAATTATTAGATTATATGTATAATATATCATATATGATTTCAAAAGTATCTCTCATATGATCTCTTAAAGATCGATATGTACCATTTGTAATGAAACATTATTATGATTAAATAGAATATTATCATCATTTGATGAAGTTGGGTTGCTTGTCCTATATATCTAATTGGGTAAAACAAGGTGCAAGAAGAAACATCCATGGCATTTCTAATGTGTGAAGGATTCTTAATATGGAAAGAAGAAAGAAAAATAAATAAACAGTGAAGTCACACCAACTACAAGATTTCTTTAGTTTAATTAGCATTAGCTTTAATCATTCAATCAGGTTTGGTTATATTTTCTTTAATCATACTTTCAGATGATGAGAGGCTTCAGAACTTTAAAAGAGTCTCAGTGACAACTCTTTTATGGATGTTCTAGGTTAAGTGTTTGAGGAGATCTATTCACTTGGATTTAGATTGGACTTGTTTATGTTAAGTTTTTCCTGATAATTTATTAATATAAGAATTTTGCTTATATATATATAAGACACAGGCAATTGGGTGCTAATTGGAAACCAGAACAAGAGGAAAAAGAATGGCAAATATTAAAGCAGATATTGATGATATTTGCATATAATATGTTTGATTCCCATTTTAGAGAGACAGATAGATTTCAAAGTCCAACAATTACAGCTAGTGGGATTGACAGGTTAATCAACTAAAATTTTTTGATAATTAATTAATTAATTAATTAAAATTACTGGAATATGCTTCATCAACTCTATAATCCCTTTTCTTAATTTATTTTGCTCTTCAAATTACCCCTAGAAAAAATTTGAACATTAATGCATTTTTTTTTAATTTTAAATTTGGGAGTAGATTTCAATTTGTATTTACAAATTATATACTTGCACAAGTCAAATCTGGAGTGTACTTATATTATTAATAAAATGATAGACCTAATTAATATAGATTTAAAATATAAATTTATAAAATTTATATATTTAATAAATAAATCTTATTATATATTCTTTTAGTGTAACAAGATGTTACTAAATTATTAAAGTGAGCTTATAAAAGCAGACAAAAAATGGGACTCTTTTTCTTTGAAAAAGGAAGCAATCTCACATCAAGCTAAAACTAATACTAATAGACTAATTAACAAATTGATTTACAAGAACAGAAAAAATGACCGATTGGGCAGTGGTCACAATCCTCTTTCTTGAAAAAACTTTGGCTATGGGGGCTTTCCATGCTTGACGGCATGGGAAGTATCCACTACTAACACATTAAAAGAATATCTTTAACCACCCCACAAGTATTAAAAAGAAATCTTTAATCATAAATAAGAGTTGCCTGATGGAAAATCCCCACTCACTTTCTTCCTATATATACATAGAAGAACGTGTGCAAATCATTTCTTGAGCCAGCCAAGCCTTTGGTATTTGCACAAACCTTGGCCCTTTCTTTTTAAAATTTTTCAGATGTACTAGCAAAATACTTAAAGTCTTAGCTTGCAAGTTTTTGGACCAAAGGCTCTTGGAAGCAGATCGAAAATGAGTTCTCGCTCTCCAAAGAAGAATGAGATGATGAGAAGGGAAGATAGCAAGTCCATAGCCATAATCTTCAGATTTGCAGATTGGGTTGATATGTTACTTATACTTCTGGGCACTATTGGAGCTATTGGAGATGGCTTGTCAACCAACTGCCTACTGGTATTTGCCAGCCGCTTAATGAACAGCTTGGGCCATGGTAAGACCCAGCAAAATCAAGGGAATTTCTTGAGTGAAGTTGAAAAGGTTAGCGGTCAACTTTCTCTCTCTCTCTCTCTCTCTCTCTCTCTCTCTACCTAACATATACATTTTTTTCCCTTTTTGGCTTTTGTTAACAGTGCAGTTTATACTTTGTATACCTGGGATTAGCAGTCATGGTGGTGGCTTTTATGGGTAATTTCAAGAACTTTATATTTATCAAATATATATAAAGATGTTTTGCTTTGCTTTCTCAAGGCAAGGAGCTGTTTGAAAATGTAGTGACAAATTAAGTACCAAATGAATCCTTCCATTATTGGGCTCCAAACAGTATCCTAGAGCTCATGGTAGTAGTACTAGCTACATCACTGAAAGCATCAATAGAAAAACAAATCAAAGTCATTATTTTATGGAACCCTAGAATGCCCCAATCTTTGAAAAACTTGTATCATTTTTCGCTCCCATGTAAATGAAAATGACTAATTGTGGCTCACTGGAACCTATATAGCTGTAGCATATATACAAGTACTAAATCAACAGTTGATGACTGCAGAAGGTTATTGCTGGAGCAAAACCAGCGAGCGACAGGTTCTGAAGATCCGTTACAAGTATTTGGAAGCTGTTCTTCGACAAGAAGTTGGGTTTTTCGATTCACAAGAAGCAACCACTTCAGAGATCATCAATGGTATATCAAAAGATACTTCTCTTATACAGGAAGTACTTAGTGAAAAGGTAAAAGTGTTGTTCCCATCACATCTAGTTTCTTAAGCACTTAATAATCCAATAACATTTCGTTCTTGATCTGAACACAAAATTATACAGTTAATTTCTTCGAGAAATTATGAATCAGAAGTAACAATAATATATTTGACTGTATTATCACTTATCCTTGTTCCTCTAGCTATACTGGATGTGTTTTCCAAAATATGCAGGTTCCGAGATCTGTATCTATCAATTTATTAATGGTCAATTTCCACTTGATTTAATATAATCGATCTCTCTTATTTTTCAGGTGCCTTTATTTTTGATGCACGCATCTGTGTTCTTCTCAGGACTTGCATTCTCCACTTACTTTTCATGGAGGCTATCTGTAGTAGCCTTTCCAACACTACTTCTCTTAATAATCCCTGGAATGATTTATGGGAAATACCTTCTATACTTGTCCAAGAAAGCTCACAAGGAGTATGGGAAAGCAAACGCCATTGTTGAGCAGGCTCTGAGCTCCATCAAGACTGTTTATTCATTCACTGCTGAGAAGAGGATTACTGATAGATATTCAGCAATTCTGGATACGACATCAAAGCTGGGAATCAAGCAAGGCATAGCGAAAGGTCTCGCGGTGGGGAGCACTGGTCTTTCCTTTGCAATATGGGCTTTCCTTGCTTGGTATGGGAGCCACTTGGTTATGTACAAAGGAGAAAGTGGAGGAAGAATCTATGCTGCTGGCATTTCCTTCATATTGGGAGGACTGTATGTGGCTTTAATTCCTTGCATTATATTTTTCTTTTATATTCGTTTGAATTAAGCAGCATATACTATATATCCTTCCCAGACGTTGTTTAATCAAGTGAGAGATTTGGTGTGGAGTCATCATCAAATTAAATTTTCATGAGAAAGTTAGGCCTAGTAAGCCCATGAAACCACAATTCCCAGAAATAGATCTCCTTTACTTTCCACAAAGTGGTTGATGAAAGTAAACACCCCACTTATATTTTGATGATGATGGATGATCATCAACTTATATTTTAAGTTGTCTTTACACTTTGTGTTACGATGATCAACTTACATTTTGATGGAGTTAAGTATATATTAATTACATCAACAATAGTCTAACAAATTAATTAGGTCCGTTTATCACCTTAGTCAAAATGTGGTTTCCATTTCTAAAGTGCCTTTATATTTAATAATAAAAATTTCTAATCAGAATAAAAGTTTGATAATTTTCTATATAACTAATTAGAAAAAGACAATTATTTAATCATTAAAAATGTCTAATGCAAAAAAAAAAAAGCTGTTAATTTTCTTTTTTCTATAAAGTGTTTCAAGATTGCCTATACACAAATTTATTTTTTTTAAAGTAAGATATTTTATTAATAAAAATCAGAAAAAGCTTAACATAAAAATCCTACAGTCTATACACATATATGAGAGCATGATTTCAACACTTTTTTAATTTTACTAAATTAACAAGCTTTATCAGTTTATTGATGTAAATATAATATTTTTTTTTTATAATTAGATTTGACTGAAACTCGAACAAAATACTTTACACCTTTGGAAATTACTCAAGTATAAGAGCTAATTCATTGATCGAATACATAATATTTTGTATCTATTTATTTTTATTTTTTAACATTGAGGTTTTTCTTTTCTTTAATTTGTCTGTTTTGCCTCCTTTCTTTAAAGAGCCGTTTGATAATTTAGAGGGTCAAAGAAAAATTGCTCCTAGCTATATATGCCTAGGAATATAAACTATTTGCGGTTAATAACAAAGATTAAATTGTGATTTTCATCAAAGTTTATATTAAACTAGTAAATGCGTGTAACGCAGATCCCTTGGAATGGCACTTCCTGATTTGAAGTACTTCACAGAAGCTTCTGTGGCTGCTACACGAATATTCCACAGAATTGACCGAGTTCCAGAAATTGATGGTGAAGATGCAAAAGGACTTGTACTAGACAAAATACAAGGCGAAATTGAATTCCAACATGTCCAATTCACATACCCATCTCGTCCAGATTTCACTGTCCTCAAAGACTTCAGCCTCAAAGTTGAAGCAGGAAAAACAGTAGCCCTCGTTGGTGCAAGCGGAAGTGGAAAGTCCACTGCTATTGCATTGGTGCAGCGATTCTATGATGCCAATTGTGGATTTGTGAGGATTGATGGTGCTGATATAAGAACACTGAATCTGAAATGGATAAGAGGAAAAATGGGTCTTGTTAGTCAAGAACATGCACTATTCGGGACATCAATTAAAGATAATATAATGTTTGGGAAGCTTGATGCCACTATGGATGAAGTAACAGCTGCAGCTACAGCTGCAAATGCTCATAACTTTATAAGGCAGCTTCCAGAGGGTTATGAAACAAAGGTAACTTCAACTTTTTTTTGTCTATTAATAGACCTATTCAATTCAGTTTAAATCTAACATGCTTTAGGTGTAAAAGGTTGGAGAACGAGGAGCACTTTTATCTGGTGGACAAAAGCAGCGAATTGCCATTGCTAGAGCCATCATCAAGAACCCTGTAATTCTCTTACTTGATGAAGCAACGAGTGCTCTTGACTCTGAGTCAGAGTCACTAGTCCAAAAGGCTCTTGATCAAGCCTCCATGGGAAGAACCACACTGGTAATTATCACTGGCCCCACTTATGATGAATGCATTTAGCATTATTGTTTACCAGTCACAGGTACTTTAATATATCTAACTAAGCTTGGCATTGAAACATCATCAGGTGGTTGCCCACAAGCTCTCTACAATTCGAAATGCAGACCTCGTAGCAGTCGTTGACAATGGACGCATTATTGAAATAGGTTCACATAATGATCTCATTAACATAAAAAATGGCCACTACGCAAAACTAACAAAATTACAGAGGCAGTTCAGCTGTGATGACCAAGAAGAAAATCCTGATCAAGCACGTTTTTCTTCTGTTTCAATAAGCAGTCCTGGACAAATAAGCACAGGAAGATCAAGTCCAGCTATTTTTGATTCACCATTACCTGTTTTTGACAGCACAAAACCTGTATCTCATCCACCACCTTCCTTCTCTCGGCTTGTCTCTCTGAACCTTCCTGAATGGAAGCAAGGCCTGGTGGGAAGCCTCTCAGCTGTAGTGTTCGGTGCTGTACAACCTGTGTATGCCTTAACCATTGGTGGCATGATTGCAGCTTTCTTTGCGCCGAGCCACGAGGAAGTGCATACTCGAATTCGTACTTATTCTTTAATCTTTTGCTCACTTTCCTTGATTTCCATCACTGTAAATCTTGTACAACACTACAATTTTGCTTATATGGGCGAAAGGTTAACCAAGAGAATCCGATTGAGAATGCTAGAGAAGATCTTGACTTTTGAGGCAGCTTGGTTTGATGAAGATCAAAACTCTAGTGGGGCTTTATGTTCAAGATTGAGCAATGAGGCCTCCATGGTTAAATCCCTCGTCGCGGACAGAGTTTCTTTGTTAGTTCAAACTACTTCTGCAGTTACCATAGCAATGATCATGGGGCTAGTAGTGGCATGGAAGCTTGCACTTGTAATGATAGCTGTCCAGCCCCTCACAATTCTATGTTACTATACTAGAAAAGTTTTGCTCTCTAGTATCACAGCTAATTTTGTCAAGGCACAAAATCATAGTAGTCAAATCGCAGCAGAAGCAGTCAACAACCATAGAATTGTTACTTCATTTGGAAGTGTGGAAAAGGTACTTCAACTGTTTGATGAGGCTCAAGAGGAACCAAGGAAGGAGGCAAGGAAAAAATCATGGCTAGCAGGAATTGGTATGGGATCTGCTCAATGTCTAACTTTCACGTCATGGGCTCTAGATTTTTGGTTTGGAGGAACTTTAGTGGAAAAGAGAGAGATATCAGCTAGCGATGTGTTTAAAACATTCTTTATTCTGGTAAGCACTGGAAAGGTTATAGCTGAAGCAGGAAGCATGACTTCTGATTTAGCCAAAGGTTCCACCGCAGTGGCATCTGTGTTTCAGATTCTTGACAGACAATCTCTAATACCAGGTTCTTCCCATGTAAGTTACAGTTTTTCTTTTCACCGATCACTTTTTCCAAGTTAAATTTTGTCGATTAATTGTATGTGCATTTACACTTTCTTTCAGGCAGGGGATGGTGCTAGTGCTGGAACCAAGCTAGAAAAAATAAGAGGATGGATAGAGATGAAGAAGGTTGATTTTGCATATCCAAGGAGGCCAGAGACCTTAGTATTGCACCAATTTTCTTTGGAGGTGAAACCTGGCACAAGCGTTGGACTAGTAGGGAAAAGTGGGTGTGGAAAATCAACAGTGATCGGATTGATTCAAAGATTTTATGATGTTGAGAAAGGTTCAATTAAAGTGGATGGAGAGGACATAAGGGAACTAGATGTTCACTGGTACAGGAGGCACACAGCGCTTGTAAGCCAGGAGCCGGTGCTATATTCCGGCAGCATCTGCGACAACATTGTGTTTGGAAAGCTTGATGCTTCTGAGAATGAGGTGGTGGAGGCTGCCAGGGCCGCCAATGCTCATGAATTCATTTCGTAAGTATTCAAACTTGGCATTTCATTGAAGTAGCAATTGCGGTAATTATTATATGAACCAAATTACTGTCGTGCAGATCATTGAAAGATGGGTACGAAACAGAGTGTGGGGAAAGAGGAGTACAACTATCAGGAGGGCAAAAGCAAAGAATAGCAATTGCAAGAGCAATAATTCGCAACCCAATGATACTATTACTAGACGAGGCAACAAGTGCACTTGATGTGCAATCTGAGCAAGTTGTGCAGGAAGCATTAGACCGAATCATGGTGGGAAGAAGCACCATCGTGGTGGCTCACCGGCTCAACACCATCAAGAAGGTAGATTCCATTGCTTTTGTTGCAGATGGGAAGGTGGTAGAGCGAGGAACTTACAGTCAGCTAAAGAACAAGAGAGGTGCCTTCTTTAACCTAGCCACGCTTCAGACCTAGATGTGTGCATAGATATGCTAGCTATTGTAACCATCACCAATAAGTAATTGTACCAATGTGTGCAAATGTCAGGCCAAGGGAGGGCTGGGAATGCTAAATTAATAACTAGAATTTCATTGTAAATAAGAGAAAACCAACTATAGGCAAGCGGTTCTTGTGTCCAGTATACCTCAACTCAATTAAGTTTTTATCTCAAAAATTTATTAGGATCGACTATATAAATTTTCTTTATCCATTCTAAACGATTTTAGATTAAATTTTTGGAATTGTGTAATATCTCGTGTCCCAATATAATGTGAAAAATAAAAACTCATGTAATTTGTGGATTTGAAACTGGATCAAGCCAAACTCAACAAAATTTTAATCAAAATGAAGGCTCAGGCCCACATCAATAAGGGCAAGGTTTCATAGGAATCGAATTGCTAATTGTGCAGCACTCTTTTTCCTTATAGAAAGTAACATCTGGGTTTAGTGCTTAATTTGATTACTAAAATCTGCTGAAATAAAGTTAGGAATTCGAAATTAATACAGGAATACACACCCATTCTATAAATATTGAAGAGCTATCACCAGAAAAGCAATTAGGATTTAGGCCCATTTTGTGTAAACCATTTCATCCATTTAGTCATGGTGTGATAAGAACAAAAAAATTAAATAGCCAGTTTGGATTGAGGATTTCACCATATGGATATAGATTTGGATTTGAACTAATATCTTGTTTAGATATTCTAGATAAAAATAAATTTAAATTGGATTCAAATTCCATATATTTATAACAGGCTTTAAAATTAAAGATTTAAAATAACTTTTTTTCAACTTCATTCTACTACAATCAAATATATCAGTGTACATTATATCATAATTTCTAAATATTTTTATAAATTTTTTTATTAGTTAAATTAAAAATTTATAAATTTATAAATTTTAAATTTTAAATCAAATATTTGAAATCCAAATTCTTAATTCAAATTTTAGAATTTAAACGCAGCCTTACATAATTTTAAACTCTTATATAAATATAATAAATCTCAAATTATATAAATAAAAAAAATTAATTTAAAATCTCTCTGCTCTCTATATTTTCAAAAATAAAAAAAAATTAATAAATCAATCAAGCTATTGTCAACAAAATCTCAAAATCAAGTTTATTTATTTATCTATTTTTTATAAAAGAAATCCAATCCACGTTTAGCCCCAGTTACCCAATAATGTGAGCCCCCACAATTTAGTGTCCCAAAATCTCAAAATCAAGTCTTTTTTAACTATCTTCATGGTGAATTCACTGGTAGAGGTGTGCAAATGGTCGGTTTGGTTTCGAATCGAACTGAATCAATAAAAATAAAAATAAAAAATAAATAATTTTAAAAGCCGAACCAAATCGATTAATAAGCGAAAATTGAACCGAACCAAACCGATAAGTATCGGTTTGATTCGGTTTTAAACCGATCAAACCGAAATTTATAAATTGAGCATTTGATTTCCAATTGGGTTCAGTTCGGTTTTAAACTGATCAAACCTAAATCTTATGGTTCGGTTTGATTTTCTTTGATTTCCTTTATATATATATATATATTAATAATTTCGGTTCGGTTCCTTTTTTTTATTTTTTATGAAAATAACCGAACCAAACCGGTTAATCGAAATTATCAAAATTATAAACAGAACCGAATCGATTGAGTTTTAAAACCGAATCGATTAAATCGAATTGACTTGGTTCGGTTCGGTTTTTCAGTTTAAACTGAAAACTGCTTTCCCAATTCACTAGTGGTAGATTGAGTCTATGAATTTAAATTTAGACTAAATATATTGTTTAAATATTTTAAATAAAAATAAAAATAAATTTGATTTAAATGTCATACATTCCTAACAAGTTTAAAAAATAAAAATTAAAAATAATTACTTTTATTTTATTATTTCAAATCCATTGCACTGCAATTAAATGCACAATTATATGAGATATTACAACTTTTAAGTAGTTTTATGGAAATTTTTTTTATTAACCAAATAAAAGATTTTTAAATTTATGAATTTTAAATTAAATATTTAAAATTCAAATCCTATAATCCATATAGACGTTAATAATGACTCTTTTACATGGATAAGCCTGCATAATCACTCTTGTTGATACACCGGTAATTCTTTTGTATTGGGATAAATTATATACTATTCTGCTATTCCATATAGCATTTACATAGAATAGCAAGCTAATAGAGTATAAACACATATACATAAGTGGATTTCATAAATTAATAACTTCCTAATAGTGGGTCTCATAAAAGATTAATAAATTAGTGTGTAAATTAAGTATTCACTTATCATTTCATGTCAAATGCTAGCATGAATTAACCAACTCACGGTAAAATTACCCATACATAGGTCTACAAATTAAAGATGTCCTTATATGAGCTTAAACAGGATAGCAGGCGATGGAATATAAAGTTTACCAGTAAGCTCCAAGAGTATGGTTTTTATCAATCCTCTAATGATCACTGCATATTCACTAGCAGTCAAAGTGGATTACCATTCCCTTTGAAGGAGGCTTAGGCTCCATCCGGAAGTGGGCAATGAGGAGAAGCTGGATAAGAATCAACAAAGTTAAGAACATATATATATATTTTTTTATCAAAAGTTACGAACATATTTTAATTAAATAGCCACTGGAACTTTAATAATCGATAGGTGCAACGTCTAATATTTGTTCTTTAGTTGAAGGGCCAGCCCCACAATCCTATTCTGACCAGTGCAGCAGTATCTTGTCTGTTTTAAAAATAGGCCTGCAATAAAGAGAAAATAGTAAAAAATTAAAATGATAAGTCTAATTATTTTCAAGTCAATCAAACTCAAAACATCCTAATCTAGAAATTACATGTTAAATGGAAAAAAACCTGAATGAAAATACCAGTATCTTATCTTTTAAGGTAAAGTTTAAAAATTTTCACATAGCTTAAACAAGGGCTATGCTTCTCAATCAGATCATATAAAATGCCATTTTCAATACACAAATCATGAATCTGTATCTTGCTTTTTCAGAAAAGATGTGAAATTTATCACTACCAAACGTACTCCACTAAGATAAAGAATAAAAGGTGGCAAATGATCCAAATCTTAAATCAATAAATAAAAGGTATAAGTTAAAAATGACAGCACATCATCATATATTGCCTCTATTTAATGCGCAATAGCGGATGAAATAAATAAATAAATACAAGTTTAATGTCATTCCAAAGCAGAATATAACGTTTCTTTATTATATCATTATCAATTCAAGAAACTGATTATTATGTGTAGATGTAATAGGTCAAATCATCTCTCTCCTTCTCTCTCCGCTAAATCATTCAAAACCTCAAAACACACCTCCAAAATAGCCTCAACAACATTCAGGAAACATCTCCTAAACACTAAGCTCCATGTTCAAAACAGCCGCCTCTATCCTCGTATCCATAGCGATATCTTTCAGCTTGCTCTTCTCTTCTCCTCCAAAATCCTACTATCACTCCCTCTACATATCCAAATCCCTATCCGAAAATGCATCCGTATCACACCACCTCTACATGCTCACCCGTCGGCCCCATGTTGCTGGAACGGAAGCCAACGCTGAGGATGCAGAATATGTTCTATCCACTTTTGCTTCTTGCAACATTAAATCTCATAAAACCTCCTATGATGTGTCCCTGACATATCCTGTTTCTCGTTCCTTAACTCTAACAAACCCACCTCCAGAACAACCGATCATATTCGATCTCCATCAGCAGATATATGATGGGGATCCATATGCAGATGTGGCAAATGAAGTTCTACCTACCTTTCATGCCTATGCAAAGTCAGGAACTGTAAGTGGACCTGTGGTTTATGTAAATTATGGACGAGTGGAGGACTACACTACATTGAAAAAAATAGGCGTGAACGTATCCGGAACAGTTGTGTTGGCAAGGTACGGACAGATATATAGAGGAGACATGGTGCAGAATGCATTTGAGGCAGGTGCTATAGGGACAGTCATCTACACAGACAGGAAAGACTATGGCGGTGGAGCAAGTGGAGGATGGTTTCCGGACGCCAAGTGGATGCCTCCAAGCGGGGTCCAGGTAGGGTCTGTTTATGATGGAGCTGGTGATCCCACCACCCCTGGATGGGCAAGTATCCAAGGATGTGAGAGGCTATCAGTTGAGGAAGTAGAAAAAGAAGGGTTTGTTCCATTGATACCGTCTTTGCCAATATCAGCATCCGACGGTGAAACAGTCATGAGATCAGTGGGTGGACAAGTGGCTAACGAGGATTGGCAAGGAAGCAAAGATGGTCCAACTTATAGGGTTGGACCAGGGCCAGGGGTTCTAAACCTCAGTTATACTGTAAGTTTTGGACCTAGTTTTTGCATCATTCTGTATGACATAAAGATACAAACCGTCTGTGAAAAATGAGCTGCCATTTGACTCAGCTTTTGGATGAGATTTCAGGGGAAGCAAACTATTGCAACAATTCATAATGTTATTGGTGTAATAGAAGGAGCAGAAGAACCTGATCGGTGAGAAAACTTTAAAACAGCTAGCCTGCATTCTGTTAGCTAAAATTTCCATTTTTATGCACCTTCAGGATTTAACTACACGCCCCAGCAAAGAAAAAAAAAGAGATATATTGATAATAACAATTTATAGATATTTCTAGGTTTGTCCCTCTTCTAATGATTTTAGTCACACTGTAACAATTATTTCTAGATTTGTCCTTCTGGGTAATCATCGGGATGCATGGACATTTGGAGCTGTTGATCCCAACAGTGGCACGGCAACACTGCTAGAGGTAGTTACAGCTATAATAGATGCCCTGTTAAATACATTATCGGAAAAAGAAAAATTATCACAGGAAAAAAAATCAGCCCTTCATATAATTTTCACATGCATTATAGGTTGCTCAAAGATTTGAAAAGCTACAGAAAAGAGGGTGGAAACCTCGAAGAACAATTGTCCTGTGCAATTGGGACGCAGAGGAATATGGCCTGGTCTCTCTCTCTCTCTCACTCTGTGTGCGTGCGTGTCTGTTTACGTATGAAAGGAAACATAAATCAAGTGTTTTTTCCAGATAGGATCAACCGAATGGGTAGAAGACAACAGAGAGATGCTAGCTTCAAGGGCCGTAGCCTACTTGAATGTTGATTCTGCAGTGTCTGGAGCAGAATTTCATGGCTCTGCAACTCCTCAACTTGATGAACTACTCATACAGGCTACTAAACAGGTATACAAATAAGAACTAAATGTCATCACAAGCGGGCAAAAGCAATCAAGCAATGATAAAAAAAAAAAAAGGAAATATATTTCACATATCATTTTTCGTAAGATATAAAGCAACTTCAGAAACAACTAAAATAAGAAAATATGCTAAAATATATATGATATTCTAGATTACATTTTTACCAAGTAATTCCTCGCACTTATCACAATAAGATTAACTGCTCATCTTTTTGAAGGTTCAAGACCCTGATAACTCATCACGAACCATCTATGAGTCATGGGTTAGTTCCAGCGGCTCTCCTGTGGTAAGCATAATTAATCAAATCTCATATTAGCTCTTTGATAATTTGATCATGATGAACATTCTACGCAAGATAAACTACATTCCAGTTACCAGTAAAACAAATTATTTTTCCATAGAACAAAAAATTACAGATAGAAGATGATTCTCATCATATGAACCTTGTAAGCTTTTTTTCATAAGTCAACTATCTGACGCTCATGAATATGTACTCTGCAAATGAAGATTGAGAGATTGGGTGGTGGAGGGTCAGATTATGCAGCTTTTGTGCAACATATCGGTGTTGCATCAGCTGATTTATCTTATGGAAGAGGTAACTTTGTTAACTTCAACTATGTAGGCATACCAAATGGCCCGTATTTTCCTTCAGCACCTTCTAGTAGTAAATATCTACGATATTTGATATTCTTTTTAGACGCTCATTATTATAGCAAGACACTTTGATTAACTTCAGCCTAAAGTCATTTCCTGCTGGATAAGCTTTCCAATGTTGCTTTAGCTAAGCATTGAAAATTGATGAATGACACAGATTGACATCTCTCATGCCTAACCAATACTAATGATCAACCACAGGGTACCCAGTATACCACTCAATGTACGATGACTTCGTCTGGATGAAGAAGTTTGGTGACCCCATGTTTCAAAGACACATCGCAGGTTTGTCATCAAACTTCTATCTAACAGCTACAATTACAAATATCAGAATTTATTCCAAATAACAGTGCAAAATATTGTTTACTTATAGTTTGTCGGTAACAGAATATGCAATTATACATATAGAGAAAGGATATTGAAGTTGAAGCATTTTTAAGCAGCTCAAATTACAAACCACATATCGTATTTGCACCAAGTTTTGAATCACAGAAGCAAATCTAAAATGTTAATTCAATTGTCCCAAATAGTTCAATTTATAATTTTGCCACATATTTCCTCTCTCTTAACTCTGTCCTTGAAAAAACAGTGGCTAGTGTTTGGGGTTTGGTTGCTCTTCAGTTAGCAGATGAGGAGTTTTTACCTTTTAATTATCTCTCCTATGCATATGAGCTCCAGGTATGTCTATGTTGCAATGGTTAGAAAAAAACATTGAATACAGTTCACAACTTTGTGTTTAATGTCAAAAGTTTACAACAGAAAAGTGCAAAGGACTTGGAAGATGAGATCTCAGATCAGGGCATACGCCTTGATCCCTTATTCAAGTCCATTGACGATCTAACAAAAGCAGCCACCAAAATATATAATGAGAGAAAGGTATGTCAAAAGTTGTATCTCAAAATTGACATAAAAAAGGATTTCTAAAAAAGTCAAATTAGAGAAGTATAATTCTCCAGGCAATAGAAGAAAGCAGAGGCTGGGGATCAATATTGAAGAAAGACCATTTAAGAGTGAGAGAACTCAATGACAGACTGATGATGGCAGAACGAGCATTTACAGACCAAGATGGACTCTCTGGGAGGCCATGGAATAAGCATTTGGTACGTTTCAACTTAAATGACTCTTGAATTACTAATCAAGTTATTTTCCATGCTTTCCATTTTCCTTTCTTTATATAGCATACACAATGTAATTTTTTTGGTGAACTCCCAATGTTTAAAACATCAAATTTTATATGTGACGTAGTAAGCCGAGTAAAGTCAGGCTCAATTACAACTAACCAGAACGACCAAGCTAATATTTCCAAGATCTGCAGATATACGCACCCTCAAAGCATAATGACTATGGATCCAAGTCCTTTCCTGGAATTGATGATGCCATTGACAAGGCAAAGAAGCTTAAAACTCCAGAGTCATGGCACTATGTACAACATGAAGTTTGGAGAGTCTCTAGAGCTGTCAGACATGTCTCATTAGTCCTCCGTGGTGAGCTAACATGAATATGTACAATATAATCACATTATGAAGTTCCTGTACGCTATGCTGAGTATGAAATTTCACAAAGACAATATCGCATATAATTTAGAAATTCCACTTAAAAAGGCTGACTTGCCAAATTTCTTTTCAGATCAGCAATTATCATCTCAAACTTAATCTAAAAATGGCATAACATCGTATGAATTGGATCCAAGTATCCAACATCAGAATCCTATCAGCTATCCATCCCAAAATCAATTTATCTCACTGGTGCATAACCAGTTAACCACAAAATAATATCAATGCCAAAAACCAAATGATAGCTTGTGATCCCAACTAGAGTGCATAACCAATTTCATAATTAGGCTTTATCTTGGTTAAACCTTTAAAGAAACTATGAAGTCTATCATCATCTATAACCATATTCTATTTAATCACCTCGTTTTCTGGAAGCTCTGTCCTAAGACTATAACTTTTACAAACAATGCTCTTCTTGACAGCTCAATGTGAATCAACCATCCTATCATTCTAAGTTAATGCAACTTCCTGCAGCATTATCTTGAATGCACCGATAACTAATTACAATCTTGCATTATTATTTATCATATCAACACCTCATTTTCCCACCCTTGTTTTATAGGCATTAACCCGTGAGAAACACAAGGGGACTATGCATGAAATGCACCCATAAAAAAACATTAAGGTTGTATTTAATTCTCTTGACAGTTATGCCTTGCAATAAGAACACCAAAAATGTTCGGATAGAGCAATCAATGATCATCAACAAGATTCTTAACTACTTGGCTTATGAAATCGCTATATAACTGAGCTAACTTAGTGTTTATTTGGCATTGAATTTGAAGGGCGCAAACTGTTTTTTTGAATAAGAGCACAATTTTAGATGCCATTAAAAAAAGCAGTTTGAAAAAAACTGTTTAGTTATTTTAGTATTTTTATAATTAAAACTTATCAAATTTAATTTTAAATTATTTTTTAATACTCTTTAGCTAGTATATTTGAAAAAATGATTTTCTCATCAGCAGTTTCAACAGCAATGCCAAAAAGGCCTTTAGCCTAATATCAAAATTTCATCAAACTGAGCCACCGCGGTAATTACTAGTTATCTTTCTCTATAACCAAAACTATACTCAAACTTGCACTTCCTTTATCTTCTGCAATCTACTTAGGGATAGCAGGTGGGCGGATTTTACGAGTGCCCGACTTGCCCAAACCCTAATGGAATGGGTTCGGATAATTTTTATTCGGATTTGAATGAGTTCGGGTTTAGAAAACACTATCCATCACATGTTCGGATAGGGTTTGAATTATGTACCCTAGGTGCCCACTACCTGAGCCCGCTTAACTATGTAGGTAGCAGGTTTAGGGTACCCACAAATACCCGAATTAAACAACCATGAAAAAGGAAAATAGAATACCTTTAGTAGGACTTGAACCTTAGACCTCCAAAAGCATAAGAAACATCATCTACAACTAGGCTATCTCATGTTTGTTACTTATATATATATATATATATATATCCTGCATATTTTTTTTTATATAAAAATTATATTGTATATATATTTTTTAAACATCAAATTTTATATATTTTTATATATTAATGATATTTTAACATAATTAAAGTAAATGAATCAAATTTTTAAAAGTTCTCTCTCTCTCTCTATATATATATATATACCTGCATATTTTTTATATAAAAATTATATTGTATATATATTTTTTAAACATCAAATTTTATATATTTTTACATATTAATGATATTGTAACATAATTAAAGTAAATGAATCAAATTTTATATATTTTTACATATTAATGATATTATAACATAATTAAAGTAAATGAATCAAATTTTTAAAAGTTCTCTAAACATTTTAACCTAATATTTTATGAAATTTCTCACTATCTCTCTCTTATTACTATGTATGTATGTATATGTATGTATGTATGTATGTATGTATGTTAAACTAACTCTTTCTCACTATATATATGTATGTATGTATGTATGTATGTATGTATGTTATTACTTTCAATGTACCATTACTTTTATGTATATGTATGTATGTATATATGTTATTACTTTCAATGTACCATTAGTTTTTATATGTATTTACCCCTCTTATTGTTATATATTTATTTCATTCCGTATACCTCTATATGCTACATTTAAAATTTTCTCATAGTTATCTAAACCCTTTTAATGATATATTAAATTATAATATATGAATGATATGTTAAATTATATTATAATATTTTTTGATAATTTTTGTTTGATTAAAAATAATTTAAATTTATTTTTTAAAATAATTAAGATAAATTAAATCATATCAATGTAAAAATAGTTAGAAACTTATTAAATGACCTCAAGCATGATTAATGATTATCTTTACAAGTTCTAATATCATAATTATTTAATAGAAGGTTTTTATTGATTACCTTAAAACTACTTAGTTTGAGAAGCATAACACAAATAAACCTTGAGGTGAGCATTTGGTTCAAACCGAACCGAACCAAACCGAATTAAATTATGAAAATTGAATTACATATTTTAAAAACCGAACCGAAATGAAATGGATGAAAAATCAAATCGAACCGAACCTCTCTATTTCGGTTCGGTTCAAACCGATTGGTTTTATTTTTTATTATTTTTTAATTTAGACTTGATTTTCAAGTTATTTAGTTTAATTTTGACTTGGTTTGAACCTAATAACCATTAATCAATAAAATTAAACAATATATATATATATATATATATATATATATATATATATATATATATATATATATATAAAATTAAATATAATTCATAAATTCCCCATAAAAATAAATCAATTCAAAAATCAATTCGATTCGATTTGGTTCTATTTGAATAGATAAAATTACTATTCAGTTTTGTTCGGTTTAACTCATTTTTTTTCTTTAAAATCGAACCGAATCGAAATAACCGAAATTTTTATAATATAAAATCGAACCGAACCGATTAAACCGAATTGATTCCATTTGGTTTGGTTTTTCAGTTTCAATCGAAATCTGCTCACCCCTAAATAAACCTAACCCATATCTAGTCCCTTTCATTCTTTTGCTTCAGCCTAGCCTATCAACTCTCATCTTACGCCGCCCAACCCACAAACTATCACGACCCAAAATTTTGTGTCGTGACCGGTGCATAATTTAAGTATTCTTAAATTATGCAAGCCTTATCAGAGTATCTTGAATAAATATATTGTCACTTACTAATCCCAAAAATAGATAAAATCCAAATAAATAAAATATTGAATAAACATCATGAATATCTCATAAGTAAACTGCAGAGTCTCTACAGATTTCAAATAAAAACTTAAACTGTTCAATAAACTAAACTAATTATTAGCCCAAGGAAACATGAATTCGGGCATACTATGAGAACAAATCAAAGATTGTCCTTCTCCAGAAAATGGGCTGAATATTTGGATTAGCTGCAGAATTCTACTGATCTGAAATAGATAACAGACAGAGAAAAAGTAGTTTGAGCTAATGCTCAGTGAATGATAATTACAGCACACAACGGAACAGGAACAGACAGATGCTTGATTGATTTCATAATAAATTTTATATTCAAAAAAATCATGCTCATGCTATCAAAATCATTAATAAAATAATTTCATAAAACATATATATAAAAAAAATTCATTCGATAAATTTTTATGGTATAGTACACCAGGGTAATGATACCCTACATCATCAAAGGCCAGATGGTAAGCGTGCTACCAAATATTAGATACTTTCCTTCTCCTTCACAGATATCAATGCATATGATACTAATGCAAACCATAAATTGCAATGATGTATGACTCAACAATTCAACTTAATACTGTGATAGTCCACACGGTGGGGCCAGATAACATATACAGATACTGGGCACAGGTACCAATTCAAAATAAAAAATTAATTTGTACAAATTAATCAAAATCAACAAAAAAATTTCTGATAGCAAATAATAATTGATAGTGTAATTCTAACAGTTTATTTCAATAATTTCAGAGAGTCAATAAGATCAAATCAATCTCAAATCAATTCAGTGTAACACATCGGTAAATTTTATAGTCAGATATCAATCAATATAAAGACATTAAAGGCCTATTTTCAAAATCCTAATAGCTCTAATGCAGAGATAATTGGTAAAATCAATTATTTAATCAAAATCTGAATAAAATGCATGTAACACCCCTAATTTTTAAATTTATTATTTTATGGGTAATTATTTATATTTTTTTTTATTTAAATTTTGAAAAATTATTTAAAATTTTTCGGATTTTAGAAATCGGGTTCGATTTTTCGAAAACATAAAACTTTGATGATTTTTAAAAATTAATTTAAAGACCACGTAGCAAAACTAAAAATATATTTAGACTCTACGAATTTTTCTGAGTTTTCTAGAATTTTTTCGAAATTTTTAGGCCTCATTTTTGGTCTTAAGGCAGAGTAAAAATTCAAATTTTTATATTCTGAATCAAACCGACCGAATCAAACTGGACCTGATCAAACTGGTCGAATCGGACCGGCCCTCTTCCTCTTTTTCTTTCCTCTTCGCGCGTCCCTGATGTCTTCTCTCTCTCGTTTTCTCTTTCCTCCCTCCGCCCCTCGTCTTCCAGCAGGTACCCAGCCCTCCCCCACACTCCAACGCACCTCCCCAGCCTCTCCCCTGCCACTGGCAAGCCTGCAGGCAGCCAGAAAATGTCGCGCGAAACCCACCCAGCGCGCGCATGCCATTTCACTTTCCCGGCCAAAATTCGGCTGATCCGGCCACCGATTGGACTGGATCTTGTGTCAAAACCCATTTACACCTCGAGAGCTTTCCATAGACACCATGAACACCAAAATTCATCAAGCGGTTTGTCCAATTTTTGTCTAGAAGTTTTAGCCCATTTTGATTTTCTAGCTAGATTTCTCGAAAACTGTAAACCCCACAAAAAATCTGAGTACCGGAGTGCTCCACTCGTCGAGAGCTTCGCGACAATACCCATTTCAAATTTTTTCGACACCGTTTTCGGTGGGTCCCATGAGATTTCACAGTATTTTTCTGAGCATTAAATGAGCTTAGAAAATTTCGTGAAAATTATATATTAACCCCCGTGTTGTGAGCTTCGTGTAGGTACCTTCAATTTGTGAAAATTCAACAGTTGTTCGGGTTTGCAATTTCGGGCCAAGCAAACAGACTACCGAAAAAGTCTTCGAATTGGATCGAGGTTATAGGCTATCCCATGATTTTCAAACATCCCGGACGCGTCTCTAGGGTCGGAATCGGCATAGGTAAACCCGAACCTTACTTTTTCTTAATTATCTAGTGCTTGAATTAGATTAAAAATCTATAAAATATTTGTGGTAGCTTAGAAAATTATAATTCCTTTTGCATTAGCTTAGTAATATTGCTAAGGATCACGGGGCAAAGTTTTAGAATTTTTAGAGCTCATATAGGTAGTTTTTGCAAAAGGGATTAATTATAAGGATAAAACTGTAATTTTTCACATTATGATTGTTGATTGTTTAGATGGGTTTAGGAGGGGCCATGTGATATGATTGAGTTGTGGATGTGAGATTTGTGGATATAGAAGTGTATTTTGAACCCTTTTACAGGTTGGGTAGGTCCTAGATGTAGGGGAGACTCTGCCAGATTTTCGGCACGACCTAGAGTTTCTTTGGTCTTTTCCAAGCTTGTATTGAGTCAAATATATTAAATAATTATTATGAAATTGTCAGGTGAGCAGGGACAGCCTTCCTCCTCCCCCCAGCCGCCGCAGTGACTTTGGTTAAGTCTGTGAGTAAAATATTAATTTTAATTATAATTTCGATATTATTATATGTTCAAGTATGCCCATGCATCACTTATAAATATGTATTTATGTAGTTAAACACTAGGCACATTTTATATTGCATTCATAATTGATGTAGTGCCATGGATGTTTGTGGTAATTTAGAGTAGTGTGCGGGCGTTGGCATGCGTGTAGTATGGTATTGGATATGGACAGGACGGGTAGACAAGGCTTGAGAGACACTCGCTAGGACCCAGTCCTTTATTGATAAGTCGGGGTAGACACGACTTGAAAGACACTCGCTGGGACCCCGCATTTGGTTTATTAAGTGGAAGTCCGGCTTGAGAGACACTCGCTGGCAGAGGTTGGGTTAAGAGGGCTGTATAGGGGATCAGCTCCCATATATGTATTGCTTGATAATATTGGGTGTGTGAGTGCTCTAAATTGCCTTTTTGTTGTTATGATATGAATTGTATAAAAATTATGAGGATGTTGCATATCACTCCATATGGTGCATTAGCTTTATATAGTTATAGAGATTATGATTAAAATTGATATTTTACTCTCTGAGTCGAACACTCACTCCTGTTCATCTATTTTTTCAAGCTACAGGAGGATTATTTGTTGTGGCTAATCTGCTCTTCTTCTTCGCAGGTCCATTAATAGTCTTTAATGTATTTTATACAATTGAGTTAAATTTTAGATTCCACATGTGTTAGAAGCACTTATTTTTATTTTGGGCCTGTATTATAAAAGTTATGTTGGACTTGTAAAATTATTAACTGTATGCATGATGGGATTGGATGAGAGAGCTGAGCTCTCATTTGAGTTATGACATTTTTATTATGTGGAGGGTGAGCTGAGCTCCCCAAATTATTATATATTATATTTACAGGTCGAGCGAGTTAAAAACTCTCCGTTGAATGGTCCATTTTATGGCCGGACTCTGTCCGATTGAATTCTTGAAATTGAGCCCAAATGAGCCTTAGGATTGGGTTGAGGAATAATTAGGCTTACTACGGGCCTCAGGGGCTTTAGACTGGCCTAGGTCTTAGTGCCGGTCTGGCCCATAGGTTGGTCGTGACAAATGTGGTATCAGAGCTTAGGCTCCAGATTCATAGGGAATATATGTCTAAAGTATTGGGAAGAGTCTAATAGGAGTCACATGCAGAGAATAGGGTCCACATTCGTCCTTGCATTGTCATCTTTGCTTCTAGTTTCTGCTTTGTATAATTGTGTGTAAATATGAGTCTATAGAGCTGTGTAACATGCCGTTTTGAATTTTTTTGGGCTAATGCTGCTGAATTTCAGGAAAATGCATAGAAGCAGGAGAGCTACTACTGCACTAGAATGGGATGTGCCAGATGAGTTGTCGACACAGGATGAGGCGCCTGCCCCGAGGAGGCGGGGTAGGAGACCTAGAGCTACTCAAGTAGAAGAGCAGTCACCACCAGTTCAGGAACAGTCTTTTATGGCTCAGGGTCCCATGGACCCAATGGCAGCTACCTTAGCTGGATTGCAGAGAACCATCGATATGATGGCACAGTATATGGTCCATCCTCTCCAACAGCAGTAGCCTACCGCACTAAGAGGGGAACCTTGTAAATAAATAATCAATTTTAAGAAGTTGGTGCCTAGTACTTATGATGTGTCAGGTGATGCATATCAGTTTTTAGACTCGTGCAGATCGGCAGGGATGGAGTTACAATTGACTAACAGGAGATTGGTAGTGTGTGTACAACATATATTGGGGGCCAGTGCCAAGGCAGTGGATGACAGGCTACGTACTACCTCGTATTGAGGGATTAGCATGAACCTAGTTTGTGGAACTGTTTATCAATAGGTTTGTGCCAGAAAGCTTTAGAGATCAAAAGTAGTGGGCCTTTGAGGCCTTAAGACAAAGTGGCTGATCCGTAGATGAATATGCTATAGAATTTCTAGAACTGAGCAGGTATACCCCTACAGCAGTGGCTACAGAAAGTATGAAGGTAAAGATGTTCCTAAAGGGGTTGGATAGGAGGTATGCAAACTTGGCTATGATGTCTTATCAGTCTTTTGATATGGCAGTTGATTGAGCTCAACAGATTGAGATTAGCTATGCAGGAGATGACAGTGGAAGGGAAAAGAAGAATAAAGCAGAGGGTTCTTCAGGTATTCCTTACACGGGTACCACGGATAGTGGCGGCCAAAGTCATTACAGAGGAAGAGGTAGAAGCAACAAGAAGGGTGGTTTTAAACATAAATCTCAGGGATTCAAACTAGGGTATGGATTCAGCAGTGGTCACAGTTCGGGTTACAGCAATTTTAGGTCTAGTTTAGGATCCTCCTTGGCACCTAGCACACAGTGTGGAAGAGGACATTCAGGACCATGTATGATGGGTTCAGGAGTATGTTTCCAGTGTGGCCAGCAGGGTCACTTTGCTAGAGAATGTCCAATGTTCAGTGAGCCACAGATGGGGTCATAGAGTTCTGTTGCAAATGTTCCTCGTTAATTGTATCCCGGTGCTTCTAGCATGGCAGGCAGTTAGTTCAGTGGCCAATAGGGCCGAGAACAAGGAGGACATGGATTTGGAGGCAGGTCAGGAGGTAGAAGTCAATTTCAGGGTTCTGCAATGCAAGGTAGGGGTCAAGCTCGGGTTTTCACCTTGACCCACCAGGATGCTCAGGCTTCCAATGCAATTGTGGCAGGTATTCTTATAGTCTGTTCCTATGAGGCTCGTGTTTTGATAGATCCGGATGCTACGCACTCATTTGTCTCCCCTGTTTTTGCCATGAGATTACAACTTTAGAATGCCCCTTGTCTGTAGCTACCCCACTTAGTGACAACATAGATGTGGATATGGTTTTTCCGGGTAGCCCAGTGGTAGTGGATGGAAGGATCCTCTCAGCAGACTTGGTTCCTTTACTGGTAATGGATTTTGATGTGATTTTGGGAATGGATTAGCTGACAACTCATTATGCCACTTTAGACTGCAGGAACAAAAGAGTGTACTTTCATATACCTGGTGTGGAAGAGTTTAGCTTTGATGGTGACAAGAGTGTGGCTCCATATAACTTGGTGTCAGCAATTAGTGCTAGAAAAATATTGAGGCGTGGATGTCAAGGGTATTTGGCATTAGTGAGAGATACATCTGTAGAAGGTGTTAACATTGAAAATGTTCCTGTTATCAGAGAATTTATGGATGTCTTCCCTAAGGAGCTTCCAGGGTTGCCACCAGGAAGGGAAATAGAGTTCTGCATTGATGTTGTACTGGGTACAAACCCCATATCAATGCCGCTTTACAGGATGGCACCAACAGAATTGAAAGAGCTAAAGGAGCAACTACAGGAGCTTTTGGACAAGGGTTTCATACGTCCGAGCACTTCACCTTGGGGCGCTCTTATTCTATTTGTGAGAAAGAAAGATGGGTCCTTGAAGTTGTGTATTGATTATAGACAGCTGAATAAGGTGACTGTGAAGAACAAGTATCCACTTCCTCGGATCGATGATCTGTTTGATCAGCTCCAAGGGGCTAGATTCTTTTCCAAAATAGACCTACGATCAGGCTACCATCAGTTGAGAATTAGGAATGAGGATGTGTCCAAGACAGCATTCAGGACAAGATATAGTCATTATGAATTTTTGGTGATGTCTTTTGGACTCACTAATGCACCAGCGGCCTTCATAGACTTGATGAACAGGGTGTTCGGGCCATTCCTGGACCATTTTGTCATCGTATTCATAGATGACATTTTGGTATACTCTCGGACTGAGGAAGAACATGTGTGGCATTTGAGGATGGTGTTGCAAACTTTGAGGGAGCACCAGCTATATGCCAAATTTTCAAAATGTGAATTTTGGCTAGAAAGTATCTCATTCTTGGGACACGTGATTTCTAGTGAAGGCATTCAAGTGGATCCCAAGAAAATTGAGGCTGTAACTGATTGGCTTAGGCCTACAACAGTCACTGAGGTGTGAAGTTTTCTGGGCCTAGCTGGCTACTATAGACGCTTTGTATAGGATTTCTCCAGGATAGCATCTCCCCTAACTAAGTTAACTAGGAAGAATATTCTGTTCATTTGGATAGATGATTGTGAGGAGAGCTTCCAGAAGTTTAAGGAATGTCTAACTACCGCCCCTGTGTTGACATTACCGATGAGTGGTGAAGGATATACCGTGTACTGTGATGCCTCCAGAGTTGGGTTAGGGTGTGTTTTGATGCAGAATGGAAAGGTAGTGGCTTATGCTTCAAGATAGCTAAAGAGGCATGAGCAGAACTACCCCATTCATGATTTGGAAATGGTGGCTGTAGTCTTTGCACTAAAGATCTGGAGACATTACCTGTATGGTGAAGTGTACGAGATATACACTGACCACAAGAGTTTGAAGTACATCGTCCAACAGAGGGATTTAAATTTGAGGCAGAGGAGATGGATGGAGCTTCTAAAAGACTATGATTGTACTATCCAGTAACACCCTGGGAAGGCCAATGTAGTAGCACATGCTTTGAGTAGAAAATCTTCTGGCAGCTTGGCACACATTACAGCGGAGAAGAGATTATTGATTCAGGAAATACATGAGTTGATGGATCAAGGTCTGATCTTAGATCTTTTAGATGAGGGGGTATTATTGGCCCATTTTTCAGTGAGAGCAGACCTGCGAGACAGAATTAGAGTTTCCCAACACAGAGACCAATAATTGATGAAGATCATAGAAAGAATACAGCAGGGTGAAGGTGGTGAGTTTGGATTTGCCAATGATGGCCCCTTATGCAAGGTTCTAGGATATGTGTGCCTGACGTAGATAATCTCAGAAATGAAATCATGTGAGAGGCACACTATACACTGTACAATGTCCACCCAGGCTCTACCAAGATGTACCATGATGTGAAAGATAGCTACTGATGGAATGGCATGAAGAGGGACATAGCAGACTTTGTGTCCAAGTGCTTGACTTGTCAGAAGGTGAAGTTTGAACACCAGAGGCTATCAGGGAAGCTGCAAGAGCTCCCTATCCCATAATAGAAGTGAGAAATGATCACTATGAATTTTGTAACTGGATTTCCTCATACCACACCGGGATATGATTCGATATGGGTAATTGTAGATCGTCTGACTAAATCAGCTCATTTCTTGCCTATGAAAATCACATATTTTGTTGCACAGTACGCCCGGCTCTATGTTCGAGAAATAGTCAGATCGCATTGAGTTTCTGCTTCCATAATATTTAACAGAGGGCCCCAGTTCACTTCTAGATTTTGGAGAAAGCTACAAGAGGCACTTGGCACGCAATCAAACTTTAGTACTACCTTCCACCCTTAGACAGACAGGCAGTCTGAAAGGACAATCCAAACACTAGAAGACATGCTTCTCATGTGTGTTTTGGATTTTGGAGATCAATGGGATGATCAGCTACCCTTGGTAGAGTTTGCCTACAACAACAGTTATCATTCCAGTATAGGGATGGCACCTTATGAGGCGCTATATGGTAGAAAATATAAGTCTCCTTTGTGTTGGACGGAAATGGGAGAAGCGAAGGTGCATGATGTAGACCTAGTGCAGTACACTTTAGATATGGTTCCTTTAATCAGGGAATGATTGAAAACAGTTTTCAGTAGGCAGAAGAGTTATGCAGATCCCAGACGGAGGGATGTGGAGTTTGCAGTAGGCGATTACGTATTCCTGAAGGTTTCTCCGATGAAGGGAGTCATGAGATTTGGGAAGAATGGCAAGTTGGCACCTCGATATATTGGACCTTTTGAGGTTACTGATAGAGTTGGAGCAGTTGCCTATCGGTTGGAGTTACCACCCAACCTTTCTCATGTTCATCCTGTATTTCACATCTCCATGCTCAGAAAATACATACCTGATCCTTCTTATGTGCTACAGCCGAATATAGTAGAGCTGAAGGAAGACTTGACATTTGAGGAGCAACCTGTAGCCATAGTGGACTACCAAGTGAGGCAGCTAAGATCAAAACAGATCCCTAGGGTTAAGGTTTTGTGGAGGAGCCAGTCAGTGAAAGAGTGCACCTGGGAGTGAGAGCAGGACATGCGTAGTAAGTACCCTTATTTATTTAATGTGTAATTCTGATCTTTTATTCCGCCTTGTGTAAAATTTAAGAACGAATTTTCTGTAAGGGGAAAAGAATGTAACACTCCTAATTTTTAAATTTATTATTTTATGGGTAATTATTTATATTTTGTTTTATTTAAATTTTAGGAAATTGTTTGAAATTTTTCAGATTTTAGAAATCGGATTCGATTTTCTGAAAATATAAAACTTTGATGATTTTTAAAAATTAATTTAAAGACCACGTAGCAAAACTAAAAATATATTTGGACTTTACGAATTTTTTTAAGTTTTCTAGAATTTTTTTGAAATTTTTGGGCATCATTTTCTATCCCAAGGCAGAGTAAAATTCAAATTTTTGTATCATGAATTGGACCGACCGAATCAAATCGGACCAGATTGGATCGGTTGAATCGGATTGGCCCTATTCCTCTTTTTCTTTCCTCTTCGCGCCTCCCAGACGTCTTCTCTCTCTCTCTCTCTCTCTCTCTCTCTCTCTCTCTCTCCCGTTTTCTCTCTCCTCCCTCTACCCCTTGTCGGCCAACTGCCACCCAGCCCTCCCCCACACTCCGACGCACCTCCCCTGCCTCTCCACTACCGCCGGCAAGCCTCCAGGCCGCCAGAAATGTCGCGGGAAACTCATCCAGCGTGTGCACGCTGTTTCACCTTCCCAGCCAAAATCCGGCCGATCCGGCCATCGATTGGATCGGGTCTTATGTTAAAATCCATCTACACCTCGAGAGCTTTCCATAAACACTAAAAACACCAAAATTTGTTGAGCGATTTGTCCAATTTTTATTCGGGAAGTTTTAGCCCATTTTGAATTTTGGGCTAGATTTCTCGAAAACCGTAAACCCCACAAAAAATCCGAGAGTACGGAAGTGCTCTACTCGTCGAGAGCTTCGCGGCAATACCCATTCAAATTTTTTCGACACCGTTTTTTTTTTAGTCTCATGAGACTTCACAGTATTTTTTCGAGCATTAAATGAGCTTAGAAAATTTCATAAAAATTATATACTAACCCCCATATTGTGGGCTTCGCGTAAGTACTTTCAATTTGCTGAAATTCAACAGTTGCTCGAGTCTGCAATTTTGGGCCGGGCAGATAGGCAATCTAAAAAGTCTATGAATTGGGTCAAGGTTATAGGCTATCCCACCATTTTTAGATGTCCCGGATGCATCTCCAAGGTCGGAATCGGTATAGGTAAACCCGAACCTTACTTTTTCTTAATTATTTAGTGCTTGAATTCGATTAAAATCTATAAAATATTCATGGTAGCTTAGAAAATTATAATTCCTTTTGCATTAGCTTAGTAATATTGCTAAGGATTGCGGGGCAAAGTTTTAGAATTTTTAGAGCTCATATGGATAGTTTTTGTAAAAAGGGTTAATTAGAAGGACTAAGCTATAATTTTTCACATTGTGATGTTGATTGTTTGGATGGGTCCAAGAGGGGCCATGTGATGTGATTAAGTTGTGGATGTAAGATTTATGGATATAGAAGTATATTTTGAACCATTTTGTAGGTTGGGTAGGTCCTAGGTATAGGGGAGACTCTGCCAGATTTTCGGCATTACCTAGGGTGTCTTTGGTCTTTTCCAAGCTTGTATCGAGTCAAATATATTAAATAATTGCTATGAAATTTTCAGGTGAGTCGGGACAGCCTTCCTCCTCCGCCCAGTAGCCGCAGTGACTTCGGTTAAGTTTGTGAGTAAAATATTAAATTTTATTATAATTTCGATATTATTATATGTTCAAGCATGCCCATACATCACTTATAAATATGTATCTATGTAGTTAAACACTAGGCACTTTTTATATTATATTCATAATTGATGTAGTGCCATGAATGTTGTTTATGGTAATTTGGAGCAGTGTGCGTGCGGTATGGTATTGGATATGGACATGATGGGTAGACACGGCTTGAGAGACACTCGCTGGAACCCTGTCCTTTATGGATAAGTCGGGGTAGACACGGCTTGAGAAACACTCGCTGGGACCTCGCATTTGGTTTGTTAAGCGAAAGTCCGGCTTGAGAGACACTCGCTGGCAGAGATTGGATTAAGAGGGCTGTATAGGAGATCAGCTCCCATATATGTATTGCTTGACAGTGTTGGGTGTGTGAGTGCTCCAAATTTCCTTTTTGCTATAATAATATGAATTGTATGAAAATTATGAGGATGTTGCATATCACTCCACATGGTGCATTAGCTTTAGATAGCTATAGAGATTATGATTAAAATTGGTATTTTACTTTCTGAGTCGAACGCTTACTCATGTTTATCTATTTTTCTAGGCTACAGGAGGATTATTTATTGTGGCTAACCTGCTATTCTTTTTCGCAGGTCCATTAATAGTATTCAATGTATTTTGTACAATTGAGTTAAATTTTAGACTCCGCATGTGTTAGAAGCACTTATTTTTATTTTGGGCCTGTATTATAAAAGTTATGTTAGACTTATAAAATTATTAACTGTATGCATGATGGGATTGGATGAGGGAACTGAGCTCCCATTGGAGTTATGACATTTTTATTATGTGGAGGGTGAGCTGAGCTCCCCAAATTATTGTATATTGTGTTTACAGGTCAGGCGAGTCAAAAACTCCCTGTTGAATGGTCCATTTTATGGTCGAACTTTGTCCGGTTGAATTCTTGAAATTGGGCCCAAATGGGCCTTAGGATTGGGTTGAGGAATAGTTAGGCTTACTACGGTCCTTGGGAGCTTTAGGTTGGCCCAGGTCCTAGTGTCGGTTCGGCCCATAGGTTAGGTCGTGACAATTCAATAATAAAATAAAATTATAGAAAATCACATGTAAAATAATTATTAAAATACTGATTTAAAATTTCATTTAATAACAAATTTAATGCTAAGAAATTTTAAAAGGAACTAAAACGGTACCATGTATTATAATTACCACTCACCTGGAGCCTCCAAAATAATAGCTAGATTTAATAAAAGAGACAATTTTAACTAACAGATTGAATATTTGAATCTCTTATATACCCAAAATATAGCAAAAAGAATTGATCAACTAAACTAATATGAAAGACCCATTATATATATATATATATAATTTAAATTCAAGGTTATTATCTCACAATAATCATGATCAACCCAATTCAATATCAATGGTCAAAGGAAAAAAATAAATTTCTAGAGTGGTTGTAACAATTAAAGGAAAGAAAATAAAATCAAATTCATCCATTATTGAACAAAGAAATGCAATTTTTATCTTAAAAAACAAAATCTAATGTGATGAATAGAGAAGTAAGAATTTATGAATTCTCTGCGTACATCAGATTATAAATTATATATATATATATCAAAGGTAATGAAAATACCTGTCAAAATTATTTAGTAAAAAAATGAGGTGATAAAGAGGCTTTGAGAGCAAAGTTTAGCAGAAAGAGATGATTGTGGTATATATATTTCAAGAGTTCTAATAGGTATAAAATGAGATAAGAGTTGTTATTGAACTGGATTATTCAGATTATAAATATATATTTAATTTCAAAATTAATATATATATATATAAATAAATAAGTAAGTCATCCAATAAAATATTTTTTTTAAATAAATATATTAAATTATTATTAACTAATTAAAATAAATAGATAAAATATTGAATTTCACACTACCTCTCTACCATCCCCAGCCTAGTATCTCCCTTAACCGCTCTCTCATCTCAGTCTTGCTTATACATAGACAGTCCTCAAGCTCGCCGCTCCTCGCAGTCACAGATGTTTCTCAGCCTTCTTTGCAACTTGGGGTCCTGATAACTTGCCTTCCAGTTCTTGAAGCTTCTTCTGATGATCGAAGTTGAAGTTACAACAAAAGAGCGAGCTTTGCTCAATCATGGCCCAGACTGACACGGAGACAAAGGCCCCAAAATGAAGCCAAGACCAATCGTGCGTCTTGGGATCTTCCTCATCTCTTACAGCTTCCTTGTTAGGTATTTTTATTTTTGTCCCTAAAGTTTGAATCTTTCACTAATATTTCTTCTTGAAATTGATGGTTGATTTCTTATGGTGGGGATTTTCAGTGTCGACGTTTGTTGTACATTCGGGGTTTTAGCTCTCTTGTTGCTGCCAGGGCTCGCCAATAACACTTGTATTTCCTAAAATGCTTTAATGCCTGGTTGGGTCACTTCACTCTTGCTTCAAAAATTTGTTGTATAATTTTATTTAAAGAACTTTAATTTGGTACCAAATAATGAAGATTTTTGAAATTATGACTTCCAGCATTACTATCATTATGTATATTCTGCATGTTCTTTGCATTATAATCATTGCATTGCAGAGGCAAATAGATTGGTGAATGACTTGAATAGCTTGAATGCTTTCTAATCATGTTTCCGTTTAGATACTCTTTTTTCATTTTTCAGCAAAAATGCATAATAAAATAATGAATTTGGTACGGTTAGTAATCAGATTCAGATTGGGTAATAAAAAATTATTTTATTTAAATTTGAGACGTATTCGGCTAATTTATATATTAAATAGATTCAAGATTAGATATTTTAAAATTCACAGATTTTCTACCCGTTTTCATCCATATGTCTACTCAACCATACAGCTCTGAAATATTCAACAGAGCTTTCAGTCTCTAAAGTCTAAGATTCAAATTGTCAATTCCCTAAGCAAAGAAGACAATAAATTCTCTAATTTAGATTTATAACCATTGTTTAAAAAAAAAAAGTCTTACATTCATAAAACGAAAAACAACACAAAGCACAAAGAATAAGAACTACTCACCTCCTTCCCGCGCTTTCCTAACGCACTGTACCTAAATGGTCACCAATTAAAATTCCATTCAAGTGAACCTTACAGAAGCATATCAAACTTATCTAAACTTTAAAATTTTTCTTAATTTGCAATGTTTCCCCAGCAACCAAAACAAAACGCTAGAAATCCTAATCCCAAACAGAGAAAAAGAGGGAAGAGAAAATGGAAAAATGTTGGACCTGAAAGGGCCAGATATGGGAGTGGTCAAGGGCAAGGAAGGTTTCCTTGATGTGCTCGAGACGGCGCTCGTACTCTCTGAGATTGATGAAATCGCCGCGCTTGAAATAGACCTTAACGAGGACCAAAACCTCGTCGTGCTTGCAGAGAATCGACTAGAAGAAGCGGCCGCGGCTAATGACGTCCTTGAGGACCAAATTGAAGAGTAAGGCAAATCGTGGAGGTAGCACTCCGATGCGGAGCCTCGCGTTGTACGCGCGATCGGGTTGCCCACTATTTTGCTTCTTTTTTTTTATTTTCTTTTTTTTTTTTCTGGCTTCTCTGCTGAAGAAAGAGGTAATGGACCAGAAGGCCTAACCGTTGATAAGCCCATTATATTTCTAATTCTTTCTTTTTTTTTTAATTAATTTTAGCTTAATTTTAGATATTTGTGTTTATCATAGTTCAGGGTTAAAATTGAAAACTAGACTCAAATTCCTTCCCAGCATCACAAGAAAAGCAAAATACATATATCAAAAACTTCTCAGGCAAGAATTAATTATAATAATAATAATAACTTTATCTGCTCTCGTTTCATGGTGACCAGCTTCTGCATGGATGATTTTTTCTCATATAGGTTTGCTCAAGAAAAGCCCAAGATGAAAGGACACAAAGGCATCAAGACGAGCATCTGTATCTGTTGAATAGTAAGCTGTTTTGCATTCCATTCACTCATTGTGATCTCTCTTGGCTTGGGAATCACTTTCTCAAGCAAATCATCCACTAAAGCCTTCAAATCCATCCTTCTATGGTCTGAGTCATCTTATTTCTTAGCAGCCCAGTAACCTACATCCTTAGTATGAGCCACAAGCAGCTCATAATCTTGAAATACTTTATAAGCATCATCTCGCACCCCTGTACCAACAAATGTGAACTTCTTGTTGCTAAGAAATTGGATCAAAGATGGTGGAATATAGTCTGCATGGTAAAGTTGAAATATAAGGCATCTTTTACCTACACAAAGTTGAATGATGGCAACCTTTTGATAACCATGTGGTTCAGTAGGCAAACACCATTCAGTATCGAGCCCGACAGAAGTTTGTTGAGTTAATACGCAGTATATTGGCGATCCATTCATCAACAATGGCAGCCGATGGTGTGAAGGTTGCGAAGATATGATCACCATGGTATTGGATGTTATATGTGGAGGAAAGACCTGGAAAAGACATTGCAGAAGAAAGCGGACAAAATTTGAAGTTGTTGCTTATAGAGTTCTCTGTAGCTAGTCTTTGATTTATATAGACACTAATAAAATCATTAGGGCATAAGGTTTTTATGTTATTGGATACATATTATCCATGAATCGCTAGGATTAGTTCTTTTAGTCATCATGTAGGATTAGGATATCCTTCTGGCTAAGGAATTAGAGACTATGCAGGCAACTTATATTTATTTATTTATTTATTTTGGAAGAAGGAAAATTCGATATTTTACCTTGGTAAATGTACAAGTAAAATTAAGCAAATATGATATTTGCCGGCATAGAGGACGGTAAAGTTTTTGCAAATATGATATTTGCTAGTTTTTGGTTATTTTATTAGTACTGGAAATATGATATTCACTCCTGGAAGAGTTTGGAGTCTACTTGTTAACGTATGATCTTCCTGGTTTTGGGGATTGATCCTCACCCAAGCAGAAATTTTGAGTCATCGGCGTTGGATATGTTATCCCTAGTAAATGTTCTGGGTGTTAAGGGCAAGTTCTGGGTGGTGGGATACTCAAGTGGGAGCCTTCATGCTTGGGCAGCACTTGATACATATGATTAATCCACTGTGGCTGACTTGCAGGTGCTGTTATGTTTGCTCCTATGGTTAATCTATATGGTTCCTTGATGACCAAGGATGAGAGGCGTGGAATCTGGGAGAAGTGAACGTGGAAAAGAAAATTTATGTATTTCTTAGCTCGGAGGCTCCCTAGATTTCTTTCGTACTTTTACCATCAGGGCTTCCTGTCTGGAAAGCACGACATATGGCTCTCACTATCACTAGGAAAGAGAGTGAGCAAGTTTATAATCAATAGCTGTGCAGGGTTATAGCAATACATATATATATATATATATAGATCTTTTCTTATGATTTTCCATATATCTTTTTGTTGACCCCGTGTATCTCAAAATGAGCATTGATTTTGATGATAACAAAACTAAAATAGTATTTATCTAACTCAATTTTAAGTTATGTGTAGATTCTTTCTCTTATTCATGAAGAATCTTTGAGGTTGCATCTAAGGAGGAAGGGCACTCATAGGCATCTCAAAGATGAATCCAAGTTCAAAAAGAACAAGACTATGAAAGCTAAGACTCGAAATAAAGATATGAAAGTTATAGAGTTGGGAATTGAGTCTTAGGACTTGTGTAAAAAGAATAGATGAAAGTTTTAGTCAAATGAAACTCAAAATTAAATTTTTTTCTTTTAATTATTTTATAAAATTTTCTCTGATCATAACTTTGGACATTGCTATTGGAATATATATTTTTTTAAGGTCTAAATTAGATTTTTAAAGATTACAATTTGAAATAGGCATATGGTAAATTAGTTTGCTAACTTGTTTGCTAAAATATTAGTTTACTAATGTGTTTACTAAAATATTAGTTTGCTAACTAGTTTACTACTATCGCCAAAAATTTCATTAGTTTGCTAAATGATCAGAGTTGCTCAACTCTGTACAAAAAGACAAAATAACGGCTATTTTGCCTAAAACAGAGTGTATAACGTTCCAAAAAGGTTTCAAACAGTTTAAAATGATTTGAGATTATAAATACACTTTCTTTGCTTCATTTTACACTTGATAAAAGCTTACAATTGCACTCAAATCTTGATTTTTCATTTATTGCTTTCAGTCAAGAGCTTTAAAGTGCTTGAGCTACTATTGGCAAATCAACTCATCTATTCTTTATAGTTTAATTTTTATTGAGTGAGAGTGAGTGTTAAAACATTAAATTGCATTTAAGAGAGGTTGTACAAGCATCTATTGAAGCTTGAGAGTGTGAGTGCTTGAGATAGCACTTGTCTAAGGGTTCAAGCTACCTTGGTAAAAGCTTGGTGTTGAAAAAGTTGTAAAGGGCTTTTGGTCTCTTGCCTTTAAAAGAGAAAATAGCAAAGAGAAGACTCAAATGGTTCTTTGAGAGAGTAGATATACGCTAGTTAAGCCGAACCACTATAAAAATCATTGTGTTTGATTTCTCTAACCTTAATCTCTTTACTTTTATGTAATTTAAATTCTATGCATGTTATGTCAAAAATTGCTATAAATATTGATTGAGGCTTAAATTGCAATTTAGGGACATATTCTTGAAACACATATCACTTTCACTATATATATAGGAGCACCTAGTTGAACAAAGCCACAATTTTTCATTAGGCTACAAGCAAGGGCCGAAAAATTGTTTAAGTCCAATTCACCCCCCTTTTGGACTATTTTAGGACAATAAATTGGTATCAGAGCTTGTCTCTCTTGCTTAAGGTGTCACAACCTTGGAGTGATCCCCAATGGTTGGTTTATCTAGCAACATTGCCAGTATACCCACACCACTAGCTGAAGGCTACTCAATTACTAGACCACCACTTTTCAATGGCACTAATTACTCATTTTGGAAAGTTAGAATGAGAAATTTCATACAATCTATAGATATTGATGCATGGAGAATTATTAAAAATGGTCCATATGTTCCACAAAAGAATGGTCAAGGAAATACTAAATTTCTTAAAAATGAAGATGACTATGATGACAATGATTGGAAGAAAATTTCTGTAAATGCTAAAGCTATTAATATTTTGCATTGCTCACTTGACCTTAATGAATACAATCATGTTTCAGGATGTCAATCTGCTAAGGAAATTTGGGATAAGCTTGAGGTCACTTATGAAGGAATGGATGTCGTCAAGGAATCCAAAGCAAACCTCCTTATCCGAGATTATGAGCTATTCGAAATGAAGCCAGGAGAATCAATTGCGGATATGAGTACAAGGTTTACCGATCTTGTCAATCTTCTCAAAGCACTTGGTAAAAGATTTGAGGAAGCCGAACTTGTGAAGAAAATTCTTAGATCACTTCCAAAATCTTGGGAAGCAAAGACTACAGTTATCCAAGATACCAAGGATTTTAAAACATTCACCTATGATGAACTCATTGGATCTCTCATTGCACATGAGATGGTATATAAGAAAGATGAAGTTGAAAATGAGCAAAAGAAGAAGAAATGCATTGCTCTCAAGTCAAATAAGGATGGAGATAAGAAGAAAGGAGTTGTACTTAAAGTTGACTCAAGTGACAACTCAAGTGCTTCAAGTGATGATGATGATGAAATGGCTATGCTTGCAAGGAAATTCAAAAGAGCTTTCAAGAAGGGAGGAAGTAAAAACAAGAAATTCTTGAAAAAGTATACTCTCAATGATAAACGTTTCAAGGATTCAAAAGAAGAAATTATATGTTAGGAGTGTCACAAACCAGGACATATCAAGCCCAAATGTCCATTGCTCAAAAAGAAGAAAGGAAAAGAAGACAGGAGCAAGAAAGCTATGAAAGTAGTATGGAGCAACAGTGAAGAATCTTCAAATGATGAATCAAGTGACAAGGAGACTGCTCACCTTTGTATGATGGCATTTGAAGAGAAAGTCGAGAGTTCACAAAAGGAAGAAGAAAGTGATAATGAGGTAAACTCTCTTGAACCTCTTAATGTAGAGGAACTTGAACTTGCATTTGCTAAAGTATATGATGAGTATAGAAACTATAAGAGAAAGTGCACTAAAATGAATTTAGAAATTGAATCATTGAGATCACAAAATATTGCCATGTCCAATGTGTATAAAGAAAATGAATTTTACAAAGGATAAATTTCTTTGTTTAAAGAGCTAGATTTGGAGTTGAAAAACTCAAAAGAAACTTGTGAAAAGCTCATTGAGAAAAATAAGGTTCTTGAAGCTAAAATAGAATCTTTGACAAATGATTTGGCAAAATTTACAAAAGAAAAAGAAACTCTAGATGTACTTCTTGGAAACCAAAGAATTTCAAATGAAAAATATGAAATTGGTTTTGATAGTTTCATGAACTATGGTAAATACAAGAATCATTTCATTAAAGCATCTACATCCTCCTTGCCTAATGTCACATGTTATTATTGCAATAAAAGAGGTCTTATGATTAGTTCTTGTGCACTTAGGAAGGGTCTCCTTAGGGTAAAGAAGGTATGGGTGCCAAATGATACGTTACCTAAAGTCACTAACCCCCAAGGACCTAAAGTTGCTTGGGTACCTAAAGCTAAATGATTAAATTTCAGGTTTGTTTCAAAGGGATGAAGGAAAGTAAAAAATGGTATATAGATAGTGGTTGTTCAAAGCACATGACCGGTGAAAAGGACAAGTTTTCAAAAATCAAAATAGTAGATGGAGGACATGTGAAATTTGGAGATAAAAGAAAAGGAAAAATTATTGGAAATGGCACAATTGGAACCAAACCTTGCATTAAAGATGTGTCACTTGTTGAAGGTTTGAAATACAACTTGCTAAGTGTAAGCCAACTTTGTGATAAAGGTTTTGAGGTAAAGTTCACTTCTTTTCTTTGTACAATCAATAACTTAGATTATGACACATTGTTCATTGCCAATAGATCTAATAATGTTTACTTGCTTGACATGAATAACTTTGAAACTAATCACGGTACATGTCTAGTATCTTTTGATAATTTTAGTTATTTATGGCATAGAAGATTAGGATATGCAAGCATGCACACGCTCTTAAAATTGTCCAAGAAAGAACTTGTTAAAGGTCTTCTACAGATTAACTATGAAAATGAATTTCAATGTAGGGCATGTGCACTAGGAAAGCATACTAGAGTATCTTTTAAATATAAAAATATTGTTTCTACTACTAGGCCATTAGAATTGCTTCATCTTGATTTGTTTGGACCCGTGTCTCCTGCTAGTCTTGGTGGGAAGACATATGCTTTAGTTATTGTTGATGACTATTCAAGATATACATGGACATTCTTCCTTGCTCAGAAAGATGAAACTTTTGAGAAATTCACCTCTTTTAGTAAAATGGTTCAAAATGAAAAAGGTTTTTGCATCACATCTATAAGGAGTGATCATGGAACTGAATTTGAAAATCATTTATTTGAGAAATATTGTGATAAACATGGAATCAACCATAACTTTTCAGCTCCTAGAACTCCACAATAAAATGGGATTGTAGAAAGAAAAAATAGAACCTTGCAAGAAATGACTAGAACCATGTTAAATGAAAATAATTTGCCAAAATATTTTTAGGCTGAAGCTATTAATACTTTTTGCTATGTGTTGAATAGAATTTTAATTAGACCAATTTTGAAAAAGACCCCCTACGAGCTTTGGAAAGGAAGAAAACTAAATATTTCATATTTCAGAGCATTTGGATGTAAGTGCTATATCTTAAATAACAAAAAGGATAACTTGAAGAAATTTGATGCTAAATCCAATGAAGTAATCTTTCTTGGGTATTCAACAAAGAGTAAAGCATATAGGGTGTTTAAGAGAAGAACATTAGTTATTAAGGAAACTATTCATGTTTTGTTTTATGAGACTAACCCTTCTATTAGAAAGAAAGATGTTTTTTATGATAATAATGAGCAGGTGTTTAGAAAAGATAATGTAAAATCAAGTCAAGAAATAGAACAAATTGATGACAAAGATAAAGAAACTCAAGGAGATACCACAATAGATGTCTATAATGCTAACAATGATCAAATCAATGAAGAAATGCCAAATTTGGAAGAATTACAAGTGAATGAACCCCAACATGAAGATTTACCTAAAGAATGGAAATTCCATAGAAATCATCCCCAAGAAGACATCATTGATGATCCATCTCAAAGGATGATGACTAGAGCACAATTGAGAAAATATTTTGGTAATGTTACCTTTGTTTCACAAATTGAACCTAAATGTTTTGAAGAAGCTCAAAATGATGAAAGTTGGATTCTTGCCATACAAAAAGAACTCAATCAATTTGAGAGAAACAAAGTTTAGAATTTGGTGCCTAAACCTAAAAATCATTCAATTATTGATACTAAATGGGTTTTTAGAAACAAAATGGATGAAAAAGGCAATGTTGTTAGAAACAAAGCTAGACTAGTGGCTCAAGGCTACAATCAAGAGGAATGCATTAATTTTGATGAAACCTTTGCTCCGGTTGCTAGAATTGAAGCTATTAGAATATTATATGCCTTTGCATGTTACAAGGATTTTATTCTTTATCAAATGGATGTCAATAGTGCATTTTTAAATGGTTATATTGATGAGGAAGTGTATGTTACACAACCTCCGGGCTTTGAAAATCATGAGCATCCAAATTATGTTTATAAACTTACTAAAGCTTTATATGGTTTAAAATAAGCTCCTAGAGCATGGTATGAAAGACTTAGTAAATTCCTTTTACAAAATGATTTCCAAAGAGGCAAAGTAGACACAACACTTTTTGTTAAAATGCATCATAATAATATGCTTATTGTGCAAATATATATTGATGACATAATTTTTGGTGCTACTAAAGAATCTCTTTGTAAGAAATTTTTTAAGATTATGTAGAATGAATTTGAGATGAGCATGATGGGGGAGCTCACATTCTTCCTTGGACTTCAAATTAAGCAAATGAAAGATGGCATCTTCATAAATCAATCAAAGTACATCAAGGATATGTTGAAGAAATTTAAAATGGAAGATTTGAAGAGCATGGGTGTTCCTATGAGTTCAACAATTAAAATGGACAATGATGAAAAAGGTAAAAAAGTAGATACAAAGCTTTATATAGATATGATTGGCTCTCTTTTGTATCTTACTGCTTCTAGACCAGACATACATTTTAGTGTTTGCTTGTGTGCAAGATTTCAATCATGTCTAAAAGAATCCCATCTAAGTGCAGTTAAAAGAATCTTTAAATACCTCATTGGCACACACTCAATTGGTTTATGGTATCCAAAATGTAAATCATTCAATCTTGTAGGTTATAGTGATTCAGATTTTGCTGGAAGTAGATTGGATAGAAAAAGTACTTCAGGTACTTGTCAATTTCTTGGTTTTGCACTAGTTTCTTGGCACAGTAAGAAACAAACTTCAGTGGCTCTGTCTACAGCTGAGGCTGAATATATAACTGCTGGTAGTTGTGTTGCTCAAATTTTATGGATGAAACAACAATTGGAAGATTTTGGTTTAAAATATAATCTTGTTCCAATTAGGTGTGACAACACAAGTGCCATAAACTTGATCAAAAATCCAGTCCAACATTCAAGAACAAAACATATTGAGATCAGACATCATTTTATTAGAGATCATGTTCAAAATGGAGATATCAAAATTGAATTTGTTGCTTCTGAAAATCAACTTGCAGATATTTTTACAAAATCACTCAATGAGGAAATTTTTTGCAAAATTAGAAGGGAAATTGGCATGAGTGAACCACTTGCTTGAAATTCAATTCATATAGATTTAATATATCTGCATATTATCTAATGTGTGAGTAATTTGCTGTGATATTAATTTGCTAAGAAAACTCTAAATAACAGTAGCCAACTTATTTTTGTACTTGTGAAAATTAATTTACTAAGTTGTATGCTACTGTTGCGTACCTAAAATTAGTTTGTTGTATCGTGTATTGTTCAAATTTTAAAGCCAAAAAGTGTATGTGCTTAGAACATTCTGCGCGCCAATCAATGCACTTACCCATTCACACTTTCTTCGCTGCGTGAGATATATATATATATATATATATATATATATATATATATATATATATATATATATATATATATATATATATAAATACATTTAAAATAAAAATAAAATTCAAATAAAACAAATTAGAAGAGGAAAAGTGCGGGACTCAAGAAAAATCAATCTTACCTATTGCTACACGAAACCTTTACGTATCAACACTCTATTTTTTTTCTCTCTCTCTCACCATACCCGACTCTCTCTCTCCTCTGAATTGATTCATGGTACTACTCTTACCAATTTTTTTTCATTAACACTGACCCATTTTTATCAAAGCACCTATCTCACTCTCTAATCATCACTTAAAACTCTAATCCCTCATTCATTCCTCACTGCGCCAGAACCCATTTTAAATTCCCAATTCTTCATCACCTCTGGTTCACCATCTATGGCTCACACCAAATGAAAAACCCCTACTGCTACAGCCTCATCGTCCTTTTCTTCATCTGAAGAACTCCCTATTGCTGCATTAAAGAAGAAATTGAAAGAAAAGAGGAAAACACCAGTAACTGAGTCCAACAGTGTATCCTCTGACCCATCTGAGGAAGTTGAACCTACGGTAACGTCACCAGAAAAGAAAAAGGGAAGGAAAGTATGTGGGATTGACATTTAGCGCGAAAAGGGTGCTTCAAAATCATCGGGCTCTATTGTTGACAAAGTGCTTCTAGACTGTAAGTTCATTAAATGGGACAATTTTGATCAGGTTGATTTTCAATTTAAGGAACTCTTTGAATTTCAAGAATGGATGAATGTTTGTGAATGCTCTGATGTTTACTACCCTAGACTAGTCCAAGAATTCTATAGAACTTTAAAAGTAGTTGATGAAGAAGACAGATTTAAGGTTTCTTTGAATGATAGAGCATATGACATTTCTATTGAGTTGATTGCTAAAGCCTTAAAATTACTGAATGATGGAAATAGAATCTCTGCTCATAGAGATGTTGCTAGAGTTCCAGGTTTCAATTTGACTGAATTTGAAAGTGAAGTTTTTCCTGCCAACACTGCCACTAATGAAAAATCCACTAGCACTAAAGCCCTTCAACACATTAAGATTATTCACAGTATGGTGAATTATATATTTTGTCCTAAATCTGACAGTTATGGATATTTGAGTTATTTGGATATGTGCATCATGTGGCATATTGTTAATAGAGTAAGAATGAATTTGGCATATCTGATTTTCAAGAATATGTGTAAAGCTTATAGGATTGGTAAATTACCCTATGCACACCTCTTAACTGCCTTGTTTAGAGAGTTGGATATAAATGTCTCTAAGTAGAGTTCTAGGGCAGATTTAATTGTGTTTAGAGAAATTCATTCTGATATTGATGGAAGAAAGAAACGTTTTGAAAAATTTGGATCTTCTAAAGCTAAAGTTGATTCAGATTCCCAAAGTGAGATTATGAGTGAGCTTCAAGGGCTAAGAACATTTATTAATGAGAAATTCAGTACATCAAATCAGTCTATTGAACTTCTGAGAAAATTTGTGGATATTATTGATTACAAAGTAAGTCATTTACTTACTCAAAATGAGGAGTTAAAGAAACAGATTACAGATCTTAAGCAGGCACAGGAAATTGATTTTGCAACCATAGTTGAGACTGATGTACCTGTAGGTGACCCTTCTACTCATGATGATCATGTTTTTGATCATGGTAATGTTGAGTGTGGAGGTACTGGGCTTGGTGAGTCTACTTCTGTCGTAGAGCATGAAAAGGAACAGATTTTAGAATCTGCAGTTGAGCCTACTGTTGAGCATGACAATGAACAAATTTCAGAACTTGTAGTTGAGCCTACTGTTGAACTTGAGAGTGAACAAATTGTAGAACCTGTAGTTGAGTCTACACAGAAGAAGGAAGATTCTCTAAAGGATCAGCAGGAGAGTGCTCCACCTAAACCTTCTGCAGTTGAAGCTTCTCAGGCTAAAAAGAGTAAGAAAAGAGGTAAGTCCACAGTGTCCAATTCATATCAGACTCTGGCTGCTGCTTTTCAAAGCCCATTTGATGACGATGAATCACAGGAGCATGATTCATTGGCTGACTAAGTTTCTTAGCCACCTACTGCCAAACCCTCCAAGAATAAGATGGTGCCTTCCAAAGCTATTCGAAGGAGCAAAAAGCTTAATGTTTAGAAAATGATCTGCTTTTTTAGTTTACTAATATGTTTACTACTATTGTTGAATGGTTTTTCTGTTTGCTACTGTTTACCTTACTGCTTTTCAGATTGTGCTTACTTGATTTTTTTTGGATTAATATCTCCTGTTTCCTTTTTGGATGATGACAAAAAGGAGGAGAATGGATGTGTGCTTTGTGTGCTTTTGTTTTGGAGAATGGATGTGTGTTTATATTTTGAAATATTTTGAAAATGGATGTATGCTTATGTTCTAAAAGTATGTATGTAAACTATTGTGGCTTATGTGTGCAAACTATTAGTTTAACATTTTGCATATTGAAATTGTGGATATCTCATGAATATTTCTTGTAGCATAAATTCAGGGGGAGTTTTGTATAGCTATTAATACTTTTACTTTTTAAACTTGTGTGCATACATTTAGGGGGAGTAATTTCCGCATACTAACATGTTTGGTTATACATAAACTTACGCACACTTTTATTTATTCTTGATTGATGATTCAATTGAGTTTTATCATCACCAAAAAGGGGGAGATTGTTGACCTCGTGTAGTTCAAAATGAGCATTGATTTTGATGATAACAAAACTAAAATAGAATCTATCTAACTCAATTTTAAGTATGTGTAGATTCTTTCTCTTACTCATGAAGAATCTTTGAGGTTGCATCTAAGGAGGAAGGGTACTCACAAGCATCTCAAAGATGAATCCAAGTTGAAAAAGAATAAGATTATGAAAGCTAAGACTCGAAATAAAGGTATGAAAGTCATAGAGTTAAGAATTGAGTCTTAGGACTTGTGTAAAAAGAATAGATGAAAGTTTTAGTCAAATGGAGCTCAAAATTAAATTTTTTTCTTTTAATTATTTTATAAAATTTTCTCTAATCATAACCTTGGACATTGCTATTGGAATATATATATATATTTTAAGGTCTAAATTAGATTTTTAAAGATTACAATTTGAAATAGGCATCTGGTAAATTAGTTTGCTAACTTGTTTGCTAAAATATTAGTTTGCTAATGTGTTTACTAACTAGTTTACTACTGTCTCCAAAAATTTTATTAGTTTGCTAAATGGTCAGAGTTGCTCAATTTCATATAAAAAGACAAAATAATGGTTATTTTGCCTAGAACAAAGTGTATAACGTTCCAAAAAGGTTTCAAACAGTTTAAAATGATTTGGGACTATAAATACATTTTATTTACTTCATTTTACACTTGATGAAAGCTTACAATTGCACTGCAATCTTGATTTTCATTTATTGCTTTCATTCAAGAGCTTTAAAGTGCTTGAGCTACCATTGGCAAATCAACTCATCTCTTCTTTATAATTTGATTTGTATTGAGTGAGAGTGAGTGTTAAAACATTAAATTGCATTTAAGAGAGGTTGTACAAGCACCTATTGAAACTTGAAAGTGTGAGTGCTTGAGATAACACTTGTCTAAGGGTTCAAGTTACCTTGGTAAAAGCTTGGTGTTGAAAAAGTTGTAAAGGGCTTTTGGTCTCTTGCCTTTAAAAGAGCAGATAGTGGAGAGAAGACTCAAAGAGGGTTCTTTAAGAGAGTGGATGTAGGCTAGTTAAGTCGAACTACTATAAAAATCATTGTGTTTGATTTCTCTAACCTTAATCTTTACTTTTGTATAATTTAAATTCTATACATGTTATGTCAAAAATTGTTATAAATATTGATTGAGGCTTGAATTGCAATTTAGGAACATATTCTTGAAACACATATCACTTTCACTATATATATATAGGAGCTTATATAGGAGCACCTAGTTGAATAAAACCACAAATTTTCATTAGGCTACAAGTAAGGGCCAAAAAATTGTTTAAGTCCAATTCACCCCCTCTTAGCCTATTTTGGGACAACACTTTTCCCATCTAGTTGGGAGGAAGTTCAAATTTACAGTGCAGCCACTTTTTGTTGAGATATTGAGAGGAAATAAATGGTTGAAGAATGGGTTTATTCTTTTAAGTTCCTATGCCATCTAAGGTTGAAAAGGAAGAAAAATTGAAAATGAAATAGGACATCATCAGTTCATTTTCATTATCATGTCAGCAGAATTGTCACTAAATGTGTTCCTGGTGTTTCTGGGATAATGCTTTGATACAGGATCCAATCTATGAAGAATGCTGGCAAAGGAATGTGGAAGAGTCGATCCGACAGGGAAACGCAAAACTCTTCTGCAAGTTCCAAATTGAGACTTCAGCCTTGCAGACATCGAATTGCAGAAGAAAAAGCCAGGGAAAGGTGTCCTCAATTGGCTCAAATTTATGCTCACTGGATCAGAAGAGGAGTACACAGGTTTGCTTGGCCCCATACACCTATGGCAGGTAAAGTGATATCATTGTCCTTTTCTCCATCTTTCAGCTGCTTCAAACTTCAAGCTTCACTGCTGTGGTACTTGAAAATTTTCTTGGTTCAGTTTCCTAATGTCATGAGATCTTACAGAAGTGCCCTCAATGATTTTTCTAGCTTCCTCTGTTCTGCAATGCATTTACAGTGCACTGCAATGCATTAGCCATAGGATGAATCAACTAAAAACATCTTTGGTGGATTATTTGCTTCTTCTTAAGTGTCATGCTGATAAAACTTTCGCGATTGCTTCATATTTGAAAGAAACCATTTATAATAAAGTGATGTGAAATAAAGAAGATTGCTGGCTGTACTTGGTTGTTCTTTCCTTGCACGCTAACGGCTTTTAGAAATAAATTTCAAGCTAGCTGAGTCTTGAGCTCTGGCTAATGTGCTAAAGGGTGGGTTTAAAAATTATCAAGCAAATGATTCAAGCTAGGCACCAAATTCATAGAGCCCTGTAAATATATGTGTTCCTTATATGGTTCTATAAACTTTCATAAGTAGAATTTAACAAATCTCATAGAAAAAGCAAAGCACCTTGAGTGAAGTGTAAGAGTACATCTGATTCAATGATTACCATTGGCATTCTGAAAGAGACTGGTATTGTAGCAAGTCTCTTTTTTATGTAGTAGACTAACAGTAATACCTTCATCAATTGTCACTTTTCTAGTAGTTACGAAATCCATAAGGATAATTTTGATACAATTGGATATAAACTGTAAATATAAGAGGGGGGTTGGCTACTCCAAAATGATTAATTGATTATCATGTGCCTTGTTTATTTCTTTTAGGATTGAATAAAAGATTTTGATCCAAGGCCATTGAAAAGGTGGAAAACGAAGTGGGTAAATATGAGAGGAAAGAATAATTTTTAGCTATCTAATATATATACATGAAAGCTAAGGACTAAAAAGTTGACGCTTATTAATTAGTAATTCTTAGGGATCATCATCACTTTGTTTTCTGGCCACGACCTAAAAATGATTGATTAAGGAGACAAGTGAAGAAGGTAGATCTAATAAAAGTTTAAATTATGGGGGATTAATGGAGTTTTAATTTGTGCGAATTATTTATTTTGTTATTTTAATTACATAATTTAATATGTATTTTTCTATATTATTATAAAATTTTGGTAATGATAAAATTTTTAATTAATTATGATTTTATTTCAAGTATTAAATAAGTTTAATAAACTATTTTTTATCATTTTTAAAATTATTTGACATAAATCAATAAAATAATAAACAAAATAAAGAAAAAACATGTCATTTAATGATTTTTGAAGTGCCATTAGTCAAATTCTTAAATGCTGAATATAATAGATGTTTTCAAAATTAAATGTTTAGAACTTTTAAATAACTTTTTAGTGAATATATATATATATATATATATATATATATATATATATATATATATATATATATAATTTAACTAAAAACTTAATTAAAAAATGATAAATTTTAGAGATATAAGCAGAATTTTATAATGCATGAAATTACAAACCTAAAAATTTTAAAATTCTAAAAAAAAAAATAAAACCTTAGATAATTATTATTTTTTTAGGAGTTAAGATTATAATATTTGAAATTAAAAAAAGTTTAGATAAAAAGTTGATATTTAATATGGTAAGCTATTTTTTATTTAAAAATTACAAAAATAAATATAAAATTTTTTAAACATTGGTATAGTCTTGTAAAACTATTTGTAAGGTTATATGTGTGTGTGTGTATATATATATATATATATATATATATATATATATATATATATATATATATATATATATATATATATATATATATATATTCTACAATAAAATTACTTTTTAGATTGCTAAAGTTGAAGAAAAAAATCATAAAATTGGCTAGCGCATGTAATTCCAGCATCTATATCAAGGGGAAACTGAATGGAAAATTCTGGTTGGACAATTAAGCAATCAAGATTATTAGCAACAAAATTGACTGTGTTTTGGGAAATCTACGTACATTTATAGGAATATTTTACGAAAGCTGAAGAGTTGATGCTGGGAAATTTGTTGTTGCACTACCAAGACTGAATTTTTATAGTTCATTTCTCTGGATGCAAGTAAGTCTCCAAGTGCAGGAAATTCACTCCATTCATTAAGCCCTGATGTTTGAGAAGAATTTATGCCGTGAAGTCTCTCAACTATACTCAAGTCACCTTCATTTTTCATTGAACGGATCAGTGATGTAGTATGGCCTTCATCTTGCACCTCCTCCTCTATGTATCTCACACGTTTATGTACATTATCATTTGGCTTAACATCCTTTAATGCTTCAGAATCAAGCATTTTATCCCAGTCTAACTCACCATTATCATTATTGGAAATTAGCCGTAGCACTGTTAGATTAATATGCTTTGAGTTCTTTGCCATCCGTATGGCTAATGTCAATGCTTCTCTATCATCTTTACCTCCTTAAAAAAAAACATATATACATTACGTGATGATTGGGATAATCAATGAGTATCCCTACAGAACAAGGGGCTCTTTCAAGAACATTGCAATTCAGGATACTTTTAGTATTGTCTTTCTGTTCTATAGATCCATCCGAGCTCCGTTTTATGTGAAATGGGAGCAATATGAAGGACGTTTGTTTGTTCAATGCTATAGTGCAAATGTCTTCATGCATTAACATGGGCGGAGATATTGCTGTCAAAATATTTGCCATCACAGAACCATGATTTTGATTTTGAAAATGAGTGAAAGAAATTATGACATTGTCGGAAAAAGAACACTTAGCACTGTTCATCTGCGACTGATGGGAAATAAACATTGGAGAGGATCGACCAACCAGCTCAACAAGGTGTAAGACACCAAGATGGATAGGGCTTTCTTGCTTTGGACGATAAGTATCAAGGAGGTTAATGATGCTGCTTATGTTATTTGCCGTATAAAACACATGCAAGTATTCTCAACTCTTCATTTTCTTTGGTATGAATAATGTTTCTTCTATGGTAGATCGCATATTTTCTTGAAGGATCATAGATGACTTTCACTGCTAGCATCGGCATCCCAACGGAAGTGAATAATGCTGTGAATGGAACTGCGAGAAAGAAATCTTTTGAGATGACTTAACGTCAACCAATTAAGAAAGAAAAATATTAATTAATTAGCAACTTCAATTAATCAAATCGATGCATTGATGTGGTCTTTATAAAACTATACAGTTACCTCAGAATCTTGACTCGGTATAGCCAGCAAGCTCGACGATCCCTTTAGAACTCAAGATAGAGCGATTGAGAAAGCATCATTTGGAGGCATCTTGCAAGACAATTAATGTAGGTAGTGAGGAAGCAGCCACTTTGGCTACCAAAACAGCGAGAACAATGATAATGCTTGCTATTAAAACCTTTTCACTGATGTCTCATCTACCTTCATCACAACTGTAGATACAAAAAATGGCAAGAGAACTTTTGAAAGAAACCCATCAAACTTATCTGTAACACCCCTGATTTTATATATTATTATTGGGCTTCGTGTAGGTATCCTCAATTCGCGGAAATTCGACAGTTGACTGGGTCTGTGAAATTCCGGCCCGACAGACCCGTTACCGGAAAAGTCTTCGAATTGGATCGAGGTTTTGGCTACCCCACCATTGTCAGGCATCCCGAGCGCGTTCCCGAAGTCGGAATCGGCAAAGGTAAACCCGAACCTTGCTTTTTCGTAATTTTCTAGTGCTTAAATAGGATTAAAAATCCATAAAATATTCGTGGTAGCTTAGAAAATTACGATTCTTTTTGCAATAGCTTAGTAATATTTCTAAGGACCGCAAGCGAGTTTTATAATTTTTAGAGCTTATTTGAGCAGTTTTTGCAAAAATGATCAATTATAATGACTAAATTGAAATTTTACATATTGTGATGAATGATTGATTTGATGGGCCCAGGAGGGGCTGTGTGATGTGATTGAGTTGTGGATATATGGATTGTGGATATAGAAGTGTGTTTTGAGCCCTTTTGCAGGTTGGGTAGGTCCTAGGTATAGGGGAGACTCTGCCGGATTTTCGGCACGACTTAGGACGTATTGGGTCTTTTCTTGATTTGTATTGAGTCATTTGTATTAAATAATTGTAATATAATTGTCAGGTGAGCCGGGACAGCCTTCTTCCTCCGCCCAGCCGCCACAGTGATTGCCGTCAAGTCTGTGAGTAAAATATTAATTTTAATTGTAATTTCACTATTATTATATGTTCAAGCATGCCCATGCATCACTTATATGCATATATTTATGTAGTTAAACTCTAGGCACGATTTATGTTGCATTCATAACTGTTGATGTGCCATGGATGTTGTTGTGGTAATTTGGAGCAGTGTGCGTGCGTTGGCGTGTGTGTGATGTGGTGTGGACTATGGACAGGACGGGGTAGTCACGGCTTGAGTAATTCGCTGGGACCCGATCCTTCGAGGGGTAGTCACGGCTTGAGTAATTCGCTGGGACCCTCGATTTGGTTATTAAGTGGAAGTCCGAGCTTGAGTAATTCGCTGGCACCAGGTTGGATTTAAGAGAGCTGTATAGGGGATCAGCTCCCATATGTTATGATTGATACTACAGGGTGTGTGAGTGCTCCAAATTACCTTCTTGATATTATGATGTGAAAATATTGTTGCTGTTGCATTTCACTCCACAGGTTGCATTAGTACTAGATAGTTATAGAGATTATGGTTAAAATTGATATTTTACTCTCTGAGTCGAACGCTCACTCCTGTTCAATATTTTTTTTCAGGCTACAGGAGGATTTTATTGTGGTTAACCTGCTTTTCTCCTTTGCAGGTTGTTTATCAATAGTTTTGTAATTTTATTTACTCCTAGAATTTCCGCATGTGTTAGAAATGTTTATTTGATTTGGGTCTGTAAATTAAATTATTATTTTGGGACCTGTATGATACGGTGTCCGCAAGTGCACGGGTCACAGTAGTATAGTTTTTAAAAATTGATATCGATCCCACAGGGAATTGTGCTTAAATTGGAAATAAAAGTATAAGCAAATTAGAATGACAAAAATTAAAAGATATTAAAAATAAAATCTAAAAATTAAAATTAAGACAAAAATTAAAGATGTAAAATGAAATTTGGAATTAAAATTGGTATTTGAGGAATTAAAACTAGATCAATCAATTAACTAAAATTAATTAAACTAGATTACCCAAAAAATTAATTTGAAATATCTATTTATGAAATTGAGAGAAATTAAATCTAAATTCAATAAAAATAAAAATAAAGTGATTATAGAAATTGGATTTAAATTGGATTTAAATTTAAATTGCTATTTATGAGGTTTGGAGGATTTATATCTAATTTCAATGAAAAATAAATTGATTCTAGAGATTGGATTTTCAATATTGTTTGCATGTGGTTTTTCCCTAATTTAGCCAAACACATGAGAATTGCAATTTTGAGGGAAATCAATTCTTAAATTTTTGAAACCTTTTTCAAGCATCTCACAATTGGTTTTCATTAAATCAAACCCTGTTTTCACGGTATTTCAAATCTAACAAAAACCCAATTAATGCTCTAATTGATTTTTGGAAAGTTCCCCTTAATCTTCTTAGCTTATTTCTAACACCAAGAAAATAAAGTTTATTGCAAGATTATCCATCCCCAATATTCACTTTTCAGTCCATCTATTAAGGATTAAAACTTAACTTAATGAGGGCCCATTCATCAAGCAAGGAAATAAGCACACAAGCAATAAATCAAAATATAACAATCTTCATTTAAATGGCTAAATCAGTTCAAAACCACAAAACAAATCAATATTTACAAACCCATCTCTAGAATCTCAATCAACTACTCACAAATCATTGTTTAAAGACAAACCCAAATGAAGAAATGAAGAAATAATGGAAATGTAAGCTAAAAGGGGTAGAAAAACCCAGCAAATTTGCAGCAGGATCTCTGCAGAAAAGTGCAGAAACTTGATCCTTGCTGCTGCTGGAAGAAGATGCAGAAGATGCTCCTCCCTTTCCCTCTTTCTATCTTTCTAAAAATGCCTCCCTTGCTCTCTATGCTCTCTATATCCCAAGAAAGTGATAAAATGGGTCTTTATATAGGCTAAGGGATTGTTCTAGAATGGGTAAAAGGGGGAAGGATCTAGAAAAAGTGAGGTAAAAAGGCTGGAGTAACGGAAATGCCACGTCAAAAAATTTTCCAGTAAAAACGACATAAGCCGAGTCAGTTGTGTCGCGGGTTGTGTCGCTCTCGGCCATTTTTTTTCTCAACTTCAAAATTTTTTTTTTTTTTTTTGCAATTCGATTTTAATCTCCTCCAAATGGCTACTCTGATCAAAATACATCAAATTTCTCCAGATTTAACCTACAAAACAAATAAATTCCAAAAATTAAACTAAGAAATGTGAAAATTGTAAAATTGACTAAATATATACTAATATCTAAAATAATAGCTATGAATAAGGGTAAATTATGTGCAAAAATTACTCCTAAATGATGATATAAAATGCATGCATCAAATTCCCCCATACTCAAACTCTTGCTTGTCCTCAAGCAAAATTTCATTAAAACTCATTTGGAAGGGAATAGAATCAGTCTTTGAAAACACAAAATTCACTAATCCAAACCACCAACTTACCTCTAGCCACCAACATTCCAAATTCCCACCAGCAAAAGCACAAAGAATGAAGCAAGCACTCTCAACTATTACAGAATAGCTAAGAATTAACCAATCAACCCAAACAACAAATACCAACCAACTACAAGAGTCAATTGTGCCAAAACAAACCTAAATGAAATAGATAGCCAATGTGTCTCAAATAGATGGTGAGTAATGTATGGAAGATTATATTGCCAAACCCATATGCAAGCATAAAAGATCTAACTCTACTAATGTAACAAGCATTTTTCAAAGAATCATTAGGTCTTTTTAAGGGTTGTAATGGGGTCTAATAGGGTAAAATTGTGGTTAACAAAGAAAGGGAATAAGGTAAACAAAATATGAGAATAATATTAATCATGAAACTCAAAGTGCATCCAATATTTTTTTTTTTTTTTTTTTTTATATATCAAGAGGAAAGAAATTCACAATGAATCTCAAGTGCTATCACAATGATTATACAAAGGGACTATTTTTTTATGCTTATTTTATTTTATTTTGATTTTGTATGTGTCCCTATTTCATGTCACACCCAAAATTACCTTTGGGATATTTTGGTGACCTTTTCAACTTTTGACAATTACTCTAGCACTTTTCAAGATGTTTCAATCCTCCGAGATTTTTTTTTTTTTTTTTTTTTATTATTATTTTATTATTATTATTATTTTTTTTTTTTTTTATATCATTATCATTTTTTTATGCACTTAATTGCTAAAATACTATTCTCATAGATAGGTGGTAGTGTTTAGGTTTAATGGCTAGGTAAATGATTTGGGTTCCAAAGAAATTAGGAGATTAAGGTTCAAGGGGGTTTGCAAGGGTTAAAATGAAATTGAGGTAGGTTAAGGCTAAATGTGAGGTTTAAAATATGAAGGAATGCCTAAATCATATTCTTATCAAATGCAAGTTAAAAATTTCGCTTTGAAAGATTTAAGATGCTTGTTCTAGGAATGGTGAGACGACAATGACCATTTTCTTCCTTAAAGGCTTATCCAGACACTCAAAACTCAAAATAACTAACTAGCCTTTGCAGACCTAAATTGATATATTAATTTTCAGCTATTAAGTAAGAGAAAGAATAATGCTTAAGACTTTGTACCCAGCTGGAACTTTCATTCCACTAACCATCTAAAGGCAAGCTGGATTGCTTGAATAAGTGGCTTATGGAATTCAAAGACTGGTTTAAAAATTCAAAAATTTTAAATGAGTGAATGATATGCATGAGTGTAAATGTATAGTCAACCTAATTGCAACTAAGTATGCGTAACTAAGTATATGAGGCTATATGCAAGTGTATATACGTAGTAATGAATGTGTCACTATATGCAAATGAAAAAGGAAAAATAATTTTTGCAAAAAATTTACCCTCTCCCCCATACTCAGAATGAACATTGTCCTCAATGTTAGAAGAGTGCATGGAATGGGATAATGTGCAGAAAATGGGTAGATCATATGTGCATAAAGAATTATTACCCTGTTGCATAAGCGATAGCACAACTTGTGTTGACAGTGACACAAGCTGAGATGAGAATTATTACCTCATTGAAGTGCAACCAATTTAATTAGATAAAATTTGGACAGCTGCTGCACTCATTGCAAAAGAAACAGTGCAATGGAATCCATTAATTAAATCGATTAATCTAAAAATTTTTTAATTGGGAATTTAAGCTCAAAAATATAGGCTTAAAGTGTAAATCCGTAGTATCACATAAAAGCAAGTGAGCAATGTACTAAAAATATAAAAGAAAAATGTATTTTATGAGGAACTAAAAAAAACTGAATAAGTAAATGGTTCAAGTAAAATAAAAACAACACAAGCAAAATAAGTTCAAAATATGAAGTAATTAAGCAATGAAATTAAAGACATGAAATGTTTTTTTTTTTTTTTTTTTTTTTTTTTTTTTTTATGCTCATTTGCTTGCAATGCATTGTATCCCATCTGCACAAGGAAATTAGAACAATGTTAAACTCTGAATAAGGAGTATATAAAAAAAAACTTAAAACAAATGAAAGAAAAATTGGGAGTTATGCACAAAAATGCTAAGTTTAGGTCTTTAGCTTGACCATACTTACTCAAAATTTCATGGAGAATGAGAAAGATAGCAAGTTGCTATTTTCTCAATTGGCTCACCGGCTAAATAATGCCTCAACCTTTGTCCATTTACCTTGAAATTACCAGATTTTTCACCAAAAATTTCCACAGCACCATGAGGTAAAACTTTCACAATTTTGAATGGACCTGACCACCTTGATTTTAATTTTCCTGGAAAAAATTTTAACCTTGAATTGAATAAGAGAACCAAATCTCCTTCTTTTAAGTCCTTTTTCTTGATATGCTTATCATGCCATTTTTTAGTTCTTTCTTTATAGATCCTAGCATTTTCATAAGCATCAAGTCTCAATTCTTCTAATTCATCAAGTTGCAAAAGTCTTTTATGTCCAAAGACTTGCAAATCAAAATTGATTGCTCTAATGGCCCAATAAGCTTTGTGTTCTAATTCTACGGGCAAATGGCATGATTTCCCAAAACTAACCTATAAGGTGTAGTTCCTATGGGGTTTTAAATGCTGTTCTATATGCCCAAAGAGTGTCATCTAATTTAAGGGACCAATCTTTTACGGACTTATTGTGATTTTCTCCAAGATTTGCTTGATTTCTCTATTTGTGATTTCTACTTGGCCATTTGTTTGAGGGTGATATGGTGTGGCAATCCTATGCTTTACCCCATATTTTCTCATCAACTTTTCAAATTGGTGGTTGCAAAAATGGCTACCACCATCACTGATTATGGCACGTGGGGCACCAAACCTGGTCAAAACAAATTTTTTCAGAAATTTTACCACAACTTTTGCATCATTGGTAGGTGTAGCTATAGCTTCTACCCATTTAGATACATAGTCCACCCCTACCAAGATATATTTATTCCCATATGAAGATGGAAATGGCCCCATGAAATCAATTCCCCACACATCAAATAATTCAACTTCTAATATGGACTGTTGGGGCATCTCATCTCTCTTGGAAATGTTGCCTACCCTTTGGCACCTATCACACTTGCTTACAAAGTCTCTCACATGTTTAAACATTTTAGGCCAATAAAAACCTGATGTCAAGACTTTTTCAACAGTTTTTGAGACACTAAAATGACCACCATATTCAGAGGAATGACAATGGTAAATAACATCATGCATTTCTTCCTCTGGTATACATCTTCTAATTATTCCATCATTGCATCTCCTAAACAAAAGCGGTTCTTCCCAAGAATAAAATTTAACATCATGCAAGAATCTTTTCTTTTGCTGCCAAGATAAATCGGGTGGCAAGACACCACAAGACAAGAAATTCACAATATCAGCAAACCATGGAAGTGCAAAATTCAACACATACAATTGCTCATTCATGAAAAATTCATCAATTGGCACAATTTCATCATCTTTATTTTCGGTTTTATCCTAGAAAGGTGATCACCACCACATTCTCAACACCCTTTTTATCTCTTATTTCCAAATCAAATTCTTGAAGTAATAAAATCCATCTAATCAACCTAGATTTAGCTTCTTTCTTGCTCATTAAGTACTTTATTGCTGCATGATCAGTGAAAACAATTACCTTTGAGTTGACCAAATAAGAACGAAATTTATTGAGTGCAAATACTACCGCAAGGAACTCCTTTTCAGTTGTGGCGTAATTGACTTGAGCTTCATCAAGGGTTCGGCTTGCATAGTAAATGGCATAAGGTTTTCTATCTTTTCGCCAAGGGCGGCTCAACAAAGAAACTCACTTGCAGCACACATAATTTCGAATGGCAAAGTCCAATCTGGGGGTTGCATGATAGGAGCTGTTGTTAATGCCGTCTTTAACCTACAAAAAGCAACCATACAATCTTGATTAAAATCAAATTTAACATCATGATTCAAAAGATTTGTTAAGGGTTTAGCAAGTTTAGAAAAATCCTGAATAAATCGCCAGAAACCCAAAGATGTCCAAGGAAACTCCACTCCTTTGTGATGGTTGGAGGGGCATTTTTCAATAATTTCTATTTTGGCTCTATCCACTTCAATTCCCCTTTTTGAGATTAAATGCCCTAAAACGATTCCCTCTTGGACCATAAAGTGGCATTTCTCCCAATTCAACACCAAATCATTATCAGCACATCTCTAAGGTTGGAAGGAAGAGGTTTAAGATCTACCTTTGGGGCATCCTCTACCTTTAATGATGGTGGTTTGATCTCCAAATTTTGCACTCCTTCAAGTTGAAAAATTGTGGCTTCAGGATGTGGTGGAGAGCTTTCCAAGTATTGCGCAAAAATAGCCATGTTATCATCATCAATGCTCCCACCATGGACTAAGCAATTTTCAAGTGGGTCTTGTGGATAGCTTTTTCTGAAATGCTCTTGAACAATCTCATCAATAATGTCTACCCGCAAACAAGACTCAACTTCTTCATGTTTTCTTTTCATGGCTGGATTGATGTTGAATATCATTTGATCATCTCCCACTCTAAGTGTCAATTGCTCACCCTTTACATCAATTAATGCACCAGCTGTTGCCAAAAAGGGTCTTCCCAATAAGATAGGAACTTTTGTGTCTTCTTCCATATCCAAAATGACAAAGTCCACCGGAATGTAAAATTTTCCAACCTTGATGGGCACATTTTCAAGAATGCCTTCCGGATACTTAATTGAACGGTCAGCCAATGAGAGATACATGTTTGTGGGCTTCAACTCTCCCATATTCAATTTTTCATATATTGAAAGAGGCATTAGGCTGACACTAGCTCCAAGGTCACATAAGGCATTTGCCACACAGTTATCACCAATATGACAAGGAATGGAAAACACACCCGGATCTTTGAGTTTGGGAGGTAACTTCTACGGATTATAGCACCGCATTGCTCTCCCAAATTGATGGTGTCATAATCTTCTAGCCTTCTCTTGTTGGAAAGAATCTCCTTCAAAAACTTGGCATAACTCGGCATTTGGGATAGTGCCTCAGTGAATGGCACATTGATATACAATTTTTTTAGCACTTCAAGGAACTTGCCAAATTGATTGTCTAGTTTGTGCTTGATGAATCTTTGAGGGTAGGGAAGGGTGGGTTTGTAAGGTTCAGGTGGGATGTATGGTTTCTCTCCATCATCTTGCTCACTTTTGCTTTCTTCTTCTTTTTCATTTTTCTTGCTCTCAACTGAATTTTCTTCTTTTGTGCTTTCTTTTTCTTCTCTCTTGTTTTCACTCTCTTGACCTACTTTCTTACCACTTCTCAAGGTCACCAACTTACATTGTTCATGAGGGTTTTGTGGTTGGCTAGGTAGTTTCCCATAGGAATTGCTTCCTGATGAGCTTGCTTGTTGCGCCAATTGAGTCTCCAACATGCGGTTGTGGACTTGTAATTGATCCATGGTTTGTCTCATGTGTTGCATTTCTTCCTCCAATTTGCTATTCATCTTGCTTTGTTCAGCAAAAAATTTCTCCATCATGTTCTCCAAGGATGGCTTCGGTTCATGGGATGGAAGGGATTGTTGTGCTCTTGCTTGATATCCAGGTGGTGGCTGCCTTGTGGGCTGAAATTGAGGCTGAAATTGAGGCTTGTTCTGCATAAAGCTGCTGGTTATGAGCATAATTTGAGCTTTGGCCTTGTTGAGCAAAAGTTGCTTGTGGTCTCCATGTTGAGTTGTTCATATTAGAATAAGAATTTCCCATAGGTTTTGTTGATAACCTCCTGCATAAGCAGCTTGCTCTTGCAAATAATCATCACCATAAGAAGAATAATTAACTCCACAACTTTGAGTTCCATTTGTGAAGGCAACTTGTTGCATAGTTGTAGGAGTTGAGGTTGTTGCCTTTGTGCAAAAATCACTAAGAAGCTGAGTCAACTGATCAAATTTTGCATTCATGTAGTTAACTGAGTCAAGTTCATAGATCCCAGCTTTCTTTGGCTCAAGTGCTCTAGGATTTCCCCATAAATGGGTATTATGAGCAATCTTCTCTAATAGATCATAGCATTCTTCACTTGTCATTCTCATGAAGTCTCCTCCTTGTGAATCAATTGTGTTTCTTATGGTGAGTAACTCAGTGTAGAAATTCTCAACAATCATCCATTTGGGTATTTCATGATGAGGACATTGCCTTTCAAGCTCCTTAAATCTCATCCAAGATTCATACAAAGTTTCATCATCTCTTGGTTTAAAAGCTACCATCAAATTCCTCAAATGAGTAGTTTTCCTGTGGGAAAAATTGAGATAGAAAAGCTTGAGATATTTGCTCCCAAGTAGCTATAATAGCTTGTGGGAGTGAGTCATACCACTCCAATGCTGAATCCAAGAGAAAATGGAAATAATGTGAGCCGAATAACTTCATCGAAACTCGGGTTGTCTTTGTGTACCACATATCATCAAAAATTTCTTCAAATGAGAATGAGGATTTTCAAGTGGGCTACCTCCAAATTGTGAATTCTGAACCATTTGAATAAGACCAGTTTTTAATTCAAATTGATTAGCTCCAATAATAGGTCTGTTATCTCTCACATCAGTACATCTAGGAAAAGCATAGTCTAACATGGATCTTCTTTGAGGATCATTTTGATTAACCACAGCATTTTGCCCGTTTTGCTCATTTGCTCCATTGTTTCCACCAATAGCTCTATTTTGATTCTCCATATTTTCTATTGTCTCCTCTTGCTCAAATATTTGTTGTTCTTCTTTTTCTGCTTCTTTTCTTCTCTTGTACTCCTTTTTGTTGGCTCGTGAATTTTTCAATTTAGGTTGAACAACAATTGATTATCACTTGTGCTTTTCGATCGTCTCATAAACAAGAAAAGTACCTGAAAAACACAAGGAACAATAGTGAAAATAAAAGAAAATAAAAATTCTAATTAGCTTAAAACAATTAAAATCCAACTTAAAAACAAACAATTCCCCGGCAACGGCGCCAAAAACTTGATACGGTGTCCGCAAGTGCACGGGTCACAGTAGTATAGTTTTTAAAAATTGATATCGATCCCACAGGGAATTGTGCTTAAATTGGAAATAAAAGTATAAGCAAATTAGAATGACAAAAATTAAAAGATATTAAAAATAAAATCTAAAAATTAAAATTAAGACAAAAATTAAAGATGTAAAATGAAATTTGGAATTAAAATTGGTATTTGAGGAATTAAAACTAGATCAATCAATTAACTAAAATTAATTAAACTAGATTACCCAAAAATTAATTTGAAATATCTATTTATGAAATTGAGAGAAATTAAATCTAAATTCAATAAAAATAAAAATAAAGTGATTATAGAAATTGGATTTAAATTGGATTTAAATTTAAATTGCTATTTATGAGGTTTGGAGGATTTATATCTAATTTCAATGAAAAATAAATTGATTCTAGAGATTGGATTTTCAATATTGTTTGCATGTGGTTTTTCCCTAATTTAGCCAAACACATGAGAATTGCAATTTTGAGGGAAATCAATTCTTAAATTTTTGAAACCTTTTTCAAGCATCTCAAAATTGGTTTTCATTAAATCAAACCCTGTTTTCACGGTATTTCAAATCTAACAAAAACCCAATTAATGCTCTAATTGATTTTTGGAAAGTTCCCCTTAATCTTCTTAGCTTATTTCTAACACCAAGAAAATAAAGTTTATTGCAAGATTATCCATCCCCAATATTCACTTTTCAGTCCATCTATTAAGGATTAAAACTTAACTTAATGAGGGCCCATTCATCAAGCAAGGAAATAAGCACACAAGCAATAAATCAAAATATAACAATCTTCATTTAAATGGCTAAATCAGTTCAAAACCACAAAACAAATCAATATTTACAAACCCATCTCTAGAATCTCAATCAACTACTCACAAATCATTGTTTAAAGACAAACCCAAATGAAGAAATGAAGAAATAATGGAAATGTAAGCTAAAAGGGGTAGAAAAACCCAGCAAATTTGCAGCAGGATCTCTGCAGAAAAGTCTAAACTTGATCCTTCTCTTCTTTGGAAGAAGATGCAGAAGATGCTCCTCCCTTTCCCTCTTTCTATCTTTCTAAAAATGCCTCCCTTGCTCTCTATGCTCTCTATATCCCAAGAAAGTGATAAAATGGGTCTTTATATAGGCTAAGGGATTGTTCTAGAATGGGTAAAAGGGGGAAGGATCTAGAAAAAGTGAGGTAAAAAGGCTGGAGTAACGGAAATGCCACGTCAAAAAATTTTCCAGTAAAAACGACATAAGCCGAGTCAGTTGTGTCGCGGGTTGTGTCGCTCTCGGCCATTTTTTTTCTCAACTTCAAAATTTTTTTTTTTGCAATTCGATTTTAATCTCCTCCAAATGGCTACTCTGATCAAAATACATCAAATTTCTCCTACAAAACAAATAAATTCCAAAAATTAAACTAAGAAATGTGAAAATTGTAAAATTGACTAAATATATACTAATATCTAAAATAATAGCTATGAATAAGGGTAAATTATGTGCAAAAATTACTCCTAAATGATGATATAAAATGCATGCATCACTGTAAACTTAATATGCTATGCATGTTTGATGGATTGGATGAAGGAGCTGAGCTCCCATTTATTTTTATGTTGATGAGTATGTGGAGGGTGAGCTGAGCTCCCCAAATGACTATATATTGTGTTTACAGGTCGGGTGAGTCAAAAACTCCCCGTTGGAAAGTCCATTTTATGGCCGGACTCTGTCCGTTTGTTTTCTTGAAATTGGGCCCAAATGGGCCTTAGAATTGGGTAAATGAACAGTTAGGCTTACTACGGGCCTCGGGGGCTTTAGGCTGGCCCAGGTCCTAGTGCCGGTCCGGCCCATAGGTTGGGTCGTGACAGATGTGGTATCAGAGCTTAGGCTCCAGATTCATAGGGAAAAATTATCTAAGTGTTGGGAAGAGTCTACTAGGAGTCACATGCGGAGTATAGGATTCTGTTTTGTCTTTTCTATAATTCTTTGTTTCTAGATTCTGCGTTATACCTCGGGAAATATAAAAGTGCCTCAATTAGTGTCTTGGTTTTCGTGGAGTACACAGAAATGTGAAATAGAGTTAGTAGACATGTGAGGTCTATCATGAGGATACGTACTCCAAGAAATGCTATGTTTCTGTCTGTATGGCTTTAAATAGTGTGCCCATTTCGTGCAAGGCACGAGTACATAAAAGTAAGTCCTGAAAGTACAGTTGCCCTAGATAAGGATGAGGATACCACTGCTGGCAATCATCAGTAGATGACCCAGTCAGAATAAGTTTTTGATAATAGAAGATTCAAGAGAGATAAGAAATTGGGAGACCTAGTCTGTCAGGACGTATCGTAGTAACTATACAATGTTCTCGATATCCTGCTCGTAGTCGCAGACTGATCGACATGGGATTATTGTGTAGAGCTGCGTACTTCCCTGTAATGCTTATGGTGAGGATGTTTGCAGGCAGTCTCTGTTTTGGTACAGTAATACCAGAACAGAGTTCTATATCTGCGGAGGAGTTGGAAACTCTTGATTAGGGGTCTAGAGTTAGAATATTGAAAGGTCACAGTTGGGTGATAACTAGAGTCAGTGACTCAGTTACCCTAGCATGAGCTAGAGTTACAGTAAGAGTTGCCATCAGACCAGAGGTTTCGGACTAGTTGCAAAGTAAAGTTGATACCTATAGAGTGAGACCATCTAGTCTTCGGTATGGAATTTTGGATGGTTTTTGCAGAACGATAGACGTTTTGCTTAGAACTTAGTGAGAATAGAATACCTTGTGTGTATTAGCAAGGTGTAAAGTGCAACCCTACTACCTAGGGAAGGTCGAAACTATGAATTGATGATTCACAGAGATATGATATGATAGGAGAGTCATTAATTTGACATGGTTTGGGCAAGGTGGTAAATGTAGTACCTTTGATGCAGCAAGTTAGGGTGTAGTCCTATCTTTTCAGAAGGGATCGAAAGTTATTACTAATAATGGTGACCAACCAAATAGTGCCCCAGATGGGACTGTAGAGTGTGGTAGAGAGTAGTTGGCTGGGGTATCCTGCAGATGATACAAGTTCCATTATAGGAATCATATATAATCAGATCACGATGGATGTAAATCCTTTGAATTGGATGACGGGTTTGGTGCCCGAAATCTTAAGTTTTGGAATTGAGTAAACATGGAAAATAATAATAATAATAATAATAATAATAATAATAATAATAATAATAATAATAATAATAATAATAATAATAATAATAATAATAATAAATAAAATTACTGCAGAATCAGTTCTCGAGGTAGTAAGGGTATTATGTAAGCTAAAGGATAAGAATAGAGATCATACAATAAAAGTATGACTGTAATTTGCTGAGTTCCTTTCTAATTTCAAATTATTCAAAACAATAGTATAATCTAATTATAATAGTGTCAAGAGTAATAAATTAGCAAAGATAAATTATAGAAGGCCAATGGATAGAGAAAGTGCAGAATGAAAGTTTGGACAATTGATTGCAGATGCAATATAATCTAAATGCTAGTGGAAGTACTAGCTAGAGTGGTCAAAGGACCAAATCTGAGTAGCATAGACATGTGATAACGTGGTAGAAACTCTGAAAGATATAGTTTGCAGGTACAGCTGTCATGTTAGGAAGAAGAATGGAACCAGGGATAGAATAGTTAAGTTCTATTTTGGGTAAGACAAAGGAGATAAACGGAAGGACAACCTGAAGAGCGCATAATAAAAGGAACAAAGTTAAGATATAGGGTAGGCTAAGTGTTATTCTTGGCAAGGTGAATGACAAGGATGGAAAACCCAAAATGGGACCACATTAGTGAGAATAGTGATGGAGGTATGGAATAACATAATAATGAGTAAATGCTAGAAGGTGTGCGATGGTATTGCGGACTACCTAATTAGGTAGAGAAAACGAAGTTAGTAAGTAGTAAGTTGAATAAAGGTCAATCTAAGGGATCAAATAGGTATGATGAGTGGAAAGAATTATAGATAATGACACATAAGCTTTAGGTTAGACTTTTGAGATAGTGAGAAGGTAGTTAGAGGTTCGTTATGAATGTTAGGCAAACATTTTTAGTGTGATCAACCGAATCACTTTGCAGTGAAGCAATAACGACAGAACAACAGTAGGAGTAGAACGAAAAGTGACAAGTCTGGGTGGTTATAAATCACTAGAAAGTTCAAGGATCAAATTAATGACCATAGATAAGGGTGGAATTGGTGTTGGAAGAATTTATTAGTGAGAGAAATCTTTCAGGAATCAACAAAAGTTAATGGCACAATATAAACGATGATAGATATGAATCATTGGTCGAGTATAAGTAAAGTTAATAAATTATAAAATATTATGTCAGGAAGGACAATGGTACGGTAAAGTGTTCATGCAGATGATATCTTATAGGTAGAGCACAATTGTGCTAAGAGATGATGAAATTTGAAGAGAAATACCAAGAAACATAGGTTAAACGTTATTATATGGACAATTGGCGTAGTTGAATATAAGAGGATATTTTTCTTTCTTTTCAAGTTTAGCTTGTGCTTTTGGTTTTAGAAGGTTATATAAGGAACAGAAACTGAGTCAAGGAGACCTAGTTATTGAGAGTTTGGTAGGCACAAATTCATACATAATTTCCTGATATGAGAATAACAGTAAGTGCATACCTAGTATTAAGTATGAAAGGACGAACAGAGTAATGACATGAGTTAAATTGAGTTAGCGACGATGTCTTGAAACTGATTTACACTATGAGCTGGAGGAAATACTAATTGTGGATGAGTTTCAATAGATGAAATTATTGCTAATGGGTAATTTGAGGTTGAAGTTTGGAAAGTTGTGGGCAGTATATGTGATTATATTAAGGAGAATAAACACGTGAAGTATCTTATTTAGAATTAAGGCATGACACACATTTCCCACAGCCGTGTTAGTTCAGATGGAACTTATAGTTTCTGAAGCTCCTATCCATCCAGGATGAGCAATTTCCTACTAAGGCTGGTAGGGAATGATAATGTTCTGATAGTTAAGTTGGGAAAGGGGTTACAATAACGAATTTTCTATGGTTAATTATACGTGTTACAAAAGGTGAAGTATGTCTTTGGTAGGAGAAAATCGTAAGGTTAGAATTCCGAAGTAATGGAACTAGTAATCAAGATAAGACTAAGAAATAAAAAGAAAGTTAAAGTTGATGATGGGATAGACATCTTGAAGGAAAGGTGTAAGGATGAGATAGGACTAAAATTAAGGAATAAGTACAAAGAGTTGAAAAGATACCAACAAGACCCAAAATAGGAAAAGGGAAGTGGATAAGATGCAAAGGACAGGAAGAGAGCTCGATAGAGTCAGTTATAATAATGAGGATAAGGAGTGTCTAACCACTGCCCCTGTGTTAACACTACCTATGAGCGGTGAAGGATACACCGTGTACTGTGACGCCTTCAGAGTTGGCCTAAGGTGTGTTTTGATGCGGAATGGAAAAGTAGTGGCTTATGCTTCAAGGCAGCTGAAGAGGCATGAGCAGAACTATTCCACCCATGATTTGGAAATGGCGGCTGTAGTCTTTGCACTAAAAATCTGGAGACACTACCTGTATGGTGAAGTGTGCGAGATATACACCGACTATAAGAGTTTGAAGTACATCTTCCAACAGAGGGATTTAAACTTGAGACATAGGAGATGGATGGAGCTTCTGGAAGACTATGATTGCACCATCCAGTACCACCCTGGGAAGGCCAATGTAGTAGCAGATGCTTTAAGCAGAAAATCTTCTGGCAGTTTGGCGCACATTTCAGCAGAGAAGAGACCGTTGATTCAGGAAGTACATGAGTTGATGGATCAAGGTTTAATCCTAGATCTTTCAGATGAGGGGGTATTGTTGGCTCACTTTTCAGTGAGGCCAGACTTGAGGGACAGAGTTAGAGTTTCCCAGCACAGAGACCAACAATTGATGAAGATTATAGAAAGAGTACAGCAAGGTGAAGGTGGTGAGTTTGGATTTGCCAATGATGGCGCCCTAGTGCATGGTTCTAGGATATGTGTGCCCGATGTGGACAACCTCAGGAATGAAATCATGCGAGAGGCACACTACACACTTTACAGTGTCCACCCAGGTTCCATCAAAATGTATCATGATGTGAAAGATAGCTACTGGTGGAATGGCATGAAGAGAGACATAGCAGACTTTGTGTCCAAGTGCTTGACTTGTCAGAAGGTGAAGTTTGAACACCAGAGACCGTCAGGGAAGCTGCAAGAGCTCCCTATCCCAGAATGGAAGTGGGAAATGATCACTATGGATTTTGTGACTGGGTTGCCTCGTACCATGTGAGGATATGATTCGATATGGGTAATTGTAGACAGCTTGACCAAATCAGCTCACTTCTTACTCAGAAGACTACATACTCTGTGGCACAGTATGCCCGGCTCTACATTCGAGAAATAGTCAGATTGCATGGAGTTCCGGCTTCCATAATATCTAACAGAGGGCCCCAGTTCACTTCTCGGTTTTGGAGAAAGTTGCAGGAGGCACTTGGCACACAGTTGAACTTTAGTATGGCTTTCCACCCTCGCATGACGGACAAATCGAAAAGACAATCCAAACACTGGAAGACATGCTTCGCATGAGTGTTTTGGATTTTGGAGGTCAATGGGATGATCAGCTAGCTTTGGTGGAGTTTGCTTACAACAACAGTTATCACTCCAGCATAGGAATGGCACCCTATGAGGCACTATATGGAAGAAAGTGTAGGTCTCCTCTGTGTTGGACAGAAATGGGGGAAGCGAAGGTGCATGATGTAAACCTAGTGCAGTACACTTCAGAGATAGTTTCGTTAATCGAGAACGATCAAAACAACTTTCAAGAGGCGTAAGAGTTATGCACTCGAGACGGAGGGATGTGGAGTTTCTGATGGCGACTATGTATTCCTAAAGGTTTCTCCAATGAAGGGAGTCATGAGATTTGGAAAGAAGGGCAAGTTGGCACCTCGGTATATTGGACCTTTTGAGGTTACTGATAGAGTTGGAGCAGTTGCCTACCGGTTGGAGCTACCACCCAACCTTTCTCACGTTCATCCTGTATTTCACATCTCCATGCTCAGGAAATACATTCCCGATCCTTCTTATGTACTGCAGCCGGATGTGATAGAGCTAAAAGAGAATTTGACATTTGAGGAGCGACAGAGCCATAGTGGACTACCAAGTGAGACAGTGAGATCAAAGCAGATCCCTATGGTTAAGGTTTTGTGGAGGAGTCGATCGTGAAAGAGTGCACTGGAGTCAGAACGGGACATGCGTAGCAAGTACCCCTATCTGTTCAATGTATAATCATGTGCTTTATTCTGCCTTGTGTAAAAATTCGAGGACGAATTTTCTGTAAGGGGGGAAGAATGTAACACCCCTGATTTTATATATTATTATTGGGCTTCGTGTAGGTATCCTCAATTCATGAAATTCGTGATTGGCCTGACTGTGAAATTCGCCCGACAGACTGCTATCGAAAAAGTCTCCGAATTGGATCGAGGTTTTGGCTACCCCACCATTGTCAGGCATCCCGAGCGCGTTCCCGAAGTCGGAATCGGCAAAGGTAAACCCGAACCTTGCTTTTTCGTAATTTTCTAGTGCTTAAATAGGATTAAAAATCCATAAAATATTCGTGGTAGCTTAGAAAATTACGATTCTTTTTGCAATAGCTTAGTAATATTTCTAAGGAGCGCGGGGAATTGTTTTATAATTTTTAGAGCTTATTTGAGCAGTTTTTGCAAAAATGATCAATTATAAGGACTAAATTGAAATTTTACATATTGTGATGAATGATTGATTTGATGGGCCCAGGAGGGGCTGTGTGATGTGATTGAGTTGTGGATATATGGATTGTGGATATAGAAGTGTGTTTTGAGCCCTTTTGCAGGTTGGGTAGGTCCTAGGTATAAGGGAGACTCTGCCGGATTTTCGGCACGACTTAGGACGTATTGGGTCTTTTCTTGATTTGTATTGAGTCATTTGTATTAAATAATTGTAATATAATTGTCAGGTGAGCCGGGACAGCCTTCTTCCTCCGCCCACCACGTTGATTGCCACAAGTCTGTGAGTAAAATATTAATTTTAATTGTAATTTCACTATTATTATATGTTCAAGCATGCCCATGCATCACTTATATGCATATATTTATGTAGTTAAACTCTAGGCACGATTTATGTTGCATTCATAACTGTTGATGTGCCATGGATGTTGTTGTGGTAATTTGGAGCAGTGTGCGTGCGTTGGCGTGTGTGTGATGTGGTGTGGACTATGGACAGGACGGGGTAGTCACGGCTTGAGTAATTCGCTGGGACCCGATCCTTCGAGGGGTAGTCACGGCTTGAGTAATTCGCTGGGACCCTCGATTTGGTTATTAAGTGGAAGTCCGAGCTTGAGTAATTCGCTGGCACCAGGTTGGATTTAAGAGAGCTGTATAGGGGATCAGCTCCCATATGTTATGATTGATACTACAGGGTGTGTGAGTGCTCCAAATTACCTTCTTGATATTATGATGTGAAAATATTGTTGCTGTTGCATTTCACTCCACAGGTTGCATTAGTACTAGATAGTTATAGAGATTATGGTTAAAATTGATATTTTACTCTCTGAGTCGAACGCTCACTCCTGTTCAATATTTTTTTTCAGGCTACAGGAGGATTTTATTGTGGTTAACCTGCTTTTCTCCTTTGCAGGTTGTTTATCAATAGTTTTGTAATTTTATTTACTCCTAGAATTTCCGCATGTGTTAGAAATGTTTATTTGATTTGGGTCTGTAAACTAAATTATTATTTTGGGACCTGTAAACTTAATATGCTATGCATGTTTGATGGATTGGATGAAGGAGCTGAGCTCCCATTTATTTTTATGTTGATGAGTATGTGGAGGGTGAGCTGAGCTCCCCAAATGACTATATATTGTGTTTACAGGTCGGGTGAGTCAAAAACTCCCCGTTGGAAAGTCCATTTTATGGCCGGACTCTGTCCGTTTGTTTTCTTGAAATTGGGCCCAAATGGGCCTTAGAATTGGGTAAATGAACAGTTAGGCTTACTACGGGCCTCGGGGGTTTTAGGCTGGCCCAGGTCCTAGTGCCGGTCCGGCCCATAGGTTGGGTCGTGACATTATCTATAAAAGCCGAGTCCAGTGGGTGTCCATCTGGTATCGCCGAACCAATAAGAACTGCACCTCGAATAGGCGTACGACCAAGTGCATTAGTGATCAACGCTGATATAAACGTAACCAGTAAGATGGTATAAGTAAACAATCCATGCACAGGCCTCCCTTCAGGGGTTTGTTTAATTACCCAGTACATTAGTGGACGCAATACGAATGTGATGAAAACCACAAACCCAATGATCAATGCAGTACTCATTAGACCAATAGCGACTGATACCTCCCTGCAAAGTTCGGCTGTGTCGGCCACTATCGCAACTTGTAAACTGTGTTAGTATGATTATAGAAAAATCTATTTTTACATAATTATAAGAGATTTGTTTAGTATAATTATAGCAATCAGCACGATTATAAAAGATTAGTTTAGTATAATTACAGCAATTATTATTCTTGTCAAAATTAGCTCATATTCTCATGTATAAATAGATGTAGTATCTCTGTAAATAAGATAACATACATATACATAATATTTTCCATCATCACTTGTATTCTTTCTACTAATATGGTATCAGAGCCTTAAGACTTTTATTCCTAGTTTCTGGAGTCTCTATTCTCTCTCTACAACATGTTCTAGATCATTCTTTCATTCCTGTTATTATACCACTTTTTCTCCTCATCTTGTTATCAATCTACACTCTGCTACAGACCAGAAAATCAATGGAGAAATCTGATATTTCAAAACCTATTGCAACAGTTTTGACTGGTTCCAACTATAATCTTTGGGTTCAAGAAATAAAAAGTTTTTTTATAGATCGCAAGCTTTGGCGTATTGTTATCGGAGATATCACTACGCTAACAAAAGAGAACAATGAAACTGATGTAAAATTTGCTGACCGTCTTGAAGATTGGGATAGTAAAAATCATTAGATCATCACATGGTTTCGCAATACTTCTGTCCCATCCATTCACATCCAATTTGCTGATTATAACTCTGTAAAAGAAATCTGGGATTTTTTTGCTAATCGATATCAGACCACTGGACTTGCCCACTATTATCAGTTGTGGACTACTCTTCATAATCTGAAACAAGAAGCAGGTCAATCTGTGAATGATTTTCTTGCCCAGGTCCAACCCATTTGGAATCAAATATCTCTGGCCAAAATCAGTGAAGATCATCTTCATCTCATTAAAGTTCTAATAGCTCTTCGACCAGAATATGAGCTCGTTTGAGCGTCCCTGCTACATCGAAATCCACTCCCATCATCGGATACTACTATTCAAGAGATTATTTTTGAAGAGACTCATCTTAGTTTGGATAAAACTCCTCAATTTGAAATAGCTCTTGCAACTACTCGATCCTCACATCAGAGATCTGGCAATCAACTCTGTAAGAATTGTAATCAAATTGGCCATGCTTTTGCTTATTATCTTACTATAGAATGCAAATATTGTCATGGTTACGGTCATATTCTTAAATATTGTCCCACACGCTCTCCAAGACTAAAAGAAGGGCATTCTAAATTCAAGAATGTCTCAAAGCCTGGATCTTCCTCTGTCACTGTTGTTGTTGCTACTGAGGGTTCTACTGCCATCACCATGAGTGATCTTGAGGCACTATTCAAATAGGTTATCTCTTCTAATTTCCCTGCTGCCATGTCTGCCACTCCGGGTAATTCTTATTGACTTTTTGGCTCTACATGTTGTAATCATATGACCACTAATCTTAAATTCTTGTCTTCTGCAAAACCTGTATCTTCCTTACCACCAATCCATACTGCAAATGGTACTAAAATGAACATCACACATACTGGTCATGTGTCTACCTCAAATCTTCATCTCCCTGACACCTATTATATCCCTAATTTGGCACTCAATCTTATTTCTATTGGTCAGTTGTGTGAAAAAGGACTAAATGTTATTTTTTTCTCTCCATGGTGTCCAGGTACAGGATCCACAAACGGGACAAGTTCTTGGGATGGGTCACAGAGCGGGTCAATTATTTGAGCTTGCATCTTTACATCTTCCTCAGAGACTTGTGTCTGTAGCTACAATCCCCAATTCCTCCATTCACCAATAGCATCTTCGCCTTGGTCATGCCTCTGCCAGTAAAATCCAACCTTTAATTTCTCATGGATTATTAGGATCTTCTAAGTTTGAGTCATTTAATTGTTTAAATTGTCAGCTTGCAAAACAACCTGCATTGTCTTTTTCTCATAATAATGCTACTTCAGGCACTTCTTTTGGCTTAATTCATTTTGACATTTGGGGTCCTTCTCCTATTTCTTCAATAAATGGTTTTCGTTATTTTGTGATATTTATTGACAATTATTCTAGGTTTACTTGGATATATTTCTTGAAACATCGATCTGAGTTATTATAAATTTACATCACATTTGCAAAAATGATTAAAACTCAGTTCTCTTGTGACATTAAAATTCTCCAAACAGATAATGCCATGGAATATCGAAATTCTTCTTTACTTCAGTTTCTTAGTCAACAAGGCACCGTTGTTCAACGTTCTTGTCCTCACACCTTTCAACAAAATGGGTGAGGTGAACGCAAGCATTGCCATATTCATGATTCTTTCCGTACTCTTCTTCCTTCTGCCTCATGTCCAGAAAAATTTTGCGGAGAAGTAGCTCTTCTTGCTGTTTATATTATTAACTGTCTTCCTACCTTGGTTCTTCATAATTTATCTCCTATTGAAAAATTGTTTGGACAACCTCCTGACTATTCCATCCTTAAACCTTTTGGACGTGTCTCTTTTGTTCTGCTACAACCTCATGAACATACCAAATTAGAACTCTGTGCTCATCTATGTTGTTTTCTTGGTTATGGCATTGAACACAAAGGGTATCATTGTTGGGATCCTATTTCTAATAAGTTACGCATCTCTCGTCATGTTACCTTTTGGGACAATACTATGTTCTCTTCTCTTTTCAAATTTCATCACTCTGTCAATACTAACTCTCTATTTTTCACTGACTCCTCCAAAGAGCTATTTCTAAGTCCTGATCCAGATGATTTTGATGTGCTTAATACTAGCCTAACTCCACCTACCCCTGTTGAACCTGCAGCAGTTGTTGATCCAGTACCTACGCCTGCATTTTCTCCTAACAATACTCTTCGTCGTTCTACTTGTGTAAGAGAAACTCCTCATTATCTTTCTAATTTTCATTGTTACTCTACTATTGTAACCCTTCATGAGCCTCGTTCTTATTGTGAGGCAAGTACTGACCCTCTTTGGCAGCAAACTATGACTGAAGAACTTCAAGCTTTAGAGAAAACTCATACTTGGGATTTAGTTGATCTTTCACCAAACAAGACTCCTATTGGTTGCAAATGGATTTACAAAATCAAGACCCATTCTGATGGAATTATTGAATGTTATAAAGCTCGCTTAATAGCCAAAGGGTACACTCAAGAGTATGTTATCGACTATGAAGGAACTTTTGCTCCAGTAGCCTGATTAACATCTGTTCGCAGTCTCTTAGCCATTGCTGCAGTTGTAAATGGAAACTTTTCTAGATGGATGTCAAAAATGCTTTTCTTCATGGTGATTTAACAGAAGAGGTTTATATGCATCCTCCTCCTGGTTATCATTCTTCTCATAAGGTTTGCAAACTTCTACGAGCCTTATATGGATTAAAACAAGCTCCTAGGGCCTGGTTTGCCAAATTTAGTTTCACTCTTGCTCAACTTGGTTTTCTTTCTAGTCCACATGATTCTGCATTATTCACTTGCCGAATTGACAATGATATTATTCTTTTGTTGTTTTTATGTTGATGATATGATAATAACAGGAGATGATTCATCTGGTATTTCAGAGGTACAATATTATCTCAATCAGCATTTTGAAATGAAAGACCTAGGCTCTCTCAGCTATTTTTTGGGTCTTAAAGTTTCTCAAAATTCTGATGGCTATTATCTCTCTTAAGCCAAGTATGCATCCGACTTACTTTCTTGAGCACACATCATTGATAGCAAAACAGTATCAACCCCTATGAAGCTTAATTGCAAACTTACACCTCTTGATGGCACTCCTCTTGATGATCCTACTTTATATCGATAGCTTTTTGGGAGTCTTATTTATCTCATAGTTACTCGACCTAATATTTCATATGCTGTTCATCTGGTTGGCCAGTTTATGTCTGCTCCTTGCTCAACTCATTTCTCTGTAGTACTTTGAATCCTTCGTTACATCAAAGGCACTCTTTTTCATGGTTGGCACTTTTCTTCTACCTCCTCCTTAGTATTATCTACCTACTCTAATGCTAATTGAGCTGGTGATCTAACAGACCGTCTCTCTACAATTGGTTATTGTTTCTTCTTGGGTGATTCTCTTATTGTTAGTAGTATGCCCTAGAGCATATCATTTAGTGTGTATCTTGTACATATTTTATTAATAAAATGTAATTTCACTTTTCCGTTTACATAATGTATTTATGTGTAATAGAAAAGGTCCATTGATATTTTGTTAGAAATTCTATTCTTAAGTTATTAAGAATATGAGTGACAGTATTTCTAGCACAAAGTATCATAAATTGATTCACAATCGAGGATACTTCACACAGGACATGACTTATCCAGAAAGATTATAATCATGTTTATTCCCAAGGTATTTATATGAGATATAAATAAGATGGAATGGTGAGTCTCATGCCATAAAACAAACATGATAGGCACTTATATATGATAAGTAGACCAAACTAGTGACGCATATGACAAGCACATGGAGTTAACTCTTGTCAATGCATTGTCATATATCATATCAATGCATATAATCTTTAGACCTAATATAATACAGTTATCTTGTATATAGGTGGTTTGAGTTTGATACTATTTTCATACTTGTACTATGTATGGGTATATGGGCACGTGTTGGCTCCTAGTGGTTATATATAGAGATAGGTGTCGATCAAGATGGAATCTGTTACCCTACGTAAATAGAGATAGAATCCTATGTTCATTTAATTGTTCTTGATGTTTCAAGTTCCTGACCAGGACAGACAGATTTAGTCAGAAAAGAGTTTCTGATAGGAAAATCTAATTAATCAAGAACTAGAATTAAAAGAGAACATAATGTTCATAACAAATGAGGATTTGACATAAACCATGACTCCAGCTCGAATTGAAATTTTATAACAGAGAGATTCTAGTGCATGGTAACATATGATTATAGGTTCATTTAAGATATTTCTTGTTACTAATTGGGTGGTCATGGCATGCTATGCTAGGTGTCAACCATGGTCTATGAGATGCCTAAAATGATTTAGAGAAATCATTTATGGTAAGAAAGAGTTCTGATGATATTAAGAGTTAATATCATAACTTATTGCCAATTAGTGATGAGCCTAGTGAGTCACACACATACACAAGTTAATCACCAAGTTAAATATGATTTAATTGATTAATTAAAGAGTTTAATTGATTAATTAAATAGGTTTAGTTTGCAATAAGATTACAAAGTCTCTAGTATGGCTTGAAATCAAATCTAGGTTATTGGATATATAGTATAAGTTAAATTTATATTTAAAGTGTTTAAATATAAATTTAATAGTGAGAAATTAATTAATAGAGATTAATTAATTAATTTATATTTGATATAAATTGATTAGAAGAGGAGAAATAATGATTTTGGGTTGAGAACTCAAAATTACAACATAAGAGTAATTTGGTCATTTCACATGGTGACATGTGGTACCATTAGATGGTGACACATGGCACCATATTAGCTTGCCATTTGTCTTCCCATTATATAAGATGATCAAAGTCAAGATTAAGTCTAGCTTTGACACTTGGCTTAATGTGATTGAGTCAATTAAAAAAAAATATGCAATGTGATAGTGACATGTGGCATAGGGTTTAAGTGACTTAATGACCTAATTATATAAAAGGGAAAAGAATGAAAAATAAAACATAACACTTCTCTCCTCAAAGGTGGCGACAGCCAACATTCTCCCTCTCCTCTTCTTCTTTTCTTATCAATTCAAAGAGAATTGTCCAAATTTCTTTGAATTAAAATTGCTAGAAATTGTTTCTAGTGTTCTATACATACATACTACCTCTCTAAAGGCAAAAACCCAATTTATAATTGGTTGGCAAAGGCTTGAGAAGCAAATTGGGGGCTGCCCATTGGTGATCTTGGTGTGGACAAGCTAGAGGGACAACACTTGGGGTCCTAGGTGCTTCCTAAAGGTGCCAATTACATCCATAGTGCATTAAAGAGGTTAGTGCTCTAACTCCTCTTTTAAACCAGGGTTTAAATGAATTAATTTGTTAATTCACAATCTTGAATGGCAAATATAGATCCTCATACATATTAAAAGTATTTTAATATGTAATTGAGTATTGAAATTAATTAGACACATAAGAGATGTGGCATGATGCATGTAACCCTAGAAGAAAATTTTTGAAATTCAATACTCTAATGAACTAATCAAGATGCTTCTGCTCCTTCAATTGGTATCAGAGCTACTATATTTGTTATTTAGATTGATTATTGAGATTTAATTGTGTGATTGAATTGATCTAAAGTTGTTTGGAACCAATGGTGGCGACATGCATGTTGAGGTCTTCATGTGTAGCGGCTTGCATGGTTGTGTACACCAACCATGCGCATGGTTTTGGGTTTGATGTATGGGCTTGGTTTTTAAGGCCCATAATTAGGCCCATGATTAATTAAATTGTTTAATTAAGAATTTTAATCACACAATTAAATTTGATTAAATTGTTTGAATGAGATTCAAATCTAAATTTTTAAATTTGTTTCAATGAGATTCAAATCTAAATTTTTAAATTTGTTTGAATGAGATTCAAATATGAATTTTTAAATTTATTTGAATGAGATTCAAATCTGAATTTTTTAGTTGAATATGAGATATTCAATTTAATTTTAGTATGTATGTTTTATTTAATTGTTAAATGGTAATATGCATGATGGATGATCATGGACAAAAAATGACCAATGTAATTGGATTTATTTCTTTTATTTTTCTTTGGGTTGTAAAATAATTAATTTTATTTTTGGTGGCATGTATTATAAGTGTTGTAATAATTTGAGTTGTAATTTCATTTATTTGAGGACTTTAAAGTCCATATTCTTGTAAATTCGCCTTGATATGCCAAGAATTACAATGTAATTGGATTGCAAGAAGATCAAGGACGTCAAGAGCATTGGCGGGACCAGTGAGAGGAAATCAAGATCAAGTATTAATTATGTACTCATTCAGCAACTCTTGTAAAAATGAATGAATGAAACACACCTAGGAATGCCCTGATTCAATTCTTGGTGGCTCAGAATTGAATCCCTTAGAAAGTCCATGATCGTACCATATTTATTGTTTATCCATGTATGCATGAGATGTATGAGAATGTATGCGAGTATATGATATATGCTTGCTAATTGGATAATGTGCAAAGTGAGACCATAATAGTAATTAAGCCGACCACTAAATCTTCCAAACAAATGATTAAGTTGGAAATGGTATAATTAAAGTAATTATATCATGGGCCCTCCATTGAAGCAATTATTTTAAGAAATTTTAAATACTTGCATGTGATGCATTTAATTTAAGAGATTTTCTTAGGAATAATTGTTAAGCATGAGATATTATAAATATGTAAATAAGTTGATGGCCAATAATGGATGTGCCTGAGGACATTAAAATTATTTGCATGTTTACTAGCTTAATGGGATCAACTTAACTAATGCAAGATAAATCAATAATGGATGTGCCTGAGATTTTGAGCATTAGGGGCTAGATAAATGATTGAACCTTACATGAGATATGATGGGCAAGGAGTTACTCACTTATAGTTTATTGTAATTCCAATAATGGATGTGCCTGAGGATGATCAATAAGACTATAAGAATTCAATCACCCAATAGAAATCCATCCAACTAGGATTTCCGTTTTCTACTTTGAAAGTGTAGGATTCGTCAAGTTAGTGGGAGGACCAATTTGATTAAAAGACCATAATCATTTTGGTTAATTACTTGATACATTTACTAATTAATTTAGTTATTTTCTACAGTTATTCTTCTGACAATAATGAGCACATAACAACCACCACTATCTAATATCTTTGCGAGCATACTTGATCACAATAGGTTGACAGGACCTAATTTTTCTGATTGGCTCAGAAATTTAAAACTTGTCCTGAACCTAGAACATATTGCATATGTTCTAGACTCAAAGGTTCCTGGTCCCTTACCTCCAGAGGCCACTAAAAAGGAACATGACACTTTGGACAAGTGGAAGGAGCATGATATGAGAGCCAAGTGTTACATGCTTGCTTCTATCAGTAATGAGTTACAAAAGCAATATGAAAATATGCAAAGTGCTAGTGAGATCCTCCTTCACCTACAAGAGTTGTATGGTGAGCATAGCAGGAATGCTAGGTATGAGATATCTAGGTAGCTATTTCGAATGAGGATGTCTGAGAGACAGAATGTTTGGGAACATGTCCATAAGATGATTCAGCTTATAGAGCAACTAGAACATCTTGACTTTAACATGGATTGCCAACTGCAGACGGATTTGATCCTTCAATCCCTACCTGAGTCATTTGAGAATTTTGTGATAAATTTCCATATGACTAAGCAGGAATACACCTTGGCTGGTTTACTTAACATGTTGGTTATTGCCCAAAAGAATATGTCGAGTAATAAAGGAAAAGAGGTAGCTTTGATTGCATCTTCTTCTGCTGGAAAGTCCAAGAAGAAGAAGGGCAATAAGAATAAGAAACCTCAAGTTTCAGGACCTTCCAAGAAGATAGCCAAATAGAAAGGGAAGACCAAAGCTAATGGAGGCAAAGGAAAGTGTTTCTACTACCAGAAGAATGGGCACTAAAAAATGAACTACCCAGAGTATCTTGCTTCTCTGAAAGACAAGAAGGATACACCTTCAGAAGGTATGTCTATATCTTGTTATTTAGATGCTGATGATGCTCATAGTTTATCTACAACTTGGGTTTTAGATACTGGTGCCAGTTCTCACATTTCTTATGATATGCAGGAATTAGCAAATAGTAGCAGTTTGCATGCTGGAGATGTTAGACTCCAGATTGGCGATGGCTCAACTATTGAAGCTTTAGCCATAGGATCTAAATCTTTTTACATGTGTGGACATGTTTTGTATTTGAATAATATTTTATATGTACCTAATGCTTTTAAAAACATCATTTCTATATCTAGTTTGACTAGAAACGGTTATGAATTTTAGTTCACAAATGATGTTTGCAATATTTATTTTGGAAATAAATATGTTGGCTCAGGTTATATGCATGATGGTCTTTATTATTTGGATAATAATGATAAACACAAATTGAATGCAAGCAATCTAAATGAATATAATTCCATGATAAAAATCAACTCAAGTTCAAAATATATTTGGCACTTAATATTAGGTCATGTTGTAGAAGATAGGATTGCAAAATTGGAGAAAATGAGGATTTTATCCTCATTGGGCTCTGAACCTACTCCAACTTATGAATCCTGCCTTCAAGGTAAAATGACTAGATCACCCTTTGTTGGACAACGACTAAGAGCTGAAAATATTTTGGAGCTAATACATAGTAATGTATGTGGTCCATTTAAGGAAATGGCTAGAGGCAGTTTTCAGTACTTTATTACCTTTACTAATGATAAATCAAGGTTTGGATATTTGTATTTAATGAAATACAAACATGAATCCTTTGAAAAGTTTAAAGAATTTAAATCTGAAGTAGAAAATCAAACAAGAAAAAGTATTAAAACTCTTCGATCAAATCGTGGAGGTGAATACTTAAGTACTGAATTTGATGAATAATTAAAAAAGCATGGTATTGTTTCCCAGCTGACTCCTTCGAGAACGCCACAGCTGAATGATGTATCAGAAAGGAGAAATCATATCCTATTAGATATGGTACATAGTATGATGAGCTATACTGATATGCCAATCTCCCTTTGGAGATTTGCATTAGAATCAGCTTTGCATATTCTGAATAGGATTTCATCAAAATCAGTTTCTTCCACACCTTATGAGATATGGCATGGAAGAAAACTAAGTCTTAAGCATGTTAAGATTTGGGGTTGTCCAGCTTATATCAAAAAGCTAAACACTGATAAATTGGAAACTAGATCAGAAAAGGGTCGATTTATTGGATATCCAAAAGAAAGTTTTGAATATTATTTTTATTTGCCTACATCACAAAAGGTTGTAGTAAGCAGAGATGCCATATTTCTTGAACAACAGTTCATTGAAGAAGGTGGCAAAGGAAGGCAATTAGAGTTAGAACTGGAGAATTCTGACCAACCAACATATCAAATGGATATAGATCCATCTAGTCAACCTACACCTATTGATTAAACATCTGCAGTAATTCCTCACAGATCAACCAGGATATCTCACCCACCAGTGAGATATGATTTTATTTATGAAGATGAATAGGAGTTGTTTACTCATGAAGAAGTAGATCATAATGATCCTCTTACATATGAAGAAGCTATATCAGATATAGACTCTTCAAAATTGATTGAAGCTATGAAATTCGAAATTGATTCCATGCATAAGAATCAAGTTTGGGACCTTGTTGACCCACCTGAAGGTATTGTACCTATAGGAAATAAATGGGTTTTCAAAAAGAAAATTAGTTCTGATAGAAAGGTAGAGACCTATAAAGCAAAGCTAGTAGTGAAAGGGTTTCGCCAAAGGCAAGGAATCGACTATGAGTAGACTTTCTCGTCTGTTGCCATGCTTAAATCAATTAGGATTCTATTAGCAATAGCTGCATATTATGATTATGAGATTTGGAAAATGAATGTCAAAACAGCTTTTCTCAATGTATACATTGATGAAAACATTTTCATGGAACAACCTAGGGATTTTGAATCCCAAGATGGTTACAAGGTGTGCAAGCTAAAACGATCCATTTATGGGTTAAAATAAGCTTCGAGGAGTTGGAACATTCATTTTGATGAAGCCATTAAGTAATTTGGTTTTATCAAAACTGTGGATGAACCATGTGTATATAAGAAGGTTAGTGATAGTGCTATCACTTTCCTTGTCTTATATGTGGATGACATTCTGTTAATAGGTAATGACATAGGTATGTTGACAACTATCAAGGTATGGTTGTCAAATACATTCTCCATGAAAGACTTAGGGGAGGCAACCTATATTCTTAGAATTCGCATTTATAGAGATAAAGTGAAAAGAATAATTAGTTTATCCCAAAGTTTATACTTAGAAAAGGTGTTAAAGATGTTTAACATGCTTAATTCCAAGAGAGGATTGTTACCAGTAAGACATGGTATCCACCTTTCTAAAGAGATGTCTCTAAAGACACCTGAAGAAAGAGATAAAATGGCTAGGATTCCATATGCTTCGGCTATTAGAAGTTTGATGTATGCAATGATGTGTATTAGGCTGGATATTGCACATGTTGTTAGTTTGACTAGCAGGTTTCAATCCAATCCAGGTTTGGAACATTGGATAACTGTCAAGAATATCCTTAAGTACTTGAGAAGAACTAAGAATTTATTCTTGATTTATGAAGGTGGGTACTTGCAATTGGATGGTTATACTGATTCTGATTTCCAATCAGATATCGATGATAAAAAGTCTACCTCTGGGTTTGTGTTCATTTGTAATGGAGGTGCAGTCAGTTAGAAGAGTTATAAACAGAGTACGACTGCTAATTCCATTATAAAGGCTGAGTACATTGCTGCATCAGATACTGCAAAAGAGGCTATTTGGATATAAGGAACCCCGGTCTTACCAGAAATCCAAACACATAGAATGACGCTACCACATTATCAGAGAAATAGTTGGGCAAGGCGATGTAGCCATGCAGAAAATAGCATCAGCTGAAAATCGAGCTGATCCATTCACGAAGCCTTTGTCACAAGCTCAGTTAGACCACATCTTGAGAATATGGGTCTAAGATATTATAATAAATGACTCTAGTGCTAGCGGGAGATTGTTAATAGTATGCCCTAGAGCATATCATTTAGTATGTATCTTGTACATATTTTATTAATAAAAAGCAATTTCACTTTTCTGTTTACATAATATATTTATGTGTAATGGAAAAGGTCCATTGATAATAGAATATGAGTGACAGTATTTCTAGCACAAAGTATCATAAATTGGTTCACAATCGAGGATACTTCACATGGGACATGACTTATCCAGAAAGATTGTAATCATGTTTATTCCCAAGGTATTTATATGAGATATAAATAAGATGGAATGATGAGTCTCATGCCATATAACAAATATGATAGGCACTTATACATGATAAGTAGGCCGAACCAGTGACGCAAATGACAAGCACATGGAGTTTACTCTTGTCAATGCATTGTCATATATCATATCAATGCATATAATTTTTAGACTTGAGATAACACAGTTATCTTGTATATAGGTGGTTTGAGTTTGATATTGCTTTCATACTTGTATTGTGTATGGGTATATGGGCATGTGTTGGCTCCTACTAGTTATATATGGAGATAGGTGTTGATCAAGATGGAATCTGTTACCCTAAGTAAATAGGGATAAAATCCTATGTTCATTTAATTATTCTTGATGTTTCAAGTTTCTGGCCAGGACAGACAGATTTAGTCAGAAAAGAGTTTTTAATAGGAAAATCTAATTAATCAAGAACTGAAATTAAAAGAGAACATCATGTTCATAGCAAATGGGGTTTGACATAAATCATGATTCCAGCTCGAATTGAGATTTTGTAACAGAGAGATTCTAGTGCATGGTAACATATGATTATAGGTTCATTTAAGGTATTCCTTATTACTGATTGGATGGCCATGGCATGCTATGCTAGGTATCAACCATGGTCTATGAGATGCCTAAAATGATTTAGAGAAATCATTTATGGTAAGAAAGATTTCTGATGATATTAAGAGTTAATATCATATCTCATTGCTAATTAGTGATAAGCATAGTGAGTCACACACATACACAAGTTAATCAACAAGTTAAATATGATTTAATTGATTAATTAAATAGGTTTAGTTTGCAATAAGATTGCAAAATCCCTAGCATGGCTTGAAACCAAATCTAGGTTATTGGATGTATAGTATAAGTTAAATTTATATTTAAAGTGTTTAAATATGAATTTAATAGTGAGAAATTAATTATTGGAGATTAATTAATTAATTTATATTTGATATAAATTAATTAGAAGAGGAGAAATAATAATTTTGGGTTGAGAACTCAAAATTACAACATAAGGGTAATTTAGTCATTTCACATGGTGACATGTGGCACCATGAGATGGTGACACATGACACCATATTAGCTTGCCATTTGTCTTCCTATCATGTAAAATGATCAAAGTCAAGATTAAGTCTAGCTTTGACACTTGGCTTAATATGATTGAGTCAATTAAAAAAAAAAAAGATGCAATGTGATAGTGACATGTGGCATAGGGTTTAAGTGACTTAATGACCTAATTATATAAAAGGGAAAAGAATGAAAAATAAAACATAACACTCCTCTCCTCAAAGGTGGCAGCAGCCAACATTCTCCCTCTCCTCTTCTTCTTTTCTCATCAATTCAAAGAGAATTGCCCAAATTTCTTTGAATTAAAATTGCTAGAAATTGTTTCTAGTGTTCTATACATACATACTACCTCTCTAAAAGCAAAAACCCAATTTATAATTGGTTGGCAAAGGCTTGAGAAGCAAATTGGGGGCTGCCCATTGGTGATCTTGGTGTGGACCTAGAGGGACAACACTTGGGGTCCTAGGTGCTTCCCAAATGTGTCAATTATATCCATAGTGCATCAAAGAGGTTAGTACTCTAACTCCTCTTTTAAACTAGGGTTTAAATGAATTAATTTGTTAATTCACAATCTTGAATGGCAAACATAGATCTTAATACATATTAAAAGTATTTTAATATGCAATTGAGCATTGAAATTAATTAGGCACATAAGAGATATGGCATGATGCATGTAACCCTAGAAGAAAATTTTTGAAATTCAATGCTCTAATGAACTAATCACCATGCTTCTGCTCCTTCACTTATCTCTTGGAGTAGCAAAAAGCAAACTGTTGTTGCACGTTCTAGCACAAAATCTTAATATCGTGCTCTTGTTGATGCTACATCTGAATTACTTTGGTTACAGTGGTTATTAACTGATTTGGGTGTCATTTATTCTTCTGCCACAATGCTTCATTGCGATAGTAAAAGTGTCATACAAATTTCTCATAATGATGTATTTCATGAGCATACCAAACACATCGAAATTGATTGTCATTTTGTATGTCATCATGTTGCTTATGGCACCATATGTTTGATTCCTGTCTCCTCTGTCAGCCAAACCGTTGATATATTCACCCAAAGCATCCTCCCACTCCCTTTCAGGATCTCTTAAGCAAACTCAAGTTGACACCTATGTTTCCACCTTGAGTTTGAGGGGGGTGTTAGCATGATTATAGGAAAATCTGTCTTTACATGATTATAGGATATTTGTTTAGCATAATTACAGCAATTAGCATGATTATAGAAGATTAGTTTAGCATAATTACAATAATTATTATTCTTATCAAAATTAGCATATATTCTCATGTATAAATAGATGTAGTATCTCTGTAAATAAGACAACATACATATACACAATCTTTTCCATCATCACCTGTATTCTTTCTGCTAATAAACTGAAAGTAGAAGTAACCAGCCCAGAAGATAAGGTTAACCTGCCAAGTTCTGAGTTTATGATATTGAGTTGATCAAGAATCACTACAACGATGATAAAGTGGAAAATATCCCCTTCTTTTTCATTTAGAACGAAACGATAGATGAGAATGTTGCAGACTACTGTTCTGATCATCATAGGCGCTATTATAGATATAATGCCAATATACAAGGCTATCTTTCCACACCTAAATATCATACCAACATCAATTTTCATTGCGGACAAAAATGAGAAGAGTAAGAAACTGAACAAGCCTACTGTGTCAATTATCCCATGGCTCTCTTGACGGAAAATTTACTTTCTCCATCTATTTGAAATGCCCAAGTATTTGAGGTCGTCATATAATGCCTGCCATAAATTTGCACATTTCGTACCAATTTTATGGGAATTGAGGAAATAGATCTCGAATATGATAAATGAGTGATATATTTTTAATTATTGAATTAAATTTAGATTTTTTTAATATTATTTATTACTCATTAATTTAATTAATTTAATTATTTAATTTTAATAATTAATGAAAAACTAAAATTCTTTAAAAATAATAATAAAAAAAATTTGAAAAGTAAATAAAAAATTAATTAATTTAAATTAATTTGACTTAATTTTTTGATTAAAATCCTTGTAACCGGGAAGGCAATGTACTACTCATGTATAGTTTGTTGAATGCGCACGATACAACGAAGGGTCGTTTCTGGTATAACGTGGTCTGTACGCCTATTCCTTTAAAAAAAAACGACGTGTCGTGATGGAGGATAACGACCTTTAGTAAATGGCATTATTTATAGCCAGTTCTCAACCGCCACGTATTTGCCCAGGCAAAGTAATTTCAAAATTTAATGCGCGGTCTTGTTTGAATGTATACACTTTATTAACGAGTCAAATCATCTCATTCCTCAATAAAAAAACAAAACACACGCACTCTCTCTCTCTCTCTCTCTCTCTCTCTGTTTCAGAGAAATTTAAAACCCTAAAAACTACAAGAACAGAGTTAAATCTTTCAAAAATTTGAACAAAAAAGAAGAAGAAAATGAAGAGCAAGAAGCCATTGCAGCAACTCAAGCTCTCCGTTCCGGCTCAAGAAATCCCCATTACCTCTTTCTTGTAAGTTATCTCTGTCGATTCAATTTTACTAATTTTCCTCTTCATCTCTAAATGTACCTCTTCTGCGCTCAACTAATTCCTATTATGGCGTTTTTCGTTTTTTCTTCTGTCGAATTGATCTTTAATTGCCTTTTTTAGTTATGCTCTGTTTTGTCACTCTGAAAGTATTGAAAATCAGAAGAAAATTAATCTTTATTTTCTTTTTTTTTATTAATACGTTATTATCGGTTAATTCATAGGACTGCAAGTGGTACATTTCACGATGGAGATTTGCTTTTGAATCAGAAAGGCCTGCGGCTTATCTCTGAAGAGAAGGAATCTCGTGTAAGTTTGTACTAATTTGCAATCATCTGTGTATGGCAGGTCTTGTAATAATTCTCACATCCACTTTTAGTTCTTTTCAGTTGTTTGAATTGTTAATTGATCATGACTGCCTTGATAACGAGTATTACAAATTATTTAGATGTGCTTGCTTTGGTATTGTTTTGCCAATCAACTCCTGGCAGATTTTAATTCTTTAATGATCAAAATTTAGAACTGATAGACCGGAAAAGGCTGTTTATACTAATATAGTTCTGGTTTGTTTGTAATTTTTTTGTTGTGTCTATTAGGGTGTGAGCATTGTTCGGTTTGAACTGAATAAACCGAACCGAATTGCCTTAATTTGGTAATTTAGTTTGGTTTTTAAGATAATTCGATTCGGTTTGGTTTTGCATTTTAAGAATCTTGGTTATTTCGGTTTGGTTCAATTTTAGAGAGAAAAAAAATCGATTGAATCAAATCGAACTAAATTATTTTATTGATTTTTAAATTTATTTTTTAATAGAAAATTTATGAATTATATGTAATTTTGTATGTATAAATTGTTTAATTTCATTAATTAATGGTTATTAGGTTCAAACCAAAGTCAAAATCAGACCAAATAACTTGAAAATCAAGTCTAAATTAAAAAATTCATCCAAACTCAAATATTGATAGGTTCAAACCGAACCGAACCAAAATAGAGCTGTTCGGTTCAGTTTGGTTTTTTATTCATTTCAATTCGGTTAAGTTTTTAAAATATAAAAATTCATTTAATTCGACTTTGATGATTCAGTTCGGTTGAGTTTGGTTTGAACCGAATACTCAGCCCTAGTGTCCATATACTTAACTCCTATCAATTACAAGGATAACAATAGTACTCAATGACTTGGGCCTTTAAAAACTTGAGTTTGTAGCATTATGCTATCTTGTAGTTTTAATTGGTAAGCCTTTTGCTTACTTGCATTAATAATAGCTCACTCATCAGTTTTGAATATTGTCTGAATGCTCTAATCCTCCTTGACCATGCATTTGTATCACTATTCTCTTTGTGAGTAATTGTTGTTAAATGACTACGCCATTGCCAATATTTCCATAGTAACAAAAAAATTGTTTTCTTTGTACCTTATATATGGACAGTGTAGAAACTTGAATATTTTATTTTCTTCTCCATTTTTGAACAGCCTTCAGATAACAAGGAGCTTGATTTTGATTTCTCATTGGAAGACCTTGAGACAGTCAAAGTCATTGGAAAGGGGAGCGGAGGTGTAGTGCAACTTGTTCGTCATAAATGGGTTGGGACATTATTTGCATTGAAGGTCATTTCACTACCATGAGAACCTTTTTATTTTGTTTTTCAAACATCAGACTTGCAAGGTGATATTCAATAGACCTCTCTTTATGAATATATTGACTTCAATTGTTAAAATTCATGCGTCCTTTGTATCACATGAAAATAGTGGAAGGGAAGCTAAAGATTTGACTGTTTACTTTTTTTTTTTTCTCTATTCCTTTTAACCACAAGAAGTATGTAAATAGGAGCAAATGACTTCACTTTTATTCTTGACATATTGCCTTGTATGTTTATGTTATCACTGCCTCTATCTTGAGTTTAGTTATATATTAAGTGGAAATTTCTCAGATTATTTTGGGTCATTTCCACTTCCAAATCAAAGTGCTAGGTGATAAGATATATTTGTCCATAACTTGGAAGTTTAATGAATTCTATATTACAGGTCATCCAGATGAACATACAAGAGGATATTCGTAAACAAATTGTACAGGAGCTGAAAATAAACCAAGCCTCCCAATGTTCTCACGTTGTTGTTTGCCACCACTCATTCTATCACAATGGAGCTATTTCTCTTGTACTAGAATACATGGATCGTGGATCTCTGGCAGATGTGATTAGACAAGTTAAAACAATTCTCGAACCTTACCTGGCTGTTGTGTGCAAGCAGGTTTATAAGCTTCTATCTAGAGAATCTACTAAGAAAAGAAATTGTTATAGTAGTTTGATTCTCTTCCGCCTCTTTTAGCTGAAAAAATATGTATCTATTCCAGGTTTTACAGGGTCTCGTGTATCTACACCATGAGCGACATGTCATACATAGGGACATTAAACCATCCAATCTATTGGTAAACCATAAAGGGGAAGTGAAGATCACTGATTTTGGTGTGAGTGCAATGCTAGCTAGTTCTATGGGTCAAAGGGACACATTTGTTGGAACTTACAATTACATGTCGGTAAGTCTTTATTTTATTTTTCTGTTACCACAAGATAGCACTACTATCAAATTCATCTGTCCATTTGTTCTGATTTTTGCCGGAGCATTTGAAGTACTTTCTTCTGCTGTCAAGCTTTTATTCACACTTAGATATGATGCATATTTTTATCAGTAATTGGATTATTTTTTCACTTTTAGCCAGAGCGAATTAGTGGGAGCACCTATGACTACAGCAGTGATATTTGGAGTTTAGGGTTGGTAGTACTTGAGTGCGCTATAGGGCGTTTTCCTTATATGCAATCTGAAGATCAGCAAAACTGGCCAAGCTTTTATGAGCTCTTGGAAGCCATTGTGGAGAGCCCACCTCCATCTGCTCCACCAGATCAATTCTCCCCTGAGTTCTGTTCATTTGTCTCCTCTTGGTAATAACCTGAACAAATTCATTTCACTATACATCATGTTGTCTGAGAACATATTTTAACTTCTACAATTCCATTTCTGAAGTTCACAGATATTCTTTAGTCTAAATTAATGGATTGTAGTTGTCCCATTACCTAGGGTGGTTGAATAGATTTTCTAGTTCAAATGGCTTAAAATGAATCTATAAATTAGCATGGAAAGAAAAATTAATTTTCCTGTTTGATCATGTTTTATCCTGAAAATCACTAATACTGTTCATGTGTTTTGGATGGTATTTGCAGTATACAGAAGAATCCTCGAGAAAGGGCATCATCTTTGGACCTTTTGGTTAGTATATACTTTGTCTATTTTGGAGTTTTTCTTTAGACTTTTCATCTAAGAAGAAAATTAAAATCATGATTGGCAACTCTTTTTATGTTTCCAGAATCACCCATTTATCAAAAAGTTTGAAGACAAAGACATTGATCTTGGAATTCTAGTTGGCAGCTTGGAACCTCCTGTGAACTACCCTAGGTAGTTTGTCTTGTGATGTTTATGTTGAACCTGAGCCAGGTTGGCTTGTCTTATAATGCTGTATCGACTTATCTAGTATAAAGTGTTCACATCATGTCTTGGCTATTAATCTTTATCAAACATTACAGAAATTACCATGTACTATTGAAGCAAATTATTTACTTATATGGATCTTGCCTTCATATTCAAAGAGATAATATCTAATTTTAGGACAGGTTACATGATCTTGCCATTGTATATTGATCTGGGTTTGTTTAGTCTTTCAAGTTCAATGAACATTGGTTTTGGAAGTAGGCATAATTTTTGTACCTTAAGTTCATGGCAGCCAATATTCTCATCTGAATGATTGTTTTAAAAGAGCCCGTCTTTTGTTGTCCTTCTTTGTGCCTTCCTAAACACAAATATGAACCAAGCACGTAGAAAGCTTATGCTTTGGTCTAGTGGTAAAATTAGACAAGGATAAGGCCTTGAAACTAAATGGTTCCAATTTCACGTCTCATCATTGCTAATTTGCGTTGTTATATTACTTTGATTGGGGCAGAAGGCAGGATTTTTACTAGAGGAAGTTTTAAAAAAATATCCTTAATGTATATGTAACTTTTGCAAGAGGCAGTGATTTAAATTTTTAATACCCTTAAAAGAATTCACATAAAACTTGTTATAATAGGCACACAAATTTAAAGCACATATACAATTGCACTATCAAATAGTACAAAAAAATAGAAACAAAATAATATAGGATTTACGTAGTTTGATCGTAAAGTCCACGTCTATAGGTAAGATAAGAGAAAAAGTTTCACTACGATGAAAAGAGTAAAATAGGTGAGACGGCAAGATGCTAACTGTCACGACCCAAATTTTGGGCCAGACCGTCACAAAGACTTGGGTCAGCATAAGGCCCAAAAAACTTATAGGAAGCTTGACTATTCTTATCTCAACCATAAGGCCCATAACTTTAGTCTAATTTCAAGAAAACAAACAAATAAAGTCTGATCATAAATTAGACTATCCAACGAAGAGTATTAACTTATTCGACCTGTAAACATAAAATAACTCAATTTGGAGAGCTCAGCTCACCTCACAATCCTCAAAACAATAAATAATCAAATGAGAGTTCAGCTCCCTCATCTAAGGCAAATACTCATCTCAAACATTACAATATACCCATATAATATGTTCACAACTTCAAAGAAATAAATTATTATAGTCCTAACCAAGATTAGAACACTACTAACATATGCGAAGTTCTAGATTATAAATCAAGGAAATAAAATATAGCTAAGTTGCTACTGGTAAACCTGCAAAAAAGGAAGTATGTTATTCACAAAAAAGATTCACCTGTCACATGAGGAAAAATAATTGAATAGGATGAGCGTTCGACTCATAGAAGATATTGATTTTAAATACAATTTCTATAACTATCTAAGCCTGATACATTCCTATGTATGAAATATAACATACACACATATTTTCAAACATTTCAAACAACATTCACACAAAAGATAATTTTGAGCATTCACACACCCATGTGTCACATCAATGTGTGTGTATATATATATATATATATATATATATATATATATATATATATAAACTGATTCCCTATACAGCTCTCTTAATTCTAACTTCTGCCAACGAGATCAACTCGAGGCGTACGTTCTCTAATAATCCAAATGCAGGGGTCAGCGAGATCAACTCAAAACCATACTCACCCCGATTTATCCATATATAAGGATCGGGTCCCAGCGAATCAAACTCCAACCGTGACTACTCGTCCTACCCATATCCATAATCACACTACACGCATGCCGATACACGCATACAACTTCAAATTACCTTAAGACAACATCCACAATAATTTCATCAAATAAAATGTAATACAAGATATACCTAGTATTTAACTACATAAATATATTTATAAATGAATGCATGAGCATACCTTGAATATATAAAAATATTGAAATTATAAATAAAATTAATATCTACTCACAAATCCATCAGATATCACTGCAGCGGTTAGGAGAAAGAAGAAGGTTGATTCTGATTTCTTAAATAATTATATTAATGAATTCATCAATATCAACACAAAATAAGAGTTTAAAGAGTCAAAGACGTCATAATTTATGCCGAAAATCCGATAGAGTTTTTCCTATACCTAGGACCTACCCAACCTATAAAGCAACTCAAACACACTTTTAAAACTAAAGGACTCAAGCCTACATCTCAACAACATCATAGGGCTCCTCCTAGGCCCGCCAAATCAAACAATTCTCAAGTAACTATATAATTTAGCTACAAGGCTTAAAACTAGCATTTTTCAAAAATCATACAAACCAACTTCAAAAATTCTATAAACAAACTCCACAGTCCTTAATGATGCTATTAAACTATTGCAAAAAGAATTATAATTTTCTACCTACCCACGAATATTTTATAAATTTTTATCTTAAACTCGGCACTAGGTAAAAAAAGCAATTTGGAGTTCGAGTTTACCTATACCAATTCTGATACGTGGAATGCGCCCAAGGCGTCAGAAAATGATGAAAAACACTATAATATTGATCCACTTTGGAAGTGAGTCAGATAGCTCGCCTATCTGGCCCGAATTTACAGTTTCGATCGCTGATGAAATTTTCGCGAATCAAGAATACCCATGTAAAGCTTACAATACCTGAAGTTAGAATATAATTTTTATTTAATTAAACATACTCGTTAAATACTCAAAAAAACAATGCAAAGCTCGTGGGACCCACTGAAATTTCAGTATCGAAAAAATTTGAAATTTATATCGCAAAGCTCTCGCTGAGTAGAGCGTGCTGGTGGTCTCGGAATCTCCGTGGGGTTCACGGTTTGAGAGAAATCTAGGCTAAAAGTTGAAATAAACTAAAACTTCCAAGGCTTAATTTGCACAAATCGCCCAATAAAAATTGATTTTCTAGGTGTCTATAAAATGCTCTCAAAGAGTAGGACCCAAAGGAGACTAGACTCAGTCCAATTAGTGGCCGGATTTAGTCTGGAAAGGTGAAAAGTCGCTCGGCAAAAGGGAGGGGAGTTTGGGTGTTTTTCCGGTCACTGGAGGGGGCGCACCGCTTGGGGAAGGTCACTGAAGGTGCGCTGGCGTGGGAGGAGCTAGGGGAGGTGGCTAGTCGACCATGGGGAAAGGAGGAGAGAGAGGAAAAGAAGAGAGAAGGGAAGGGGAAAGGTGATGCACGGGAGAAGAGCAGAGGAAAAAAAAGAGACTGTTCTGATTCAATCGGTCCGATTCGATTCGACTAGTTCGATTCAAAGAATTCAAAAATTGAATTTTATTCATCCTTATGACTCAAAATGAAATCCAAAAATTTCAAAAAAATTACAGAAAACTCAAAAAATTTTATAGAGTCCAAATATATTTTTAAATTTGTCACATAAATTTTAAATTAATTTTTAAAAATCAATAAAATTAATTATCTCAAAAAATAAAAACTCAATTTTAAAATCTCAAAAAATTCTAATTAATTACCATAATATTTAATAAATTAAAATATTATAATTTTACACATAAAATAATTATTTAAGAATTCAGGTGTTACACTTACCCACATTGTTATCTCCACCCAATGTCAACGATCCCCTCTCAGCACCTGTTATAGATTCAAACTCATGACCTTAACCCTAATACCAATTATTAGATCAAGCACTTATCATCGTACCAAAGTTTAAACTTTTATTAAAGACGCAATTTTAATTTTTTATAATATTTTTTAAATATCTCATAATCATAAAGAGTAGAATATTATAATATTTACATCGATCTATATTGAGCCTATGGGCTCATATCTTCCACTAGCACTATAGGCGTTACTTTTTATTTCAATTGAATTATAAAATAAAATTTTTAAATTGAATCATAATTAAAGTTTATAAAAAAAATATTTAAAATTTAAGGCATATAAAAATAATAAAAACTAAAAGAGTTAAATAGACAATTTTGGTGGGAAGTCGTTGACACGCGTCAAATAGTGAATGAGTACAAAATAGAATCAGTAATTGGAATTAACTAGAATTAGGATATTTACAAAGTTAGAAAAGGAAGATAATTTGAAAACAAAAAATTGCATGGCTCAAATTTCGTGTGGCAGTTGTCCAATTAGAATTGGACTTTTGACTTCGGCGTTGCTTTTCAAGTTGGAATTGTTGACCAACTTTTAGTTGAAGTTGGTTTCCTTTTAAGCCGTGATTGGTTCTCTATCAAAGGAAAATTGTTGCTGCTTGTGGAGTAGTGTCGCAATATTCCATTGTGGGAGTGTGTTGGGGGAGAAAATTTAAAATACAATCATTTTATGGATACTAATTTTATTATAGCTACTGATTATGTGAATTTTATTATAATTAATAATTAAAATTTATTTATTTTTAAATTTATTTTTTTTATTTTATTTTTTTATTTTTTCTCAATAATTAAAAAAATTAAAAATCGAACTATGGATATTTTTAGATCAAATCAAATTAAAAATGTTAAATAAATTAAATCGAATTAAATTAAATTATTTTAATTCAATTTTATTTAATTAATTGATTTTAAAATTTCCAAGATTCTTTTATTTTATTGTGGTTTCTCTCAAGCCAAATAAGAAGAAATTTACTCATTTATCTTCAAAATTAATTCATTTCATTTTCTTTTATTTCATTCTCCCTCACATCTATAAGATTACATGAAGGAAACATAAAAATTGGAAGGAAAAATCAGCAAAAACCCCAAATCAAATAACTGCCACAATACATTCCCAACAAAGCAACAAAGATGATGCGGCAATGAAACGAAGCCATAACATAAACTCAAATCCTAGCATAAACCCACGCCCAACTGATGAAACGTAGACACAACACAACACCGCAAGAGGATTGCATACACTGCTAGACAAATGGAGAAAAGAAAGGAAGAAGAAGAAGAAGAAGAAGAAATAGTTGAGGCTGAGGCAAGTCACACACACATATGTATATAAAGAGAGGGATACAACGCAAATAAAAAAAGAAAAGAAAGAGAGGAGAAGAGAGCACAATCACAATCACAACTTGAAATGGGTTTTAGATTTGGGGACAAAAATGAGAGGATGATAGTATTGAAATTTAAAATAAAAAGGAATTAGGGATTAAGGAAATGGGTTTTAGATAATTAAATTATTTAAGCCTTTAGGAGGTAGACTTGGGTTCTAAATAATATAAAAGATAAAGAAGCAATCGGTTTCTATCAGTTTAGTTTTTTTTTAATTTTATTTTGAATTTTTAATTTAAAAACTTGAATCAATCGAAAGTTGAAATTCACTAAAATTTCAAGTTAAACTAAACCGATTAATTGAAAAAATAAAACTAAATCAGTTCATTCAATCTTACTCTTACAATTGCACGCCATTATTTCTGTCAAAAACAATTATTGATGGCAGAGATGAACTCTATTTCTTTCGAGTTTCACATTATATGAGAGTGAGTATAGACTCCCGTGTCCTCAATTATTCCTCGGAATGATGGGGTAGGAGATAAAAGTTGGTTACAGGCAGGTGTAATGGGTCCCAGTGTCAGGATTCTATGGGTAGCAAGGTATTAATGATAAAAAGGATAAGAAATTATGTAATGACCTAAAAGCATAGGTAAGGTAAGGGTAAGAGTAAGGGCAAGGGCCAACCTGCAAAAGCATGTGGTGCACCTCTATTGCCCTAATTCTATCATGGCAAGTTTCCAAGTCAACCTCCTTATCCTCATATCCTATCTTACCAACCAAAATATTTTATTTTATTTTGTAATCAATGAAGAAATCTATATCGGATCTTCACATTTTTCACAATGATTAAGACATAAGAAATACTTTCCCATGCACCCACAATCCTGTAAACTTGGGAATGCCACATAAATATTCTCATATATTGAGACAGAATTTTTAAACTATGATTTATCATAAATTTAAATCATAAAATGTATAATAAAATTAATTTATTAAATATATAAATTTTTTATATTTATATTTTAAATATATAATAAATTAAATTTAGATAAAAATTTTATTATTAAAATAAATGAAACTTTTCATTATATTTTTATTTGTAATATTTAAATATTTTTTTAATTTTATTCTTTATTTTTATTAAATATAATAAATATTTATATAAAAAATAATTAAATAAGATCAAGAATGATTTAATTGATTATTGATTTAATCCATTATTAAATGAGATAGTTGTAAGCTTATCATGAAGATTATGGTAAATATAGATTCTTTCTTAACATAGATATCTTTCACTATTTGGATGCCTAGAAACCAGAAAACATTAAAATTTGCCACTGCTTTAAGAGGCAAAGGAGGCAAAGACAGTGACCTAATAATTAAGTTTCTCCCATACAAAAAAAGGGTGGTGACTCAGATTTGGATTTCTTCAAATTTTAGAACTTATCCACTTCCTTGTGCTATGGGCAAGCTATTAAATATACACCATTAGAAGATGATGATGACAAATCACAAGATAAAGAAATATATTTTTTAAAAAAATTAAAAATTCAAGGAAAATAATCAATACCCTTTTCTTCTACAAGATAATATTTGCCATTATATTATTCATAGCATGTATATATATGCCTCCTAAGAAAAAACCACATAGCTAGATAAGAAGTCTTCAGCAACATCATCTTCTATATATTCTCTTCTTCTTCTTCTTCTTCTCTCTTTCCTGTGCTCGTGATCATCAGAATGGCTGAAGCAGCTGCAAAGCAAAATTTTTTGGATGTGACTTTGCAGAAGATAAACCCTAATGGAGAACTGCAGCAAGATCCTAGCTGGGTAGCCATGAAAGGTGGTTTTGGTGCTTGTGAGTATGATGAATCATCCATGGAAGATTCAACAAACTCAGCGGCTTCTTCTTCTTCTTCAATAGATTTATTAGAAGATGCATCTTCTGCAGCATCATCATCATCATCATCATCGACATCACATGCGAATGGACCTCTATATGAATTATCAGAGCTCATGGCCCAACTTCCCATCAAGTAAGCATAAAATAATAAAGAAAGGTTATTGTTCTTTTAATGAAAATAGTAATAATAATTTAGCAAAAGCCTCTAATAATGAATTTAAATTTTTGCAGGAGAGGCCTTTCAAAGTTTTATGAAGGGAAATCTCAGTCTTATACATCTCTAGCAAGTGTGAGGAGCATAGAAGATCTTGCAAAGAAAGTGACTGCAACTCCATACAGATCTAAAATGAAGTCTTGCAAGAGCTATGCTGGGGTTTTAGATAGCCACAAGTGCTACAGTCCCAAGGCTACCATATCAAAAAGGGCTTCACCATATCAAAAACGATCTTTTTCATCTTCTTTAGGTAAGAGAGGTTCTTTACTGGGCAATTGTTAGGGCCTCACCCATTCTAGAGATGTGCAAAAGCCATATATATATGACAACTTGCGGGGTTTACATTGCAAGCTTGTCTTTTTGGTATTTACATATGTAAGGAAGAGGAAATATTTAATTACAATTAATACACAGCAAAATTAAAGCTAAGCATTTTGTAGTTCTAAGCAGTCGATTTGTACATATAAAGCATGAAGGTTGATGCAGGAGGATTTATCAACTTTAATGTATTAATTCATTAATTAATTGTCAATCTACCATCTTCCAGTATCCAGAGGACTTTATCACCGAATGATTAGCCGATTATCTATGTATATGAATTTGAGTTATTATAAAAATAATAATAATAATTATTATTATTATTATTATTATTATTATTATTATTATTATTATATGTTATTATGTTAAACATTTTTTTTAATCCTTGAAATTACCAATTATTGTGGCTGATGCGATTCTTTTTGTTGGGTATTTGCTTGGTGCTTATGCTAGCTTGTGCATTTCGAATCTGTGTTCTGTGTGTGATATACAATGCATCTCGATCGATTGTGTTTTAATCAGAATATGCTCAATACGATATCTATGTGAGAAGAACAATTCTAGATTTGTCATAAGATCACAACACACAACTTTTGTATTAATTTGGTTCAATACATAAACCAAATTTAGTGTATTTATAAATTTTTTTTTTATATATATATTTTAACTTGTTATTATCTTTTCAGTTCTTAAAGTAAGATTCAGTGATTGCAATTCTCATGGTAATCCTCCAATTTATAGTGATGATTTGGTATAACTGCACTTTGGATGATATAATAAAAATCACGAACCACAAACAAGTTAAATTCAAAATTTTTTTTTTTAAAAAAAAAGAAGGGGGCTTCTAATCACAAACCAAATTTCCCAAATCAGAATTTAAACTCGAAATCAAAAAACCCAAAATCAATAGATTAAACTAAATCAACCTGAGATGATAACATTGGTTTCAATTTCAAAGCGTGCAACACTGCTAAGGGCCTCCTATCAGACTCGGTCGATTCATATGCTTCAATCTACACGGTAAGAGCAGAAGCTTTGAGATTTGAAAATAAGAATCACGAGAGAAGCTGCGGCATCAAAACAAATAAATGGGGACCAGAAGGAATCATAATATGGGGGGCCTATTGTGATTTTTCTTTTTCTTTTAATTGTCTTAACGCTCTTTTGTGGAGGAAATTGAATTTTATAACAAAATAATTAAAATATATAACTATATAAAATACATATAATTTATTGCATTATAATTATTGATTTAATTATTACAATTATTGGGCCTATCAATTATTGTGTCTTATTTCTAAAAAAAATATTATCTTAAATAATAATTACAAAAAAATAATAAAAATAATAATAATTTAACTCATGAATGAGCTCAAGAGTTTAATTATCGAGTTAACTAGCTAAATACGAGTCAAGCTTAAGCCAAGCTCAAATCTAATAAAATCTAAAAGAGCAGAACTTAAGTTTGACTGACGAAATTGATAAACGAGTTAAATAATGTTGATGAAACCCAGCTATGATAAAATCTTTCCAACGAGTTATATGTTCTGTATGCAATTTTCAAGGTGTCTGAGAAAAATACAGAGAGAACCCTTTATCTTGAGTTTGTATTGTCATATCTTGTAAACAGGTACAATTCCAAGAAGGAAAAAGCACTTCCTCATGACCACGGCTGTTGCTTCACACAGCAAGAGTCTACTCGTTTCCTCGGCTGACCCAACAACCTACTCAATTTTCAAATATCAGAAAGTTAGATATTTAGGTTCGTAAGCATCTTAGTCCGTTAAATCCACAAATTGGTGTAACATATTCTTTAGTATTGTTGTCAGTTCACTGAGAGAAAAACAAATAGAAAGGAGAACTCCTGATTCATGACATATTGTCTGGATCATACCTGACAATTGGAATAAAATTTGGTGAAGTATTCAGATAAATTATAGAGATATTCACACAACACGTTTGGCAGGAGATTGGTGCAGGCCTCCTCAACAGTCTGAAAAAGTGAGAGACAAACATATCTATCATAAGTCAACTTGCAAAGTATTACTTTAAATTGCAAGCAAGCCAAGGTCTAGAAGCAAGATAAAGTGCATTTCTTTAAACATTTTTGTACCTCAGCAAACTGTAGTAAATGAAGCCCCAGTGCACGCTCATCAGGATGAGCCAAAACCAAAACTCCAGTCTGCATCAGAAGAATAGACATGAGAAGCAAAAAAAAAAAAATAAAATAAAAAATATCAAACTTTGCTACTTGAGATGTTAACTGCCATTACTTTAGACAATAATTCAAATTCTTAAAATCCACAAGCATTAAAAAACTGGGTAAGTATTCCCAGACACCTCAATACTAGGTTTAGATGGGACAAAAAAAGGATGCAACTGATATTCAAAGCTATAACATCCATCTTAAAAGAAAAGCCATATAAACATAATATTTGCCACAGGTTTTCCATGAAATTTTGCTTAAACTTTTAGATTAAAGATACAGAGTTGGGGGAGTATATTATATCACCAGCAGAACAAACTAGAAAAGCAGCATGCCTATGAAAATTCACACGATCATGGTCAAACCAATATCATCATAGTAAAAATGGATTATCAGCACAGTTTAAATTCTAATTTAAATCAAGTCTCACGATGTAAAAAACCGACTCCAAGTGGTATTAATGCAGTCAAGTTAGAAAAAGAAGCCTTTTTTGGGGTAACATGAACTTTGAAACATGAAAATTTCAATGATATCTGCAGCTTCAAGTAGGAAGAGAACTCACTTTCTTCAATTCCTCTATGTCTTTACCAGATTTCCTGATGATTGAACAGATCCGAGCATGTGCATATAGCAAATAAACAGCAGTATTTCCCTGTTCAAAAGTTGCCGAAGATAAGAAAATAATAGCAGCACTGGTAAGACTGGTGGTACTCACTATCAATGATTACTCTAAGAGAGGAAAGTAGACAAGAGAACCTTTTAACAACCAGTCAATAGCACATATTATGCAAGTACAAACATAATGTATGATAGTGGTAAAACATAAGCTCAGTAAATTAGAAAATTCTCTTGAACAAGTTTAGCTTCTAGAAATTCAGGTGATCTACACTCTGCTAAACAGCAAATCAGATATCTACCTTATCATTAAGCATCTGATCATAGTTGAATGTATAATTGGTCAATCTATTGTTCTTCAAGTCAGCATACCTGAGAAAACAGAAAAATGTAAGTGTATCAAAAGTAGAGTTCACATATAAATAAAGAAACAAGTTTATATCCATAAGCATTGTTGCAAGAAGAAATAAGTATGTAGTAACCCAATGCAAACAAGCAGCAAAGTATCCCACCATTCACATAAGTGAAAAAATAAATCTTACTCACAGAATGGGAGGACAGATAATGCAGCAATGAAACAAACATATCACCTTATTCTCAGATTTGGCTACTTAAGGTCTTTCTTCTGTAGGAATCTCATCCAATTTGATAACATTTGATAGGTCAAGTTACAAAAGATTTAGGATTAAGAAAAATTTGAGTGCTAAAGAACTTTTAAGTACAAGTAATGCAGAATGGGAAGATGAAGATCCTAATACAATTTAGGAATTATATTCCAAGTAAAATTAGGAGTTTAGTATTTCTAGTAATTAGGAATTCTATTATTATTATTATTATTATTATTATTATTATTATTATTATTATTATTATTATTATTATTATTTAGGAAAGTATTTTAATTATTTAGGAATTTTGCGGATTTGGGTTTCCTAGTTAGGATTTGATTTGTATCTTCCTAATTAGGTTCAATCCTACAGCTAGTAGGATTACTAGTACTATATATAGGACCTAGGGTTTCTATTGTTATTAGCTTAGATTTTGTTATGACAATTTTATCTATAAATTATGGTTGTTCTAGAAAACAGAGATATGACTGTCATTTCATCTTATTGCAATTAAATGAGATAATTTAAGTAGCCTTCTATGAAGTTTTAAGAATTTAAGGTTTTCTTCCTAAATCTAAGTAGCCTGCCACTAGTTAGAATTTTCCCAAATTTTACTACCATGTCGTGATACAGCAAAGAAGAGACCACAAGTACATACTCACCCTAGTTATTTTTTAGTCTATATGTGCTCCTCCAGGTCCTAATTATCCAGGATGTAAAAGTAAAACTCATACAATTAACCATCCAAAATAGCCCTTAAAAATGTCTCCCTATCACGATCTTCATTAATCTAAGTAGCCTGCCACTAGTTAGAATTTTCCCAAATTTTACTACCATGACTTGATGCTTAGAATTTTCCCAAATTTTACTACCATGACTTGATGCAGCAAAGAAGAGATTGCAAGTACGAAAAATGTCTCCCTATCATGGTCTTAACAGGGTAGCAAGATCTGAGAACAACTTGGGAAGTTCCCTTAAGTTTTTGGCATGCAATGGTTGTTCCAAGTTCCAAAATTCATACCTACAACTTTGGGGCTACAACCTCAAGGCTTCTATAATTGCACCAAATGACGCCCCTATGCAAAACAACCTTAAGGTTTATATGCTAAATTGCCAAAAATTTCCTACAACTTAATTCAAACTCCAAACTTCAGTATTTCTCAACAAACTTTATGCCACAAACTGTAAAATTCCAAATTTCTTCACTCCCTAGGCCACCACAAGCAAATGTTGACAGAGTACTCAATCCTAGAACAAAAGACACCATCAAATGAATTGGTGATGATTATGAGTACAACAATTTAAATGGCTAAAAGGAAAAGTTCATACTAATATAGAACTATAGATATCTTACTTGATAGCACCATAACCAATTGCCTCAGCAGTTTGCTCAAGCTCCTCTTCAGTCCACTCTTCAGCCTTGCCTGTCCAGGATATAGAGTAATAATTACTTGCACCAGAACTATGTTAAAACAATCTAAGCGTGAAACAAGGTAACCCAGATTCTACATATTTGTACAAATACAAGGATGATAAAGATGTAAGGATTACTAAGTAATGTATCTATTAACACATAAATCATAGATCATTCCGGTTGTCATACCACGCTCAACAAGTGCTGCTTTGCTACGAGTCTTTGCTTCATCTAGCAAATCAACTAACCGAACCACTTCAGTAGCTCGAGTTCTAAAACGCTTGCCATCATCTCCAAGAACAAGGCCAAATCCAACATGGCTAGCTTTAGGAAACATACAATCACCAGCTGGAAGCCAACCCGCACGTTTGGCAGCCTGAATTAGAAAACCATATTGTCAGACCTTCAACAGTTCAACCTTCAATTACAAATTAAGAATAGCACTATCCCATGAATTTAAAGCATAGAATGCATGGAAATAAATAACAACTTGGGCATTTTTGCATAAAAAATGACTTGCATATCGTATAAAGAAAGTAAACTTAGAAATTAACAAGTGCATATTCATTTATAAGGCTCCAATCAAGACCACACAATATAAAGTAACAGCTACTTACTTTGAATACCATATCAAAGTGCTGCTGCTGACCAACATCAGTAACATATATAATCCACTCAGCTTTATCTTCATTAAGGCGATACCTATAGATGGCAAGCAACATGAAACATTTTCAATTTTCACCTCCAAACCCAACCTTTTTCTTCCTTAACAACACACCACCACATGCATACAAGCATATGCCATCAAATGAGCATTAACAAACTCTATAGGTGTTGACAGCCTTATGCCAAAAAAAAAAAAAATTTAAAAAGCCTCCAAATATATTGCACTAACAGTGGACCAGCAAAAACAAACAGAGACTAAGATTGGTAAATAGATCTGGAGGTTCTTTGAACTATCAAGTATCAACACAATTAATAAAAAAAAATTAGGGGAAAAAAAAAGAAATTCATAATAATCTTGCATTTTGGACCAGATAGAATCTAAAAAACTATTTAATTAACTATCTCCAACTATCAATTCAAGACAGAATAAACTTTAAAATTTTTTCACTTAAAAACAAAAATAATATGGTACAAGTATATGAGCCAGGTTGAACCCAAAAAAAAAAAAACTTAAGATAATAAGATCAAGCCATCTAAAACTCCAGATTTTATTCAAAGTGGGAAAATAAACTCACCAAAGGGCAGCTAGATCAGTAGAAGCATAGTTGTAACCACCATCACTCTTCACAACAATAAGAGGTATATTAATTCCTTCAATAAAGATCACGCGAGCACCTTCACTTTCTTGAACTAATCCTTTATTGCTTAATCCCTCTATAAGCCCAGGAATGAATGGATTGTAAAAGCTTTCTCCCTGTGAACAAGGAATAACATAAAGATATTCATGTGAATTTGCTTTTCATTTTTCAGTTATTAATTGTGTAATTGAAACAAATAAAAGATTGTTGTTGCCTTGTTGGTTGATGGATTTAATAAGATAAGGAACCCATTTAGCCTATCATGCGATGTAAGGTTACTTGAAATGCCCCACCAAAAGAGACGAAGAAGAACAAGCAATTTAAAACCATTCTCATCAGTTAACCATTATCAAATATTCAGATATAACTTCACTTAAGACATTCTCAATCTACTCCAGCAAAACATCCATGCAAAATATCATCTTATTATGACCATGCCCAAAAAATTAAAGGAATAAACCATAACAAATGGCATAATAGCATCAAAGTTCATAAAAAAAAATGTAGTATGCAAAAGGGACAGCACATTACCAATTCTCCAATCAGCCCAAGCCATATCTCATTCACAGAATTTCACATGCAGCTTTCTTAAACAGTTTTTATTATGGCATTCACAGTATCAATATTGTATAGAAAAAGATGAATATCTACCTTTTCCTCAAGATGAACTCCAAGGCGTTGATAGACCTTATCGAACTCCTTCCTGCTGATGTCACAGATCTGCGCCCATGCTTGGCGGTACTTGGGTTCTCCACCCTGCATAAAAAAAAAATTTCATAGTCAATCCCATCCCTAAAAAGTTTAATAAGTCCTAAATTACCAAGATATTGTGTGACAAATCAACCTATGTGTCTTTCAAGTTAGAAGGCAAGTAATTTACCTGGAGGCAAACAACTGCTTTCTGTGCCCTCTCCTTAAATGCAGAATCAGTGTCAAACCTCTGTTTTGATGCCTTATAGAATGCCTGAATAATGCATCACTCACGTCATATTAGAATCACATAACCAATGTATAAGAAAATTTATCATGGCATCTGTCCTTTTTCTGAAAACCACATCATCCAATATTCAAGCGTCAAACATTCATATACCAGAAGAGAAAAAAAAAAAAAAAGGAGAGAGAGAGATAGAGAGACCATATTGACTTCATAATGTCCCTTATACCATCCAGTTTATCATAGATTAGACATGTTATCTCAATAATGATATTGCACGAGAGGCTGTACTTGATACAAAGGACAAGATGGCACAATTTATTAGTTTCTAGAATTAGTGTACATTTGGAACAAAACAAGCAGTGCTCTTGTCCTGTCCTTACTTAAATCTTTGAATACTCATGAAGCAGTAGACAAGTTGCATTCTTGCGACAAAATCACACTAAAATTATTCCAATAACATGCTTAACCACATAAGGTTTTGTCATTTTATATTTATCTTTTTTGGATTTGAAAATAAAATATTAAAAAATAAAAGTTAAATAATAGATTTTTAAAAAATTGTAAAAAATAAAATATTACTTGAAATTAAAATAAAAAAATGTGAAATAAAAATTTTATTTTTTTACTTGTAAATAAAGTTTGAAAAAAAATCTAATTAGTAATATTAAAGCATAGTGGTACTTGGTGATAGCTTTTTAAAAATTAAAACACAAAAATATGAGAAATTTCCATTTCAACAATTTCATTTTCATAATTTAAAAAATTAAACAGCTTTACACACCTGTAGATCTCCAATGGCTCTTTCATTAACATCTTCAAAGTTTGGGAACTTTTCGAAGAGGAATTCAATCAACATACCAAACTGAAAAGCAAATTACAGCGTACTTAATAACAGAGGCCTCATCATGCCAAATTTTTATAAAACATATATCCAATATTCTATAGAGCCCATGGACACTGTATGATAGAAGATAAATGTCAATCATACCAGAAGTCTATAAAAAAGCAAGAGAAATGGAACAAAGAGGAAGCAAATATTAAGCTCTCATAAAAAATGGTAGTGATTAAGAGGGTTATAAACATTCTCAGAAAGTACAGCACCTGTGTCCCCCAATCACCAACATGATTTCGTCGAAGCACATCAACCTTTGAGAATTCAAGCATTCGGGCTAGTGTGTCACCAATAATAGTGGACCTTAAATGGCCAACATGCATTTCTTTTGCAATATTGGGTGAGGAAAAGTCAACCACAGCCCTTTTGATCGAAAACTTGGGCGCCCAAGTATCAATACCATCAACTAGCATATTTTGAATTTTCTGCAGCCACAACAATCTAACATAAGGAATCTTACACAAATCTCCTAAGTGCAATACAAAAATCATGGTATGGTAAGACAAAAATCAGTGCTAAAAGATTTTAAAGAAAAATAATCACACAAGAAATTCATAAGATAAATAGAAACAGTGAATAGGCAAACACCTCAGCCAACCAGGTCTTTGACAAAACAACATTAACAAAACCAGGTCCTGCCACAGAGCAAGATTCTATCATTTCAGAAGGAGGAAGATTTTTCATTATTGCCTGCCAAAGACATATTAAAGATAAGAGAAATGCTTTCCACCAATTATTCAATGCCATCAATGGAGGAAAAAGGGAAGGGAAAAAAAAGGGAGAGATAAAAGGTAAAAAGAAAAGGAAGAAACCTAATTCATGCACAATGAAGTGAGTTCTGACATGAAAATTATCAATACCTGTCCAACTGCTGGAGGGCCCTTAAAATCAGTATTTTTTCCTTTTATTTTCGACCAAAGGCTCATGGCATTATTACTGCACCAAATAAACAATTATACATTCATCACAACATTAGCAATAAACAGGAAATTGAAATCGAATACAGTCCTTCCACCAGCAGAGATAATACCACACACACACACACACACACACACACACACACACACATATATAATTTCAGCTTGCCTATTACCATTGATAATCGCCGAATTTGGCAGTGCAGGCAGCAACCAAAGGCTCAACATCGTGCTTACTAGGGACAGTCTCTCTAAGAGATGCTTCAAACAATTTCGCCAACTGTTTCTTTAAATTGCCACTGTTCTCCTCACTCGTCTTCAACACAAACATTCAAATTAGCTCTTATAAAAACAAAAACTTGTTTCTTATAAGCATGTGTATAAAATCACAAAAATACACATTAAAAACTACTTAAATAAACTCACATTCGCCATGGTCGATATCGACAGCGTCTTTGTAGCTAAAACAAGTCTTCTTGATGTCGCTCTTAACAAGTCTGTCTTGTTTCAGAGCAAAATGATAGCATAAAAACCAAAAAAACCAAATCCAAATTCCTAAAATAAACGAAACTCTAGTCAAATTTCCACTATTACAAACAAAATTAAGTTTCTTTTAACCCAAAATCTAATTCAGAACCAGAGGTAGAAGGAGAAGAAACTGAAAGAGAGAGAGAAAAGAAAGAGGCTTACCAGAGGCGAAGAGAGGAGAGGAGTGGAAATGAGAGAGGCGGTTGAAGGAGAGGACTGGAGGAGACACCGGCGCAAGCAGAAGGGTTAAGGAGGACCCTATCATGCCTTTTTCTTTTATATATTTGCCCTCGCTGACACTGTTTCTGCTCTACGTGCTCCCGCTACTGGCTTTAGCAAATTAGGGATTTTCTTATGGTTATTTGCTTTGGCCAATGAGAAGCCGACGAGTCAGCTTACTGAGAGCTCTGTAAACCCTTAAAAATGCTTGTGTTCAATGTAAACTTTATTCTTCATTTTCCCCGTTCATATCAGCTTGGTTTTCAAGCAAAACTTTTTTTTCGTGCTCCAATTCTTAGGGGTTAATTTGAAATAATAAAATAAAATTTTTTTTAAATTAAAAAATTAAATTTTTTATTATTAAAAAATTAATTAAATTAAATTCTTGTAAAATTTTACACCTTAAATAAAATTAAAAAATAAATAAATACCTTACACGATAATAAAAGAAATAGAATCAAACAATAAGTATTAGATCATTAGAATTATTTTTAAAATTATAAAATAAAAGTAACATAATTTAAATATTATAAAAATTATTTTTAAAATTATAAATTTAAATTTAATTAAAATTAATTATAGTAAAAAATAAATATAAGATTAAATAAATAGATAATAAATGAATGCTTTATTTATTTTTGAAACATAATTGTTTGTAAAAACTATTTTTTTAAAAATAATTTATTTTTATTTTTTTAATTATAATAATTAAAAATAAAAAACTTGAAGTATATTTAGAATGTTGATTTTCTTTTTGATTTATAATATTATAAAAATGTTTAGATTATAAATTTTTACTTTTTACTATTTTATTATTAAATATAATAAAATGATATATTATTACCATTAATCACCAGTGCCCAGCACCAATCATCGATAATTAATGGTGGTTTATATCATAAATTTTTAAATTATCTCAAAAAATTTTACATTTTCTAAAAAATCTTCATCCCCAATAAATATAATACTTTAAAAATTCATCACTTACCTATGAAAGCTTCAACTCAGACCGGCTGTTAAAGTTATTAAAAAAAAAATTATTTGTCGCCGAATCAAACTAGCTGGGAAGAAAACGGGATGGGCTTGGCAGTGAGATCAGAACCACGTGTAGGGTGGAAGACACGAGAACCAAATATCATAGCGTCACTGAACTCACAGTCACAAGCGCCGAACTGGACGGTAACCCCTATATTAAAGTAAACATTTTCCCTTGCTTGTTCTTATCCAATTCCTATGGGCCACCCAATCACAAAACGCCACGCCCGCAGTTTCCCTCTCCCCTCTGCTACATAAACCCTCAAACCACCTACAATTTGAGAGCATTCAGAAGCCGAGAATCAGGGAAAATGAAGAATACAGTGAAGAGCTCCAAAACGAATGCTAATTCCAAGTCCGATGTCAGGAAAGATAGGAAATCTGCCACTGGCATGAGTGGATCGCCTAAGAAAGGAGGTCACGGCGGCAAGTTTACTTGGGCCGGCGATGGGTATTCCCAGGCTGAGATCGGGCTCCATGGGGAAGCTGTCGATGTGAAGGACCCTAACTTTGAAGATTCAGAAGAGACTGAGACTGTCTGATTGCGATGATGGTGATTGTCATTATTATCATGATCTTTAATCTTTTTGGTTTTCATGATATGTAAATATTGCTGATGTAAGGTGATCCTCTTTCAAAATAAATTTGTTTTGGAATTTCTTTTTAAATTTGCAGATGCTTTGATTGTGTTGGCTGTGATTTCCTGGTTTGATCCTGATCTCTGGGGCTGGGATAGCGGTAAGCTTATCGTGCAAAATACTGAATCTTAGAGATGAAAATGAGTGGGCTAAGAGAAGCGTATGAGCAATACTTGCCTTATAAATTGAGTACTTCGTTTCAGGGTGCATATCAAGATTGAGAGATCGAACTTTGCATTGTTACTGTGCATTTCTCTCTATAAATTTGTTCAATTTTGATTCTCAAGTTCTTTATGTTAAACTCAAGATAGCTTCAAATTTTTAATATCCTTCCCATTGCGTAGCCGCTGGTCCCGCGTAAATTTGATAGTAAACAGACTCCTTTTCTCAAATTGCTATCAATTCTACTCCAAGAAAAGAGATGCTAAATTGAGCAATGTATGATGAACTATGCAATCTGGAAAATCGACAATACTTTCAGGAGATCAAGAAATTGAAGCAAAATGAACATTCTCAATAGAATTTTACATTTGATCTCAGTCGAAAAGATCAAGAAAGAGGATAAAAAGAAAGCAAGGTCTCCTTGAAAAAGTTTTTTGAGATTAAGAACTTCAAAGCAAAGATCAAGAACGTGAATAAAAACAAAAGAACAATTTTTCCTCTTCAAAGAACTTGAACCCACTGGAGCTTCAGATTTCCCATGGAGCTCCTCGTGGTTGCACAACAGAGAGGCTTTTTCTTTTGGGATGTCAGATCCAAAAGAAATGGCCTTTGCCTATTGAGTCCAGAAGATTGGCACAAGCCCAGTCTCGTATTGGCCTATTTTCGGCTTTTGCCACAGTAGGAGTGTGATAGTGATGTTAAATCAAATGTACTAGTTTTGATGAAAATTTCATTTTGTGAACTTATGGATCGGCCAGGAGAGTGTTGTGATGTATATTTGTCCGTGTTCACTGTCATCTCTAGATGAGTCTTTTTAAAAAATTAGTTTTTAGTTCATAAGGTTAAAAGGGCTAAAATGAGAGTAAGTAGGTTCAGAAGTAGTAAGGAAAGGATTATGAGCCATTTGAATGGAAAATGGGCTATAAGATTCTAATTTTCTGTTCCTTCTTGTTGAACTCCGCGTCAAATTTTCATTGCTGAATTAAGGATCTTAAATCTGCAGATAACTAGTATTACCATATGATAACTTCTGATATCATTTGGAGGAAATACATATATTTAATTAGATTTTAAAAATTAATTTAAAAAAAGAAATTTATCAAATTTTATTTATAGTTTTATCCTAAATTAATATGTGAGGTTTCTATTTTTGTTGTGTGTTTATTTGTATTTTGTCATAATTTGGTTATACTTATTTTTATTAATTGTTTTGAATTTAATCTATCACACCTTTAAAATATTATTAAAACCTATTACACACATAAATTTTATATTTTATAATAATTAAATATAATTTTAATTTATAAGTTCATTATAATGTGTTAATAAATTAATGGGTAAGTTCAACAGAGGATAACTAATTGTAAAAATAAATTATTAAACATTGAATGTAGTGATAAGATTTATTATACTAGAGAGAGTTCGAATTTAATTCTTAATAAGGGATTGTTGAAAAGAGCAATTATAAATTTAAAAGGGATTTGGTAAACCGTAAAATCAACATAAGTATATCATGTAACAAAAATGTGTAAGGATGAGTCAATTTCTCAAGGTTGCCTAAACAATCAAAGGGGAGCTTCTTCACTCCTTCTCCACCAAAAGAAATGACCACCAACACCATCGATTATCTTCTACTTTGGCCATCTCCACCTTCAATCATCATCTCTCTTTTAACCTTTTCAATCATTGATGCCACCCATTTTTTTTTTTTTTTGTCTCCATATATGGCCAAAGCCAAAGCTCGAAGCCCTAGAATATCAACTTTCCTCTTCATTGACAACAGAACTTATAAATCACCTTCAATTTTTGTGAAATTCTCTTGAAATGGACATCTTCCTTATGAGTCTACAAACATGACATAGCTACATAGCTACTACTCTATTTTCTCATCCTTGTCGATGACAAGCTCAGTCTAAATTGTATTTTAATTATTAAAAAATAAAATATTAAGAATGTAATGAATTCCAACAATGGAGCATGGAGTGGACCGTTTATTAATAGTAGTGTGCGGTAAAAATTGGTGCGGAACAGACCGTGCCAAATCAAGACACCTATGTTTCATAAAAATATTATGTCTCGAGTCCAGTCCGATCACAGTCTCTCTCTGACACATTACAGTGAGCGTACACTAAAGCCCAGACCAATAAGCTAAGACCTCTCTTTGTCTCTCTCGAATTCCGAGAGAAGCTTTTGGCGAGAGAGGAGATACGTCACACTGTAGATTCCAATAACGTTATACTCGCAGGTAAAAGAGTAAAGTAGAAACAGAACCTTTTGCATTGTCGTTGGATTGGAAGCTCCGTTTTGGACAACAATGGCGACAGTATTCAAGCTTATCTTTGCTGTGTCAATGTTGTTTACACTTTTGGGTATGTTTTATTCTAAATCATCCCTCCATAAGCTTCTTCTTTTTGCTCTATTTGTACTCTTTTTTTGCATTCAATGTCTGGGTTGTTCTTCTTTTTCTCTGTTTTGGCTGGGATTCAGCCTCTTGTTTCGAAGATATATGTATTATTTGCTGCTTTTTTTTCGAGATTCTTTGTTTTCTTTTTCCCATATGATTTTGAAGATTCAATATTTGGTTGAAGATTCAATATTTGGCCTTTGGCATTGTGTTTATAACAAATCTATGTGTGCTTTCTTTGGACTAATTTATCTATCTTTGCAGCCTAAAATCATCACTCATGGTTCTCTCATCTTCTTTCACCTTTTGCTTTGCTTGTTCTTATTCTATTTCTCTGCCTATAGTTTATGCTACTTGAAATTTACAGCTAACAGCTTCAGAAATGCTTCTGTTTAACTTAGAACTGGCCCCATTGTCATCAATAATTATTCATCTCGACCTATTATAATTGTGATGCTCTAATTCTAATCTACAGAAAAGTTGTCCATTTCTTCTCTCTCCAGGCTGGAATAGGACGTTATACTTTTCTTCATTCAAATTGTAGCAAAGATCGGTATTTTAAGAAACTAATGCTAATAAAAAACAAGCCCATAATCCCTTGACAAGATTTCAGTGATAGTAGTTGCTTTCTCTATAATTTCTGTAACGTAGGTTTTCAGCATTTAAGTTCGTGGACAGCTAGATTGCAGTATTTATGATTGTGGTGAATAATGTAATGATATGATTAGCTGCCATGACTAACATTCAAGAAATTATGTATGCCATTAGTTAGAATTATATGCTTCATAAATATTTAGAAATTGTCTTTGCTTTGAAATTAAAACTCATATATATGGTATAGGAGTTTCTAAGCCTTTTTAAATTGGTTTTGATTCAGTTTTGTGTTTGAGAATAGCAATATAGTGATGATCTTCAGAACATCTTTTGCACTTGAATGATAAAGCTTGCTGAAAGCATTAATTGGTTAACTTCATCTTGCCCTATTTTTCACATAGCTAGTAAGTTAATCTCATTAGAGAATAGAGATTGATCAATGTGAACAACATCCGAGCTTTGTATTGAGAACAAATTGATTTTGTTTGCTTGTTCTTACATTCAAATCATGAAACCATTTGTTGATGGCTGTATGGATCAATGGAAAGGGAAAGCAATTGGTCTGAATTGGTCCTATTTGTAGCTAGAAATGTTAGTTTGAGTTTAAGTGGGTGCTTGGATAACTAATTTTAGTAGCTGTGGTCATTTTGTGGGAATTGATCCCTTCTGTCGTTGTAGACTTGCAGTGTGGTTAAATGTTTATTTTTAGCCAGACTCTTTGTTTTGTACTTCATAGTTGTTTTGTTTTGAATGCTTCTACTACTTAATACGGATCCAGAATTCATCAGTTTTCTATTGCAGTATTTTGCAGAGGAAGCATAGTAGGAGTTTGCTATGGAAGAAATGCTGATGACCTTCCTACACCTGATAAAGTAGCAGAGCTTGTTCAACAACATAATATCAAATATTTGAGGATTTATGATTCAAATATTCAGGTTCTAAAGGCCTTTGCAAACACTGGAGTAGAACTCATGGTTGGAATTCCAAATTCAGACTTATTGGCATTGTCCCAATTTCAGTCCAATGCTGATTCGTGGTTGAAGAACAGCATTCTTCCTTACTATCCTGCCACAAAGATCACATACATAACTGTCGGAGCTGAAGTCACAGAAAGCCCCAATAATGCCTCTGCCCAAGTTGTACCTGCCATGCATAATGTCCTAACAGCCTTGAAGAAGGTTGGTTTGCATAGAAGGATTAAAGTTTCAAGCACCCATTCACTTGGAGTTTTGTCTCGTTCATACCCACCGTCTGCTGGGGCTTTTAATAGCAGCCATGCCTTTTTTCTGAAGCCCATGTTGGAATTCCTTGCTGAAAACCAGTCTCCTTTTATGATTAATATTTATCCTTACTATGCTTATAGAGATTCTCCAAACAATGTATCTTTGGATTATGCTCTATTTGAGTCATCCTCAGAAGTGATAGATCCAAACACCGGTTTGCTGTATACAAACATGTTTGATGCTCAGATTGATGCCCTCTATTTCGCCCTGATGGCTCTGAATTTCAGAACAATTAATGTTATGGTCACTGAGACAGGTTGGCCATCCAAAGGGTCTCCAAAGGAGAAAGCTGCTACTCCTGATAATGCCCAGACTTATAACACCAATTTGATTCGTCATGTCATCAATAACTCTGGTACTCCTGCAAAGCCCGGAGAAGAGTTGGATGTTTATATCTTCTCATTGTTCAATGAGAACAGGAAGCCAGGTTTGGAATCTGAGCGGAACTGGGGTTTATTTTATCCAGACCAGACAAGTGTTTACAATTTGGATTTTAAAGGAAGAGGCGTTGTTGATGTTCCCAAAAATTCCACTTTTACTGGTTTCAATGGAACAACATGGTGCATTGCTTCAAGTAATGTTTCTCAACTTGACTTGCAGAGTGCCTTAGATTGGGCATGTGGTCCTGGAAATGTGGATTGTTCTGCCATTCAGCCTAGCCAGCCTTGTTTTGAGCCAGATACTCTAATTTCACATGCATCCTATGCATTCAACAGTTATTACCAGCAAAATGGGGCTAGTGATGTTGCTTGCAGTTTTGGTGGGGCGGGAGTTAAAGTTGACAAAGATCCAAGTATGTATGCATTTGTGCAACTTTTTCTATTTGGTTAGAATCCCATATCTTAGTGCGGGTTTTCTCTTCACATGTGTGCATGAGTTATTGCCCAAACTGGTAAAATACTTCTGAAAAATTGTGGGAATAAGGCAAACGCAAAATAATTCATAAGTGAAAGGAGACTTTAGGGTGTTGTTTTTCTCTCAGTTTTCAAACTAACTTGTATTTGTTTGTGCAGGCTATGATAACTGCTTGTATATGACCACTGGGTAAGTTGAATGATTGGGACATCCAGCATTTCAATTTGCAGGTTACTGCCATTAATATTCACTATGCTAAACATGTTTTGCATGTATCATACAGGACCAACAAAACTGCAGCAAGTAACACAACAGCAATGGCTTCAACTTCTTCGTCCTCTCCCTCGCAGATTGAAGTTTTTGTATGGGCTTCCCGTTTCCTTCTTATGACTTTCCTTGGACTGCTGAACATTGCATGATATGGAAGCATGGTAAAGTCTGCCAAAATGGGACCATATCCATGCTTTTTTGGTTACATATAAATGAAAATTTTCCCTTGGATTGAGCAAGTAAGCATGCGCAACTAGCATGGAAACATATACTTGCTATTAGTTCTGTATAATATTTTAGTGGGTATTAGGAGATGGCATGGTGTCAGTTTTCAGCTTTTTAATTTCGTGTGCTATTGCAATTGCTAGCATAAATGTACATTTGTTTTAAGATATCACGTAAGACTATGCATATTTTATCCTGCTGAATATGTACAAATATTTAACTTTTCTTTATTTATCGTTGGTGAGACTCATGTTTTTTCACTGAAGAAGCATACTCCAGAATCACCTAATAATAGACAATTGGCAAATTGCCTTTATCATCACCGCACTGGCATCCATAACATTCTCTATCTCAGACCAAAACAATCACCATTTCATCTCCAGAAAACAGTGCTTTCAAAAGCTGATTCCAGTCCAGTGCAGGTTAACTTTCTAAGCACACGAGATCTAGCTATTAGATATTTTCATATCTTCTCTTTATGAATGCACCAAGTGAACTTAATAATTAATCTTTTCAAACCATTGTATTGAAAATCAAAAACTCATTTTGTTCAATGAAACTCTTCACGAGAAATCTTAAAATAAGTAACGAATTTGAAAAACAAAATGATAATCGATTGTTTTTTAAGTTGATCCCAACGAATGTGTTGAAGCACTCAGTTCTCTGGGCAAGGGAATTTTCATTTCTGCTTTCTCATTTCAAGGTAGTTTAAGGTGATCTCTAATCTAATAGTGAGGCTATGTGGAGATTATTCTCTGAAATAGTCCCGAATGTAGATATGATTTACTCCTAATCTAGTTAGAAGAGAACAGTTTTTGGACGGTCTAGCCTCCATGATTGCTAACAGTTACTAAAGTGTGCATGTTATATTCCCTGGAGATTATATTCAGATGTGCTGGTTTCTCTTCTCTGCAAGGATAAATTATCTCTTGCACCCTTGACTGACTATGTTGTGTCTGTTTCTGCAGCCTATGATGTTTGTCCTTGACTATTGTCCACTGGCAAGCAAAGCATTTCGATTCCTGGATCAATACACTGATATTTGGCATGATTAATTGGCTACCACTATATCTATAATTATTTTTATCATGATAATTAACATTTATAAAATAAATGCAATTAAAATAAAAAAAATAAATAAAATAACTTTTTCATTTTAAATGCATAATTAATTATACATAACTCCTATATCATTATTTTTATTCTAAATTATAAGTAATAAAGAAGAAATTTATAAAAAATTTTATAATAATAATGATAATAATAATAATAGTTCTAGAAATAGTGACATAATTTTGGCATAAGTTATCATCTTCCAAGATTCCACTCTTTAATATTATAAAAAAAAAAGACCACAAGAAATATAAATAAATTTTGAAATTGAAACCAATAAATTTTTAATAAAAATAATAATAAATATAATAAATCAAAGAAAAATTTATAAGTAAAATATGAAAAAAGAATGATCGATATGTAAAATGTCCAACTATATATATGCAAAGAAATAAAAAAAAATTTTAAATTAAAAATTAATTTTATCATTAAAGAAAAAAAAAAGTTTCCATTTTAAATGGCCAAAGTTCGCCGTTTGAAGTTAATTTATAATCTACATTTGGTCATTCAATACTATAACATATTAATTATTATTTTAAATAATTCTGACAATAATTACATATAATTATTGCTCATAATTAAAAAAATATTAAATAATAAAAATACTTAAAATATAAATGAAAAGAAAATTAAATACCTGACATAAAAAATAATAATTATTACTTATAAAAAATATAATCTATATATGGTAGCACCAAAAACATAAGTACTACAACTAACTCTCTCTCTCTCTCTCTCTCTCTCTATATATATATATATATATATATATATACATTACAATCTATCAGCATAAATAATTAAACATCACAACAGTAATTTCTATTCTTTACGCAGACAGTTCTATCAATAAGAAACATTTTCATGCAGTGTGATGTAATAGTTGGTGCTAATGATGACATGCAAGATTAATCCAAATGAACCAATTAGGGTAATTTAGTTGACCACCACATTATTCTCAAGAACAAATGGAGAAAAATATGACGTTCGAATCCCATCCTCCTAAAAGAACAATGTTGTGAGTGATTTATTTATTAAATTAGGCACAGAGTCAGAATTACTTCCAAATTTACGCCAATCAAATTACCATCCATCAGATGAAATCCACTGTAATTCATACAAAGTACTTCACTCGAAAATCATCCAATACCATGATCAAACTAGTACAATAACAATGCGATGAGCATATCCATTTACTTTAACAAGCACCAAACCTTTTCCTCTGAAACAGTGTTCCCCTTGACTTTCAATATTTCATAATATTATTTCTCTGCATTCAACCATTCCAACAGCAGGTAGGCAAATGCAAGCTTGTATGGAAGCCAAGAAAATTGCAATAAATAGCAGGACAAATAGAAATTAAAGACCCTGATCCATGAGATAATCACCGAGCCTTTCAACAATCATGTTGCACTGCCCTGGAGTCATTGGCTCATCATAGATACCAATTATTAGGGCCTGATTTGTCTTCTTAACAGTAACACCACCAGGTCCCTGAAATTGAAATGATAAAGGCTCAGAAGACAACAAGAACAAGAAAAACTTGACATAAGCAATAGAATTTCAAAATGTAACAAACGGCAAACAATGTAAATGCATCATGCACATACTGAATGTTCAAACTTCAAATTAAAATTTAACATAGAATATGAAGCGTTATTGGTGTTATCACATAAGGTGATCTTTGTACACTTACATCAAAGATTGTATTTTAAGCAAGTTTAGATGAAAATGTAGGTCAAAGTGAAACCAAATATTAAAAATGAGTACATCACCTTCTTCCCCCGAATGACAGCTCCTGCCTCTCCTTGGATCACCATGTATTTTGTGCCACCCAGGTGCAAACCAGTTGGAGCTAGTGTTCCAGGTTCGTCAAAGTCACTCATAATGGCAGTGATTTCTTCAGACTTGAACTGAATCAAACATCAAAATAAAAGAAATGATCATGAGTTAATCAATAAAAGGTCCTACATACATAACATTCAAAGATGTTATTAGGTGTTGCATCCGCACCCAAACAAAAGCTTTTGTGTTGGGAGGGATGGAAGGGCAGAGGCCTTAGGTATCCCCTCCAATCAAGAACTGGGGCCACCCAATCACTAGCCAGTATGCTTTTCTCTCGTGCCTTTCTTCGTTCATGGTTTGATATTTCATCGTTAGCATTAGACCTTGCATTCAGTCCCACCCGAATAAGATAAGTAAAATAGCACGCCTTCTCTCTCATGGATTTCCTTTCCTTCCACTTCCCAGGAACCAAATGAAGCACAAAATCAAAAAAAGTTGTGAGCCGAATTCCTCATTCTTTTTAGCATATACCTTTAAACTTTGAAAAGGTTCTCTCATTTATTTATCTACTCTTTTTCTTTTCACTAACTCTATTATTCTATATATAGTGAAAAAAAAAAGACAGGAAGATCCTCACTAGCTGGTCACTCCGATCATTTCGTTTGGTTTTATTATCATTTGAAGATGGGACACTGGGATGATCAGAGGGCACCCTGATCTATTGAGGGATAGGCCATAGCAGTTTGTACAACCGCCATAGGCCTTCTGTAACAATGAACTACATTGCTTAAGATATAAAGCGAAGGTTCTCAGCTCAATTGATAGAAGATAAAGAGCAGAACACCATATTCCTATCAACCTAACCCAAGTATCAAACATACCCATCAATCAATTCAACTAGACACGCTTACAATCATAAAACGAACCATATCAGACCGCCCAATTCCTAATTAGCCCACATGGGTATGATAATCATTCAATAATCCCCAAATAAAGTAAATCAAGTCACCACAAAATCATCAAATCAGATCATAGAGGCACCAACTTCAAGCCCCCAAATAAATTAAAGAAAGAACCCAATTCAATTGGGAAAAAAGTTAAGAATAACCAATTTCCTTCCAGTATATCCCATCAGCTACTTAATAAAGACGGAGAAGAAGAATAATGATAAGAAAAACTAATAATTTTTTTTTAAAAAAAAAAGAAGGAAACAAGAAAAAAATAGGTCAGATCACATCTAAGCACCAACTCTAACCCAAGAATCAACTTCCATGGATCCAAAGAACACATGGATTATTTTTAGACAAGAACGAAGAACAAGTGAGGTATAGAAAGACCTGAGGGAAGTTGGAGCTCTGGGCCCAGACGCTGCCGTCTTGGCCGATGATGGCTGCAGCAGTGAGATGATTGCCCTCGATTTCGCACATAAGATGCTCATCTACATATGTTTGCCACGACATCTTCTTCTGCTTCTTCTTCAAATTCAGAGATTTGATGAAGCTTTTTTCTAGTTTCTGCGCTGTGCAATGTGAGTATGGGATGCGCTTAGCTGAGTGTGTTCTTATCTGCGAAGCCAGCAGACTGACATCGCGTTAAAACGACGAGACGCGGTCGACAAACGGTGTTGTCTTTAGGGTGCGTTTGGTACGGACGTAACGGAATGTGTGTGCAATTTTATAGTATTAATATTAAAGTAATATTTAAGCAATAATGAAGTTTAACCCAATGATATTAAAATTATTTTAGATAATTTTAAATTTTAAATTTTAGTTTTAATTAAAATTAATTATATAAAAAATAATATTTAAGTGAATAAAGAATTATGATTGAAATTTAAAAAAAATAATTTAAATATATTTAGTATAAAATTAAAGCAATAGAATTACAATTATATAATAATTAAATTAAATTATATAAAAATAAATATTTTATTAAAATTATTATTATTTTAATAATAATTTATTTCTATCGTTAATTTTTATATGTGTATAGTAATATAATATAATATAAGCTGATGTGTATAATTAAATAAAAAAAATTAAAAATATTAATAAGTAGATTTTTTTATCGAGAGATAGACACATATACAATTCAGTAATAAAAAAATAATTATTAAAATTATAATAATTTTAATAAAATCTTTATTCTTATATACACATTATTTAAAACAGATATGAGATCTCGAAAGACCAATATCTGAGCACGTCTGACTCACTACGAACCTCAATCAGAGCCATACCGAGACACTCAGTTGAATCAATTGTTTGAAACTATCCCAAGTCTATTTTATTTATAAGGTTAAGAGTTTAAATTATGAAATTATTATTATTAAAAATAAGAAAAAATTATTGAATATCACCCCATTTTGAATATGAAAATGCTGTGTAATTAAATAAAAATAAATAAATAAAAATAATTCCAGCATTTCATGGAGAATATTAGGCTAGAGATTTGATGGGCTTGTGGCCCCCAACTGAAAAGATTAAGAGATCTGTCGGCCCTCGATGATTAAAGAATGTTTGATTAGTGTGCCCTAGAAAATTCAAATTAAATTTGATAAAGATATTAATTCAATTTAATTAATAAATTTAAAAAATTTTTAATTTCAGTTACATTTTATGATTATTTTTAAATGGTAACTGAATTAATTAAAATAATTAATTTTTTAATTAATATTTTAATTTTAATTTAATTAATGATTATTTGCATTATTAATAATTTTAAAATTAATATCAATAATATATAAATATATTTTTCTATTAAATCAGTTAAACAAAATAATTGATTATATTATTTAATAAATTTAAATTCAATTTTATTAATATTTTGAAGTATAAAAAAATTTAATTAAATAAAATTTTAATTCTTTTGATTAGTTCTAATTTTGGTGGTGACCATTTTCAATTATGGAAAGCTGCTGAAATTAGTCTGCCTTTTTAATAATTCATATCTGAATTATTAATTTCTTTTTTCCTATGAAAACAATGGAACTTAGAAAGCAACAACCATATGCTCTGTCATCTTGTTTTAGAACCTTTTCCCATATTTATTGCTTTTATTTTGTTTTGAAAATAATAATAATAATAATAATAATAATAATAATAATTATTATTATTATTATTATTATTATTATTATTATTATTATTATTATTTATGGCAAAGAATTATGATTTTATTCTGATAAATAATGAGAGGAGCTTGCACTAGAAGTAAAATGGCGGCTTGGTTAAACTGGAGCCCATATTCATTTAAAGGGCAAACGCACTTTCAATTCTCTACCATCACTTCTGATCCTGAAACTGAAAGACCAACTCTTTCCCAACACATTGAATGAAACCTATGAATTGAAGGTTAGGTTAGGTTCATCAATCCAATCCACAACCAATAATTCAATATTTATATATACATATTCATTACATTTAATATTATTGAGGTCCTTGTGATTTTTTACATATTTTATTTTATATACATTTGCATTTAGAAGGGATATAAGAATATAGATATTCTGGGAATATTTGTATAAAACAGTAAGAATTATCATATTCATTTAGTTTGATGGTTAAAAATACAGGTGTTAAGTTCAAATTTCCATCCTTTTAATTCACACCGCTGCTATTGCTCTCTCAATAGTTTATTTTAAAATAATTTAATTCCTAAAATTTTGTTTTATTTGTGAAATAATTCATGCATTTAAGTTTCACATTTAAGTAATTATTTATTTTATAATTAAATAATTATATAAAATTATTTTGCATAATTATAACGCCAAATGATTAAGATATGTTCAAAACATTTCACACCCAATTGCAATAGGAGAAAGATAAGATGTGGATAAACCGCAGAATACACATTAAATCAAGATTTTTTTTTTCTTATCGAGGTAATGCAACTCAAAACAGGCGAACATCAAACAACCAACTTAGTTCTCACATGGTTATTGTCTGCAACACTTTCACAGCCAATTCAAGGCTTTCAACAGAAGAAGGTGCAAACTTGGAACCAGAGATCAAAAACAAATAGAAAAAAGAAACAAAAACAGTACTTGTAACCCCACAAAAGAAATGTGATAAATTGTGATAGACTAGGCCTACAGCCCCTGATCAACGAGGTAATCCCCCAACCTCTCCACGACCATGTTGCACTGTCCTGGAGTCACAGGTTCCTCATAGATGCCAAAAACAAGAGCTTGACCAGTCTTCTTTATGGTGATCCCTCCTGATCCCTGCCAAAACAAAAACAGACAAGTTTCTGATTAATTGCATGGCACAGATGTAATCACTTCAGCAACATAGAGCATGCCCAAAGTTTAAAAAAGCTTTGGTAAAAATAAATTTTGATCCATGATAAACCCAGGAAGCAGACAAAGGGCATGTAAGAAACCATATTATGAAATAAAATGAATCAAAGTCCAACAACGATAAGGTTGAGTGTGTGTGTGTGTGTGTGTGTGTGTGTGTGTATATATATATATATATATATATATATATATAATGCTCATCACCTTCTTTCCACGGATAACAGCTCCAGCCTCTCCCTGGATAACCATGTACTTTGTGCCCCCAAGGTGTAGACCTGTAGGGGCAAGGTGACCTGGCTCCTCAAAATCTTTCATGATGTCAGTGATCTCCTGGGGCTTGAACTGCAATTAAGCAACCAAAACAAACACAGATAAGCAGTCCCTCAAAGTCAGATACACATGGCGATAAAAATTTCCTTTCCCCTGTCACTGAAATCAACCAAGCTACCATCTAATAACAGAAAATTGAAGTTTTTGGGATCTAAGATCAGCTTCTTAACGAATTTCACACTAATTTTGAAGAAATCACACGCTCTACTCCTACAAGGAATCAACATGCAACCACCGTGATTCAACTCACAAAACATATCAAAAGCCATAAAAATCGACGCACATTCAAATACAATCAACGAGATCAAACACGTGAAAAAGAATGGAATAACCTGAGGGAAAGAGGAGCTCTGAGCCCATACGCTACCATCGTGGCCAACAATGGAAGCGGCGGTGAGATGCTGGCCTTGGCCGTCGATGTCGCACATCAAGTGTTCGTCTACGTAAGTTTGCCACGACATTTTATCCTCCGTTTTGTATTAGCTTGATCGTGAAGCAGTAGCAGTGGGTCGGTGGGTCGGTGAATACAGGTGTGGGTCTGTGGATTAGCTAAGCTTCCATATTGTCTAAGTGTTCATTAATAAACAAATTAAAAAAAAAAAAAAAAAGGTAATGGGCGATGAATGCGGAGAGAGCGCTTTGAAAAGTGAACGATCGGATCTTGTCCGTTGATGATTTCTGGACCGTCCGTTTTTCTTGCTCTTCCCTTTCTTCAATCTTCACCTTTCACATTCCCGTTACTTTCGGCTGCTTTTTTCCACGTTTTGGTATTACGTAGTCTTCTACCTTCTTTGCCCTTGAGCTTTTACCAAATCACGCTGCTTTCTCTTCCTTCAACACGACATCGTTCCTTTGTAATTGTCGTTTTTTTTTTTTTTAAGAAATCCATTTTACATCCCTATAACTAATACAATATAAATTTCATTTATTTTTAATTAATTTCTTTTTTTGAGGTGTTTTTAATTAATTTCAAGGCAAAAGATATTTTAATGAAAATTAAAAATTAGAGTTTTATCTTTTTTTAAATTGTAAATTGAAATTTTAATTTTTAGAATTTAATTAAAATTTTAAAAATAACTTTAAACTATTTTTTATTTTTTATAAATTTTTTTAATTATTTTTAAATAAAAATATTTTCTATTATTCACCGCTAAATGCACTTTTTATATTTTTATTTATGTTTGATAAAATAAAAATAAAAAAATAAAATTTATTTTCACCAGTAAAGTCTAACCTAATGGTGAAAATAACTAGGTACAAATAAAGTAAATTAAAAACAAAATAACCATAAAGAAGTAGAACTACTTTCATTGCCGTCAACTGTATTTTTCTCCTTTCCCTTCGGTTATACAGCAATTCAAAAATCCTTGAGAACATAAGATCTGTGAAGTTGTTGAAGAAAGAGAAAAAGCCAATTAAGCAGTCAGAAGCTCCTTATGAATCCCCATATGACTCACTTAAAACACTTTGCTCTGTGTTAGTTGCTTCATCTGAAGAATTGACGAGTTAGCTGCGGAAGATAATGTTATGATCCAGAAACAGGCAATAGAGGAGCATAACTAATCACTCAGTCGGTATGATCTCCCTCTAAAAGCTACACCAGTAGTTCTTTCAGGTTGCACTCGATTGTTTGTTGGGGCAGGAGCACCTATTCTCCACCTTGCGACCAGTTTATGCCTACAGCAGTTGAGGAAATTGGAGGAACAAGAAAATAAAATGAAATATATCATAGTCAAGTATCAATCAAAGAATTAAACTATTGGTTAATGATAATGCCCTGGGAAGATCTTATCATAGCCCTAGTTTTAACCTTTGAACGATTACTGCTGCAAATATGCCAATGCCATTATGTGCTCAGGAAGAGAACTGCACATTTTAGACAAGGTTATGTTTCTCTGTGGATGAATGAGAATGCTTAATCAGAACTCAACATATAAACTCACAACTGAGCAGGAAAGCTTATCAAGAGTGGGACATGATAGAAGATATCTGTAATGATGACTGCACATTGAACACATGCAAATTTCTATTGCAAACAGCTAATATACTTCTCCCAAGAGAGGAACCAAGTAATGAAAGGATACACCCATCTTGGAGTATTCAATAAGGTCTTTCCAGTTGCAAGTGGATGCAACACAGTCAAAAAGTAATACAGATGCCCTGCAATGATCCCCAGCAGATCTGGCATAAGCGGGGAACCAAAAATGACATCTAAAGCGAGCATTGCCCATGGTAGATAAAATGCCTGATAACACAAGCAGGAGAGCCAAGAAGGGGGTATATAAGCCACATGTTAGATATGAAATTCCTAACCCAAAATCTCTTGCAAAGCAAATGAAATCACCCCACAAAAATTTGTGACTGAATACATCTTGAGCATACCTTAAGAGTCATAAGGCCATATATGTTGATCTGGGCATTTGGGAATTCTCTACTCCAGACATAGACAAGCATGAACACAAGTGATATCCCCAAGAAAGGGGTCCAAAATATAGGGATGGCAGCTAGTACCTAAAATCCAGAAGGGAGAATACCACCAATCAGATGAAAAGATGGTTTTCACGCATTCAAACAACAAAAGTACATTTAAAAACTGCATCTTCATATGGGGAGGAATTATCTAGGCTACCGCTCACAGTGGTCCAAAAAGCTTCAAAATGTGAATTTGCACCATGAAAGAAAATCCAAAGCAGGGAAGGAGGGAAAAGGAACAGTAAGACAAGATCAATTCATTCTTCAGCTTACTTGAGGTTAGGCCCACCCCAATTTAAGTTTACAATGCAACAATTGAAAAAAACACTTTCATCCGCCAGAAAAGAATCTGAATGAATAAAGAACATAACTACATACTAGCATCGAAAAGGCTCCAAAGATCATCATCCACAAGAAATCTGCTGTATGCCTATCAAACGGTCCTTTCTCAAGTTGAACACCATATCTTGCTCTGCAAAATTGCAGAATACATATATATTATATATATCAGCTCAATTCTTACTCTAAAAACATGTAGGAGTTGCACAATGATATCAAACCATATCTATGCATCAACAACTTACATCATTAAAAGGCGAATTCCAAAGTTGATAGAAAATTTTCCAAGGAAAAAGAAGTTTGTAATAAGCCTCCACACCTACAAATGCATACAAAATTGCAAACGAGCTCCATGGACTAAGTTCGAACAGAAAATAAGTGTTCAACAACAACATTAGATGTCATTAGTGAAAGCAGCAAACAGAACTTTGGAAGCAAATTATTCTTCAACATGTGCTTCTGTGTGTGTGTGTGTGTGTGTGTGTGTGAGAGAGAGAGAGAGAGAGAGAGAGAGAGAGAGGTGAAAATGCTAGAGGGAAAGAGTTCCATTTAGCAGAATTTGCAAGACTTGATGCTCCCAATCTTTTTGGTATAGTTTTTTATTTTGATTCAATTCAATGACACTGTTAAAACTTGAAACCCTTGATTTATGATCTAGAAACAACAGTGTATATAAGCAGCAACTATCCAAGTGATTGACGTTAATTCTGGCTCAACCCATCTTGGGAGTTGCAGCTTTCAAACAGCATTTCCCGCTTACAATTACCACCACATGTAAGATAAATTAAATTACATCTCATTTTATTGACTCCCAACTTATCAACTGTATCTATGATCTACTGGAAAGTCTAGCAAGCAGGCACAAGGAAAGAAATCATTGGCACGCCTGTAGCAACTACGACAATTATTACATCTATACTTAAAATAGTGAGCATTGTAAATTGCAATTATCACCATAAATTTTCACAACAAATATGGCTCTCATGATAATAAGAACTGAAGTCCTTAATTATGAATCAGAATCATCAATAAATAATTGAATCTGTACCTGAAAGCGTGAGAATACAAGTTTATATATCAATGCTATATGCACCACATCAAATACTCCAAGCTGATAGGCTGCAGTGAAAAGCAGGCACAAAGTCCCATATGCCTTGCTTACAGGTGGAAGAGAGTGATAGTAACTGAACAAAATGGACAGCAAAAGTTGTAACGATCATGAATCAAAAAAATATATGGTTTTTACACATATAGAACACCTAAAAAATAGGAATAACCAGTTTAAAGATGCTTTAGCATTAGTACTGTTGCTACTATTATCCAGCAAACAAGAATTAAAGATTAAAAGAACAAAATAAGACACCATTTAGAAAACACCTCAATGTCGTTCACAATTTGAAGTCACATTACCATATGCATTCAGAATGTCATCGGAAGGTTTCACCATGAGTTGTTCTGCAACGACATTTCATTCCATCTTTTGCTTTTTCTTTCCTTTCCCATAAATTAAAGGTTATTAACGGATACCCATACAAAATTATCATTTTCCCAATCCATTGTTGTACTGCTTTGCATTTGATTCAATCTAAAGGAAGATCACGAAGAAGCAAGTAACCTCAAACATCTGAAGCCAATTTGCGTAATTGCTTGAATCACTTAAGCAACTAGTTCTGATACCGATAATCTTGCTTCTATGCCAGAAGTCCAAATTTGCCTTATATTGGTAAAACAAAACTGAAAAAACTTGGCTAGGATTAAGTTCACCAGAATCCCAAACAGTGCGAACACAAACACAAAGCAACAGAATAAATTGAATCACTTTAAAAAGGAAATAAGAAGAACGTTAAAATTAAGAAACGAAGGAAAATCAGCAAATCTACATTCAGTAGAAAAACGAAGGAAAAGTTTAAAAGAAAAATATATACGGAAAAGGTTACTTACTCAGCAGGTGAAGACATTGTAGACTCGGAAAGCTAAATTGAGATGGAGAAAATCTCAGTGGGTAAATGTCTCTTCAATTTGGACTTTAAATTTCGAAAACGATAGTTGTGATTTGTGAAAATTCAAAGCCGTTTTTACTCGAATATTGTGAAAACTATGAAGCGATTGCTAAGATCCAGAAGTTTCCTCTTCCTAAACCCATTCCTACCTTCCTTTCGCACTTGGTCTCTGACTCTTTGTGGCGCTTCGTTCAATTTGGGCCGCCACCAGCAACGGAAAAAACTGTCCATCGGACCCAATTTCTGGTGTTTTGGGGTCTTCTGTCGGTGTGAATGGACCGCAGCCCATTAGTGCGATCATTTCTAAAAATAATAATAATGATAAATCGATATTTATTATTTTTTTATTTATTTAACTCTTCCCGGGATGGTAATTGTTATGGAATCGATTCGATTAACCTCAAACCCAATCAATTTTTTCCAACTTCAATATTGTGTGAGTCGAAAATGAGAAGAACTTCTCTTCTCTCGAATCCTTGTAACCCGTCACGTAATAATATATTATTATTATTATTATAAAATTTTTTTTATTCCTATATATTTATATATTCAAATATTATAATTTTTAGAAAAAATATAGGTAAAAAGACTTTTGAACCGCTAGATAATTACTTTTAGAATTAAATAAGTATTTATCAATTTAGTCGATCCATTTAAGCACCTGACAATTACTATAAGAGTCAAATCAGCTTGAATTAAATTAGTTGATTTATTCAAACTCCATGACAATTACTATTAGAGTTAAATAAGCTTTGGTCAACTTAGTTGATCTATTTAAATCTCTGACAATTACTTAGAGTTAAAACGTTGAAAATTTGGGTCAATGAGATTTAGTATCTATCATGTAATTTACATGTGATGGACAGACATTTAATTGATGTCTACTTTTATTACATAACCTAAGAGCTAAACTCTCCACTAGCACTTTCATCTTTCTCTGCGATTTAATTCCATTAATAGAAAATAAATTATTGAAAATACGAGTGTTGTGCACTGTTAATGTCATTAGCATGTCTAGTGTTAAATTCAGTGTTTTTAAGTATGCCCCATGATAGATGCAGAATATAAGTTTCAGGCGCTGCAAGACCTAGTGGCACTATGCATATTGGAATCACGTTTAACAGAGCACACACAAGATCAAGTGAAGGCTTGTAAAAGTGAACTTTCGATTCATATGGACTTATATATATCAATTAAATTGATAAAAGCTTATTTGACTCTATAAGTAATTATCAGAGGTTTAAAAGGATAAACTATATTAACGAGAGTTTATTTGACTTTAAGAGTAATTATGGATTAACTAAACTGACAATGACTTATTTGACTTTAAGAGTAATTGTCAATAGCTAAAAAAAACTTTTTTGCCAAAAACATAAATATACTATTAAAATTATGTTTAAAACTTATATTTTTAACCCATAATTTATTTTTTAATAAATAAATTTATGTTATATAATAATAAATTAAAAATAAAAAAAAAAGTTTCCATGGGAAAACTCGCTTCATTCGATCTTCAATAGAGAAATTTTCACCCTAACTTTGAACTCTTGTAGGACAGAGACAAGGAAGTGATTCCCACCTTAACCTGCCCTATTACCATTTCTATACTAAAACTCAATTCAAAATGTTATAATTATAGAAACGAATGTAATATTCTTAAACTAAATCTCATTATGATATCTCTATATTTGTTATAGTATAAATTTATTTTTTAAAATTATATAATATAATTTTAAATAAAAAAATAAAATTTTATCAAATGAAAAATAATTTTGAAAATAGTTGAATCAAGCTTATTTTAAATTTTTTATTTAAATTGAACCTAATTAAATCAAATTAAACAAATCAAATTAGAGTTATGAGCTCATTATCAGATTTAGTATGGAATCCTTATTATAATATTTCACTTCGAATCCTTGTAGTTTCAAATTAAAAATTAAGCAACAAGTGACATACATAAAAACACATAAATTTTGGGGGGCAAAATTCCACTATAGATGTACAGTAGCCTTCAATTAGAGGTTGATTTTGTGGTTGTGACTTAAAAGAAAGGGTGATTTAGGGCTTGTTTGGTACTGATGTTCAAGCTGGTGTTAAGAAAAAAAAAAAATATATATATATATATATATATATATATATATATATATATATATATATATATATATTAAAATATACTAATTTGAGAGTATTAAAAAATAATTTCAAATTAAATTTAATAAATTTTAATAATGGGAATACTAAAATAATAAAAATAGTTTTTCAAATCATTTTTTTATAATAATTAAAATGATTTTTTTTTCTTAAAAATAGTTTTGACTCTCTAACTTTGATGCTAAATAGACATTTAGTCTTTTTAAATGAGTGTTTGGTTCAACTCTTTGATATAACTAATAGTTAATAGACAAAATAATTGAACCAAGCTGTTTAATATTTCTTTTTAAAAGGCAATGATAGTGATAGAACACTCATCAGCTATCTTTTCTATTAACTTTACAATATGAGTTATTTATGAACTGTAATACTTTTTCTTTTATCTCTAAAAAATAATAACATTATAAGAATATTAAAAAGTATGCTATTTGAATAACTCTTAAGTAATATATATATATATATATATATATATATATATATATATATAATAATAATAATAATAATAAAAGATGAAGTAATTTATTTAATATTATTAGAATTTATTCTTTCTATTTTTAATTTATCACTCTAATTTCACTTTTTCTGTAAAAATTATTTATTTATTTATTTATTAGTTATTAAATTACATTTTTAGATTATTTTTATTTATATATTTTAATAATAAAATAAATTAATAATTATATATTTATTTTAATAATAAAATAAATTATAAAATATATACTTACTAATCATTTCATATATCAATAATAATACCTATACATAATTTATTAAATACTTAATATAAATAAATTATAATTAAATATTAATTATTAATTAACAATAACAATTATTAACTATTAGTTATTAAATACACTAAACAGGCTCTCAGACTATTGAAATTTTGTTGGACTGCTTTTGAGGGCTGCCTATTTCCATGTAGAGCCTTCTCCATCATCCACATGCTATGGTGGTGAAACGGCGCAGTTGATCTCTACTACTTTTATTCTTCGCTTGCTTCTCTGCTATGCACATGCAATGAAAGAAAAACAGCGGCGTTTTATCCTTAGCTTGCTCCATGGAAAAATGTAGATAATTTCTTAAAATTCACATTTATTTCAAAAGAAAAGTGATTAAAAAAAATTAAATTTATACAATATGGATGATGAGAGGACAAGTAAATTTATACAATATGCTGTAATTGAGGACCAAAATAGTGATGATATGGCGTGGTTATGGTGATCCAAAATCACAATTATCATCCTTGAATCTTGTTTAACACAACCCATTTGGCTTAATTTGGTTGTGATAAGTGGCAGATGATTAGAGGCATAATTGGGTCCACATCCACTAGATCACCCAATACCATACCCAAATGGATCAGTGTCGGCCAACTCCACTGTGGTATCATTCTGGCATAGTGGCCTTTGCTAATCTCGGGATCCGATCCTTTCACTCACCCACATCAATGTCCTGTTGCTGCTGTCTATTGGGGTGGTCCATGCATGCAAATCTGGTCACGGGATAAAGCCACATTTAATGATTGTCGAAGTTTCCGCTATGAAGGCCTGTAAAGATTTCAAATTATTTTTTTTAATATAAATATTATTTTAAATATAATTAAAAAAATTATTTAAAAAATTATTTTATTTTTTTATATTTAAAATTTATTAAATTTAATTTTAAATTATTTTTTAATACTTTTCAAATAGTATATCTAAAAAAATATTTTTCTTAATAGTAATTTTAATATTAACATTAAATAGATTTTAAATATAATTTTTAAAAAAATTATTATATTATTTTAATATTTTTATAATTAAAATTTATTAAATTTAATTTAAAATTATTTTTTAATACTCTTTACATAGTACATTTAAAAAAATATTTTTTTAATAATAATTTTAACAATAATATTAAATAGGCCCTAAATAATAGGATCATCAGATACATCTATTTTACATATAATGCTAGTTAAATATTACATTATACTATTTAATTTTTTGAGTATTTTTTTAATTTTTTAATAAAATTTATTAAATTTTAATTTAATTTCATAAAAATTCTTGTGATTATAAATTAAAAATTTTTAAATTAACATGTTAATTTATTAATTATTTTATTAAATAAAAATATTTAATTAATAATTATTGATAGAGAAAAAATAAAGAGATATTTGATGGCAAATTACTTATATGGATTGCTGATATAGAAAAAACATAAAAAGAACAAGGATTTGATAGTGAGGTCATAGTTGAAAGCCTCTTATACATTCTCATTTATTTTTTGTTAAAAAATTTATAAAATAAGATAATTTTATTTATAAAATAGTTGACAGTTTAGTATATTAATTTAAATATTTTTAATTTTTAATTATAATAATTTTTATTAAGTTAAATTAAAGTATAGTAAATTTTATAAAAAAAATTAAAATTTAATAATTTTTATAAAAATATTTAAAAAAAAGTAATTATATACAATAATTACTCCATAATGATCATGTGAAGTAAATTCTCGATCTAAATGAAAAATATAATTTACCATAATAAGTTAATTGAAATAAAATAATTTACGGTAAGTAAAATAGCAAATCTGATAGGGTCCATTTCACTGGATATATTAAGAGAAATGACGGCTAGTAGACGTCATATTTATGTGAAATATTAAATATATCAAAATTTGTTAAAATTAATTTGGAAGAGTTAATTGTCAATTTAATTAACTTAATCTATTTGGTTAGTGTATGTTTAATTTTAAATCAATTGATCTGGTCCATCATTTCTGCATTCATCATGGCTTTTTTAATCCATTGATTTTTTTTAATTAACTCTACTTGAAATTGAAATTGGAATTTATAATCTAAAAATAATTTCAAAAATTAAATAATTTAATTTTCTAATTATATTTTTATTAAAATTAAAAATTATTCCATTTAATATTGCTATTCAATAAGAAAATTTTATTATTTAATCTCTGAGTTTGATCGATATTATGATTTAATCTTTATATTTTAAAAGTTAAATGATTTAATTTTTTATTTATATTTCTCTTTAATTAAAATTAATTATTATTAAATAAAAGAATTCTTTTTATTTTATAAAAATAATTCAAGTAAAATTTTAATAAAAATAAAGTTAATAAAAAATAAATTCTAATAATTTTCACAATTATTAAATATAAAGATTAGATTAAATTATTTAATTTTAAAAATATAAAAATTAAATTATAATATTAATTAAAATTTATAGATTGAATAATAAATTTTTTAATTAAATAATTTTTATTTTTTTATTTAAATTAATAATAATATTTTAAAAAAATAAATATGAAAACATATGTAAATAATTAAATTATTTAATTTTAAAAATATAACAGTTAAATCACAAAAAAATAAATAAATAAAGCGAAGTTGGTTGTCCAATTTTATCCTTCATTAAAATTTGATTGCCTTGTCCTTGAAGCCCATTAAATGCTGCACTTGGTATCCAAAATCCGTACGCTTGACGCTGCTTATTTTCAGGATACAGACGCATTCAATTGCATCAGAATCTGTCTCCTCAAGGATAGGTTGTCAGGTGTGTATTTAATTAGTCGAATTGAATTAAAATTTAATAATTTTAAAATAATAACGAAATTAAATTAAAATTAAAAAATATACTTAATTATAATTAAAAATATTCATCAATTATTGATTATAATAAATTAATTGAAAATTTATAAGATATTTTGTTAATTAATAAAAATATATTTATACTATTTTTTTTATAAAGTAATAAATATAATATATTTTTTTTTGTGATAGAATAATTATAAACGAAATATTAGTAATAAAATATTAAAATTAATATAAATTTGATTATTTTATTACCAAACTAAGTGTGGCGGATATTTTATTAAAATAATAAATAAATAAAAATAATTTTTTTATTAAAATAATTGAATTTTATTGATTTAATATGATTATTTAATTATAATTAAATATTGTACGTTCCCTACCAATGGAAGGAACATATTTTTTTTTTTTGGGAAAAGTTAATATTATTTGATTGATTTAATGTAATTTCTTATATAATTTCTTATCTACAGGTTTCTACAAATAAATCATTGAATGTTATTTTTCACTTTTAAATTAAGAGAAATTAAGTTTATATTTCTCTTTAATTTGACTTAATTCTATAATTAAAGAAATATCATTTTCTCGATATTATAAAAAAACTATAGTTTGTGATGATGCTTTGAAATATTTAATTTGATCAATTATTGTAATTATACAAGGATAATGATATTAATATATGATATTTATAATAAAATTTATTTTATTTTAATTTCAAATAAATTGAAGGAAAAAAGTGCACTGTAATGTTAAAAAAGAGAGAGAGAGCTATCTATTGCTATATAAATAATAACAGGTCGATTATTTATGTGTATTCAATTTGATCGAACCTTAATAGAATAGATTATTATAGAAATGATAATGGGTCGATTATTTATGTGTACTCGATTTGATAGAACCTTAATAAAATAGATTTAAGCAATATATAATTAAGTCTGAAATATATTCAAATTTAAAAAATAATGTATGTAACGGGTTTTGATTAGATTTTGCTAATTAAGTATTTATTACTCGAACTTATCTATAAATAATTAATTAATTGTAAACTAAATTTTTTTATAATAATATATATAATTTTTTATATATTATATTTTAAAATAAATATAATTTAAATATTTTATAAATTTATTAAAATTTTAAAATATAAATTATTAATGAAAAATATTTCTATGTAAATTATTAATTAAAATATATAAAAACAAATAAATTTAAATATTTTTTAAATAATTATAATTTAATTTGAAATAAATTTAAATAATTAAAAATAAATTTTAATTAAATTTAAAATACATTTAAATATTAAAAATATTAATTAAATTTAAATAAAATAAATTTTATAAATAACTTATCCATTATCACCTCAGCTATAATACCCATTAGGCCATTGTGAATAAAATTAACGGTGTGGGTGAATTTTTTATTTTTTATTTTATTATTATTGTAATTAAAGCAAGTTGTTACTTTATTCTTTAAAACAGTGAAAAACAAAATCCAAAAATATCGTGCATGGTACGAATGAGTCACTGCCATTCTGTAGCCAACGTTGATGTTAAGCTTTAACTAACATTTTTTTGTTTACATATAAAATAATTAATAAAATTAATGTATAATAAATGTCACGACCCAACCTATGGGCCGGACCGGCACTAGGACCTGGGCCAGCCTAAAGCCCCCGAGGCCCGTAGTAAGCCTTAACTATTCATTTACCCAACTCTAAGGCCCATTTGGGCCCAATATCAAGAAAACAAACGGACAGAGTCCGGCCATAAAATGGACTTACCAACGGGGAGTTTTCGACTCACCCGACCTGTAAACGCAATAAATAGTCAATTGGGGAGCTCAGCTCACCCTCCACATACTCATCAACATAATAATAAATGGGAGCTCAGCTCCCTCATCCAATCCATCAAACATGCATAGCATATTAAGTTTACAGGTCCCAAAATAGTAATTTAGTTTACAGACCCAAATCAAATAAACATTTCTAACACATGCTGAAATTCTAAGATTTAACAAGTTTATACAAACAGTAATAATTGACCTGCGAGGGAGAAAGCAGGTTAACCTCATAAAATATCCTCCTGTGGCTCAGAAAATTTTGAACAGGAGTGAGCGTTCGACTCAGAGAGTAAAATATCAATTTTAACCATAATCCCTATAACTATCTAAAACTAATGCACCCTGTAGAGTGAAATGCAACATCAACAACATTTTCACATCATAACATCAAAAAGGTAATTTGGAGCACTCACGCACTCGTAGCATCAATCATAACATATGGGAGCCGATCCTATCTGACTCTCTTAAATCCAACTCGTGCCGTGAAGAACTCAAGCCGGACTTTCACTTAATAAACCAAATCGAGGGTCCCAAATGAAGAACTCAAGCCGTGACTACCCCTCGAAGGATCGGGTCCCAATGAAGAACTCAAGCCGTGACTACCCGCCTATCCATAGTCCACACCACATCACACGCACGCCAACGCACGCACACTGCTCCAAATTACCACAACAACATCATGGCACTTTAACATTTATCAATGCATCATAAATCGTGCCTAGAGTTTAACTACATAAATATATGCATATAAGTGATGCATGGGCATGTTGAACATATAATAATATCGAAATTACAATTAAAATTAATATTTTACTCTCCGACTTGACGGCAATCACTGTGGCGGCTGGGCGGAGGAAGAAGGTCCGCTCACACGACAATTATATTACAATTATTTAATACAAATGACCCAATACAAATCAAGAAAAGACCCAATACGCCCTAAGTCGTACGAAAATCCGCAGACTCTCCCGTACCTAGGACCTACCCAACCTGCAAAAGGGCTCAAAACACACTTCTATATCCACAATCCATATATCCACAACTCAATCACATCACACAGCCCCTCCTGGGCCCATCAAATCAATCATTCATCACAATATGTAAAATTTTAATTTAGTCCTTATAATTGATCATTTTTGCAAAACCGCTCAAATAAGCTCTAAAAATTATAAAACTCGCTCATGGTCCTTAGAAATATTACTAAGCTATTGCAAAAAGAATCGTAATTTTCTAAGCTACCACGAATATTTTATGGATTTTTAATCCTATTTAAGCACTAGAAAATTACGGAAAAGCAAGGTTCGGGTTTACCTTTGCCGATTTTGACTTCGGGAACGCGCTCGGGATGCCTGACAATGGTGGGGTAGCCAAAACCTCGATCCAATTCGGAGACTTTTCGGTGGTAGTCTGTTCGCCGGAAATTCACGAATCTGACAACCGCCGAATTTCCGAATTGAGGATACCTACACGAAGCCCAATAATAATATATAAAAAATCAAGGGTGTTACATTCTTCCCCCCTTACAGAAAATTCGTCCTCGAATTTTACACAAGGCAGAATAAAATACATGATTACACATTGAACAGATAAGGGTACTTGCTACGCATGTCCCGTTCTGACTCCCAGGTGCACTCTTCCACTGATTGGCTCCTCCACAAAACCTTAACCATAGGGATCTGTTTTGATCTTAGCTGTCTCACTTGGTAGTCCACTATGGCTACAGGTTGCTCCTCAAATCTCAAGTTCTCCTTTAGTTCTATTACATCCGACTGTAGTACATGAGAAGGGTCGGGAATGTATTTCCTGAGCATGAGATGTGAAACACGGGATGAACGTGAGAAAGGTTGAGTGGTAGCTCCAACCGGCAGGCAACTGCTCCAACTCTATCCGTAACCTCAAAAGGTCCAATATACCGAGGTGCCAACTTGCCCTTCTTTCCAAATCTCATGACTCCCTTCATTGGAGAAACCTTCAGAAATACATAGTCGCCCACTGCAAACTCCACATCCCTTCGTGCGGGTGCATAACTCTTACGCCTCTTGAAAGTTTTGGTCGTTCCTCTCGATTAAAGGAACTACCTCGAAGTGTCTTGCACTAGGTCTACATCATGCACATTCGCTTCCCCATTTCTGTCCAACACAGGAGACCTACACTTTCTTCCATATAATGCCTCATAGGGTGCCATCCCTATCTTTGGAGTGATAATCGTTGTTGTAGGCAAACTCCACCAAAGCTAGTTGCTCATCCTGGTGACCTCCAAAATCCAAGACACTCATGCGAAGCATGTCTTCGATGTTTGGATTGTCCTTTCGAATTTGTCCGTGCATGCGAGGGTGGAAAGCCATCATCGAAGTTCAACTGTGTGCCAAGTGCCTCCTGCAACTTTCTCCAAAACCGAGAAGTGAATGGGGCCCTCTCGAGATATTATGGAAGCCGAAACTCCATGCAATCTGACTATTTCTCGAATGTAGAGCCGGGCATACTGTGCCACAGAGTAGGTAGTCTTTACAGGTAAGAAGTGAGCTGATTTGGTCAGACGGTCTATAATTACCCATATCGAGTCATATCCTCGCGTGGTACGAGGCAACCCAGTCACAAAATCCATAGTGATCATTTCCCACTTCCATTCTGGGATAGGGAGCTCTTGCAGCTTCCCTGTTGGTCTCTGGTGTTCAAACTTCACCTTCTGACAAGTCAAGCACTTGGACACAAAGTCTGCTATGTCTCTCTTCATACCATTCCACCAGTAGCTATCTTTCACATCATGGTACATCTTGGTGGAACCTGGGTGGACACTGTACAGTGTGTAGTGTGCCTCTCGCATGATTTCATTCCTGAGGTTATCCACATCGAGCACACATATCCTAGAACCTTGCACTAGGGCGCCATCATTGGCAAATCCAAACTCACCACCTTCACCTTGCTGTACTCTCTCTATAATCTTCATCAATTGTTGATCTCTGTGCTGAGAAACTCTAACTCTGTCCCTCAAGTCTGGCCTCACTGAAAAGTGAGCCAACAATACCCCCTCATCTGAAAGATCTAGGATTAAACCTTGATCCATCAACTCATGTACCTCCTGAATAAATGGTCTCTTCTCTACTGAAATGTGCGCTAAACTGCCAGAAGATTTTCTGCTCAAGGCATCTGCCACAACATTGGCCTTTCCAGGGTGATACTGGATGGTGCAATCATAGTCTTTCAGAAGCTCCTTCCATCTCCTCTGTCTCAAGTTCAAATCCCTCTGTTGGAAGATGTACTTCAAGCTCTTGTGGTCGGTGTATATCTCGCACACTTCACCATACAGATAGTGTCTCCAGATCTTTAGTGCAAAGATTACAGCCGCCATTTCCAAATCATGGGTGGAATAGTTCTGCTCATGCCTCTTCAGCTGCCTTGAAGCATAAGCCACTACTTTTCCATTCCGCATCAAAACACACCCTAGGCCAACTCTGAAGGCGTCCACAAGACACGGTGTATCCTTCACCGCTCATAGGTAGTGTTAACACAGGGGCAGTGGTTAGACACTCCTTATCCTCATCATTATAACTGACTCTATCGAGCTCTCTTCCTGTCATTTGCATCTTATCCACTTCCCTTTTCCTATTTTTGGTATTGTTGGTATCTTTTCAACCTGCTGTACTTATTCCTTAATTTTAGTCCTATCTCATCCTTACACCTTTTCCTTCAAAGATGTCTATCCCATCATCAACTTTAACTTTCTTTTTATTTCTTAGTCTTATCTTGATTACTAGTTCCATTACTTCGGGGATTCTAACCTTACGATTTTCTCCTACCAGCACATTCTTCACCTTTTGTAACACTTATAATTAACCATAGAAAATTCATTTTTGTAACCCCTTTCCCAACTTAACTATCGAACATTATCATTCCCTACCAGCCTTAGTAGGAAATTGCTCATCTGGATGGATAGGAGCTCCAGAAACTATAAGTTCCATCTGAACTAACACGGCTGTGGGAAATGTGTGTCATGCCTTAATTCTAAATAAGATACTTCACGTGTTTATTCTCCTTAATATAATCATATATACTGCCCATAGCTTTCTAAACTTCAACCTCAAATTACCCATCAGCAACAATTTCATCTATTGAAACTCATTCATAAATAGTACTTCATCTAGCTCATAGTTTAAAACAGTCGCAAGCCTTAGTAGCTAACTCAATTTAACTCCTGTCATTACTCTGATCGTCCTTTCATACTTAACACTAGGTATGCACTTACTGTCATTCTCATATCAGGAAATTGTATATAAATTGGTGCCTATCAAAATCTCAAATAACTAGGTCTCCTTGCCTCAGTCTCTGCTCCTTATATAACGCTCTGGAATCAAAAACACGAGCTAAACTTGAAAAGAAAGAAAAATATCCTCTATATTCAACTACGCCCGATTGTCCATATAATAATGTTTAACCTATGTTTCTTAGTTTTTCTCTTCAAATTTCATCATCTCCTAGCATAATTGTCCTTTACCTATAAGATATCATTTGTATGAACCCTTTATCGTACCATTGTCCTTCCTGACATAATATTTTATAATTTATTAATTTTACTTATACTCGACCTATGATTCATATCTATTATAGTTTATGGGGCTCATATTCATCGTTCTACCCCTACTATTGTCCTGTCGTTATTGCTTCACTACAAAGTGATTCTGTTGATCACACTAAAAAAGTTTGCCTGACATTCATAACGAACCTCTAACTACCTTCTCACTATCTCAAAAGTCTAACCTAAAACCTATGTGTCATTATCTATCATTCTTTTCCTCTCATCATACCTATTTGATCCCTTAGACTGACTTTTATTCAACTTACTGCTTACTAACTTCTCTTTCTCTACCTATTTAGGTAGTCCGTAATACCATCGCACACCTTCTAACATTTACTCATTATTATTGTATTCCATACCTCCATCACTTTTCTCACTAATGTGGTCCCATTTTGGATTTTCCATCCTTATCATTCTCCTTGCCAAGAATAACACTTAGTCTATCCTATATCTTAACTTTGTTCCTTTTATTATGCGCTCTTTAGGTTGTCCTTTCATTTATTTCCTTTGTCTTACCCAAAATAGAACTTGACTATTCTATCCCTGGTTCCATTCTTCTTCCTAACATAACAAATTGCATTTGCTAACTATATCTTACAGAGTCTATAACGCGTTATCATATGTCTGTGATACTCAGATTTGGTCCTTTGACCACTCTAGCTAGTACTCCCACTGGCACTTAGATTATATTGCATTGTAATCAATTATCCCAATTTTCATTCTACACTTTCTCTATCTACTGGCCTTCTGTGATTTATCTTCGCTAATTTATTACTCTTGACACTATTATAATTAGATTATACTACTGTTTGAACAATATGAAGTCAGAAAGGAACTCAGGAAATTGCAGTCATACATTTATCGTATGATTTCTATTCTTATCCTTTAGCTTACATAATACCCTTACTACCTCGAGAACTGATTCTGCAGTAATTTTATTTATTATTATTTTTATTATTATTATTATTATTTTCCATGTTTACTCAATTCCAAAACTTAAGATTTCGGGCACCCAAATCCGTCATCCAATTCAAAGGATTTACATCCATCGTGATCTGATTATATATGATTCCTATAATGGAACTTGTATCCTCTCCAGGATACCTGAGCCAACTACTCTCTACCACACTCTACAGTCCCATCTGGGGCACTATTTTGTGGGTCACCATTATTAGTAATAACTTTCGGTCCCTTCTGAAAAGATAGGACTAAATCCTAACTTGCTGCAACAAAGGTACTACATTTACCACCTTGCCCAAAACCATGTCAATCTAATGTCTCTCTTATCATATCATAGCTCTGTAAATCATATATTCATAGTTTCGACCTTCTCTAGGTAGTAGGGTTGTACTTTATTCCATACTGATATACACAAGGTATACTATTCTCACTAAGCTCTAAGCAAAATGTTTGTCATACTGCAAAAACCATCCAAAATTCCATACCGAAGACTAGATGGTCTCACTCTATAGGTGTCACCTTTACTTTGCAACTCTTCAGAACTCTAGCTCATGCTAGGGTAACTGGGTCACTGACTCTAGTTACCACCCAACTGTGACCTTCGATATTCTAGCTATAGATCCCTAACCAGGAGTTCCCAACTCCTTTGCAGATATAGAACTCTGTTCTGGCATTACTGTACCAAAACAGAGACTGCCTGCAACATCCTCATCATAAGCACTACAGGGAAGTACGCAGCTCTACACAATAATCTCATGTCGGCATCGTAACTGCAGCTACAGAGCGCATACATCGAGAACATTGTATAGTTACTACGATACGTCCCGATTGCATCAGGTCTCCTAATTTCTTATCTCTCCGAATCTTCTATTATCACAAACTTATTCTCGACAGTGGTCATCTACCGATGACCGCCAAGAGTGGTATCCTCATCCTTATCTAGGCAACTGCATTTCTTTAAAACTCACTTTTATGTACTCGTGCCTTACACGAAATGGGCACACCATTTAAACCCATACTGACAAAAATATAACATTTCTTGGAGTACGTATCCTCATGATAGACCTCACATGTCTACTAACTCTATTTCACATTTCTGTGTACTCTACGAAAATCAAGACACTAACTGAGGTAATCTTATATTTCCCGAGGTATAACGTAGAATCTAGAAACAAAGAATTACAGGAAAAGACGAAACAGAATCCTATACTCCGCATGTGACTCCTAGTAGACTCTTTCCAACACTTAGATAATTTTTCCCTATGAATCTGGAGCCTAAGCTCTGATACCACATTTGTCACGACCCAACCTATGGGCCGGACCAAGACTAGGACACAGGCCAGCCTAAAGCCCCCGAGGCCCGTAGTAAGCCTTAACTATTCATTTACCCAACTCTAAGGCCCATTTGGGCCCAATATCAAGAAAACAAACGGACAGAGTCCGGCCATAAAATGGACTTACCAACGGGGAGTTTTCGACTCACCCGACCTGTAAACGCAATATATAGTCAATTGGGGAGCTCAGCTCACCCTCCACATACTCATCAACATAATAATAAATGGGAGCTCAGCTCCCTCATCCAATCCATCAACATGCATAGCATATTAAGTTTACAGGTCCCAAAATAATAATTTAGTTTACAGACCCAAATCAAATAAACATTTCTAACACATGCGGAAATTCTAAGATTTAACAAGTTTATACAAACAGTAATAATTGACCTGCGAGGGAGAAAGCAGGTTAACCTCAAAAAATATCCTCCTGTGGCCTGTAAAAATTTTTGAACAGGAGTGAGCGTTCGACTCAGAGAGTAAAATATCAATTTTAACCATAATCCCTATAACTATCTAAAACTAATGCACCCTGTAGAGTGAAATGCAACATCAACAACATTTTCACATCATAACATCAAAAAGGTAATTTGGAGCACTCACGCACCCTGTAGCATCAATCATAACATATGGGAGCTGATCCTATCTGACTCTCTTAAATCCAACACAGTGCGGTGAAGAACTCAAGCCGGACTTTCGCTTAATAAACCAAATCGAGGGTCCCAGCGAAGAACTCAAGCCGTGACTACCCCTCGAAGGATCGGGTCCCAGCGAAGAACTCAAGCCGTGACTACCCGTCCTATCCATAGTCCACACCACATCACACGCACGCCAACGCACGCACACTGCTCCAAATTACCACAACAACATCATGGCACTTTAACATTTATCAATGCATCATAAATCGTGCCTAGAGTTTAACTACATAAATATATGCATATAAGTGATGCATGGGCATGTTGAACATATAATAATATCGAAATTACAATTAAAATTAATATTTTACTCACAGACTTGACGGCAATCACTGTGGCGGCTGGGCGGAGGAAGAAGGCTGTCCCGGCTCACCTGACAATTATATTACAATTATTTAATACAAATGACCCAATACAAATCAAGAAAAGACCCAATACGTCCTAAGTCGTGCCGAAAATCCCAGACTCTCCCCGCACTAGGACCTACCCAACCTGCAAAAGGGCTCAAAACACACTTCTATATCCACAATCCATATATCCACAACTCAATCACATCACACAGCCCCTCCTGGGCCCATCAAATCAATCATTCATCACAATATGTAAAATTTTAATTTAGTCCTTATAATTGATCATTTTTGCAAAAACTGCTCAAATAAGCTCTAAAAATTATAAAACTCTGCCCCGCGGTCCTTAGAAATATTACTAAGCTATTGCAAAAAGAATCGTAATTTTCTAAGCTACCACGAATATTTTATGGATTTTTAATCCTATTTAAGCACTAGAAAATTATGAAAAAGCAAGGTTCGGGTTTACCTTTGCCGATTCTGACTTCGGGAACGCGCTCGGGATGCCTGACAATGGTGGGATAGCCAAAACCTCGATCCAATTCGGAGACTTTTCCGGTAGCTGGTCTGTCTGGCCGGAAATTCACAGATCCGGACAACTGTCGAATTTCCGCGAATTGAAATACCTACACGAAGCCCAATAATAATATATAAAAAATCAAGGGTGTTACAATAAATAATATATATAATATTATATATAATAATATTATAAATTAATATAAAAATATTATTAAAAACTTTAAATTATATAGTTTATACTTACCACCGAATGTTTACTGATAATTTTATTAACAGTATTTTTTAATTTCTTTAACAGTACATTGTATTAGATAGGAGTATATAAAAAAATTCGATAAATTGATTAGCTCAATAAATTTAAATAAATTTATATTTAAATTAATAATTTTATATATTTAAATATTAATTATAATTTGAAAATAATTATAAATCTAATTTTCAATTTAAATTTTTAGTTGACATAATAAAAATTAAATTCAAATCGAATATATATATATATATATATATATATATATATATATATATATATATATATATATATATATATAAGAAAAATTTGTAAATAATTTTTTTTTATTAAACAATATATATTAAATTAATATTTTATTTTTTAATTAATATATAATGATATATATATGAGAAAGATTTAACAATAATTAAATTATAAAAATTAAAAAAATATTAAAATAAATAAAAATATCCAAACTACTTATTAATATATATAATTTTATACTTTAATTTATTAGTTTAAATTTAAATATTATTAAAATTAACTTTTCTTCAAATTAATTTAATAAAATATATTAAATTCACCCAAACCAAGCCATGTAATAATGTTAGACAAACTCTTGGCTAAAGCTGAAATCTTTAATTAGTCAATTTGAGCTCTTTGAAAGGATTACCCATGTCCTACCCCACCATTAAGCATGGACAAGACCCTTGCAAGTTAATTCACATGGCTTGCATATGCATAGAGAAACAAGCCAACACAAAAGGGATTAGTGTCAATAAGTACATGCATTGAAGTGATCTTCACTTTAATTGTGTTGGTTAAGCAATTAATTAACCAGGCTGTTAAGCTAATTAATCAACTCCCCGAGAAATTGGCATAATGAGTTTTCAACTGTGCATGAATGAATAGACAATTTGGTTTGGTTGCGTAGTAATGAAACAAGCATCATGCTTTGGATTGGAAATTAGTAATGCAGTGGAGAGAAGGGTACACTCACAGCCTTGTTCCCATGCTCCCGTCACAGATAAATGTACACGTTGGCCCACCCCTTTATTGTAATTCTCTTTTATATATATATATATAATTTTTTATTAATTTGGTGTTTATACACCTTGAAAGTGTTGGCATTGAAAGGATTTATAGCGATTGGATAAGATTTAAACAAGAAGCAAAAAGGACTTGTCCAAATGAAAGTGAATGGTGAAATTATGGATTTTGACACGTTAACAATCATTTTAGCATGAGCAATAAACTAGCAATTACTTGATGCATGGTTAAAATAAACGAGTATTTCGTAAATAATTTCAAAAGAAATATTGAGAGTTTAAATTTTATTTACGATAATTTTCATTGATTAATGATAATATTGAATATATTTTTTTTAAATTTACGATCAAGGGTATTCTTGAATTAGTTTTAAAGTATTGAAGTTTAGTCTTCTTTTTAAGCAATTTAAGGATACATTATTTTACATTAACTTAATGTATTCAGTATAAATAATTTTGAACCTTCTAATATAATCGAATACTGATTGATGAAGAAATAGAGTTTCCATTCTTATAAAATAGACTAATTCTATTGTGTAAGGGTGGATACCCTTAATGATAGCAAACTAGTTATGAAATTCCATCATAGAGCAACAATAAAAATGATTAAGAATTAATATATGAGACTCTCCTTCCTTAGAATTGTCTTCAATATTATTATTAGCTATCTAAGCATCAATTAAGGGGGACAAAAGTTGGCACTTTTACTATTGGCAAAAGCCTTTTTCTCTTATATTCCCTTTTCCCCAAAACCTAGGTAAAGTGTAATTACCAACTGAAAAAGAAAATTTACCAACCCATAATTGTCTTTAGTCTTTACCAAGTTATTGATGATTGAATTAGCTTTCAATGCCATCACCATTCACCCCACTCTCGTCAATATTTTCTATTGACCCATTATCATTACATTACCTAGCTATTTCAAAGGTTTTGACTTGATTTAAACAAGTTCAAACTCCATGGAGTTGGATTAGTGGCTTAATTATAAAGTTGCCTTCGTCACTCTAATGTCATATATATCTTTAAGTTTCTTTTTTCTATATTTAATTCATAATGAATTAAAATATAAATATATTGAGAAAAATTTATTATTTGATCATTGAATTTTATCATATATTACACTTTAATACTTAAATTTTGAAAAATTAATTATTTAGTTTTCGAATTTTATCTTATATTATGCTTTATTTCTTGAAATTTGAGAAATTAATTATTAATTTATAATATTTACACTATATTACACTTTAAATTGTGTAATTTTAAAATATAGAATAATTTAGCCATTCTATCAATAAATGAAATTGTTATAAATATTAAAATTTCAAGAACTAAATTATTCTGTATATTAAAATTAAAGGATTACATAATTTATTCTCAAAATTTAGAGACTACAGTGTGATATAGTATAAAATTTAGATATTAAATAATTAATTTCTTAAAATTTAAAGATTAAATTGTAATATAAAGCAAAAATCATAAATTAAATTATAAATTTTCTATATATAAAATTTTATATGTAAAATATATAGATTGAATTACATGCCCTATATTTTCATTCATTATCGACTTTCAACAATAAATTTTCTTTTTTAAAAAAAAAAACCAAAATTTACAATTTTTTAAGTTTCAAACTTTATATATATATATATATATATATATATATATATATATTAATTTGAAAATAAAAAAAATTATTTATAAATAGTAATACACTATTTATAATAAAATTTATTTTTAAATATAAAATATCATAATAAAATTATTTTCTCATATCACTAATAATTACAACTTGGCTAGGTCCGCTATTGCATATTTTTATTGATAGGAGATTTTCATCGCAATTACAAATTGAAAAATAATTTTAAACTATAAAATAATAACAAAGAATAGAAGCATAGTATAATTGAATTATATTAGAGATAATTAAATTTATATTATCATTGTGGAATTTGGAGGGTTTATACAATATAATTGACATTGATTTCAAATTGAAGTTTTAAATTATGATTTATTTCAAATTAATATTTAAAATATATTATTAAGAAAATATAATTATAGATACTTATATATTAATTTTATGATATTAAAAGGTATAAAAAATTTAAAAAAATTTCAAATTATTTTTTTTTAACTTTACAACACTAAATATTCTCTTAATTCCAATATAAACGGATTCTTTCCTATTTCTGCAGCACATATTTCTTTTTTTTTATAAATAAAGAAAAGTTAATATTTTATTTATAATTTTTCTTTAATATATATAATAAAACATATATATTTTGTGAAACGAAGATAATTATGTATTCACAATAAAATTAACACAAGGGGTGGCGCCGTCGAAAAGTGCCGTCCAGAACGGCGATTGGCGGTTTTGGGGGGGCTGTCAGCCAGCGAATGCCACGTCAACCAATCCTGGTTTTTGATATTTGGTATATTTTGTTGGAGAATTTTCACCCAAATCAAACTCCAGCTCGGCCGAAAGACAACGTGGTGACAGCCCAAACCCAGCTGGGTTGGCCCCACTGTGCCCACCTTACCCATGACTACGAGATAACGCCCGCTCCAATTTATCGTATCCATTCTTTTTCCTATTTCTCACTTTACTTCTTTGAAAAATCACTACACTACATCAACGGACATTGCATTATTGTTATTATTTTTTTTTAAATATCGATAAGTTATCCTATTATATCGAAAGACAATATCTTCTTTTTCTCATGGTGTCTTTTTGCCGCGAAAAAGAAGTGAGAAATTTTTCCAAAACGAGAAAACAGAGACTAGGAGCTTATAATAATAGACTAGAGAGAGAGGGAGAGAGAGAGAGAGAGAAACGTTAGAACAGGTGAGCCGACTTCCATTTCAGTCCGCCAACGTTGATGTTTCCGAAGCTCTCTTATGCAGTGACGTACATTTCGAGCTAAACCTCCCTTTCACCATTATAACTCCAAGCTCAAGAAACCTCTTTCCCAAGTAAAACCTAGTTCTCACAATGGATCCATGTCCATTTGTTCGTCTAATCGTCGAATCTCTCGCTCTAAAACTCCCTTTGGCCACCAAACCAGCCGGTTCTGGTGTCCACCCATCAACGACACCTTGTTTCTGTAAATTACGCATCAAGAATTTCCCTTCCCAAACCGCCCTCGTCCCTCTCTGTTCTACTGCTAATGACTATCCTCCTGAAACCTCCACCTCCGCCAACGGCTTCCACCTTGATGCTAACACTATTCGCCGTCTCTCTGGTAAGCCAATCACACTCCGTGTGGAAGTGTTCACTGGCCGGATGGGACGCACCTGCGGGGTCAACGGCGGGAAGTTACTGGGTCAGGTCCAGGTCAGTGTGGATTTGAGGAATGTTCAATCCAACCCAAGAGTGTTTCAAAATGGATGGTTAAAGCTGGGGAACCAGCCAGATAAACCAGCGGCGCGACTCCATCTAGTAGTCCGGGCTGAACCAGACCCACGATTTGTTTTTCAGTTTGATGGCGAACCTGAGTGTAGCCCTGTGGTTTTTCAGATACAAGGGAATATTCGTCAACCCGTTTTCAGTTGCAAGTTCAGTGCAGACAGGAACTCAAGAACCCGGTAATTTAATTTCTTATCTTTTTGTTGTCTGGTGCATTTTAATGGGTATAAAAAGCAGGAGTGCTAATATGCGCTAGGGTAATGATAATTTGATTAATTAATGAATAAAGTGAATAAAGGTTTGTCTCACTCTGGACCTATTGGGATTTGCGATAACTATATAAGGATTTGGGTTCTTGTTAAAGTTGGCATGTGGGTTGTCAATTTCTTTATCACCTGCTCACTCACCACATGCCTGGTCTGCTAAGTTGGGCACCACCACCTTATCTGTTTTGTAATTTAGCTAAAAAAAATAATAATCTTATAATAGATGGAAGCTGAGAGCCAGCTTAATATTCGTTAAATTAAATTTTTATGTTAAAATATATGTGAAATTACTATATATATATATTATATGAATTTATATATAAATATTTAATTTGATGATTGATAAATTTATTTTTATGTGAGCTTGGACTATTTATAGTTCAATTCAATAAAATTAATTGAATTATTGAATTTAAGTGCACTGATTCAATATTATTTTCACAGAATAAACTGGCGCAAAATATATACAAACCAACCATGACAGATCACAGAATTGCATTATTAGATTTCAGAAATGCCTTCTGATAAACAAATCTCTCAGACAATAACTCATGAATCTTAAAAAATTAAATTTAGATCCTTTTGCATGTACTAGTGGTCTGGTCAAAGAGACAATCGCAAATCTCCTCAAATGTCGAACACAACTACTTGGGACTCCCTCCCATGTGCAAATATTTGGTCTGAATTTCGCATCTTTAGTTTGATTATGATAGTTTAAGTCATTAATGTTCTGATTTTTATTTTATATCTCAGATCTCTTCCATCAGATTTCACTGTCGTCCACAATAACAGGGGATGGAGGAGAACCTTTTCTGGCGAGAAAGAGCATGGAGGAAGGGAGCGAAAGGGATGGATGATTATGATATATGATCTCTCTGGTTCCCCAGTTGCTGTTGCCTCTATGATCACACCGTTTGTCCCATCTCCAGGCACAGACCGTGTTTCTCGATCAAACCCTGGTGCATGGCTAATTCTCCGCCCTCATGGCTTCTCTGTCAGCAATTGGAAACCATGGGGTCGCCTAGAGGCATGGAGAGAGAGAGGTCCTGTTGATGGCCTTGGTTATAAGTTTGAACTCGTAACTGACAATGGTGGCCCTAGCAGAGGCATCCCTATTGCTGAAGCCACAATGAATATGAAAAAAGGTGGCCAATTTTGCATTGATAGTAGGATAATAAGGGATTCTGGATTGAGATCAAGATCACCCGTCAAAGGTTTTGTGATGGGTTCAACCGTGGAAGGAGAAGGAAAGATCAGCAAACCTGTGGTACAAGTAGGGGTACAGCATGTCACTTGCATGGCTGATGCTGCCCTATTTATAGCTCTTTCAGCTGCTATTGATCTGAGCATGGACGCTTGTCGCCTCTTCTCTCACAAGCTTAGAAAGGAGCTTTGCCATGACGAGCAAGATTCCTTCTCTTAGAGCTTTTATATCCTCTGCAGTGATAACCAAACTGTTGGTTTGAGCAAACAAAGACTAAAATTTGCCTATTCTTTCATTTCCTGAAGAAATTCTATAAAATTTTCTCATGGTAGGAGCGTGGATCTGATCTGATCTTATCTGGTTTTTGGAAGTAGGCAGTTGGAATTCACAATTTCTTGTCGGTTTTGATCGGTTTTTGTCGCATACATACATTGTATTTGTGGTAGAGGAGGGGTTCTATTTATTACATAACTACACCCAACAGATTGAAACTGTACAGAGACGAGAGAAAAAGGCAATTGTTTGTTCATATTTCTTCCTCTTCTCTCCTTTTTTCGGTGTACCATATATTTTCTTTGTATAATAACAGAGTTTTCGGATTGTTAAACACTATTATATCTGTCGTTATATATGCATACTTATCAGGCTTCAATGGGATTTAAATTAAATAATTTTATATTTTTGAAGATAATTTTAATTTTATACTTATCCTCCTCCGATCTCTATTACGATTTACGAATCGCCTCTTTCCCCATCTGGTGGGAGGCAAATGAAAAAGTGTCTTATCAACAATCCTGTTCTTACTAGCTTTTCCTCTAATGGCAGCCTTTCAATCATCTGAATGACTGTATCCCCACTGTTGACACTATATTTTGGCTGATTCCCGAAATCAATAGACTTTGAAATCGATCCCCAACACCAAGTTTCCATGTTGCTCACTTCAGTACCGATCCCTCTTCAAAGAGACCAAACCAATGCCAAGTCTCCATGCCGCTCACTTCAGTACCGATCTCTCAAACCAATTATCAAGTCTCCTGGCCAGTCAATCACATTTCCGATCTTCCTTTTAAAATTTTGTGGATAATCGTTTGATAAAATTAAGGTTTCAATCCGGTTTAATGATGCTTACGATCTTAATTGTTCAAGTTAGGGTTCCAATTTTAATAATCTTAAGTTCCGTTCGGTGTTTGTTCTCAGCCGATCTCATGTGTACAATGTTTTTCCGACCTCCTATACTTAGATTAATAGTCACTTTTAAGTTTGATGTTCTAATTGGTTCAAACAGTCATGTTGTCCCAAAATAGTCCAAGAGGGGGGTGAATTGGACTTTAACAATTTTTCGGCCCTTGCTTATAGCCTAATGAAAAATTGTGGCTTTGTTCAACTATGTGATTCTTCTATATAAAAAGAAAGTAATATGTGCTTCAACAATGTGTTTCTAATGTTGCAATTCAATTTTTAATCAATGTATATGGCATTCTCTAACAAAGCATTCATCAACTAATTTTCTCAAGTCACTCAATATGTCCACAAATTTATCAACTCAATCTATTTAACCAACATTCACTATCATGTATATGTGAAAAGAAATTTAAATTGCATAAAGGTAAAGAGGTAAGGTTAGAGAAATCAAACACAAGGATTTTATAGTGGTTCGGCTTAACTAGCCTACATCCACTCTCTCAAAGAACCCTCTTTGAGTCTTCTCTCCACTATTTGCTCTTTTGAAGGCAAGAGACCAAAAGCCCTTTACAATTTCTCAACACCAAGCTTTCACACCAAGGTAGCTTGAAACCTTCACAAGTGCTATCACAAGCACTAACTCTCTCAAGCTTCAATAGGTAAATGCAATTCAATATTTCAACACTCACTCTTACTCAATACAAATCAAACTATAAAGAAGAGATGAGTTGATTTGCCAATGGAAGCTCAAAATCTTTAAAGCTCTTGAATGAAAGCAATAAATGGAAAATCAATGTTGGAGATCAAATGTAAGCTTTCATTAAATGTAAATGGAGTGAAGAAGGTGTATTTATAGTCCCAAATCATTTTAGACCGTTTGAAACCCTTTTGGAACGTTATACACACTGCCCAAGACAAAATACCCGTTATTTTGTCCTTTTGTGCGAAGTTGAGCAGCTCGCAGTTAGCAAACTGGTTAGCAAACTAATGTTTTTAGTAAACATATTAGCAAACCGAAAATATTAGCAAACCAGTTAGGAAACTAAGTCAACAGCTGCATGTCTCAACTTGCAATGTAAAATGATTTAGACCTTTAAAAAATGTTTCAATAGTTGTGTTCAAGGTCATGATGAGAAAAAGTAATCAGAAAACAAATTTTCATTTTTGAGCTTCATATGACTAAATTCTCATCTTATTCTTTTTCACAAAAAGACCTAAGACTCTAACACTATGCTTTTCATACCTTTGCTATGAGTCTTGATTTCCATAGTCTTTTTCTTGGAATGCCTTTGAGTATCTTTTCTTCTTAGATGCAACTTCAAAGGTTCTTTATGCATAAGTCAAAGAATCTACACATCACTTTGAGGTTAGGTTAGATAGATTCTCTTTGAGTTTTGTTATCATCAAAATCAATGCTCATTTTGAGCTACACGGGGTCAACAATCTCCCCCTTTTTGATGATGACAAAACTCAACTGAATCAATCAGTCAAAAATAAAAGTGTGTGAGAATATATGTGAGTATGTAAATCCAAGTATAGTATACCGAAAATGCTCCCCCTAAATATATGCACATAATATCCAAGAAATCCATTTTCTGTTCATAAGCTCCCCCTGAAATTATGCTATAAAATATATTCACACTTCACAAGTATTAATTATAAATATAAACATATATCCAGCAACACAAGTATCATCACATATATATATCACCACATTTCCACACAAGTATATATATCAACATATATTCACTATCACCACATTTCCACACAAGTATATATATCAACACATGTTCACATATCCATCATAACCATTCTCCCCCTTTTTGTCATCAATCAAAAAGGAAACAGGAGAAAGTACCCAAAAAGAATCATGTGAGCCAAAATGTAAATGCAGTAAGATAGACAGTAGCAAACTAAAAACCAATATCAGTAAACATCCTAGTAAACTAAATATGCAATCAGTAAACTAAAAATCCAGATGAGATGCTATTTAAGTCTTTTACTCCTGCGAGTGGATTTTGTAGGCACCATTTTCTTCCTAGGCAGTTTAATAACAGGGGCCGGAGGTGGTTGGTCAGCCACTTGATCATCTGGCTCGGCCTCATCATCTTCAGAAGGTGGTGCAAGAGCAGCTGCCAAGGTCTGATAGGGATTGGACATGGTGGACTTGTACCTTTTCTTACCTCTCTTGGCTGCAGGGACAGCAGCTGCAGATAGCTGAGTTTGAGCACTAGCTTGGTGGTCTTTAAGGGAAGGTTCCTGGTACTGTGTAGGAACAGCAGCAGTCTCAACTAGTGGAGCAGGAGGAGGTTCAACAATGGGTTCAGATTCTAGAACCTTTTCACCTTCCTTGGGTAACTCACTTTCAGCTTCTACAACCTTGGGATCATCAAGTGCAGTGGGTACATCAGCTGTAGGATCAATCTCAGGTGCATCATGGTCAGGAGCATGCTCATCATGGGTATCTACCACAGGTTCAAGTTCAGCTTCAGCAACTTGACCACTTTCAGGAGGCTCTTCAACCTTGCTGCTTTCTCCCTTATCAGTAGAAACCTGAGTAGCAGCCTCAACTTTAGTTGGAGCTGCGATTTCCTTGGCCTGCTGAAGGTCCATTATCAACTTCTTTAACTCCTCATTTTGAGTGAGTAGGTGACTCACTTTATAGTCAACAACATCCACAAATTTTCTGAGAATATCAAGAGATTGAGTTGTTGAGCTAAAATGTTCATTAACAGTAGCTCTTAGCCCTTGAATTTCAGTCAAAACTTCATTAGCAGAACCAGAATCAACTTTAGCAGAGGAGGAACCACCCTTTTCAAATCTGGTCTTTCTCCCATCAGTGTCTGAATGTATTTCTCTAAGCACTATCAAGTCAGCCCTAGAGCTTTCCTTAGTGACATTCACCTCTAGCTCTTTAAACACAGCAGTCAACAAGTGTGCATAGGGCAGTTTGCCAATTCCATAGGCTTTGCACATGTTTTTGAAAATTAAGTAGGCTAAATTCAACCTAACTTTACTCACAATGTGCCACATAATACACATGTCCAAGTGACTCAGATAGCCATAACTGCCAGATTTCGGACAGAACACATAGTTTACCATACTGTGAATAATTTTGATATGCTGGAGGGCTTTGGTACTGGTGGATTTCTCATTTTTGGCAGTGCTAGCAGGAAATACCTCATTCTCAAACTCAACCAGATTAAAACCTGCTACTCTAGCAACATCCTTATGTGTGGAAATTCTATTTCCATCATTGGGCAAATTTAAAGCCGTGGCTATCAATTCAACAGAGACACTATATGTATTTGTATTCAAAATGACTTCAAATCGATCCTCATCATCAACAGTGCGCAAGGTTCTATAAAATTCTTGTACAAGCCTAGGGTAATATTCATTTGCGCATTCACAGACACCCAACAACCTTGAAATTCAAAAAGCTCTTTAAAGTGAAAGTTTACCTGATTAAAGTTCTCCCATTTGATGAATTTGCAATCCAACAGTGCTTTATCCACTGAACCCGAAAGCTTTGCGATACCCATTTTCTTTTGAGCATCCGTCCCTTGCTTCTGTACCGCCTTTTTCTTTTCTGTTGTGGATTTAGGTGTTTCGACACCTTTGGACGAGTGAGAAGACTCACTAACCGATTTAGATTTCGGCACATTTTGCTTACGTTTCATTTTCTTTCGTAATGCCGCGACAGGAGCATTGTCGGATGCGGACGAGGAAGATGAAGCAGCAGCAACAACAGGGGATTTTCATTTTGTACGAGCCATTGAGACAAAATGAAATCGGGTAATGGTATTTCGGTGAGAGAAGAGAGGAAGAGAAAAAAGAAATTGAGATTTTCGGTGAGTTAGGGTATGCTTCGCCTGAAAGAGGTATCGGGTATGGTTTTTGGGAGGTGACGGCAATCGATACAGAGGAGAGAGAGAACGCGTGAGGTTTCGTGTGGCAGAGGATTTAAGTCCTCTTGAGTCCCGCGCTTTTCAGTGTCACTGTACTTTCAACTGAACCAGGTTTCTTACTCTTTATTTTATTATATATTTCAAACAAGTTTATCTGTCCCTATATGCACATATAAACATTTTTATATGACTGACACAGCACTGAGAATGCAATATCAAAAAAAAGATAAATGCATTGCTGAACATGCAGAAAAATTTCAAGAACAATCACCTTTCTGTTTGAAATTTGAACAGTACAAGATATAGCAAACTAATTTTCGTCACACAATATTAGCATACAACCTAGTAAACTAATTTTGCGAGTACACAAACAAGTTAGCTAATATGCTTTAAGGATTTTTCAGCAAGCTAATATCACAGCAGATCAATTACACATTTAATAAAATGTAGATACATGAAGTTATTATGACTTAGATTTTAAGCAAGTGATTCACACATACCAATTTCCCTTCTAATTCTACAAAAGGTTTCTTCATTAAGAGGCTTTGTAAAAATGTCAGCAAGTTGATTTTCAGAGGCAACAAACTCTATTTTGATATTTCCATTTTGAACATGATCTCTAATAAAATGATGTCTAATCTCAATATGTTTAGTTCTTGAATGTTGGACTGGATTTTTGACCAAGTTTATGGCACTTGTGTTGTCACACTTAATTGGAACAAGATTATATTTTAAACCAAAATCTTCCAATTGTTGTTTCATCCATAGAATTTGAGCAACACAACTACCAGCAGCTATATATTCTGCCTCAGCTGTAGATAAAGCTATCAAGTTTGTTTCTTCGTACAAGAAACTAGTGCAAGACCAAGAAATTGACAAGTACCTGAAGTACTTTTTCTATCCAGTCTACTTCCAGCAAAATCAGAGTCACTATAGCCAACAAGATTAAATGATTCACATTTTGGATACCATAAACCAATTGATTGTGAGCCAATGAGATATCTAAAAATTCTTTTAACTGCACTTAGATGGGATTCTTTTGGACATGATTGAAATCTTGCACACAAGCAAACACTAAAGTGTATATCTGGCCTAGATGCAGTAAGATACAAAAGAGAGCCAATCATACCTCTATAAAGCTTGGTATCTACTTCTTTACCTTTTTCATCACTGTCCATTTTAATTGTTGAACTCATAGGAGTGCCCATGCTCTTCAAATTTTCCATCTTAAATTTCTTTAGCATATCCTTGATGTACTTTGATTGATTTATGAAGATGCCATCTTTCATTTGTTTAATTTGAAGTCCAAGGAAGAATGTGAGCTCACCCATCATGCTCATTTCAAATTCATTCTGCATAATCTTAGAAAATTTCTTGCAAAGAGATTCGTTAGTAGCACCAAAAATTATATCATCAACATAAATTTGCACAATGAGCATATCATTATGATGCTTCTTAACAAAAAGTGTTGTATCCACTTTGCCTCTTTGAAAATCATTCTGTAAGAGAAATTTACTAAGCCTTTCATACCATGCTCTAGGAGCTTGCTTTAAACCATATAAAGCTTTAGTAAGTTTATAAACATGATTTGGATGCTCATGATTTTCAAAGCCTGGAGGTTGTGCAACATACACTTCCTCATCAATATAACCATTTAAAAATGCACTCTTGACATCCATTTGATAAAGCATAAAATCCTTGTAACATGCAAAGGCACACAACATTCTAATAGCTTCAATCCTAGCAACCGGAGCAAAGGTTTCATCAAAATCAATCCCTTCCTCTTGGTTGTAGCCTTGAGCCACTAGTCTAGCTTTGTTTCTAACAACATTGCCTTTTTCATCCATTTTGTTTCTAAAAACCCATTTAGTACCAATAATTGAATGATCTTTTGGTCTAGGCACTAAATTCCAAACTTTATTTCTCTCAAATTGATTTAGTTCTTCTTGCATGGCAAGAATCCAACTTTCATCATTTTGAGCATCTTCAAAACATTTAGGTTCAATTTGTGAAACAAAAGCAACATTACCAAAATATCTTCTCAATTGTGCTCTAGTCATCATCCTCTGAGATGGATCATCAATAATATCTTCTTGAGGATGGTTTCTATGGAATCTCCATTCTTTAGGTAAATCTTCATGTTGGGGCTCATTTACTTGTAGTTCTTCCAAATTTGGCAATTCTTCATTAATTTGATCTTCATTGGCATCATGGACATCTATTGTAGTTTCTCCTTGAGTTTCCTCATCTTTGTCATCAACTTGTTCCATTTCTTGACTTGATATTATATTTTCTTTTTCAAAAATCTGCTCATCATTATCATCACAAGCATTTTTCTTTCTAATAGAAGGGTTAGTCTCATCAAACAATACATGAATAGTTTCCTCAATAACCAAAGTTTTTCTATTGAACACTCTATAGGCTTTACTCTTTGTTGAATACCCAAGAAAGATTCCTTCATCGGATTTAGCATCAAATTTCTTTAAATTATCCTTCTTGTTATTTAAAATATAGCACTTACAACCAAATGCTTTGAAATATGAGATATTTGGTTTTCTTCCTTTCCAAAGCTCATAAGGGGTCTTTTTCAAAATTGGTCTAATCAAAACTCTATTTAACACATAACAAGATGTATTAACAGCTTCAGCCCAAAAGTACTTTGGCAAGTTATTTTCACTCAACATAGTTCTAGTCATTTCTTGCAAAGTCCTATTTTTCCTTTCTACTACCCCATTTTGTTGTGGTGTCCTAGGAACTGAAAAATTATGATTAATTCCATGTTTATCACAATATTTCTCAAATAAATGATTTTCAAATTCAGTTCCATGATCGCTTCTAATAGATGATATGCAAAAGCCTTTTTCATTTTGAACCATTTTACTAAATGAAATGAATTTTTCAAAAGTTTCATCTTTATGAGCAAGGAAAAGTGTCCATGTATATCTTGAATAGTCATCAACAATAACTAAAGCATATGACTTTCCACCAAGAATAGTAGGAGTTACGGGTCCAAATAAATCAAGATGAAGCAATTCTAATGGCCTAGTGGTAGACACAATATTCTTAGACTTAAAAGATGCTCTAGTATGCTTTCCTAGTGCACATGCTCTACATTGAAATTCATTTTCATACTTAATCTTAGGAAGACCATTAACAAGTTCTTTCTTAGACAGTTTTGAGAGTGTATGCATGCTTGCATGACCCAGTCTTCTATGCCATAAATAACTAGAGTTATCAAGAGATACCAGACATGTACCATGATTAGTTTCAAAATTATTCATGTCAAGCAAGTAAACATTATTTGATCTATTGGCAATGAACAATGTGTCATTATCTAAACTATTGATTGTACATAGAGACGAAGTAAACTTTACCTCAAAGCCTTTATCACACAGTTGGCTTACACTTAGCAAGTTGTATTTCAAACCTTCAACAAGCGATACATCTTCAATACAAGGTTTGGTGCCAATTGTGCCATTTCCAATTATTTTTCCTTTCCCTTTGTCTCCAAATTTTACATATCCTCCATCTTTCATTGCAATTTTTGAAAACTTGTCTTTTTCACCAGTCATGTGCTTTGAACAACCACTATCTATGTACCATTTATCACTTTCCTTCATCCCTTTGCAACAAACCTGAAATTTAATCATTTAACTTTAGGTACCCAAGCAATTTTGGGTCCTTGGGGGTTAGTGACCTTAGGTAAGGTTCCCTTTGGTACCCATACCTTCTTTATCTTAAGATAACCTTTCCTAAATGCACAAGAGCTAATCATATGACCTCTTTTATTGCAATAATAACATGTAACATTAGGCAAGGAAGATGTAGATGCTTTAATGAAATGATTCTTATATTTGTCATAGTTCATGTAACCATCAAAACCAATTCCATATTTTTCACTCGAAATTCTTTGGTTTCCAAGAAGTACATCTAGAGTTTCTTTTCCTTTTGTAAATTTTGCCAAATCATTTGTCAAAGACTCTACTTTAGTTTCAAGAACTTTATTTTTCTCAATGAGCATTTCACAAGTATCTTTTGAGATTTTCAACTCTAGATCTAGTTCTTTAAACATGGCAATTTGTCCTTTGTAAAATTCATTTTCTTTATACACATTGGACATGGCAATATTTTGTGATCTCAATGATTCAATCTCTAAATTCATTTTAGTGCACTTTCTCTTGTAATTTCTATACTCATCATATACTCTAGCAAAAGCAAGTTTAAGTTCTTCTACATTAGGAGATTCATAAGAATTTACCTCATTGTCGCTTTCTTCTTCTTTTTGTGAGCTCTCAACTTTCTCCTCACATGCCATCAAACAAAGAAGAGCAGCCTCTTTGTCACTTGATTCATCATTTGAAGACTCTTCACTGTTGCTCCATACTACTTTCATAGCTTTCTTGCTCCTATCTTCTTTTCCTTTCTTCTTTTTGAGCAATGGACATTTGGGCTTGATATGTCCAGGTTTGTGACACTCATAACATACAATTTCTTCTTTTGAATCTCTGAAGTGCTTATCCTTGGGAGTGTACTTTTTCAAGAATTTCTTGTATTTGCTTCCTCCTTTCTTGAAAGCTCTTTTAAATTTTCTTGCAAGCATAGCCATTTCATCATCATCTTCACTTGAAGCACTTGAGTTGTCACTTGAGTCAACTTTGAATGCAACTCCTTTCTTCTTATCTTCATCCTTGTTTGATTTGAGAGCAATGCTTTTCTTCTTCTTTTGCTCATTTTCAACTTCATCTTTCTTGTATACCATCTCATGTGCAATGAGAGAACCAATGAGTTCATCATAGGTGAATGTTTTGAAATCTTTGGTATCTTGGATAACTGTTGTCTTTGCTTCCCAAGACTTTGGAAGTGATCTAAGAATTTTCTTCACAAGTTCAGCTTCCTCAAATTTTTTACCCAATGCTTTGAGAAGATTTACAAGATCAGTAAACCTTGTACTCATATCCGCAATTGATTCTCCTGGCCTCATTTCAAACAACTCATAATCTCGAATCAGAAGGTTTGCTTTGGACTCTTTAACAACATCAGTTCCTTCATAAGTCACTTCAAGCTTATCCCAAATTTGCTTAGCAGATTGACATCCTGAAACACGATTGTATTCATTAAGGTCAAGTGAGCAATGCAAAATATTAATAGCTTTAGCATTTATAGAGATTTTCTTCCAATCATTGTCATCATATTCATCTTCATGTTTTGGAACTTTTGTAGTTCCAGTACCATTCTTTTGAGGAACATGTGGACCATTTTTAATAATTCTCCATGCATCAATATCTACAGATTGTATGAAATTTCTCATTCTTACTTTCCAAAATGAATAATTAGTGCCATTGAAAAGTGGTGGTCTAGTGATTGAGTAGCCTTCAACTAAAGGTGCAGGTATACCGGCAGTATTACTAGATGAACTAGCCATTATGGATCACTCTAAGGTTGTAATACCCTAAGCAAGAGAGTCAGGCTCTGATACCAATTTGTTGTCCCAAAATAGTCCAAGAGGGGGGTGAATTGGACTTTAACAATTTTTCGGCCCTTGCTTATAGCCTAATGAAAAATTGTGGCTTTGTTCAACTATGTGATTCTTCTATATAAAAAGAAAGTAATATGTGCTTCAACAATGTGTTTCTAATGTTGCAATTCAATTTTTAATCAATGTATATGGCATTCTCTAACAAAGCATTCATCAACTAATTTTCTCAAGTCACTCAATATGTCCACAAATTTATCAACTCAATCTATTTAACCAACATTCACTATCATGTATATGTGAAAAGAAATTTAAATTGCATAAAGGTAAAGAGGTAAGGTTAGAGAAATCAAACACAAGGATTTTATAGTGGTTCGGCTTAACTAGCCTACATCCACTCTCTCAAAGAACCCTCTTTGAGTCTTCTCTCCACTATTTGCTCTTTTGAAGGCAAGAGACCAAAAGCCCTTTACAATTTCTCAACACCAAGCTTTCACACCAAGGTAGCTTGAAACCTTCACAAGTGCTATCACAAGCACTAACTCTCTCAAGCTTCAATAGGTGCTTGTACAACCTCTCTTAAATGCAATTCAATATTTCAACACTCACTCTTACTCAATACAAATCAAACTATAAAGAAGAGATGAGTTGATTTGCCAATGGAAGCTCAAAATCTTTAAAGCTCTTGAATGAAAGCAATAAATGGAAAATCAATGTTGGAGATCAAATGTAAGCTTTCATTAAATGTAAATGGAGTGAAGAAGGTGTATTTATAGTCCCAAATCATTTTAGACCGTTTGAAACCCTTTTGGAACGTTATACACACTGCCCAAGACAAAATACCCGTTATTTTGTCCTTTTGTGCGAAGTTGAGCAGCTCGCAGTTAGCAAACTGGTTAGCAAACTAATGTTTTTAGTAAACATATTAGCAAACCGAAAATATTAGCAAACCAGTTAGGAAACTAAGTCAACAGCTGCATGTCTCAACTTGCAATGTAAAATGATTTAGACCTTTAAAAAATGTTTCAATAGTTGTGTTCAAGGTCATGATGAGAAAAAGTAATCAGAAAACAAATTTTCATTTTTGAGCTTCATATGACTAAATTCTCATCTTATTCTTTTTCACAAAAAGACCTAAGACTCTAACACTATGCTTTTCATACCTTTGCTATGAGTCTTGATTTCCATAGTCTTTTTCTTGGAATGCCTTTGAGTATCTTTTCTTCTTAGATGCAACTTTAAAGGTTCTTTATGCATAAGTCAAAGAATCTACACATCACTTTGAGGTTAGGTTAGATAGATTCTCTTTGAGTTTTGTTATCATCAAAATCAATGCTCATTTTGAGCTACATGGGGTCAACAAGTCAGACGCTTATACAATTTAGATACTTTCTGATCTCATCCAGTCATTGAACAAAAGAGAGAATTTCATTTCATTTCAAAATAAAATACAAGTCATTCGGCTGGAGGATCACCCCCAGCCTGTTCTACATTTCGCTCACCCTCTCTATCTCCCTCAGCTTCCTCCTCACTCTCCTCTTCGTCTTGGGGAGCCAGGTCCACCATCCAAGAAAAGTCCTCTTCAGGATAACGCCTCTTAAGCTCGGCCAAGAGATCCCCGTGGGCGTTCACATAAGCACCGGCCTCACTCGTCACTGCCTCTTCTTCTTTTGCTCTAAGTTCTTCAGTGAGGCGAGTGACATCAGCAGCTCGGAGCGCCAGAGCTTGTTCAAGAGCATGAGCTTGCTCGGCCAGTTTATCCTTATAGAACTTCATCCTTCCCTCAATTTCAGCTATGTAGCCTTGGGCGGATGAAAGTTGGGCTCGGGCGGAAGCTGCCTCCTGGCCCGCCTTCTGGATCTCCTGCCTCAAATGATGAGCCTTTTCCTAGATGATATGCTAGTTCACCAAACTCTCCACACTCAGGCTCATAGTCTCGGCCAGGAGATCATCAATGTTGCCTTGGGTCAGCCTATGCCGATCCTCCTGGAGGCATATAGAAGCTCCCAGAACCTTTGCCAAGCCCGAGTTCTCTCGTATCGATCGGTTCTTCTCCAAAGAATGAATGAGGACCTGGGCGCTGCGGGAAAGGGTCCTCGTAGGAGGTTGGGAAGGACCCCTTTCCGCGCTCGAAGCAACTGGTGGAGGTGGCGGTTCTTCTTGTCGAGGAGGAGATCGGACTACCTCTATCTTAGGGACCGGCTGTCCCGAGGGTCGGGACGAGCCTCCCGGCGCTTCTCCCGGATCATGCCTTGGCGTCTGTGAGGCCTCGGCGCGCTTCATTTCTCGCACTTTCCTAGAGACCTCTCTCTTTCGCTTTCGCCTCTCTTTGAAAGCCTCGCCGCTCGCCATACCTGCACAAAGAAAAAGTCAGTGAGTTCGCTAAAGCCCAGAGATCAGAGATATAGAAAGTACCGAGGCCGAGGTCAGAGAGCTGAAGCCCGCGTTCTTCACCGGTAACCAACTGCATCATCCAATGATGCAGTTCGGCCATCACTGCATCTAAACAGGAGAACTTCTGATTGGCCGCCTGATCCTTCAACTCCAATACCATTGTGCCCTCTTCCCTACTCAGGGCGATGTGTTCGAAAGTGAGGGGCCCAGATGCAGCCAGCTACGTGGGAAACCCTCAAAACCGTTCGGAATCTTGCTCCTCAGAAAAAAGAAGTGATTCTTCCAATTCTTCAGTGAGGAGGGCAGATCGGTAAAGAGCCCGCAATGCGATTTCGCCTGAAAGAACCAGTACTCATCGTCCTTTCGACGAGTTAGCCTATGTTGCTCGGCGAACACCTTCGCTGTAGGACTGAGTCCCTTAGCTCGGCAGAGGCCTCTGAAGGCTACCAGGATCCGCCATGAGTTCGGGTGTACTTGGGCTATACATACTTGGTCGAATTTCAGAACGTCATTGAAGAAGTCATCAAGAGGAAATCGCAACCCGGCTTTTAATTGCTCTTCATATATCATGATCATATCATTTTCTTCGAAGAAATGATCGGCTCGGAGATCGCCATGGCATATGATAAGCTCGTATGAGTTGGTCCGAAGGTTGTATTCTTGGCTAATTATCTGCAGATCAGTTTCTTGAAGGATTGATGGCAGCTCGTCCACAGGAAGGCTTTCTCTCCCTGAGGAATGCGTTCGTCTTGAGGGTGCCGCTTGACCACGGGCTGAAACGGAGGTCGTAGGAGGTTCAGATCGCCCGCTTAGTCCGACCACTTCAACTTCATCTGACGACCATGAGACATGAACGGAAGGGGGGCTCGTCGCTCTCTGACCCTCGGCGCCGCTCATTTTCAAAGAAAAGAGAAAATTTAACTAAAAGAAAGATCAAAACCCTTACCGGAGTGTGATCGGTGTCGGAAGAACTTGAAAAATGAGAGAATTCTGGAATCACTCGCGAGATGCTGAAAATGACATAAGGGAGCAACTGGCTGACCCATCCCCTATTTATACCCGTCTGAGCATTTAATGCTCACAGTGTCCCAAGCGGAGCATCGGTTAGCGGGATTCGCCAGCTTTTCTGACACGTTGCAAGAATATTCCAGAAACTCCATAAGTAAATAAGGGGAGATCGGCTGGTTAAAGATCAGCAGATTAAGGTAGATGTATAGAATTACAGATCGGCTAAAGGCTATTTAGTTAGGAATCGGATTGGATAAACACATTAGAAATCGGAAAATAACCAATGCAATAATAATAAAATGATAATTGTCAAAATAAAATTTCATTTCCAAAAGGTCAGATTACATCATTTGGGCGATTTCAAGAGATCGGATTACATTAAAGGTTAGATTACATCATTTGGGCGATCTCAAGAGATCGGATTACATTTAAGGTCAGATTACATCATTTGGGCGATCTCTAGAGATCGGATTACATTAAAGGTCAGATTACATCATTTGGGCGATCTCTAGAGATTGGCGTTACATCCTACCTAGTAAAGACCTATGTCAAAGCCTAGTCTTGTGGCTGAATCAAAAGATGTGTTTGATCAGGAAACCAGCCATCGACATCGGATAGATGTACAGCTCAGATGGGGTGACTATGACTCTCATGGTGATAGGAGAGGTCATCGTCAATGTTATCGCTCGGAACCGAGCCGCGGTCGGGACAGCCGATGTGGTGAAGAGCTAAGTGAACTTCGAAGGGCAGTCACCAATGATAAGAGGGAAATTAGCAGTCTTCTCGCCTGAAATCGGTTCGCCGATTATATCGGTCGACCGACTCGAGATCGACATGATCGATACTCTCGATCTGGATCGGTAAATTAGTCCAGTTCTCTCACTGTCATCAGAGGTGGTCATCGTGACTTTCTGGTCACCGGGGTCATAAATTTTCAGTTGATAAACAAAGTGAACAGTCGAAAAAAGATCAAAAGCAGCTACCATGGCCGGATTGTTGCCGGAGCGGCTAGAACAGGAAAAGTGAGAAGCGAAAAGAGGAGAAAATGAAATGCGGAAGGATGTCTCGATGAAGGTATATATATAGAGAAGGTCTGAGCATTTATTGCTAGCGGAAAACGAAGCGGATGCCTCGGTAACCGAAGGAATAAATGCTTTGATTGAATCAGCCCGGATTGAGGAGAAGATTCTGGAATGGGAGAGATCGAGAGAGGGGCCCGGCATGAGAGATTGGAAAAGGATCGTATTAGAAAGATCGGAAGGGATGGGAGGTAGGAAAGCAAAGAGAGAATAAGACAACTTCCAATAACTGTCGTCATAATCAGAGTCGAAGTAGTTAAAGTAGTGCAAACGAGATCAAGTCCCCACCGCACGCCTCATTTGCAGAACCGCCCACATTGCTGACAGGTGCCAGGATATGTCATGACAGTCCTGTACATCTCGATCTCCACCGTTGATCTTACTTGTAAGGACAAGCCCAGAGCCCTTGGATCAAAGAGAAGACGACAAGACCGGTGCCTTTTATTTCTGGCCCTCAGATCTCCCTTGATAAGGAAATTTTGAGTCGTTGGATTCGAAAAAAGAAAGGACAAATATTCTGAATAGAATCTCAGCCATTCATTTTGATTCTCTTTGATTCTCAAGCATCAGATCATGTCCTTTAAAATCCAAACCTTCCATCTCCCTCAAAGAAAATCCTGACCCTTCATTGGGAGCACCCGTTCCCTATAAATATCTGTATGAAAACTGTTGAAGGGGACGGAGAACAAAAGAGGTGGTGATTATAGTGGAAAGGCTCTGAAACTTGATTCAGTCTTGCTACTCTGCTATTTTTAAGCTTTCAAAATAGAAAAACTTCAGAAACCAGTTTTCTAAAGTATTTCCATTGAAGGAGTGTTGAATACTGAGACTCTTCATTTTCAGTTTGTTCATTACTCTGTGATACCATCTCTCCATTTCAGTTTTGTCTTCATCATCCTTATATCAACTTTTTTTAAAGCTCCATCTCATTCCAACCCAGTTACTGTTACTTCGGTTCGATTGCATTTTGACCTGGTATCCTTTATTTCAAGGCAAGCATTAGTCTCCAGGCTATTAGCGAGCAGCTCTACCATATTTGTGACTTTGTAGTTAGCTCGATAGATTCAACTCCCCACAGGTGAGCGTCTGAACCGTTGTTTTATCAAGCTTTTTTATTTGTTTTCATGTTAAAGAGTTCCACGAGGGTGGTTATTCTCTTGAGTTTACCTTCATTTCATCAGTTCATGTTATTTATTTGTTCTTAGCCTTATTATCTTTCAACTATAGGTGTTTTGGTTACTGGTAACGTATAGGTAGTTTAATAAAGGTTGATAGCCGTATTTTAATATGAGAGTTTCTTTAAAATAATAAAAGTTTGGATAATAAATCGGAGGAAAAGTCATGGAGTCGAACCACTAAACTAGCTCAGAAGATAAGTTGGTATAGTGGGAAATCGAAGTAAGATCAGATCCCAAACTAGTAAATGAAAGAGATCGAATATTGCCTGTCAAAAGGTACTGGTAAGGCGATCACATAGGAGATCGATAAAATTTAGTCAGGTATCCCTTCCCTAGTTATAAAGTATCAATGGGTTAAGAGAAGCCTTGTTCGGGTTCTCAGCGCCCTCGGATGCCAAAGCCCATAGTCTAAGGTTCTTACGATATACGATCGTAATTAAATTTTAAGACGTCGGGGGAGAATTCTTACCCAACCCTCATTCAAACAAAAAAGGAAATCGGAGGAGAGTTCTTATCCGAGATCCTTCATTAAAATTCTAAAATTGCATATTTAAAGAGATCGGAGGAGAGTTCTTATCCAATTCTCAATCAAAAATTTTAATAAATACTTAAAGAGATCGGAGGAGAGTTCTTATCCGACTCTCAATCCAAATTTTTAATAAATACTTAAAGGAATCGGAAGAGAGTTCTTATCTGATTTTCAATCAAAATTTCAATAAGTATTAAAGACATCGGAGGAGAGTTCTTATTTGGTCCTCAATCAAAATTTTAATAATTATTTAAAGAGATCGGAGGAGAGTTCTTATCCGGTTCTCAATCAAAATTTTAATAATTATTTTTTTAATTATTTAAAGAGATCGGAGGAGAGTTCTTATCCGGTCCTCAATCAAAATTTTAATAATTATTTAAAGAGATCGGAGGAGAGTTCTTATCTGAGATTCCCCATCCAAATTTTAAACAGATTATCCCTTGAGATCGGGAGAAGCTTTTACCCGGATTCTCTCAAATCCAAACTAAAATGGCACAATATGCAAAGTAACCCTCTAAACAAAAACTGCTACGCAACACCACCCACTAAGGGTCGTCTCATTTACTTATGTATCTGGGTAACCCGAACTAGTGAAAAATCAAATATTCCCTTTTATCTAAGGGATTAACATCATCATTTTGACCCCCTAACTATTGATTTTAATTTGTAAAGAGCATAATGTTGAATCTGTTTGCCCTCATAGAGGGACAAGACGGGGTGCCTAACACCTTCCCCGCCCGTATATGGACCCCGAACCTAGAATCTTTATTTTCGAAGTGGTTTCATTTTAATTTATTTTCACAAATGATTTTCTTTAATTTCCCTCAAAATTAAAGTGGCGACTCCTCACTCTTTCCCACTTCGGTGAGTGTTCATCCAGGCGATCACAAAATACCTTGCGACACCCACCTTGCCTTCCAATCCCCCATTTCACTTTTTTTTAGCTTCCTTTCTACCACCATTTCACATTTCATCATCTGAAAGACTGTGTCACGACCCAATTTATGAGCCGGACTAACATTAGGACCTGAACCAGCCTAAAGCCCCCGAAACCCGTAGTAAGTATAACCATTCCTTAACCCAATCCAATCTTGAGGCCCATATTAAGCCCAATTTCAAAAAAACAATCGAACAGAATCCTGCCATAACATGAACCATACAACGGGGAGTTTTTGACTCGCCCGACCTATAAGCATAATATATAATAATTTGGGAGCTCAGCTCACCTTCAACATACTCATAATGTCATAAAATCAAATGGGAGCTCAGCTCCCTCATCCAATCTAATCATACATGCATCTAATAATTTTACAGATCCAACACGATATTATATTACAGACCCAATTCAAATAAAATACTTCTAACACATGCGGAGTCTAGAATTTAGTAAAATTATACAAGCCTAATAGATATTAATAGATTGCTTGCGAAGGAGAGACGCAGGTTAAAGATCAACAAAAAATCTTTTGTATTCTGGAAAAATAAGGTAAACAGAAGTGAGCGTTAGACTCAGGGAGTAAAATATTGATTTTAAGCACAATTTCTATAGCTATCTAAAGCTAATGCATCCTAAAGAGTGGAATGCAACACCTTCATAATTTTCATACAAATCACATCATAACAGCAAAAAGGTAATTTGGAGCACTCACACACCCAATAATATTCAAACAGTACATATATGGGAGCTGATCCTCTATACAGCTCTCTTAATCCAACCTCTGCTAGCGAGTACATCTCAAACCGGACTTTCACTTAATAAACCAAATGCGGGGACCAGCGAGATCATCTCGAGCTGTGCCTACCCTGACTTATTCATAAAAGGATCGGGTCCCAGTGAGTCAAGCTCCAGTCGTGTCTACCCGTCCTGTCTATATCCAACACCACACACCACATGCACGCCAACACACGCACACTGCTCCAAATTATCATAAAATAACATCCATGGTACTTCATCAATTAAGAATGCAATATAAAACATGAATAGTATTTAACTACATAAATATATATTTATAAGTTTATAAGTGATGCATGAGCATGCATGAACATATAATAATATTGAAATTATAATTAAAATCAATATTTTACTCACATACGTGAACCGAAGTCACTGACCTCGCGGCGGCTGGGCGGAGGAGGAAGGCTGTCCCGACTCACCTGACAATTTCATTATAATTATTTAATATAATTGACTCAACAAAAACTTAAAAAAAAAAAATAAAGACACCCTAAGTCCTGTCGAAAATCCGGCAGAGTCTCCCCTATACCTAGGACCTACCCAACCTACAAAAGGGTTCAAAATACATTTCTATATCCACAAGTCACATAACCACAACTCAATCACATCACATGGCCCCTCCTGGGCCCATCCAAACAGTCAACAACCATAATTTTAAAAATTACCATTTAGTCCCTACAACTAACCCTTTTGCAAAAACTACCCAAATGAGCTCTAAAAATTCTAAAATTTTGCCATGTGGTCCTTAGCAATATTATTAAACTAATGCAAAAGGAATTATAATATTCTAATCTACCACGAATATTTTATAGATTTTTAATCAAAATCAAGCCTGGATAATTAAGAAAAATGAGGGTTCGGGTTTACCTATGCCCATTCTGACCCTTGGGACATGCTCGGGACGTCTGAAAACGGTGGGGGTAGCCTATAATCTCGACTCGATTCTGAAGCTTTTCCAATAGCTTACCTGCCGGGCCCGAAATTGCAGACCTGAGCAACTGTCGAATTTCAGTAAAATGAGCATACCTACGTGAAGCCCACAATACGGGGGTTAGTACATAATTTTTACTGAATTTATTAAGCTCATTTAATGCCCAAAAAAATACTGCGAAGTTCCATGGGACCCACCGAAAAACGGTATCTAAAAATTTTGAAATGGGTATTGTCGCGAAGCTCTTGTCGAGGGGAGCACTCCGATACTCTCAAATTTTTCGTGGGATTCACAGTTTGTGAGAAATCTAGCCCAAAAATTGAAATTGGCTAAAATTTTCTGGACAAAAATTGGATAAACCGTTGAATATAATTTTGTGTTTTTATTGTTTATGGAAAGCTCTGGAGGTATAGATGGGTTTTAGGACAATACCCGGTCCAATCGGTGGTCGGATCAATCGGAATCGGCATAAGAAGCTGAAGTGTCACCCGCACACTAGGGAGTTTTTGGCGCAGTTTTTCGACGGCCTTGAGCGTCGGCTGGCAGCGGAGAGGCGTCCAGGCGGGGCGCCGGTGGCCGGGGAAGCGCTAGGCAGCTGTGGGGTGGCAATGGGATGAGAGAGGAGATAAAAAATGGAGAGAGAAGAGGGAACGTTGGGCGTGCGAGGAAGAAAAGAAAAGGAAGAGGGCCGGTCCGATTTGATCAATTCAACTCGATTCGATGGGTTCAACTTGATCGATCCGATTCAGGATACTTGAAATTGAATTTTTACTCTGCTTTGAAACAAAAAATGAGGCCAAAAAATTTTGAAAAAATTCCTGAAAACTCAGAAAAATTTGTAGAGTCTAAATATATTTTTAGTTTTGCCATGTGGTATTTAAATTAATTCATAAAAATTAACAAAGTTTATTGATTTTGAAAAATCAAACCCGATTTCTAAAATTCAAAAAATTTCAAATAATTTTCCAAAATTTTTAATAAAATAAAATACTAATATTTATCCATAAAATAATAAATTTAAAAATTAGGGGTGTTACATACTGAATCCCCACAAATCGCAAATCTCGCAGCAGTGACGAGAATCTCTATTGCGACAATTAGAGACTGAAAACCAACAATGCCGAATACTTAGGAGTGATTTTTTTTTTTGTTTTTGAGAGGGCTAACATTATATATAAAATTAGTTTCAAAAATGATTAACTATATTCATTATTTACATATTTCAAAGAAGGTCAGTATTGTATATTGTTACTAGCCTGTAACACCCCTAATTTTTAAATTAATTATTTTATGAGTAGATATTAATATTTTATTTTATTTGAATTTTGGAAAATTATTTGAAATTTTTTAGATTTTAGAAATGGGGTTCTATTTTTCGAAAATATAAAACTTTGATGATTTTTAAAAATTAATTTAAAGATCACGTGATAAAACTAAAAATATATTTGGACTCTACGAATTTTTCTGAGTTTTTTAGAATTTTTTTGAAATTTTTAGGCCTCGTTTTTTTATCCCAGGGCAGAGTAAAAATTCAATTTCGGGTATCTTGAATCAAATCGGCCTAATCGAACAAGATTGGATAGGATCGATCGAATCGGACCGGCCCATTTTTTTTTCTTCTTCTCTTTCACACGTCCCCAACACCCTCCCTCTCTCTCTCATTTTCTCTCTCCTCCCTCAGCCTCTCGCCGCCCCACCGCTGCCCCAGCCTTCCCAGCTCGCCGGCGCACTACCTCAGCCCTTCCCCCTCGCCGGCAGCCGCCTGTAGTATCGGAAAAACACGCCGAAAGGCACTTATGCGTGCAGCGCGCCGTTTCATCGTCCTGGCCAAAATCCAACTACTAATTGGATCGGATTTTGTACCAAAACCCATCTACATCTCGAGAGCTTTTCATAGACACCAAGAACACCAAAATCCATCGAGCGGTTTGTCCAATTTTTTCCTGAGAAGTTTTAGCCCATTTTGACTTTTGGGCTAGATTTCTCAAAAACCGTAAACCCCACAAAAAATTCGAGAGTACCGGAGTGCTCTACTCGTCGAGAGCTTCGTGGCAATACCCATTTCAAATTTTTTCGACACTGTTTTTCGGTTGGTCTCACGAGACTTCATAATATTTTTTTGAGTATTAAATGAGCTTAGAAATTATATAAAAATTATGTACTAACCCCCGTGTTGTGGGTTTCGTGTAGGTACTTTCAATTCGCGAAAATTCAATAGTTGCTTGGGTCTGTAATTTCGGGCCAGGCAGACAGGCAACCAAAAAAGTCTCTGAATTGAGTCGAGGTTATAGGCTACCCCACAATTTTCAGATGTCCCGGACGCGTCTCCAGGGTCAAAATTTCATTAGGTAAACCCGAACCCTCATTTTTTTAATTATCTAGTGCTTGATTTCAATTAAAAATCTATAAAATATTCGTGGTAGGTTATAAAAATATAATTCCTTTTGCATTGGCTCTATAATATTGTTAAGGACCACGGGGCAAAGTTTTAGAATTTTTAGAGCTCATTTGAGTAGTTTTTGCAAAAGAGGTAACTGTAGGGACTAAAGTGTAATTTTCTAAATTATGGTTGTTGACTGTTTGGATGGGCCCAGGAGGGGCCATGTGATGTGATTGAGTTGTGGATGTGTGGCTTGTGAATATAGAAGTGCATTTTGAACCCTTTTTCAGGTTGGGTAGATCCTAGGTATAGGGGAGACTCTGCCGGATTTTCGGCATGACCTAGGGTGTCTTTGATCTTTTCCAAGCTTGTACCGAGTCAATATATTAAATAATTGCTATGGAATTTATCAGGTGAGCTGGGACAGCCTTCCTCCTCCCCCCAACAGCCGTAGTGACCTCGGTTAAGTCTGTGAGTAAAATATTAATTTTAATTATAATTTCGATAGTATTATATGTTCAAGCATGCCCATGCATCACTTATAAATATGTATCTATGTAGTTAAATACTAGGCACATTTTATATTACATTCATAATTGATGAAGTGCCATGAATATTGTTTGTGGTAATTTAGAGCAGTGTGCGGGCGTTGGCGTGCGTGTGGTATGGTATTGGATATGGACAGGACGGGTAGACACGGCTTGAGAGATACTCGCTGGGACCTGGTCCTTTATGGGTAAGTCGGGGTAGACACGGCTTGAGAGATACTCACTGGGACCCCACATTTGGTTTATTAAGCGAAAGTCCAGTTTGAGAGACACTCGCTGATATAGGTTGGTTTAAGAGTGCTGTATAGGGGATCAGCTCCCATATATGTACTGTTTGAACAGTGTTGGGTGTGTGAGTGCTCCAAATTACCTTTTTGCTGCTATGATGTGGTTTGTATGAAAATTAATGATGATGTTGCATTTCCATTCCTTAGGATGCATTAGCTTTAGTTAGCTATAGAAATTGTAGTTAAAATTAGTATTTTACTCTCTGAGTCGAACGCTCACTCCTGTTCATCTATTTTTCCAGGTTACAGGAGGATTATTTGTTGTGGCTAACCTGCTCTTCTTCTTCGCTGGTCCACTAATAGTATTTAATGTATTTTATCCAATTGAGTTAAATTTTAGACTCCACATGTGTTAGAAGTACTTATTTTTATTTTGGGCCTGTGTTATAAAAGTTATGTTTGACCTGTAAAATTATTAACTGTATGTATGGCTGGATTGGATGAGGGAGCTGAGCTCCCATTGGATTTTAATATTATGAGCATGTGGAGGGTGAGCTGAGCTCCCTAATTTATTTTATATTGTGTTTACAGGTTAGGCGAGTTAAAAACTTCCCGTTGAATGGTCCATTTTATGGCCGGACTCTGTCTGGTTGAATTCTTGAAATTGGGCCCAAATGGGCCTTAGGATTAGGTTGAGGAATAGTTAGGCTTACTACGGGCCTCGGGGGCTTTAGGCTGGCCCAGGTCCTAGTGCCAGTCCGGCCCATAGGTTGGGTCGTGACAAATGTGGTATTAGAGCTTAGGCTCCAGATTCATAGGGAATATATATCTAAAGTGTTGGAAAGAGTCTAATAGGAGTCACATGCAGAAAATAGAGTCCTCATTCGTCCTTGCATTGTCATTTTTGCTTCTAGTTTCTGCTTTATATAATTGTGTATAAATATGAGTCTATAGATCTGTGTAACATACCGTTTTGAATTTTTGTGGGCTAATGCTGTTGAATTTCAGGAAAATGTGTAGAAGCAGAAGAGTTGCCACTGCACCAGAATGGGATATACCAGACGAGGTGTCAGCACAGGATGAGGCGCCTGCCCTAAGGAGGCGGGGCAGGAAACCTAGAGCTACTCAAGTAGAAGAGCAGCTGCCACCAGTTCAGGAACAGTCTTTTATGGCCCAGGGTCCCATGGACCCAATGGCAGCTACACTAGCCGGATTGCAAAGAACCATCGATATGATGGCATAATATATGGTCCACCCTCCCCAACAGTAGTAGCGCACCGCACCAAGAGGGGAACCTTATAAACAAATAATTAATTTTAAAAAGTTGGTGCCTGGTACTTATGATGTGTCAAATGATGCATATCAGTTTTTAGACTCGTGCAAACAGGCAGGGATGGAGTTGCAGTTGACTGACAGGAGATTGGTAGAGTGTGTATAGCATGTATTGGGGCCAGTGCCAAGACAGTGGATGACAGACTACGTACTACCTCGTATTGAGGGATTATCATGGACTCAGTTTGTGGAACTGTTCATCAACAGGTTTGTGCTAGAAAGCTTCAGAGATTAAAAGTAGTGGGCCTTTGAGGCCTTAAGGCAGAATGGCAAATCCGTAGATGAATATGCTACAGAATTTTTGGAACTGAGTAGATATGCCCCCACAGTAGTGGCTATAGAAAGTATGAAGGTAAAGAGGTTTCTAAAGGGGCTAGACAGAAGGTATGCAAACCTGGCCATGATGTCTAATCAGTCTTTTGATATAGTAGTTGATCGAGCCCGACAAATTGAGATTAGCTATACAGGAGATGACAATGAAAGGGCAAAGAAGAATAAAGCAGAAGGTTCTTCAGGTGTTCCCTACATGAGTACCACGGATAGCGGAGGCCAAAGTCACTACAGAGGTAGGGGTAGAAACAACAAGAATGGTGGTTTTAAACACAAATCTTGAGAATTCATACCAAGGTATGGATCCAGCAGTGGTCACAGTTCTGGTTACAGCAGTTCTGGGTCTGGTTCAGGATCCTCCTTGGCACCTTGCACGCAATGTGGAAGAGAACATTTAGGACCTTGTATGATGGGTTCAGGAGTATGTTTCTGGTGTGGCTAGCAGGGTCACTTTGCTAGAGAATGTCCAGTGTTCAGCAAGCTACAGATGGGGTCACAGGGTTCTGTTGCAACTGTTCCTCGTCAATTGTATCCTAGTGCTTCCAGTATGGCAGGCAGTCAGTTCAGTGGCCAACAGGGCCGAGGATAAGGAGGACATGGATTTGGAGGCAGGTCAGGGGGTAGAAGTCAATTTCAGGGTTCTGCAATGCAGGGTAGGGGTTAAGCTTGGGTTTTCACCTTGACCCACCAGGATGCTCAGGCTTCCAATGTAGTTGTTGCAGGTATTCTTCTAGTCTGTTCCTATGAGGTTCATGTTTTGATAGATCCGGGTGCTACACACTCATTTGTCTCCCCTGTTTTTGCCATGAGATTGGGTAGGAACCCTACAACTTTAGAATGCCCCTTGTCTGTAGCTACCCCACTTAGTGATAACATAGATGTGGATATGATTTTTTCGGGTAACCCAATGGTAGTGGATGGAAGAATCCTCCCAGCAGACTTGGTTCCTTTACCGGTAATAGATTTTGATGTAATTTTGGAAATAGATTGGCTGGCAACTCATTATTCCACTTTTTACACTGCAGGAACTGTAACATCCTCACTTTAGCTAGTCCGTACAGTCTACTGTTCCGGCGAACAATGTCGGCCTGGGCAGCTAGAATGTTTGAAATTATAATTAGACTAGAGTGGGGAGTTATAAAGAAACCAAATAATGCTCATAAAAATCAAGGAAAATTTTTAGGAATGAAATGCACTAAGGTTAAACGAGCCGAAACCCCAGTGATGAGTAACCTGAAGGGGAAGTGACGGTGAAGGCCGTTAACAACCCTAGACCCGTGGAAAACTTCCTGAAATAATTTTTGGGGCCTCAGGGAAGGATTATTGGGGTTCCAATGACAATAAAATGTTAAGAAAACACAAGGAAAATTTAATCAATCGGTACCCACAATTTTGGCTCGTTAAGCCAAACAGAGGGCATTTTGGTCATTTCGTCTTCAGAGATGATTTTTTACCAACTTTTCCATTTATGTAAATAAATTATATGACATAAAATATGAACAAATATTGATGAAAAATTATTTAAAAATGAATAGGAAAAGAAAGAAAAGAAAAATGGAAGTAAATTAGCTTTATTACATAAGCATTATGTAAGCATGAGGTAATAAAAATTTTTAGCCAATCAAAAATCAATAAATACATTCATAATACATAAAAAAGAGGAAAAAGAAAGTCAAAATTTGGAAACAACTATCTGCTCTCCTTCTTTCCTTCTTTGCCGCACCATAGCTCCACCATGGTCGAGCTTACCAAAGCTTGATTTCTTTGGTTTTTACCCAACTAAAGCCTAAGTTCCCAACACAAAAACTTACTCTTTCATCTTGGTGAATATTTTGTGAGCAAAAAGAAGTGTAAAAAAAGAACTCTTGCAAGGTTGAAATTCACTCCATTAGAGGTTAGTGACTAAACTTGATTTTTATCTTTCAATTCATGTTGAAGGAGTGGTATTTGATGCAAATTTACAAGAAAATTGAGTAAACATCATGTGTATGTCTTGCTTAAAATTCCAGCAGCCTCGAACTTAGTTGAGTTTTGAAGATTTCTTAGAATTAAAATGATATTGTGGCTGCCCTTAACACTAATATATTGATTAGGAAGGTGAAGCGCAAGTAATGCAACAATCTAGAATGGTGGAGCTAGGGTTTAGTACCCAAATTGAGACTTTGTTCATGTATTTGGTGAAAGAGAGTTTTAATAGTCAATTACTGACCATTGGGCTGTGTATGAATAAGAAACGAAGTGGTTTGTTTAGTGGGAATTGAAATTAGTGTGGCTGCCCTTGGTGACCTATAGGACATGGCATGAGTCTAGCAGGTTTGGGCAGCAATAACTGGAGTTGTAGAGGTTCAATTGGTGCAAGGCCAATTGGACATGAAACTAGACACATAATGGCACAACTTTGGTGAAGAAACCATGCCCATAAAACCAAACCAAGTTGACCTAAAGATTGCCCTAATCCGGGTGACCTGCATTCTGTATGGGCAAAATGAACAAATGAACAATATTTATTCATTTGGTCATAACTCAGTGTAGAAAGGTCCAATTGACCTGAAATTTTACCAGCAAATAGTTGAGACATATAACTACAACTTTCATGAAGAAACCTAACCCAAATTTTGACCATAACATGTTCAAAAGGTGACCTGCAGTCACTGCACAAAACACTGTAGATTTGGTCAGTCCAGAAAATCTGGGAAGTTGGCAATCCGGCCAGTCATGGTATTTAGGCCATAACTTGAGCTAAAAAACTCCAAATGGAGTGATTCAAAAAAAAAATATAACTATACACAATAAGGAACAACTTTCATGTTGACAACTTTTCCAAATTCCCACTGCAAAAATGACTAATGGAACAGTAAACACAAAGCTTGAAATCTGAAAATTTTGAACAATTAACATTAAGCTTGGAAATAGTATTGGCAACCAATACCAATAATTTTAGAATGTAAAATGTGGCATGTTGGGAATATTATAACCAAAGTACCTATTGTCCATGCAAAAGTCAACATTTTTGTTGACTAATAAAATGAATAGTAACACATACACTTGAATTTCAAGAATTATATAATTTAAGAGTGTAGCATGCCCTAGTACACCTAGCAAGATTAGTTTGGATAGGTTGGCATGCCAATAGAGTTCTGTTAGCAGTACTGCATATGGCTTCATGCCATTCTGTGTTTTATGGCCTCACGTGCCATTCTGTGATAAAATAGCCTTTGGCTATGTTTATGGAGTTATTATACTTGAATTTTATCCCTGATAATTATTATAGCTTATTAGCTGTTCTGTTGCACACCGGGAGACACAATGTGACCGATGGTATGATGGTCCGAGGTACTTAGCACCCAGTGCCAGTTTACCCATTTATCCAGTCCAGTTGACTAGTAGGGGTTACTCGGGCAATGATAATGAATCTTACAAAATTTTAATTGAATAATACTGCAATAAATGCCAGAAATTAAGTCTACCTAAAATGTAAACATACTGTAGACCCTTATTTCGTGATGAGTATGTGCATTGAGGCCGTGGGAAACCCGATGATGAAAAATTATATGACTGTAAGATGTAATTGGAGGCATGGAGCTGAATTATTAATTCTGTGACATGATCTTGAAAAAATAAAAATAATAATAAACTTTTGGAGAAATTAATTTAATTAAATTTAAATAAAATTTTATTTTGTATAAATTTAATATGGGTAGTTCTTAAATGGATCTAATTAAGTTTAATTGGGCTCCATGGGCCTAAGAAAGCCTAGTTAGGAATTTTAAATGGGACCTATTTAATTATTTTCTAAAAATTAAAATAACAAAATATCTCTCTCCTCCTTGGCCCCACTCTCTTCCTCACTCCCTATTGGTGTCACCCTCTTTCCCTCTCTTTCTATTGGTTGGAACACCTCACCCATATTCCAGTCTCATCCAAATTCATCAATCCTAGTCATTTAAGTTATCTGAACTTTATCACACTAGGACTCCAAACCCTACCACACCTCTTCCTCACTCCCTATTGGTGCCTTCCATTTTTTCCTGTCTTCTTATTGGTTGAAACACCTCATCCATATCCCAGTCTTATTCGAATTCTGCAATCGTAGTTGTTTAAGTCATCTAAACATTATCACACTAGGACTCCAAACCCTACCACACCTCTTCCTCACTCCTTATTGGTGCCTTCCATTTTTTCCTGTCTTCCTATTGGTTGAAATACCTCACCCATATCCCAGTCTTATTCGAATTCTACAATCGTAGTTGTTTAAGTCATCTAAACTTTATCACCCTAAGACTCCAAACTCTATCACACCTCTCTCCTAAAACGCTATAAATACCCTACTAGAGAAGGGAAGAAGGGGATGATGGGAGGAAAGAGGAAGAGAAAATTCAGAGCTATAAGAAATTTAGAGATATTTAAGACTCTTTGAGTTCTTCCATATTATTTTTTTTTCTTCAAAAAGATTTTCATACAAGATTTTTGGAAGGTCAGTTTTTATTATTTTCTTTTCAAGATCTATGCCACACAATATTTTAATTCTATGCTCTTTGTCTTCAATTTATTTTATATGTTCATATAGATCATGTAATCATGTTTAATTTGAGGGGATACACAACTCTGCACATGTTTAGTTTCTGTCTCTCGTACTTTTATTATTTTTCTTTATTTTCTTTATTTTTTATTACAAACAAAATTGGTAAGTAGCCCTAAGGTAAGTACCAAAGAGGGCATTTGCGCGGAGCTTATATGGAGCTAAACGGGAGTAAGCCAGGGATATCATTGCCATACTAGAAGAGAAGACCCTTTTTTAAGGGTAGCTTGCCCCAATGGCAACTGCATTTACCAACAGGTAAGTAACTCTAAACTTATCGAATAACCATTGGCATGAAATTGTAGTAATAATAGAACTTTTATTTGGTAAATTAAAATTAACCTTATTTTTAATTTAACTGACTTTTGCATGTAATTAATTTAAATAAATACTTTGTAAATTAAAATTAATCTTGTTTGTAAATTAAACTAACATTGGCATGTAAATAAATTTAATTTAATATTTGGTAATTGTAAAATAAATTTGCATGTTAAAAATCTTTATTAGGTTGTGATTGTATTACACATGTACATAATTAACTTAGTTCAATTATCTTTAGGGTAACTTGGTGAAAATTAATTAATTAGATTAAATAGAAACATAGGGTTATTTGAAATTGAATTTGTTTGTAAATTAAATTCTCAATAATAAATTAATTTTAGTCATCTGGTAAATATCATTTAAATAATTAGCAACCCCATAGATAGAAATTACTTGTGCATGAAAATTGTGTGTAAACAACAACCCTTGTGTGAATTACTTGCATGTGTAGGATTACAATTGCATTTTTTTAGGATAAAGTTTAATAAAGGAATAATAAACAAGACTTCTAGAAACATTAGTAGAGGACTGGCACTCGAATCAACGAGGTTAGACCAGGCGTAAGGGGTGCCTAACACCTTCCCCTTACGTACCCACTATCCCGAACCTAGACATTGGGCTATGGTAATGACGGTTGTGGAAACTCTGCAAGGAGTAAGTTGCCATCCATGACCCTCGAAAGAAACATCAATATGTCCGGTTATTACCCGTGGCGACTCCTGTCTATCTATGCCTTCGTGGCATAAATCCTTAGTACCGTGGTAGTGTTATGGGAAGACGGTACTTACCAGTGGTTTGATTCTATTAGGATTGTATGAAGTGCATGTCTAGGAAATGCTGTCTAAGGAGGTGGTATTTAAGTGAGACCATTGTGACTCCACCATCTTTCCTGGGCATTACCTAGTGCATTTTATATAATTCCAATGGATGATATTTCGCCTCACGCCCCCACCCCCACACATACATTCTGCATATTTATGTTATTTTAGTTATTTTATTTTATATTGTCACCACTAAGCAGAATTGCTTAGCGCGTCGCTTTTGCTACGCGTAGGTACTGGAGACATAGCTGGGGAGTCCAGCAGACCTCATACTGGGTGAGCTTTCAGATCTGCACACAGAGTCCAGAGTCACTTCACATTTGCAGTGCATTGGTAGGACATTAGGCTATTTTTGGTCTTTTGTATTTGTAAACTTTTGTTATGTATATTTTAAACTCATGTAATTATGCTTTTGATGTAATTATTTATAAACCATGTTCAGTAATAATTTGAGTTTTTCTTATGAAATTGAGTATGATATGAATGACTTGAATTTTTGAAATATTGATGTCATTTGAGAAAATGTGGAAAGATGTTAGTGGTTGACTGAGACTGAAATTTTGATTATATTGGAAGTGTTTTTAACAGATTCAGAAGAACTGTTTTTCCAATTTACAGCCGGCACTCTGCCAAATTTTCTATAAAAGTTGCAAAAAACTCAGATTAATAAAAAATTGTGAATAAATGAATTAAAAAGGGTAAATTGTAATAGAAATATGAATTGTGCTCCGGCGCACTGTGTGGCATAACTTGCTCGGCTACACTGTAGACGGGTAAGGGGTGTCACAGGAACAAAAAGTTATATTTCCACATACCTGGTGTGGAAGAGTTTAGCTTTGATGGTGGCAGGAGCATGGCTCCATATAATTTGGCGTCAGCAATTAGTGCTAGAAAAATGTTGAGGCATAGATGTCAAGGGTATTTGGCATTGGTGAGAGATACATCTGTAGAAGGTGTTAAGATGAAAAATGTTCTTGTTGTCAGAGAATTCATGAATGTCTTCCCTGAGGAGCTTCCAGGGTTGCCACCCGGAAGGGAAATAGAGTTCTGCATTGAAGTTGTGCCAAGTACAAATCCCATATGTTCAAGCATGCCCATGCATCATTTATAAATATGTATCTATGTAGTTAAACACTAGGCACTTTTTCTATTGCATTCATAATTGATGAAGTGCCATGGATATTGTTTGTGGTAATTTGGAGCAGTGTGCATGCATTGGAGTGCGTGTGGTATGGTATTGGATATGGACAGGACGAGTAGACACGGCTTGAGAGACACTCGCTGGGACCCCGCATTTGGTCTATTAAGCGAAAGTTCGGCTTGAGAGACACTCGCTGGCAGAGGTTGGTTTAAGAGAGCTGTATAGGGGATTAGCTCCCATATATGTACTGTTTGAACAGTGCTGGGTGTGTGAGTGCTCCAAATTACCTTTTTGCTGCCATGATGTGGTTTGTATGAAAATTAATGATGATTTTGCATTTCCATTCCTTAGGATGCATTAGCTTTAGTTAGCTATAGAAATTGTGATTAAAATTAGTATTTTGCTCTCTTAGTCGAATGCTCACTCCTGTTCATCTATTTTTCCAGGCTACAGGAGGATTATTTATTTTGGCTAACCTGCTCTTCTTCTTCGTAGGTCCATTAATAGTATTTAATGTATTTTGTCCAATTGAGTTAAAATTTAGACTCCGCATGTGTTAGAAGTACTTATTTTTATTTTGGGCCTGTATTATAAAAGTTATGTTGGACCTATAAAATTATTAACTGTATGTATGGCTAGATTGGATGAGGGAGCTGAGCTCCCATTGGATTTTTGATATTATGAGCATGTGGAGGGTGAGCTGAGCTCTCCAATTTATTTTATATTGTGTTTACAGGTCAGGCGAGTCAAAAACTCCCCGTTGAATGGTTTATTTTATGCCTGGACTCTGTCCGATTGAATTCTTGAAATTGGGCCTAAATGGGCCTTAGGATTGGATTGAGGAATAGTTAGGCTTACTACGGGTCTCGGGGGCTTTAGGCTGGCTCAAGTCCTAGTGCCGGTCCAGCCCATAGGTTGGGTCATGACATAGCCATTCAAAATCTAATCAAATAGTTAAAGCTCAGTGAAAATTGTCAACATAGTAGTAAAAAGGTTAAAGTTCAGTTAGAAGATCAAAATGAAGAAGTTATGACCGAAAAGTAGTCCAGGTATCACATGGCTCGGACCAACCAAACTGGGCTATTGAATACTCGACTTGGTTAGTCCGAGCAAATACAAGCAAGACATATTAGTGATAAGAATTCGAATAAGCCGAACATTAACTTGAGTATCGATAGTTCCAATTAACAATCAAGGTAGATTCAAAAATTTTGAAGCAGCAATTGAGTATCCAAAATTCTCACAGATAACTATAATGGCTTTTTAGCTCATGGTTTATAAATATGAGAATTAGGTATTATTTAGTATATTTATTTTGTCAAAATTACTATTGAAACTTTTCATTATTCAACTTTCTATTCTCTACTAAATCTCTAATTTAAGCGTCGAAATAGCTAACTAATAGGTCGCCAACCTCACTCTTTACACTTTTTTTTTTGTGTTACAAGCTGATTTGACATTCTAGCTTCGGAAACTCATATATTGAAAAAAAAACATAAAAAAATATAGTTAGGCTATAAAATTTTTTAAAGGTGTTTTATAAAAAATTATTAAATATATAATGAAAAATAAATAATTCTAATATTTTATTCTATTTATTACCATAATAAAATGATATAAATTATTTTTTGAAAATATCAATAATTAAAAAATAATTATATATATTTCTAAGAATGTGTACAAGAATTTGAGGGGTTGGGGCCAAGGCTGACCTTTTTCCCCCTCTCCACTCTACTAGACTAGCATTCCTTTTAGATGCGAGCACTATGTTAAGCATTACACCTCCGGTGACCGCTGCCTCTCCGACTGTGAGGTTATAGCTTCCCATTTACTTACATTCGTTAAGACTATGAAATGCAGGCGATGGGAAAGAGGCTTGGGTCTTCGATATTGAAGAGACTGCTCTCCGATCTCCCCTACTGTGCGCTTCAGTGATTCGGGTACGTGAAAGAATTCTAACTGTTGATCTATGCCGAATTTGATTAGATGATTTGTCGTGCTCTGGAATTAGACCAGTTGAAATTAGACACCTAGAAGGCTTGTGTGTGTGAGAAGCAGTATAATTCTAGGAGCTATTCAGCTAGCTCTCATGCACCAATCAACCTCCTATAATTTTAGGATTTTGGTAGAACAATTTACTCTTTAGATTATTGATAGATAGTAACATCTTTTCACAAAAGTTGGAATCTTTTCTCAGTTTCCTCCCGTGACTGCCCAGTGCTTCAGTGTCTAGAAACTTATCTAGCTAGCAGTTGCTGTTTTGCAATCTGCCAATCGCCCCAACCTGTCACTAGCATTGGACCCCATTATTAAGACACAGCAATCTTCATTTTGGCACATACTTGCATAGATTTTAATTTGGTTAATGTCCAATGTCACTTCTAATATGATCCATTAAACGATTTTTCAGTAATTTTACCAGGAAAAGAAACGCCCTTATGACTATTCGTTTGCTGCACTTGTCATAAAAAAAAATGCTTAGAGATTCATAATCATAATGTCAGACGAAAACAATCATTGTGAGCTAGCCTAGCATGTCATGGATTTGGCTTGACAGGCTCTTTTCCTATTAACATTCTTGAAAAGGGATGCTATGTTAGTTGCATTTTTTGGATTTGGGTGTATGACAATTGGATCGTACCTCTATGATTATAATTGCTTTTGGGATTCCCTGTTGCGATTTGGCCTCTAACGCTTTGTCTTCAAGTCAATTGCTTCCTGCTGGCGTAACTGTTTATGTGCATGACAACCTAACTTTAGCAATATTTGTTCATGAGTTCTGTTGTGTAACGTTTGTTTTATTAATATAAAGCACTCATGTCTTTTATGAACTTCCAAGCGAGACGATTATGCTTGAAGAGAAATTAGGTGAACATTTTTCAACTTGCTGCCGCACAATATATCCATCAATCTTGGCAAAATACTTGAGAACTTGACATAGGCTGCCGAACCATAAATGCAAGGCAAGAACCTTTTCCTGTTTTTCTAGATAAAATTAATTTCAAAGCTGTCTCGATTGATATAAATGCATATACCCTTTTTTGGTTGATCCAAGTTACACATAGTATCTTGTTTTGCATATAGATCAGAGCCCTTTGGCCTTCGATGAAGCATCTCTCGACAAATGGGTTGATTTAGCTGAAGCACCTGCTTTACCAGCAAGTATGAATTTGTGCAAGGAAACAAGGCAGTCGGGATTTACAATTATTTTATTAGCTGGGCGGGGTGAATATCAAAGGAATTGAATGTCACAGGGATAATCTTCTATTTGCAGGACACAGCAATTGGGAAATTTGAGTTATGTGATGTAACGTGAATTATTGTGATAAATCTCACACCATTATTTGAAGATAAAGACATGTGAGAGAAGTCATTTTCACTTAGCTGTAACATCGAAGCTTTTTTCAATGTACCTATTCCATCTTTATACAATATACATATTTGTTAAAGTACGTTGTAAGTTGAACATTGGGGTAAAGATCAAAGTATGGTGTATGATACAGGGAAGCTCCGGATCATGGCAAGTCTGCTACTCTTTACAAATGTCAGAAAAGATTGGAGTTGATAAATGAAGGCTATAGAATACATGGGGACTCTGGAGATCAGTGGAGTGAATTATTGGGGTTTGCATTGGCAGAGAAATCCTTTAAACTCCCAAATCCAATGTATTACATTCTGTATAAAAACAGAGCAATTCTGTAATTTGTTGATACTGTTGTTTATTCTTTGCTTAATATTCAACTTCCACGGCATTGTTGTTCCACTACTACACTACAGTGACATTGTTGTAACTTTGCGCTTGACGATAATTTTCTATCAAATTGGGGGTGCCCAGCAAGGCTCATATTGTGTGCACAGAACAGAATCACCTGATAAAACAATCACATTTCTACTCTTTACCATTAACAATAAACTATAACCACTTTTAGAACCACTTTTAGCTAGTCATATTTTGTTCATTAAGGTATTTCAATATAGACGTATTACAAGAAGAATCACAACCAATTCAATTTCTGGGTATTCTAATCCATCAAAGATTGATTTATAACTCATAGATGTACCGCATCAATGAAGAAATAAATTATGGAGTTCTGAATCATAATTGCTATTAATTAATGAGGCAACCATCACCAACCTGTTGTACAATAATGGTAATTTTTAACCAATCTCTCCCTCTTTCATGGTGATGATGGGCCTAGATTAGCATCTATTGTGACTCCAAGTGACCCACAAACAAGAGGTTGTGCAGCAGGTATTCTGAGACAACTCAGTCCTCCTGGAATAGCCGAGCACTCTGGTTGAGGTCTTTGCATAATTCTTCCAGGAATACAGTTCAAAGAGAAATCAAAACCCACATTTCTACTGAACAACTTGGTACATTCTTGGCTAAACCCAGAAAAGAAGTTATAAGCAACAGTTAAATTCATGAGGCTTCTCAGAGAACAAACCAGGTCAGGCAGTTCCCCAGAGAGCTTGTTGTGTGCCAAATTGAGAACTTCAATCTCACTGAGACAAGATATTGTGTCTGGCAAATGGCCCATCAGTGAATTGTGGCTTACATCCAAGACTTCCATATCTGTGAAGAGCCCAACTCCCTCGGGAATGCAGCCTGTTAACTGATTATTGAGGAACAAAATCTCCTTCAATTTAGAACTCATTAGACCAAAGCTAGCTGGAATGCTTCCAGTGAACTTGTTATTAGCCAAGTTTATCACAGAAGCAGGAGAGTTACCCAAATTTTGAGGAATTTGACCAGAAAATTGATTATTGTTGAGGAAAATTGCATCTAGTCTCTTGTCGAAAAGATCTTCAGGAATGGATCCTGAAAAGCTGTTGAACCTAAGGTCTAAGTAAATGAGATTAGGAATGTACAAAGTAACTGCAGGGAAAGGACCTGAAAAGTGGTTGTTACTCAGGTCTAACTCCTGGAGAGAAGTCAGGTCTTTGAAAGTATCTGGAATTGTGCCTGAAAACCTGTTGCTGTTGAGATGAAGAAGAGACATATCTGTAAGGACAGAGAGTTCTTTAACAAGATTCCCTTGGAGACTTGCATGGTTGAGATCTATGCCTGCAACAACTGGACCAGGGGGGGCAGCCAATCCATCACCTCGAGGAACTGCACAAAAAACTCCTTTGTAAGAGCACACATCAGTGCCAACCCAAGTGTCCAAAATCTTTAATGGGTCATCCGTGATTGCTGATTTCCATGATTGTAGAGCAGTATAAGCACTGTTGAGGTTTGAATATGAAGACCCGGATGGTGGTGGGTCGTTGATTCCACCACCAATCCACACGCCACCACCTGCATTGCCTATGCCAACACCAACACCCACACCAATCGCTGCTCCTCTTGGCATTGCCTGGAAGAGGAGGAGAAAAGCTAGAAGCCAGCTCTTCTCCATTATTTTCAGCTGAGGCTATGGAGATGTTTATTTGATGGGTTTGCTTGAAATGTTGTCTAAAAGAGGACACAGAATTGAAGAGAGAAATTGGTGTGGGGTTAATTGGTTCGGATTTGGTCCTCAATGTCCTTTTTTTTTTTCTCTGGTGTCTATTTACCTGTTTGGGTTTGATTATTAAATTTGTCTGTTAGTGTTGGACGCTTGAAAGAATTCATGGTGGAAGAACTAGCAGGTGAGTTTCTGATTAATTATTACCTACAGTGAACCTTGGGATTAAACACTTTTTTTTTTTTTTCCTTTTAACTGCAAATGCAATTGCTTTAACAAAGCTCAGAGGGCAACTTACGCAACATGGGCCCTAAAAACAGAAGCACAAAGAAAACAGGACGTCCAAAGTTCACCTCATTACAAAACCAACCAATACATTAAGGCTCTAGCCCAAAACCCCTGTTCAGAAAATCCTAGACATGAATTAGAAGATCAGCTTTCTACTTCGTGAGGAAGTTTTATACTTCATGAACTCTTATCTCGTCCATTCAATTAATAAGTGGATTAAATTAGTGGTCTGGAGCTGATCCCAAGTAAACGTTATTGGAAAGGTCAAGAGTTCGAATTCTGGAGTTGATTATTATTGAGAGGGTTTTACTTGAATACCGTTCTCAACTTAAACTTAAAAGTAAGATCAATTTTTCAATAATCACTTGATTACATGTTTACTCTCATAGAACAATGACATCGCAACTGATTAAGACTAAATACTACAAAAAGTCATTGAAAATTATTACAGAGCATGAATATTTTCAAAGTAGAAATTGAAAGTGCAATTATAGAAGAAAACTATTTCAAGGTTAGTTTTCTTTGTCATCCCTTAAAACAAAACATTAATTCAATGACTCATAATGGGATGATTTGAATATCACCTTTTCATTGAATATTAAGACGCAAACTCTTCCGAACTTTTCGCGGCAGTGAAGTTCATTGCTGTGTAGTTAAACAAATGGAGGGGTTGAATCGCATGGTTTGGCAGCACCATCAATACCACCATTGGGTTGGTGCAATTTGTGGCCGACTGCTGCACTGGGGGACCCACATGGGTTGGCTGAACTCTGGACCACTTCGGCTTCAGTGTTAAATATAAACCTAACATCGTCCTAGGCGGAACTGTCCTACTAGGCTGGCCCGTTTGAATTGGCTTTGTCAGGGATTTGAGGGCCCATCTAATTGGGCTCGACTCATATTAATTTTTCTGGATACCCAATTGAAATTTAGTGGTAGAATTTGAGCTGGATACAACAGTTTGGTTGGCCTATCAGCTGAAAGAAAGTTTTGGCCTTAAAGAAGTTGATAGTTCGTGTACCTGAACCAACTAGTTTTGCATGGAAGTTTAGTTGAACTTACTAGTTATGCTTGATCATCTTACAGGCCTGTGGCATTGAACACCTTGTAATTCCCTCGAGAGATTATCTCTTTTCTCCTTCTTTTACAGGCCCATGGCATTGACCACCTTGAGCTTCCTACTGCACATTCGGATTTGTTTCCGAATTAAGTGTAGTTGAAAAAAAATCAAACACCTAAAAAAGGTGAATTACAAATATTTTATCAAAGAGGAGTGATTTTGATTACTGTAAACAAGACAATGAGCTAGATGCGATTTAAAAACGTGACTAACTATAGTCGCTAAGCATACATACATCTGTCTGATTAAAAGTTGATAAACTTTACTGATCGCTATTTTGCTTGGGACGAGACATTTTGTTTGGGGCTACAATGAGTAGCGAATAACTCATAGTAGGGCATATCAAAATGTCCTATTCCAAGCAAAATTGGTCAGTACTTTGCTTGGGGATGGGACATTTTGTTGAGCATTACTGTGAGTAGCGAATAACTCATAGCAGCGTCTAGTTCCATTTCAAGCAATAAAATTCATCGACTTTTGATTAGATATACGTGTACATGTCAACGATCAGTATGCTTTTAAATTGCGTCTAGCTCTTTAACTTGTACACATTAATCAAAATCACTTAAAAGTCACCTTTGTAAGTCCTATTTGAAAAAAAGCTCTGCACATTTTGGATGCAATTCTGATTTCTGATAGCTAAAGCAGATCTAGAAGGATACCGTAGTGCATGTGATGAGAATGCCATTGGCGAAGAACTGGCAGTCGTCCCTAAAATAACTTCCAGGCCCATGATGGCTAAGGTGCCCTGTCTCCTTGCTTCCATGAAAGTTTCTGGTATATGTGGATCTGTTACGGGCGGGTCAGATGATTGACGCACGTGCATGCTGAGGCCCTGAAACATCCAGGAAATGTTGTGAGGTTGTCTTCATGTAAATTAAAGCTTCATGAAATGGAGATAAAGTGGATCAATTGATACCAATGTAAATCGATGTGTTACACACATGAGAATTTTCATAGTGAATGGGCCGAGTCTCTTACGGTCTGTTGAATCCAGACTATTAAATTTTCTGTTTATCATCCAATAGTTGAAAAATGCAAATTAGGTCCAAGCTGAAAATTTCAGTCCAATTTGCCAATTTTTCTTTCAACTGATGTGAAATTAAATTCTAATAGGATCTATGAGTTTGAATTTATGGCAAATTTTTTACCAAATGAGTAAAATTGAATTTCTGGTACGAATTAAGCTTGTAATAATATTGTAATATGACATTCTTAATCATACTAATTATGTAGCAAATCTAACTAATCTTCCTTCATTTTTTATGTGCAAGGTGTAAGGAAGTCTTGAATTTGATTATTTTTATTTATCTATTCTAGAAAAATGTATTCATAAAAAATATTTTTTCAAAACATTTATTTCCAAGAATTTTTTTTTCAATTAATATTTCCTTCAGCTTTTTATCTTTAGATTTAAGGATATTATTAGAATAAAAAAGCTTATCACATTTGACTATTGTATTATGTCAAGATTAATGAAATATGATGTCCAAAGTAGATAGAAAGACGAAATTAATTTATAAATATATAATAATTTAATTTTAAAAATATAGGAATAATTATTAATTATGCTAAATTATAAAAATAAAATTACAATTTATTATTTTTTATTTTGGGTATTGAAGGCATTATTGTTACATTGTTGATAGCCTTAGCTACCCACATGTTTGTTTTGGTTTAGGGTTAGAAATATTTATAATCGAAAGCTTTATATAACAAATAGTTATATAAGTTCTTAAAGTGCTTCCATTTAAACTATTTTTTAAATTTTGATTTAGTTTGTTTAAAATTATTTTAAATTTAATAAAAATAATTTCCTCTTCTGCATATAGATTGAAGTGATTTCCTTTAATTTTATATTTTTATTTATGCTATTTTTTTATACTTATTCTGCTTGTGTTAATTACATTAATATTTTTCAATTATACTAGTTATGATGATTTTCTTTCTTAATTATGTTAATAATTTTAACTTTCTTTATTAATTTGTGTTAATTTTATTGATTTTTTTATTATATTAATTAGAAGAATAAAATGAAAATCCAAAAAAAAAAAGAAAAAAAATTACAAATTAGGAAATGATTATTATTTTTTATGTTTTTCTATTATTATTTATTAAATATTAGCATAATATTAACAAAATATCTGTGAGCATACTTATCATTATATTTACTATATCATGTATATATTTTTTTTATCATATACAATTTTTTTTTTATTTTCAATTACACTGTAAAGATATTATATTATTGCATTCTTATAAACGACTGTTTAGATGAAAATAATTAATAATAATTTAAGAAATGAAAATGTAGTTTAATTTTAATAGATATATAATTATTCAAAATTTTAATATAAATTTAAATTATATTTAACATAATTAATTAAGAAGTTTATCATTAACAAAAATTTATAGTATAATTTCAAAAATAAATATTAAATTATATTGTTAAGATAAATAAATAATCTGCATCTAAACAAAATAACTAGTTTAATTAGAAATTGAGAAGTAATTTTTTTTAAAAAAAAAAAACCCATTTATTAAAGGGAGCTAGTGGTGTGAATACGAACCCACAAATAATTTCATTTTATTTTATTTTATTTTATTTTTAAATTTAAATAATCTCATTATTTGTATTTAAAGGTATAAAGCATCTGTTAATTTGAAAATAATCTGATTAATGTTTCTTCTGAGTTAAATATATTAAATTTAGATTTATTTATTTCAAAATTATTTATTTTTATAATGAAAAATCATAAGATAAAGCAAAAATAAAAAAAAGCATAAAGCATCTTAGTGTGTTGTGCCTGGTACTGTCATGGTACACTTATCCAACCTTATCTGTACGTAACAAGGTTTTTAAATCCAGTTTGTTTTCTTATAAAAATAATAAAATAACTCATATAAAATCAGATTTTTTTTTATTTAAATTTAATTTATCATAAATTAAATATAAAAGATATACGATAAAAATTACTTATTAAATATAAATTTTATATATTTATGTCTGAATTAAATTTAGATAAAAATTTTTTTATTTATCATAAAATTTTCAATTTGATATGTCATTGTTTTATTAGTCATAATCTCATTTTAAAATTATTTATTTTTAGATATTTTATAATGCACACATTTTTTTTCAATTGAAAAATAAGGATACCTGGAAATTAAATTTTTCTGGAGCTCTATCTTGAGAATTCCTATATTATTACACCACTGGGTAATGTTAATTTGATTTTTGTAATGATTATACTAAGGATATTGATTAAGGACTAATTAAATAAAATTTAATAATTACTTTTAAATTCATTCTTTCATATAAATGTACAAAAATGTGTGGGTCTGTATAAGTAAACATGTAATTTTATAATTATTTTATATATATTTTTTAAAATATAGCCATATTTATATATTTATTTAAATATTATTTATTTATCATTTTATGTGAGTGTTGATATAAAATCATTGTGATATTATATAATTTTTAATTTTCCTTAAAGAAACTGGTTGGAAAAATCCTAATTAAAATTAGTTGTTGCTACGAACCTTCCTAACCTAACCAACTTTAACATTGCCACCAGTTTTCGTATCTTGTTTCTGTCGCGACCAATCGTATTACATGTTTGGTATAACCATGCAAAATTGGAGGACAACTCCGGCTTAATTAATAGATATAAACTCTGACTTAATATAAAAATGAATTTAATAATTATCAAATTAAATATTTATTTTAAAATAAATTAAAATATATATAATGAATATACAAAATTAAATAGTCTAACTTATAATCATTCCTAATTAATTTACACTTTTAAAATAAAAAAATTAATGCAACTTCCTTACTATCTATTAACCTGTGGCCATATATTCATGAAAATTATATGAATAGAGAACTCTTTTCTTGTGAATTGAAAAGGTAATAATGAAAGAAGACAAACAAGTCCCTAATTAGCTTGAGTGTAAATTTAGCATTTGGTAAGTTTCTCAGTAGAAAGCAAGTAGACAGGTAGCTTCAAAAACTAGTACAAAAGCGAGTAATGAATACAATGTATGGAAGCAAAAATGGTCATTTTCTGAGTAGGAAGGTATAGAGTTTGGGTTCACTATCACAAACTATTAGCCTCTCATTCTAAATCCACAGGTGAACAAAAAAAGGCCTTGAAATGGATAAAGTTAGAAAAATGAAATCTGAACGAAGTAGTGAAGTACATATGGAAGGTGCAATAGATGGCTCTATATTCAGATCGAAAGAAGCAGCTAGCAGTAGTGAACTACACATGAAGAGGTGGGCTACTGTGTCTCTAGAAAGCAGCTGAGGCTGAGCCCTCAGTGAAAGAATCCCAAAAAGATGGTATGACCATGTTGTGATATTCCTCATTGCACTACACAATTCTTGCTGCAACTTCTTTATGGGACCAAATCTCCGCAAACCCAGAATCCCCCATAGAATTGCTGGCTAGCTAATACCATCTCCCTTTAAAAGCACCCAAAATCTTCCATAAAGAGGAAAGAATTGAATATCACCTTTTTAGGTTGAACAAGACATTTCATTCCCCCCTTTTTTGTGTATATTGCATGTGGAAACAGACCCATCTCCCATCTCCACTCCATTAAATTATATGGATTATTCCTTAAATAATTAATTCTTTAATATTAATGTCCATATTTATATAATTCTAAGAATTTATCTAGTGATCAATATAATGAAATAGTAACATGGAATCTGCAAACTTTAATATATGTTATCGTAGGAAGTATGTCATGCTTAGCAAATTGTACTAATGATAAACTTAAAGAAAAAAAAAAAAAAAGAAAGAAATTTGCATTAATAAGGTGTGAGGGGTCATTTCAAAATTAAAGCTTATTCTTGTCTCCTCATTCGTTGTTCCATCTTTATTCCTTTCAGAAACTACGGTGAAATTGCCTAGGCTACATGTTGATTTTAACTTTATTTCATGCACGTCCCCATGAAACAAAAGATACATATGCACGTTACTCTCTCTCATTCTCATGGGATAAGCACATTTTTTACTCCATAACACTGCACAAAAGCTCGAATATGGAATAGAATAAAGCAGCAAAAGAAGTTTCCCAAGTAACTAAAAACAAAAGAGAATCACTTAAAATATGATTACTGTTACTACCATATAAAATATTCTGTATTTTCAATTATTTATACCTCAGCCAACCCCACCCTAAACTGCCTTTCACCTTCCCTTCTCCCTTGTTTCATCTCTCTAACTAAATATTAATTAATAATTATAGTTACTTACAAATAAATTTGCCTTTTTTTTTTATTTGACAATTTAAACTCGAAATTTTATAATTTTAAAAATAACTCCATAATAATGAGTTAAAACTCGAAAAAAACAAATCTCTTTAATGAAAAATTAACCATGATGTGAATTTAGATAGCTTTTCCCCATTTGCCACCATACCATAGTATAATTAACAAGAGTTCATTGAGCTAGAAATGACATAGGTGGGGAAGACAGATCAAACTAGAAATTGTTTTTAACCATCTAAAGTATATTTACTTTCTATTATATCAAATCCAATTTCCAATTGCAATTGCAGGCATATCTTTTTCATTACTTGTTTATAACGAAGGTTCATGCATGCATCATTAATGATCAGCAAAAGGAAGCATCTTTACCATTAACTTGATTAAAATTCACTGTACGTATGTAATTATAGCTAAAGAGGATGGGAAATAAAGTAGAAATTAGCAGAAACAAAAGATAATAATGAAAATAAACGTGTCCAAAGCTCGATGGATAACAAAAAACAAGATGACATTCCTATTGTATTTCTAAAGAAAATAGAATAGAAATGAAGCTCATTTCCAAGATCGAATTATAGCAAAGAAAAGCAAAATTTCTTTTCAAGTGTGCTTAAATTATAAGTGATGCAAGCATCTCATGGCCATGTTCTCCATATATCAATTAATGCATAGATAGGTAAGCATATAAGTGAACAAAAGTTATCATCCTTGCACAAAATCTTGCCGTCTTCTATAGAGTGGCTGATGATATATATATAATGATGTACATATGCAGTTGTATACACACACACACATCCATGATCTCCTTTGATCTTGCAATTTAGGAAAGCCAGTGGATCAATAAATTAAAAGTATCTAAAGCGAGGCACGTTGTACGTAGTGCGCTGTTGCAAACTTCTATAAATCCATGCAAAGATTCATATATAGATTAAACAATAACAGCAAAGAAGAATTGATGTCCTGCCCCCTTCAAAATTTCCCTTGAATATCAAAACCAGTATAAAAAGCAAGGCAACAATGAGATAAACAATTCTGTATAGCACATTTTCGTTTCCAAAAAGAGAAATCACATAAATTCCTATTCGTATATTTTACTACAAATGACTAAACATAAGAAATTAACAAAGTTTTTTCTTTCCTGCAATTTGCACAAACTACATGGTATTTTTCTTTTCAAAGAACAACAAAAGAACTTATCCAGATGTCTTAAAATAATAAAATAATAAAAATATAGCCATAAAGATGATATTGTAATCATAATGGTGATGATTTTCATGCACTAAGATTTTGCTTTGGTCCTTGGTTCTTCTTCTACTGTCAGTAGAGAGCAGCCTTTCTTGGTTTCTTTTTCTTTGGTTTTCTTTCTTTCTTTCTTTTTCCTTTTGTTCTTTCTTCTTTCTTTCCAACATGGACTGTTGTACGGTTAGTTCAGTTGAAAGCCATTGGAACCTTTGGCAGGTCCCCCCAAGAAAAAAGAAGGAAAAAGAGCAAACCATATAGATGGTTTCTTGGCCTCTTCTTGAGAAAAACTTATGGTAGGCTTCAAGTACTATTGATGATGATAATGATGTTGTCTGTAGGGTTTATGTTTATTCTCTATTATTTTTGCTCCTACCCATGATGATCCTGGCTGTCAGAGTCTGGCCAGAAGGAGGAGTACTTCAACCATTCAGCCTCTTGTGGGTTTGCAATGGATGACTCCTGCAACAAGGAAAAGTGCAAATCATGTGAAAAATAGGGTTAGGGTTTCAACATGTAATTTTCACTTAAGAACAACAAACCAATGAAGTTGCGTCTTTTGTCCTTTTGATTTCCTCCACAATCAGACTGTCTGAAACTGTGTTTTCCTTGGGAGGACACGCATGATAAAAGTTTTCATGCTGCTATCATCTACTTTTCAGGAATAAAATAACATAAATTTGGAAACTTCTTTTTTTATTTAATTGATTTTCTATCCAATTAATTTTGCATAACTTCATTTATTATGAAGAAAAAAAACGGGTTTATGGCATTATAGCATCTAATTCAGACAATACCTGTGGAATTAAAGCTCCAACTTTGGTTTTACTATTTTTAATGTTACGGAAATAAAGAGGAAAAAATAAAGAGAAAGATTCCAATTGTTTAAGTTCAAAGATTGATGGCTTGTGATTTCACATTGTGCTTTGCTAAATTCTTGGGGTACCTTTTCTATGATCTATATATCAAACTTAGGCCCTAACGAGGAGAAATGCTTACAATCTGCCTCGTATGAACAATTAAAAATAAATAAAGAAAACTTAAAGTATGCATGCAAATAAGCAACCTAATTACAGCCTAATTTGTTTTCATTTTCAATATGCATTCTATTTTGTAATTTTTCAACATCATGCCTTCTTTTTCCATTGAGCTAACAAAATGATACTCACAAGATCTATACATGATAGGTCTATATTTCTTTACTGATAGTGTATAAATCATAATAAAAACTCCAAATTAGACATGGAAATGGAAAATAAAAATAAAAGAGAAAAAAAGAAAAGAAAAGTTTTCGAGTTTGTATCTTTAGTTTCTTTCTTTTCTTCTTTTTAATCTTTCCTCACCTTTTCTAATCTTTCTTTTCTTGGCTTCTTATTTGGAATTATGACAAACAAGGGCTCATGGATTTCAGGGTCAAAAAGTTCATGCTTACTTCTTTAATATCAGTCGAGGTGCAACCCATAATGAGTTCTTCTAGACCAGATGTAGACCTTCCTCCCAGTTTATGATGCTGCTGCTGCTGTTGCTGTTGTTGGTGCTGATGCTGCTTGTATTCATTCGTTCAAAAGATACCAACAAAAAAATAAAAAAATAAATAAATCTCAATCATTATGTCTTTAAAAGTGAAATGATAATTCATTTTTTCTAATTTAGCTGAGTCGTTAACTACTGAAAAAAAAAAAAGCAACACTAAGTCACAAGGAACGAGCCAAGACTCAGTTGAAGTTGGTTGAAACTCTGCGTTTCACCGAAACTTCCATATAAATGAATAAATAACTGAAAATGCAACTTTATTATGGCACGGAGAGAGAGAAAGAGAGGGGGAGGGGGAGGGGGAGGGGGAGGGGGGTGGGTGGGGTGTCGGTAGTAGCTGGCTTCTCCCTATCATCAGGCTACCAACTTCCTAACCTTCCTGCAAGGTCAAACTCTTCTGACTTGTGGAAAATTCTACAGTGCATTTTTTTTCTCTATATTCTTAATAAACAGCCACCATGATCAGCAGGTCACTGTCACCCATCCTTTACGAAGAGCATCCAACTAATGTTATATCATATACCTGCATGAATATTGGAAGAAGGATTACATGTGTTAGCCTTACCTGGATTTCGTTTTGAAGCATTAATCTGGAGACATGATAGGGATCCTCTTCAAGAATGATGGATGCGTGATGGAGGGGTGGCGGAGAGATGATAGCGGAGATGGGATGTGAAGGCCTGCTGATTTGGAAGGCTGTGGTAGCAATCTGATGGTGTACATGGTGGTGTTGCGGCTGTTGTTGATGATGATCATGGGCCATATGATGCGGCCTTTGATGGTGCTCTCGAATCTCATCACATGTGCCCGACACTGGGGCTTCCCTTGCCGTTGAAGCCTCTCCTATCACCACCTGAAAGTGGACACACCTCCATGAAGAAGTAGTTTGCTAGCCAGTCAATTTCGGACTCTTTTAGCTCTTTTTCAAGTCTTGTGTAGTTTTGGGTCTGCTTTTACGCAGGGCCTTAGTCCATGGTCATCTATGTAATCTGTCTCTTTCTCTTTTTTATCTTAATAAACTTCCATTGCTTATAAAAAAAAAAGAGAAAAAAGTCTCGTGTAGTTTCTATCAGTGTTGAATATTGGTTTCCGTATTTTAATGTTAAACAAAGTTTAATTAGTTATCTGACAAAGATAATCAAGTGAGGTCCATAGAGTATTTCATGCTGAATTTGCAAGCAATGAACATGACTAAAGTTGTTAAGAAACTTTTTTAGTTCCACCCTTTAATTTTATCTTTTGTCATATATGACTGATTTGATGATTTTGAAAGTGAAAATCTTGAATAATATTATTTAACTGGAGAAAGATTATTATGTTCATCCCAATTTGTCATCAAGTGAACAAATTAAATGTTGTGTGTATATAGCTTTGGTATGGATTTATTTTCTTGTTCAATGATTGTTGGATAAGTGAGTTAAATTAGACTGAAGAAGAAGAAGAAGATGCATGGGAATGGAATAGATGAATGAAAATATTACCTCATCAAAGCTTTTCCCGAATGGGGGAAACCCAAAATGATCAGATTTTAACTGTTGGATATCCATGGCACAGTAAGTTGATAGTGCAGCAGCAACCCCAGCTCCAGTTATTTCATCTCTCTGTGGAATTATTTCTTTTGAAGAGCAGCTCCCACTACCACTGTCTCTTCTGCTATTGGGATCACTGCTTCCTTCACCAGTAGTAGCAGTCCTATCAGTCCAATTGCATTGCCTTGGCTGTGTTTGATAAAAGATCTTTGAAACCACAAGTTCTCCTTCTTTCTCTTCCTCATGCTGACCAAGGTGGTATTGGTGCATGACCCAATTTGTCTTTTCCGGTTTTCGATTTTTCCCAAAATTTGTATAGAGGACTAGGATCTTCTTGCACCCTTTTTGTTTGCCATTCACCATAACTGGCCTTGTCTTGCCCGTTTTATGCCACCTTGTCTCTCCTCCTTGCAAATCACATTCGGTTTGAATTTTTCTTCTCTTTCTTGTTCCAGTTGTGTAAGCCTTGGATGGTCTATGGAAGAAATGCCTGCTCAAGCCATCTCTTGTAACTCCTGTAAGAAAAAATGTGAATCAATACTTACCAAAATCAAAGTTAGGTTCACTTAGGTGTAACGAACTGTGACACAAAATATTATTCATCAAAAGTCATAACAAAACCCCGAAAATACATCATTGGTGAATGAGTTTCAGCTTTTTCTTTTTCTTTTTTATTTTTTTAAAGAAAACTCAGAATGTGAAACACTAAAACCTAACAAGATTGAATAATCATAGAAGCAATTATCCATGAGAGAGAAAGAGAAGGAGATGAACAATTTGCTGAATATATATTTATATATATTATATATTGATATATTTGACCTGGAAGTTTCTCAGGATGGGTATAACAAATCCCATCTTCTCCTTCAATAGTTGGGATGAACTCATCTATCAAAGGATGAGACTTCATGTCTTTGGCTTCTACCTTTGCTTCAAGGTGTTCTATCAGTTCCTGGTCTGTTGGATCAAATTTCACTCCTGCTGGTAGACCTAACCAATCCTGCAAACTCCATTCAGCTCCAAGTTAAAATGAAAACTAAAGTTAATAAAAATAAATAAATAAATCCACTCCCAAAAAACAAAGAAAAGATGGAGGGGGAGAGACAGCCAGAGAGGAGAAAGCAACGCTTTAGTTTAACTGAATTTGGTTTTGCTCAAAAGATATTACTACTGAGACCTAAAAATTAAAAGAAAGAAAGAAAGAATAAAACATCAAGCATAATTGTTATTTTTTGCTTTGAAATATTCTTCTTTTTTTCAAAATCTATTTGAAACTAAGAATATTATGAGGGATTATTTTCCGTACCGGCTTTCCTTCAAGCTTGTGTCCACAACCCGGGCACTGCTTGGATCCACACAGCTGATGCTCTTCAAGCTTTGCATCAATGAGATCAGAGCTGCTGATGGATCCCAAATTACTCTTACTCATCGCTGCAGCTGATGCTATCTTCTTTCTCGCGAACTCTTGAAATCTTCTATGAAATTATCAACTTTATAGAGTAGCCCCCAACTCATATCCCCGTTGGCTATCTATATATACCAGAAATCATGAATTTGAGATCTGATGACATGTGAACTAAGAGAGGACACAGCAGATTGATATGGGTATATTTGATTAGGCCTTTGATGACTTGAAACCAAAATATGCATGAAATATATGGTTTTTTGGGTGTTTTTTGAGACGGGTATCAAAGAAAGAAAGCTTCAAACACTTTAGAGATTATTCAAACAAGAAAACAAGAAATCAAATACAAAGAACCATGGATATGTATAAATATGTAATTTACACATGTACAAAGCTAAGCTCAACCAACAAAATCAAGCAACACCCAGATGAGAAATAGGACCAAAACTGCTAAAAAAAACATACACAGTAAAGAAAGAAAGAAAGAAAGAAAAAACTTGTGCAAGGGGTAGAAGAGAGAAGCTAGAACAAGGAGCAGGAAAAGAGGAAACTGTCACAGTAGGATTGAGCTATAAAACCTACTTTAACCATGGAAAACACCAGAAATCTCTCTCTCCAGTCTCTAACTTTAACTGAAGCCAGGGAGAAAAAGGAAAAGCTACCCTCAAGCCTAGACACCCACCTTTAAGCCTTTGCTAATTTAAGTAGCGCATATAAGCGGCTCATGTGAGAGAAAGGGAAAGATAGAGAGAGAAAGAGAGAGCAGGATAGGGATTAAAAAAAAAACAGTTGGTTTTCCTGAAGCATAAGGCTTTTCTCTCACAGAAACACACCCACACCCACACACCTCCTTTGTTTTGAGAGTCTTGACTACTAAAGCAAAAGGCAACAAACGGCCTTCATAGCTGTTACTTAAGGCACGCATTCAAAAGCAGCATATATCAAGAAGAAACCCCATTCTCGAAATAGTTATTTATTAAATTTAATAAAAAAAACAACAAATTAGTATTCTGATAGTAATTAAAAAGGATATACAAATATATATAAATTAATAAAAGCTGAGAACTCGATTTCTGGATGAAAAACTTTATCCAGTTTATATATATACGTGGCTATAAACTTTGAGTAAGAGAGACGGTATTGTGTAAGTGAAAGTTAAATTCTTGTTAATTTTCTTGGCATAACAGAGATGATAGTTAAAACAGTAACAAAGGTAAAATTTTTTTGGGAGAGAAAGGGAAGGAGATTATATTATGGAGAGAAATAGAAATAATATAGCTATAGGAAGAGAGCTGCTAGAGCGAGAAGAAGGAAAAAAATAACGAAAAGAGGGCAGGAACTCACATGGGTTTTGAGTTGGAGTGCTGATCATGATTCTTTTGGCCATGAATGTTGCAGAAAGAGAGAGGAGAATTACGGGTTGCTTGATTTGCAAGTCAAATGAGCAGTGTACTTGATGGACCACCACCACCGCCAGCTTCTTATTACAACTATATATTATAAAATTATATAAGATAGGGTTATATATTAAGGAAAAAAAAATCTACTAAACTTCAAGTAGAAGCAGACGTACCCATGTCTGTAAATAAATATATGGGTCGGAAACAGGATGTAGGATCTTCTTTCTTGTATATACTATTATAATATTTTTGTACATTAAAATTAAATTCTTTTTTATTGATCTTTAAAGTTTATTTTTACATTAATCTAGTGCATAATTTTAAAATATTTTCTAACATAGTTCAATTTTAATTAATAAAGAATCAACTCACTATAAAATTGTGATTTTTGTATAGAATTTTTCTTACTCGGGCCTCGTACACCATAAATCTAAGATAAAAAAAATATACTATAGAAATCACCTACTAAATACTTGGTTTCCACATGTTATATCTTCTTGATGAATCAATCTAAACAAAAATTTCCCTTTTCCATATATATATATATATATATATATATTCTAAGGAAAATCTAAACTTTATTTTTTTTAACAAAAGTAAGATAGACCATTAAAACAATAATAATTTTAATGAAATTCTTATTTCTATATATTTTACAAACTCACGCAGACATGAGCTTCATTTGTTTTATAGGAAATATTATTTCAATATTAAAACTCAATCAAAAAGTAATTAAATTTATTACTAAAAATTAAGTAAAAAAAATTAAAGACATTAATGGGTTACTAGTTTCCGTGATTAATAAGTTTAAATGGGTAAAAAAAATCAATCATAACTGAGAAAAATACTTTTTAATCTTGAAATTTTTCTAAATTTAAAGAGATTTTTTCATGATCAAGAAAATGATCTATCTATAGTATTTTTATTTTTCATGATTGCAAAAAATAATTTTTTTTTTATAATATTTTTCTTTAAAATAATAAACAGAGTGCATTAAAACTTGGAAGGGCTTAAAAACCCATTAATTTGAAGGTGGTCCAATTTAGAAGTCTTTGTGTATCCCTAAAGTATCTTGGATCGGATGATGGTGTTAGCTTTCACGATTATAACGTTCTTTTGGGGCAGTAAAGGGTAAATGATGGTGGGACCAGAGAAACGTTTTAATGGCTATGATTGCTCTTTTATCTTATGATTTTTTTTTTACCATTTTTCTTTTGTTTCTGCATTAATTTTTTCCCTTATTTTCTTTATGGTAAAAAAAAAAAAAAAGAATATATTCCATATTATAGGTAAGGCCAAAAAAACATTGTGCAAGTTGTGAACAACCTTTGAATGATAATTAGGCTTCTCTTTTTGTCCAGAGGAATGAGAGGATATGAGATAAGGTGAGATTATCCAATTGGTTGACCTTTAACTAATAATCTTTAAAAAAAAAAAAAATTCTTGTTTAGCCAGACTCAATTTAGCATGAATCCAATTTCTAAATATGTAAAAATTATATATTTAATAAGTGAATTTTATTATATATTTTGTATCTTAAATTTATAATGGACCGAGTTTAAGCAAAAAAAAAAAAAAAAATCCTAAAACCTCATCACCATATTTTTATTCTAAGAACACACTACTATTATACTGCTCTTCTTTTTATTATTTTATGCTCTTGATTTAGGGCCAATCACATAATTGAATTTAAAGTTTCTTTGATTTTAGTTTTAATCTCAATTTAGATCTAATTAAGTCTGATTTTGATTAAATTTAATTATTAATTTTCCTTTATTTTCTTTAAAAAAAGAAGAAATTCAATTTTAATTTAAAATCGAACTAAATTGAACCTATCAATTTTAAATCAATTCAAATTCAACTACAATCAATCCATTAATCGATTTCAATTTTAAATTAAATCGATTTGATTTCAAACCTCTATCTTGATTCCATCCTTGTGCTTTTAATTATTTTGCATTTATTTCATTTTTCAAGATTTTATATATGCATAAGTACAATTTGGTTGTCTCTCCCTATGAAGAAAATAAAGAAAATGAGGGAATTGAGGAATAATATATGGTGAGTAAAAAATTCAGCATATGCACACAACATGTTTGATATATTCCTTAATTAACACTTTGAGAGTGCAATTGGAAGCATCTTTTGAGGAAGAAAGACTAATAATATAGTTCATGGATCAGAATATCTCTCACATAGAGAACAATTTGCCCTTTTTTTTCTTAGAATTTATTAAATAAATTAATTATTGGGAGATTGCAAAAAGGTCTTCAATAATTAACCCTTTTCAATTGCTTCAGAAACTTGCTGCTCCATATACTTATCTGCTAATTAAACTAGTCCCAATCAATTTTGTGATCACTAGATTTATAATTGATCAAATTACAAGAGAAATTGATAAGGAAATTACATGATATAATATATAGCTTGGGGTAGCATTTCCCATTTTAAGGTTTCATTTCTTAGTCCAGGTTGTTTTCAGTTATCTCTTTTTTCCTTTGCAGTCACTGTTAAACTACATTATTATCAATAATTTTTAAGATATTGTTTAGTATTTTGACTTATATTTCTTATTTATATTATTCGATAATATAATATTTATACTAGCATTTAGAGGTTGATGAGTGATTCATGAAAAGTTACTCTTTCTAACTTTTAAAGATTGAGGGAGCGTTTTGTCTAGAATTAATAAAATGATGTCATTATTTTTACATTTAACAATTAATCTAACAGTTATTTTTACCGAACGCTTCTATTTTAAATTATTATATAAATAACTATTAGCTAACAGCTAGTAAAATAGTTGACAGTTACTAAAATAGTTAACAGCTACTAAAATAACTAATATTGTCGAACATGGCTTATAATTTACTTAATCAATATACATTACTTTTTGAGTTGGGAAAGGAATATAACCCTAGAGGTTTCAATTTCTAATGTTTTAGATATGATTAGACCTTTTGGAACAGGAGATTGAGGAAGTGGAAACTCAAACCTTGCTTATGAAGTAAATAATATGTATTTAACCATTACACCAAACTAAACTATTCACATATGACAAATACTAAAGTTTTTGTTCCAATAGCAATAAATGTCATTTAAATTGCATCCACACACACACATGAATGTTGTTGTACAAAGCTAAGCGTTAAATGAAAGTTTCTTTCACATCTCATATGACAACATTTAACTTATGTTTGGTGGATTAAATTGATACCCCATATCTTGCAAGGACGTGTTGTATGTATAAGAGTAATTTCTAAACTTTAGCCACTAATTTCCTTACTTGACAAGCATAATGACACCATCGGACCATCCTAGCTATATATATTGTTTGAATGAGAAATTTTTTTTTTTTTTTTTGAAAACAAGGTGAAATTTTCTCATCGATTATGCTATTTCATTTTCATGTGTGAAGACAGGCCACCCCATGTTAATTTTATGGGCGAAATCAACTTTTGAACTGTTGTGTTTGAAAGCCTCGTTTGAAAGAGCAAAATAAGGCCAACGTACCTTAGCTTGGTGGGGATGAGGTATCGAGGTTTATAACTTTTATCAACAATATACAGTAAAATAAAAATAAATATCATATTGAAAAAAATGAGTTTAATTCAATGGTACATTTTTTCATTTTCGGACAAGAAGTATACCAATCGGAGAAGAAGTAAACATTGGTATAGCTTATTCATGGTGTAGATGATGAAAATTCATTTGATTTTCATTTGAGCAAGAGAAAGTAGTTTTCAAAATGGAGGTGGTGTCAATTAAAGAAGAGATTAGAGTATGATTTTGCTTATCCCATGTAAAAGTAAGCAAGTTGAGCTTCTTTTTAATCAAGGAAAAAATCATGAATTTCGAACCCATCAATCAGCAGATTGGAACTTACAAATCTTGCAGCCACGCGAACTCTCTCCATGCGGGCATTTTGCCAATTGGGACTTGCAGCTAATCAAATGGGTAGCACAAAAAGGTGAACGAGGAAAATTAAGGACATTTGTAACGAATGCAGCTAACCAACTTCAATTGTTTAGGAGAGGGGGCAATTGGACCATGCATGTCATGCGAGTTGGGTATGACTCTTAATGCTGGGCTTTTTCCATGTCAGGAAGTATGCTGTTAGGTCTACCTAATACTGGATTGGAACTTAGAAATCTTGCAGCCACGCGAACTCTCTCCATGCGTGCATTTTGCCAATTGGGACTTCCAGCTTGTAACGAATGCAGCTAACCAACTTCAATTGTTTAGGACAGAGGGCAATTGGACCGTGGATGCCATGCGAGTTGAGCATGACTCTTAATGCTGGGGCTTATTCCATCTCAGGAAGTATGCTGTTAGGTCTAGCTAATAATGGATTGGAACTTAGAAATCTTGCAGCCACGCGAACTCTCTCCATGCGTGCATTTTGCCAATTGGGACTTCCAGCTAATCAAATGGGTAGCACAAAAAGGTGAACAAGGAAAATTAAGGACATTTGTAATGAATGCAGCTAACCAACTTCAATTGTTTAGGAGAGAGGGCAATTGGACCATGGATGTCATGTGAGTTGGGTATGACTCTTAATGCTAGGGCTTATTCCATATCAGGAAGTATGCTGTTAGGTCTAGCTAATACTGGCCTATGGCCGTTGCTTATGTTCTACCCTATTAGGTGTTTTGACCCACATCATTCACACCCAAATGAAAAACAACTTCACATTATTCAATTCATCGCTTCTAATCTCTTAGCAATGAGAGAAAAATCAAATGGAGCAACCATTTCTTGTCTCCTTAGGTGAGAAAATGCGAACTACTATACCAAACAAAGCCTATTAGCATTTCGCCCTTTTACTAAGCACATAAATCAAAATCAACGACTCATGTAAGAGAAAAAAGCTACATGACGGTGAGAAATTTATCTTCACAAGAGAATTCATATTCTAGGCAACATTAGAAAAGGGCAACAAGAGCATGCTTTTTTTATTGAAGAAGTGTTAAATGGCGAGATGAGAAATTTTCCCTCTCTTTTTCCAATCATCAAAATCATTCATTAAGTGACAGAACAAGGGGCAGCAGCACCATCAAATGGCAAGTTGAACACATATTAACAAGCATCATAAGCTATCACTAGAGCTTGCATTTTGGGCTAGTGATTAACCCTTTATGAGGTTTCAATTGGCTTTAGCCACCACAAAAGAATATGATTATCATTTTCAGTGACCGTTAAACACAAACACCACTGAATAAGGAAGCAAAACTCGTTGTGCCAGACAAACTGCCACCATCATATCAGGCATAGCAAAATGCTGCTTTCCAAGGATCACCAATTTATTAACGTAAAAAAGCTTCAAGTTTAGCTGATACACATTAATATAGACAACTGATCAAGTGTCCACCCAGGTCAGCAAAAAAAAAAAAAAAAATCATTTCGCCTTGAACTTGCTGCTGACTGAATCATAGGTTGGGACATTGACAACTGCAGAATATTAGTGAAAGCAAATGTGAATCATCAAAAGTACAGCCAAGAAAGAGATATGAAGAATTCTTACTAACTAGGAAATACCATCTCCATATGATGCCATTGTTAGAGGGGAAGAAATTAGCCTTTGCGCAATTTTCGTAATATCTTGCAATGTAACTGAATCTACAATCTTCAAGAAATGCTCCAAAGGTTTCCTACATCACAAACATTTTTATTAAAGAAAAGATCACGCAACAAGATGAAAAACCAAAAAAAGGCAAACATGCAAGCAAGAATAAGCAGTGATAAGATAACCAAAATTGTTAATCAAGCCAAGGCCCAGTGGAAAATTAATCAGTTTTCCAGATCATCCACAAAAGAGGGGAAAGGGTTGATAGATGATAGCTGTTAGCAAAGACATCATAAACTGCAATGTAAACATTGAAAGACCAAGATAGTGAAGCTCACGCAACAGGAAAATACCACAGGAGGTTAGAACTCTCTCTTAGGAAACTCAAAAGAGCTAATTGGCTCACAATGTTACAAGGAAAAAGAAAAAACTTTCTTTTGTTCTTTCTTTCATTCTTATTTTTAGTATCATATGAAATAAATCATTCATTACAAGATCAGAATCAGTAACATAGCCATTCATGAATTGAACTTCAAAGCAACGCCTCAATATTCAACCTTTGCATTGTCCACATTCAGCATGGCGAAGCAGGGAAAGAGCATGTCCATAGAAAACTTGGTTAGCAAAGAATAATTTGGACTATAGCATAGATTCTAGGATAAATGAGAAGCCAATGACTGCAAGCAACAAGATACAAGATAAATGCAGAGAAATAGACAGAGGAAGTGATGTGTAGCCAATTTATCAAAAGATGTGCTTAAGTCACCATCAATGCAGATGGTCAAGACTCGGGCCATACCTCTCGCCATATGTCAAAATCTGTCTACCTATATCTTCTGAAGCAATCATCTGCAAAAGACACCTTAAACATAAGCAACTAAGACTCAAGGAAACCTTGATGCACAATAATAATCCCACACCACTACTGCTCAGATGTATACTTGATACCAATAAATGAAAGAAAACAATAACGTACTCTAGATTCCAAATTCATCAAAATAGCAGACCTTGTTGACTGTTTTGCACGAGCTAGCTGCACTGGGTCAACTGCAGGAAGCAAGAAGTGAAAGGCACTTAAGTGACGGGCCCCCATCCACCGCATCAAACTTTTGCACAACAGAAACAATACTTGTATAGATAAAGGAGCAGAATCATACCTGCACCCGGTGAAGCAACTGCAATTAGCTCATTAGCTGCTAAATCTATAGCTTTTGATGCAAAATCAGAACCCTGCATCCACAAGCATAAGCATATTTAAAATGGGCACTTACACATATTAGACATTTAACACATTTAGCCATGCATTTTGTTCTCTTAGGCAGTGAACTTGCCTTTCTCATCTTAAAGCACAAAGTTCACCAACTACCCCTCCCAACAAAAAAAAAAAAAAAAAAAAAAAAGAAAGAACAACATTTTCTTCCAATTCAGAAGGCATAACAAAACCCAAGCCCTAGATTATGCTAGACGTTCCTCCTGTGCCCTAGCAAAAGTTAATCAACTTAAATATGTATTCAAATCAATATACCGTCTAATACACACATATTCCTGATGGTGTGAAGGTTCAAGGCATAGGCTTCAATTCCAATCACACTATCACTCACCACATGAACTTTGGAAGAAACAGGCAAATTAGCAGACAATAGGGACATCAGAAAGGTCCCCAACAAAAACACACAAAAGCAACCAATCTGAGAATTCTAACTTTTAAATAAGCCTTTATGATTGTTGCATCTCCCCAGTCTTCCTTTACTGAACTATATCATCTCTATTGATGCCCATCCCTTGAGTTTCTAATATCATTACACAGCAATTTCTTCATTCAGTCCAAACTCCAAATTGGTTTCTCAGTCATGAAACTTTAATAATGACTGATTGCTACATTTGATTTAGCAAAACCTAGAGTTTAGAAAACTGATGATTTGTAGATTTCACAAACTATAATAGCTACAAAGTACAGAGAGATTTTGGGGAAAAGAACTAGAGAAATTTCCAAAACATAAGCATGTTTTGAGGGTTCTAGGGAGCATCTTACGGTGGTAGCTTGGATACCAAATATGCCAGTACGATCATAAATGTTGCTGAATGCTGTAAAGGATTGAATTTGTGGATATTCATTCAGGACTCGAAGATCTGCAGACACCAAACATATAAAAATATGAAAAATTTAAAAACTTGGGGGTACAAAATAGAAGAATAAAACAATATAACCAATGAGGAAAATGGTATATTCCATTAACATAAATACAAAACAAGTTTATCTAAATCCTACAAATTTACTAATAATGCAGTATGGGAAGATAGAATTTAGGAATTATTCTCATCGTAAAATTAGGAAATTTAAGAGTTCTATTATTTAGAAATTTTATTCTTATTAGGTCTATTATTTAGGAATTTTATTTTCTAGTTTATTTTGGCTTAATTTAGTATTTCTAATTAAAACTGAATTAGAGTACTAAAATCCTAATGTGATTCAGATTCCTAATTCTATAAATAAGATCTAGGGTTTCTATTGTTATTAGATAAGCTCTGTTATGACAATTTTATGAGATCAATAATATTTTGAGAATTAGTTCTCTCTTCAAGGATTGGTCCTTGATATCTCCTTCTTCTTGGTTCTTTCCCTTTGTTCTACATCAAATGGTCAATAAAATTCAGGTGTTATATTCTATCCCAGAAAGGGGGGAAAAGAAGGAAAAAAGAAGGACAAAAGGATAAAGAGGTGGTAGCATAATGTAGATATGTTCCTGCATTTGAGAAAGCTAAGGTCACAGTCACAGCTCATCAAATATTAATCACACTAAGAGAAACTTACATAGCCTTGAGTACATTCCTTTCCCAGGGCCACCAGTTGAGAAGGATCCGCCTCCACCCATTAGCATCTGCATTATAATTTGTCTTACAATTTATTGTTGCCTTCAACTCAGGATTTGAATATGACAAATGGACACAAAGTCACAGTACAGATAGAATAGAAGCAACCCAGCAACAATGGAATCCAGAATTAATACAGTAAACAAATTTTGTATACCTGAAGAACAGTCAAGGTCATGGCATCATGGTCATCATGCCAGCCATGAGGAAATTCGAATGCAAGAGCAAAATGGGTTCTTTGGTCCTTCAATGGGAAGTCAACGTTAATAATTCCTCAATGGATGGATAAGGTATGTAAGAAGGTTTCTATGAAACATCTTGAATTCTTGATACATACCCCTGAATCTGCTTGACAGCGAAAATCACCTCCTGTGTAAACAGATTTTGGCACTACAGTATTACTAGCTTCAGGTAGATCAGATAAAAGGGGCTCTGCAATGCACACCAGTTCCTCGTGTTCAACACCAGAAGCCACAAGTACCATCCGGCGAGCAGTAAAATTTTCCTGAATTTCTCAAAGAAAACATCAACTGAGATTATTACAGAACACTTACAGAAAAAGACAATCATTACATTCTTAGAATACATAATCAATACAAGAAACAAAGTTCACATTAAGCATAGACTTTCTTAAAACTTACGGCAACAAATTCCTCCAAGATTGTACCGTTCAATCTATTTATTGCAGATTCAGGTGCCAAAAGAGGATTAGCCAATGGACCAGAAAAACCAGCAGAATGAATTGCTTCCAAAAGCAATCCTTGAGGATTGTTAGAGGCTTCACTAATCTCAGCTTTGACCTTCTGAAGCTGCAAGAGATAAAATATCATTTCTATAAGCTTTTCATATCCACAATTGCAACTAAAGTTTCTGCACATGGATTGCAAAATGATAAAGATTTACTTGTTCATTGACCTCCCAATCAAGGAAGACAGGATTTCTCACACAATCAATAAGCAACTCCACCATCTCTGGAACATAGGTCTTTAGAGCATCATAGGTGTATCCCATCTGCTCCCGAGATGCCGAGGCTTGCACATTGCCCCCAATTGCCTCAACTTCACGCACAATACGCAAGTGGCTGCGGTTTCTTGTGCTTTTGAATGCCATCCGCTCCAGTAAATGTGTGACCCCTAATGAGGCTGGAGACTCATATACTGAACCACAGTTAACATACAACCCTATTGATGCTGCAGGATTCTGGCATGCAACACAATCAAAATTCAAAACAACTTCCTTAATATAACAAAGAAGCAACAAGAACAACAATCACTATATTCAAGAAATATGTCTAAAAATAGAGAACATGAAAAAAAAAATTGCATGCATACAAACCGGTGATGTTTCAGAGCCAACTTTCACGCCATTTGGGAGAGTCGTAATCTTGGTTTTTCCAGGTTCAACATAATCAGGCAATGTGGGTGGAAGTTCAACTCCTGGAAGGGGGAAGTCCAGAGGAGGCAAAGAATTGGACTTGTCACCAGTCAGCCAGCTGAAGAGACCACCCAAAGAGGATGATTGCAAGGAAGCAGCACTTGAACTTGTAAATCTTGAAGGTAACCTACTGATTCTATGGCCCTACTCACACACGCAGTTCATAATCAGAAAATAGCTCATTTTATACTCTATCAAAATTATGATATACAGTGAAATAAAACAAAAGCACTTTGCCACCTAAAGAAAATCTAAAAGAGAAAATTTGTACAAATTATATCAATATGTACATTGAAGCCCCCATCCTATTATAAGGCCTATCTTCTACATACAAAAGTTGTAGCAGACTTCTTTATTTCACCAAGAAAACTAACAGCAAGCAACTCTTAATCGAGAATCAAACAATCCCTAGTAACAGCAAGATCTTTTCAATCCACAAAACCGAAATTCAAGTGAATCCATCTCTTATGCTGCCAAACACATATGAATCCTTTAGAATAACCATTTCCAATTCTAGGAAGACAAAAGCTAAGCTCAAACCAACCAAATTAACATTTTCATCCTTAAGCTCAGTTAAACACAAAAGCTCCCATTAGAAACCCAGACCCCTTTTCTTTCCACATCCTTTTCTCACATTTTCAACAACCAAACAGAACGCTTCCATATTAACAAAAAGCCACTGAATAAATTATAAACAGATTTATTAGTTAAGCAATCACGAAGCCACAGATTAAACAAGAACCAATTATGCCAAGCAGCGAATAAAGTACCAATTGTTCGAGAACAGGATAAAAGAGATTGAATCAAGAAGACAGAGATTAAAATTAAGGGTTTGAGAGCTAAGATGGTACCAACCTTGAGAACCCCAAGGCGTGAAGCTGCAGTTCTGTACATGGCTGATCGATGGTCTGAGACCCTATATTGTACGGACGGACGCCCTGGTTTTACACCGAGATGGCGAGATGAGAAGTCTCACGGTGTTTCACTCTCAATGCTCTCCCCACTGACGCTTGTGGCGGACGCCAAAGAAGAATCGAGACCGTCAAGTTGATTGGTTCTCAGCCGTACGATTATTGGATCAGTAATCAGTCCTTGTAATGGATTATTGGTTCCATAAGAATTTTACATTTTTATTAATGATTTGTTTGTTTTGAGGGAAATACATGTGAAGGAAAAGACATCCTCCTACCAAGATAAACTTGCTTATATTCTCATATAAATTTAAAAAGAAATAAAGTTAATATACTTTTAACACTAAAACTATGTGCTAAAGGTATAAATGTAAATGTATACTTTATAAATTTATTTCTCTTGTGTTTTAATTAAAGTAACTAGACAACAAAAGGGTAAATAATTTTTTCCCTCTTTCTATTAATTAATTTTCTTTCATTTCCTTTACATAACTAAAGAACCAAACAAAGCCTAATCCTAGAGGAATCTAATGGTAGACCGGCCCAAAGCCAATTTAGAGCTGAAATCGGATTGATCAAATTTAGATAGTTGAACGATTTATGATTTTAAATTAACTCAAAATTATCAATCGGTCTATCCTCTAATGAACAGTGATTTTATTGGATCATAATTGAATAATCCATTTGTAACATTAAAAGAAAAATAAAAATTTGAAATAATTTCAACTCATTAAAATCAAAACTAAATCAAAATTGTAAAAATAAAAATTATTTGGAATCAATTTCTTGCGATTTGATTCGGAGCTTTTGATTTGATATACATAATAAATGAGCGGTCTCCAAAGGCATGAGATTTCAAGTTTGTGCTCCAATTGGATCCAACTGTATTAAAAAAAAAAAGTAAAAGAAATATCTATTTTTCACAATCTAAATTATTAGAATCACAATATTTTCAAATAATTTTTTTTATAAATAAAATAAATATTTTTTTTATAAAATAATACTTTAAAATATCTCAAAAATTATAAATTCTTGATTCAAGGGAAAGCTTATTTAAATTTGATATATTATGTACTTAAAATATAAATATATAGACCTCACCATATATAAAATGTGTTGAATCCAGATTATATATATACATATATTTAAAGGCAGCTCGTGATACAACTGCAGTTCAGTTCGTGATACAACTAGGTGCATGGGAGGCTATCTAACATTAGTATCGGAATATATTGATTCTGATTGAAGTCCTGAGAAAATGGCCAATATTCCCTTGTAAAATCCACAAGTTATATGATGATGCAATGCAGAGCGAGGAGAATGTTCTCATCCTCTCTAGAATGGAATATGTACTGTTACCAGCCGCTAGTGGAAGTCACAGTTGCCTCTTCCACCCTATCCCAGTGAATGGTTATAAATGTTCTATTGAAGAACAAAGTATAATCAGTCCATATATACTCTTGTTTTGCTTTGATGGATATATATATGGAAAAGCCTTCAACTGCCATCGATGTCTTAATTAATTCTATTTCAATTTGTCATACAAGATGAACAAGAGATGAAGATGCTATTCCCTCAATATTCATCTTTTCTCTTCTCTTCTGGCAAAAGCCATATGGCGATGGCTATAAATATAGTACAAAGGGAAGCCCAGGAGTACCAGATTTTCATCTTTAGCTTCTTGCAAATTAAGGACGGTGATGATGGCTGCAAGAAGCTATATAATGCCAGAAGCAATGGCCAGAGCAGTGCCTAGAATTTCATGGACTACTAAAAAAGTTTGCAAAATACAAGGCTTTTTGAAGGATACTACACTTCTAAAATCATCGACAGATGATGACCTTGGAGGTGGCCATGGCCATCTGCTGATCAAGAATAATACAAGAATCCATGTTATGTCTTCAGATATTTCATCACCAAGTTTTGCAGTGGAGTTTCTTGATGCATGGGATGATGAATATGGTGGGATCGTTATCGATCCTAGCAGTTTACCCTCTAGTGCTAATGCTTTTGCATCTGCCCTCCGAGCTTCTTTGACGAACTGGAAGATGAAGGTAAGATATAGATGCACCATTTGCAGCACATCGATCTGCCCATGGACGCTTTTTCACACATGCATACGTACCCACAGGAATATTGTATTATTACTACTCAGTCATGTGCTTGCATATGGTATTATTTTGTTTGATATCTGTTCTTCTGTCTTCTTGCATGGTAGGCCAAATTTACTTGATATTAACACTTGTCTTTTTGCTTCCCTATTTGGCGTCCCAAGAAATAGGGTACTGTTTTTTTTTTCTTTTTTTCTCATTTTGCGTACTCTGTTATTCTTCACATGCCTGAAAACGATTCCAATATCATTAAGCTCCAATATCATTAAGCTAAAGTTTATCGGTGATTCTCAAGTTGTTTATGTAGAATATACTCAATTAATCAAAATTTATGCATAAACGCAGGGGAAGAAGGGAATATGGCTGAAGATACTATCGGAACAAGCTGACCTCATTCCAATAGCAATTCAGGTAACAATCAAACTGAAGAAGAATTGCATAGTGTGAAAATGCCATAACCAAGAAGAACATTTTATTACTCTTGTCTGTATTCTAAATTTTGATCATAGACAACATATATCTCAACATCCAAGTCTCCTCAGTTTCTATGTTCCATGGAATTTCAGGAGGGTTTTAACTATCATCATGCAGAACCAGGCTACGCTATGCTCACATATTGGATTCCTGATGGCCCTTGCATGCTTCCTGCTAGCCCTTCTCATCAGATTGGCGTGGGAGGATTTGTGATCAATGAAAAAAGAGAGGTCCTAATATTTTATTTCTTTTTTTTTTTAAGTTTTTTATATAAATTTTTATAACCCAATTTGATTTTACAATTTCAACAACGTTTTATAAAGGTTCTTGTGGTGAAAGAAAAATGTCCCTGTAGCTGCTCTGGCGTTTGGAAGATGCCTACTGGATATATTAACAAGGTGAAGTAATTAGCTTTATGGTTCAATCTTACACTCTTCTGTTGAAGTTAATTCTACCATAAACGCAATAACAACGGATGGTTAAGTTAATTCTCTTAATTCATGACAGTCTGAAGATATATTCTCAGGAGCCATAAGAGAAGTAAAAGAAGAAACCGGCGTAAGAAAAATACTGTCATATGTAATTCCTGTGTTACTATATATTATCATCATTGCATCATCTCAAATTTGTTTCTCAGGTTGACACAATTTTCCTGAAGTTGGTTGCTTTCAGGTATTTGTTTCTTTACTTCATTTTCCTGAAACTATGTTTAATTCTGAAAGAAGAACATATTAACTAATTAGGCCCCAACAACTCTGCTTTTGCAGACACGCTCACCTTGTGGCATTTGAGAAATCAGATTTACTCTTTGTGTGCATGCTGAAGCCATTGTCCTGTGAAATAACAGTTGATGAGAAAGAACTCCAAGCTGCTAAGGTAATTAATTAATCCACTAATTGTCTCTATAATATTTCTGTTGGCTGATTGGGATGGTTTTATATTATGTTTGATTCAGTGGATGCCGATAGATGAGTATATTGGACAGCCATTTTACGAAGAAGACCAAATGTCAAGGAGGGTGATCGAAGCTTCCATTGCAGCGTATGAAGGTCATTATAATGGGTTTGCTGCCCGCCAGTTGACCTCAAAACTTGATGGGAAATTGTCCTATTTATATTACGATTGTTCAAGCAGCTTTTAAGGCACCAGGCGGTTGTGCTTATTTAATACTAGTACTAAAACTGATTATGAATATTAATGAAGGAAAACCGAGTCAATAATGTGGTGCTTAGGGGGGAGGGTGGACAATTCTTGGGCATCCAGAAGGGGGACCACGTACACATGGCAGACAGAAGAGGGTTAATTCTAGAAAGGAACAAAGGGTCCTACCTAATAAACTCCACTAAAGTCCATATAAATTGCCCCATTTTTCATGAATCTCGTGCTTTTTCTTCTTTCTTCTGGCTCTTTACGTTATAAAATTTGTCGCCAGTAATTATTTGACGTCAAGCAATCCATGTGATGTGAACGCTTTCTTTAAAGATTATTATGACGTTCCTCGCTTTAATCACTTTCTTATGTTACCTTGGAATTTTCTACTGCATTTAATTTCCTTGTTTTGGCAGTCACAGCAATTCAGCGAAAAGATAATGGGGAAGTAAAATGAGTCTTGATAATAGTTAGTTCATATATATATATATATATATATATATAATCAATTAAAATCATGTAGTATATATGAATATAATTGAAATAATAAATATATAAATTTAATATAAATATTTAATTTAAAAATTATATTTAATGAATTGTAAATTATAATTCTCCATACAAACGGTGTACAATTGTAAATTAAATAAATTTTAATAGGGCATAATTACACCGTTAGAAAACCCGAAGAGAAAATATTATGTTTATGTGCATGGCAGAGTGTGAGCGTTTGGGTGTAGTGTGAGTGATCCTTATAAGTGATCAAGATTATAAAAGCTCGATGAAAACTCGGTTCAACTTGATTCATTTTTTTAATGAGTTAAATTCGAGTTTAATTTTTAATTTTATTTAATAAATAAAATTAAATTTAAATTCATTAATAATCATTTTATTAAGGTATGTAAAGTAAATTTATTGAATAAATTCTTAAATGAATTCATTAAATTAGCCCGTGATCTAATTCATTCACAAGCTAATTATTTTAGCATGTTATTTTAAAATTTTGAATCATTTATGTTAATTATTGCAAATAAATTAATTTTATTTTTTATTATTCTAAAATAATATTACTAACTATTATTGAAAATTATAATATAATTACAATATGGTTATAAAATTGAAAGTATAATTAAATAGAGTTATTTTTTTTAATTAATCGCATCACTAACTACAATTTATTGAGTCTATTGTTAAATAAGTTTTAAAAATAATTAATAAAACTATATATATTTTTTAATAATTTAACTAATTTAGTTTGATGAGTTAACTTGAGTTTACGAGTTAAATATAAGTTGAGAGCTAAATACAAGTTGAGCTTGCAAGCTAAACAAACAGATTAAATATAAGTTTGACTCAAATATAATAAAATTTAATAGAAAAATTAAATAATAAAATTAATGTACATATATAATGATTTTATTATAAATATTAATTATGATAAATCTTATATGAGTTTTAGTATAACTAACGGTTATAATAATATCATTATATGTAAGTATGTTTGTGTGATCATTTAAATAGGAAAATTAAGAAATATCTATAAATTTTTATGATATTATATTTTAAATAAATAAAATATTTATATAAATTATTAATTAAAATCATATAAAAATTAAATAAATTCTGACAATATTTAAATAATGATAATTAAGTTTGGATGAATATGATTATAAATTTTAATTAAAATTTAAGTGAATTTAAATATTAAAATAATTAATAAATTTATATTTAAATAAAATAAATTTCAAGACCTCATTTATCATGTCTCTCTGTCTTTCTAGAATCATGGGTTCCCTTTTGACAATTCTGGTGGTTCTAGGACATTAACTTTGAAATTTTGATGGTCAAATTCGATTTCTGGCATTTCAACGAGTCCTTGTGCACCACAACCGGAAAACCATATTTTCCTCATTTTGACCACATATTAATATATAATTTTATTTTAAAATTATTTAAAACAATTAATATATTATTAATATTTTATTTTTACTTATTTTCATTTATATTTCTTATTTTTAATATGTTATGTTCTTTATTTTTTTATTTTAAGTGACCCGACCCATTTCCAGCGGGTCAAATCCAACAACGACAACCCGGGGCGGTTCATTCCCTGGTTGTTTCACCGGTAAAACTAAAAAACAGTTACATTTTCGGTTAATGCCCATCAAAGTCTTCGCGCCCCGAGACTCTCGGAGCAAACGTCAACGGACAAAGCAATCCCTCCTATCCAACAATTTACCTTTTCTTCCTTCCATTTGCTCAAATATTAATTTAATTTTAAATTAAATTAAATTAAAATATCAGGAGTAGGATCTGGAATTACTAAATTTAACTTTCCTTCTCCTTTTCTCTCACTTTCTCTCTCCCTAGAAAATTTTCTAAGTTTAATCGGCCAAGCCAAAACCACTGCTAAAAGTGAAACCAAGTAATGGCCACCTGTTTTTTTGGATGCTTGCATTAATATATACATTTCAATACCATCAATCAGAAGCCAAAACGCAAACTTGCAGTGCCTTCTCTTGTTCCTCATCATCTTCTTCTTCTTCTGTATTTTTATTTTATTTTTGCTTTTTGTGGTCTTTTGTTTCCATTTGGTCAACAGTTGCTCCTATAATTATGGGTGTCCCCGCATTCGTATATTCAAGCTCTTGCGTTTCTCTTTCAGTGCATGGATTCCATTTTCTCTCCTAATTCCTCGTCAATCTCCTGGTTCACTTCTCCTTATCTTCATACTTCTAAATCGGGGATTTCCACTTCCCGGAATCTCTCTTCTTCCATCAGTTTTAGTGCTTCCTCTTCTGCTTCAGCTTCCGCTTTCTCCACCATCGGATTCTCCAGAGCCGCTATGTCTAACCCCAAGATCGTCAACGGTGATTATGGTTACGTTCTTGAAGATGTTCCTCACTTGACAGATTACCTTCCTGATCTTCCTGTACGTTCTTTTTTTTTCTTAATAGAAAGTATGTGATCGTATGGGAAAATGTCAACGTATTTTGTACGTTTGTCGTAGCTGATTGCTTGATTTTTTTGCTGTTTGGTTTCTTATAAAGAGGGGGCATGGGAAGGGAAAATGAAAGCTTGGATTTTTTTTCCGGCTTCCTGAATTTTTAACGAGCTTGACTCAGTTTATTTTGATCTAAATGTAGTAGTCGGATTTTTTCTTTGTATGATTGCTGCGTTTCATCGGCCACCAAACGGGGTAAAGAAGATATAATGTTTTTGGATCCATTTAAAACTGTTGCTTTCTTTGTCTTTTTATTTTTTGAAAAAATATAATATAAAATGGATTTGCTAGTATGTGAAATTAATACCTTTTTATTTATTTATTTATATTTATTGTTTTGAAGTTCTATGAAATTCATACCTGAGTTATATAGAATTGGAGTTTTCAATTTGTTACTCTTTAATAAATTTTTTATCATTGTTATTGAGTTTCTCTCTGCGCAAATTGGGGGGAGCAGCAAAAATTTACACCACAAGACCACATTTAATTCTGATCATCTGCGATTGATGGATTGCGAATTGACTTGATGCTGTTCCTCTGTTTGTTTCATTTACCTGACTAATTGAGTTCTGATTCTAAATTTAAACTATGGCTTAAATTTGTTATTGTTTCTGGTTTTGCTGTAGACTTATTCCAATCCGCTACAAGACAATCCTGCATACTCGGTTGTTAAGTAAGTTGAATCACCTTGCCTCACATTTTGTCTCTTGCTGTTTATGCAACCTCTATTGGCATATCATTTCAAGTAATTTTATTAAGCATTGAATTCTTGTTCACCATAGTGGTTCTCTTTTTTTTCCAGGCAGTACTTTGTCCATGTGGATGACACTGTTCCTCAAAAGGTCAGCTATCCCTTAACTTTCATGGATAAAGTTATGCTGTGTGCATGTTCTACACCCATTATTCTCTATTGAATGACATTACATAGAGAAATTGTACTATAGATGCACAGTTCATTACGAAGAATGAATGTGTTTTTTGCTCAAAGTAGTTGTGTGAATGAGGGTTCTTTTAAGTAATGTTAGTGACAGCTCATTTGAATCCAGTTGTGGTTTGTTTCATAGCAATACTTGTGGGTGGACTAGCAGAGATAGCAGCTGGAAGCACCTTAAAAGCCACAAGCTTCTTGAATTAGAGATAGTGGAATGTATGGGGCCATAGGAGATGTGCTAGAAAGCTAGATTACTAGAATGTTATCCTTTTGTTGTAATTGTTCTTCCCTCCTTTTTTAGGTTGTTGTTCACAAGGATAGTCCAAGAGGGATACATTTCCGACGTGCTGGACCACGCCAAAAGGTATGTTTTTGTGTGCCTTATACATAATGTGGAGTGATGAAAAACTACATTCATCTCCATGAGACATTTGTTGGATATTTCTCAGGTTTATTTTGACTCAGATGAAGTTCATGCTTGCATTGTAACATGTGGGGGTCTCTGCCCTGGACTCAACACAGTAATTAGGGAAATAGTATGTGGCTTGTACCATATGTATGGCGTGAAGAGAGTGCTGGGAATAGATGTAAGTAATTACATGACCTCTAATCCAATATTTGTTGAGCTACACTCTAGATTTGCTTGTGTCTTCTCTCTTTCTCCGTTCTTATGGTTTTGCACTGTCAAGTGAGAGTTTTTAGTTTTGGGTTTCTAGTTTATTTTTTTCCCTTTTCTTTTTTGTTGTTTCCAAATTGTTTGGGGCAAAATAACATCTTAATGCCATTACTAGTTTAACTTTTTTTTTTTTTTTTGGCTTACCCAATGGCATTATTTTGACATGTTAATGGATCTGTAGGGAGGATACAGGGGTTTTTATGCACGAAATACAATTTCCCTGACACCTAAAGTTGTAAATGATATTCATAAACGTGGTGGGACCATCCTTGGGACATCACGAGGTGGCCACGATACTTCAAAGATAGTTGATAGCATTCAGGATCGAGGAATTAATCAGGTTTGTTGTATTTGTTCGTCTAATTTTTCATAATTCAGGAGTCATGTACCTGCTCGATTAATAGATGCTTACTTGTAGTTTTCTTGCAACTCAGGTTTACATAATTGGAGGGGATGGAACTCAGAAAGGAGCATCAGTGATATTTGAGGTAATTAATTTTTATGTTCCTTGGTAGGGTCTTGCTGCTCACGATTTTTAGATGCATCAGAAGAATAGAAACCTCGGGATAAAAACCAAGTAATTAAGAAGGATACAAACTACACTAAGAAAGAAAAACTAAACATGCTTATATTAAGCATAAAAGAGGTTAATGAGGCAAGGGAATACATGCAACCGATTGTTAATTCCTTGGTTGAAACTAGAATGCGTTGTATCTTTCATGCTTTTTTTTTTTCCCTGTTTTCTTTTCTCTTCCTACTTCTTTTTTGTTGTAAAGTTTTTAGTATATGGATATTGCAGGAAATTAGAAGAAGAGGGCTCAAAGTTGCAGTTGCTGGAATTCCTAAAACCATTGATAATGACATTCCGGTATGTCTATTGGACTAGCCAAAGTGTTCTGAGTTAAACAGTGCACCTTATATAACAAGCTATAATGCATCACAGTTATATCAAATATGATAAGAGCTTAAAAAGTTGTTTATACTTTATACATAACAGGTCATTGACAAGTCCTTTGGCTTTGACACTGCTGTTGAGGAAGCTCAACGTGCTATTAATGCAGCACATGTCGAATCTGAGAGTATGGAGAATGGTATTGGTCTTGTGAAGTTAATGGGTCGCTATAGTGGTAAGCTCCTATATGTTTTTTTATCTGCAATTTTACTTGGCACTAAAAGTAGGTTCCATAGTGAACATTTATCAGATTGCATAGAAATGTCAAACGTTGCCTCATTCATACAAATTGACTGGTTAATGCATTTAATCATAGGTCTTCTCACCACCTTGAAATCTAGAAAATTTGATTCTCAGTGCCTGCAGCCATGTTATTTTTGTTGAAAGTTCTGTGTGAAAAATTGCTAATATATAATGCTTTGATTTATTTGGGCATGTGATATCTGGACAATTTTGTCAAAAATTTTTTTATACTGATATTAGCATTTGGACTTGATCAATGAAGCTTTTTCTTGGTTTAGATGTTATGAAGGTGAATCTTATTAAATAGGAATATATTTGCACTTGATCAAGTTCCATGGATTGTTCTAAAAATTTAATTTGGTTACTAACCTTCATCTTGTAGTTGTAAGAGCAGATTATCAATTCAGATTGCAGTATTGGCTTAATTTTATTTGACATAGGTTGAGTTAGCATTAAATATAGCAACTCTGGTTCTTAAATGAGTGTTCCTTGTCACTATGTTAAGAAGCTGTCTTTTTTTGGACTTTAGATGCCTGATCTTGCAGATGGACCTTCCTTTTTGTTATTTTTGTTAATGATTATGTTCTAGCTTTTTCCCAACTCTTTATATAATTGAAACTGGGTTTTTAGGTATTTTATTTTGAGTGTGGGAATCTGATTGGTTATGTGGTGCAGGATTTATTGCCATGCACGCTACTCTTGCAAGCCGAGATGTGGATTGTTGCTTGATTCCAGAGTCACCCTTTTATCTAGAAGGGGAAGGTGGGCTTTTCGAATACATAGAGAAACGACTCAAAGAAGATGGTCACATGGTTATTGTGATAGCTGAAGGTGCTGGACAGGAGTTGCTTTCTGAGACCATGCAATCAAACCAGCAGGACGCTTCAGGAAACAAGCTTCTCCGAGATATTGGGTTGTGGATATCACACAGGATCAAGGTATTGATTCTAAATTTCTAATTCAAACTCTCCTGCATTGATGTCAAGTATTATCACAAGGAAATGTCGCAAATGAAACACTTCTTTTGGCATATTAATTTGTTTGTCTTTGCCTTTGCAGGAACATTTTTCAAAGCAGAAGAAGATGACCATAAACCTCAAATATATAGGTTGAAACAACATCTCAACTGAAGAACTTATTTTGCAAAAGCTTTTTTTGACATGGATAATTAACGATCAATTTTCACCTCCTTTCTGGCAGATCCTACATATATGATTCGTGCTATTCCAAGCAATGCATCTGACAATGTGTACTGCACACTTCTTGCTCAAAGTGCTGTTCATGGAGCAATGGCAGGATACACTGGCTTTACAAGTGGTCTTGTCAATGGAAGACAAACTTACATACCCTTCTATGTGAGTTAATCCCTATCACATTAATCAATGGAACCTATCCACCATGTTCTTGTTGTGTCTTGTTTTAGGCCTAGAAGAATCCGTGTAGATTAGAATTATGGAATTTTTTGAAGTTTTATAGTGGTGGTGATATCCTTTTTGCTGTTCCGCAGCGAATCACTGAGAAGCAGAACAAGGTAGTTATAACAGATAGGATGTGGGCTAGGCTTCTTTCTTCAACAAATCAGCCTAGTTTTTGGAGTGCTAAAGATGTCATTGAAGACAAGAAAGAGGACATTGCCAAAGTCAAGAAAGGGGAAGAACCAAAAAACCAGTTGACGGATGATGGGAATTGTGCAGATGACCTTGTGGCAGAGAAAGAGGTCAGCTGCAAGTGATTGAGATTGAAACCATAGTACTCTATAAAATTGTTACTATTATTGCATAGCCTACAGTGATCTGCTACCACTGTTTTCCTACCACGTATCTTGTTATGTTAGATTAGTGATGATATTCAGAGAGTGAGTTCCACCCATAGTTTTATTTCAGTGGACTAGGAAGTGGTATTTCTTTGCTGAAGAACAAGCTCATGTGCTGAACTGTTTTGTATGTTGAAACTGTTAAATTATATCAAAATTGTTTTTTGAAACTTTATTTAGTTTGCAACCCTGTATGGATTTTTTATTGAATTCCTAATATGGCTTGAAATGAGAAGCGAAACAGCAGTGTGGCTGGAGGTGTAAATAATGTGTAGAAGTTCAAACAATGCTACAGTTCATTTTCTTCTTTGATGGATAGTGAACTGCAGTAACAGTGAGCTTTAAATTGTGGGGGTACGGATTTGAATTCATGAATATGATCGATTGATTCTGGGTTTCTTTAGATAAAAGTTTTGTAATTTTTACACAGAGAAACCAATGCAATAGAGAAATGTGGATTCTTTGCTGCCATGTCTCTGACAAAAGAGGTACATATCAGTATGAAAAACAAGGAAGTCATGGCTTGGATTCCTTGTGCTCTCATCAAAAGAAGATGTCCAAAAAGGAAAAAAAAAAAAAAAAGTTAAATAGAGTTTTCTTTATCAACCTGTTGCTGACCTCCACTTCCACATTCCTCCATAACAATTTTTTGAAGATCTAAAGTGCAACCTCACCACCACTTTGGTTCTCATCCATAGTAAACATGAAGTTACTCGTCTGATTGGCGTGCCGTCTAAGAAAAATAGTTCAACAGAGCTGACCTGAAATTTGAGTTCTCTTTTCATGCAACCAAGAAAACAGGAAGATTTTAGTCTTGCAGGATATCATGGTTTTATTATTAAATTTTTAAAATAATTACATATATATATATATATATATATATATATTTTAATTATTTTGCTATGATACATTAACTTCCATATTAATTTTAATCTTAACCAAGCAGTAAATAAGAAAAGGTAATTTACAATTTAATTGATGATATAGTTAAAATTATAAATTTTTTATTTTTAAGAAAAACTAAATGAATGCTTATATTTATTTTTATTAACAGAATAATTATTTTTAAAATTTATTATTAATTATAAATTAAAATGATTAACTTAAATTTGATAGTTAAATTATTACAAATATTAAAATTATGAAGGTTAAATTGTTATAAAAAAATAAAATAAAATAAAACATCTTAAATTATTACAATTTTAACTTGAATTTTGATTAAAAAATTATTTTATTAAAAAAATCTCGAAATTTTAATTATTTAATTATTATATTTTTTTAAATAAAGGATTAAGACTAACTTGTAAATTGCGAATAAGAAAGGAGGGTAAGGACTAAACCGTAATCTCGTAATTGATGAAGCAATTCCAAGGCCTGGTTCCTCAATCCTCATTAGAACAACAGTCCTCTGCTCGGTTGAGGTCGTTGAAGAAGAAGAAGAAGAAGAAGAAGAAGAAGAATGGGGATCAGATTCATATTAATGGTGAACAAGCAAGGGCAGACGCGTCTAGCTCAATACTACGAGTGGCTCACCCTTGAAGAACGCCGTGCTCTCGAAGGCGAAATCGTCCGCAAATGCCTTGCCCGCACCGAGCAACAGGTTTTCTCTCTCTCCCTAATCACATTCGATTTAGTTGCATATTTTCTTTATAACTCAATCAATAATGCCCAGATCTTCTTTTCCTCTGATCTTAATACCTCATCCTCCTCTGATTTTGCCTCCGTTTTCCTTCCTTTATATAATTTTTAACACTATTTAATAGATGCTAAATTCCGCTGCAAATCGCTTTTAATCCGACATCAAATTCTATTTAAAAGGAATAGTTGAAAATTTCTTTGCATTCCCAGCGTAATTTAGGTTACAAATAAATAAAAGAATTCCTGGTAATGTAGGGATTTTGATTTTTCTTAGGGTATATAACTTTTAAAACCTTTCTTGAAAAGCTTTCTTGTCAGTAATGTTATTGTTTTGGATATTCAATAACAGTGTTCTTTCGTTGAGCATCGCAATTACAAAATTGTTTACAGGCGCTACGCATCATTATTTTTCCTGGTTGGTGTTGACAACGATGAAGTAAGTCCCTTTTTTTTTCAAATTTGTTGATTGGTGTTTTGCTTTAGGATTATTGTGCTTGCTGAACCAGGAAAGTGGCTTGAATTATTCGCATTGAGAAGTTCTAATTGTGCTTAGTGTTCTTGCTTCCTTTTATCTATAAATCTATATTTATGTATAACATTATAGTGATTACTGTGGAAATTGAGATTCCGCCTCGCCTCTAAAGGGCCTAACACACACTGCTTAGTAGCATGAAAGCTTCAATCTTTTAAGCAATAATATTGATGGTGATCATATATTCAATAGGAGTTGACTTGAGATTCTTCTTGATATATTATGCATTGCTTTGGAGAAAGTTTAGGAGTGTGTCGGTCTTGGAGGAAATGGATGACATGGGTTATAAAAGAGCACTTTGGAATTCTTTCTGTTTTCTACATTTATTGATTTAGTCATGCTGGGTGCTTGAAATTTGCTTGTCCAAACTTAACCTATAGTTCATTTTAATGTATTTCTTAATATTCTCTCTGCTTGCGTTTTGCAGAATGAGCTTGCAATATTGGAATTCATACATCTCTTAGTTGAAACCATGGACCGCCATTTTGGGAATGTGTTAAGCCTTCTCAGGCAATCTTGTGTTACTGAAAGTTCCTTCTCATCATTAGTTACCGTCGGTTCATAATTTATTTCTTTTATCCAGTGTGAGCTAGACATCATGTTCCATTTAGAAAAGGCACATTTCATGCTGGAGGAGATGGTCATGAATGGTTGTGTTGTTGAGACGAGCAAGTCTAATATCCTGGCACCAGTACAGCTGATGGACAAAACATCATGAAAAGGTTGCTTAGGCACTATCATTTTGCTCTGGGATTTGGGATGGGTTTTTGCATTTTTATTAATGTTATTTCCATTTGTACAATAAGCTCATAAATGCATAAAAATTCTTCCCTTGCTAAATGAAAAACTCAATGTTGCTTCGTGATGATATATACAGTAAGGCCCTCTGCATATTCAAATTCTCTTTTAACTCGATGAGATAGCCATCCTTTTTGGTGATTTTATGGCATGCTTAGTGTAGCAAAGGCATAACCTAATTGATAGTCATGCATCTCATTTTAAGAGAAGATAATTAGTTTAAATTCCTTAGGTTCCTTCCCCTTTCTATTTGACAAAGGAACATCTGCTTTGTGCCATGCCAATAACTTGTGTTCAGAGAATGATGATCTCTGATGACCAAACATGTATACAAAGACTCCATTTGTTTCAATCCTATATATATATATATATATACAATCTGGATTTTTTTATTATTATTTAAATTTTGGATTAAGCCTTGACCTATGACTTTCACCATTATAGCTATGCAGAAATTCTCCTACAGGCAGTACAAAATTCGTGTATTAAACAAGCACTTCTTCACACTGAATTTTGTGTGCTAAGAGGTAACTTGATTTACATACAATCATCATATCATGATTTCACGAGTCTTGTTTTATATACAAATTGATTAATACTCTGCAAACAATATCGTTCCACACACTAGCTTGTACCCTTGTACATTCTATCAATGGCACTCACCTTACCTAGGTTATTCCCATCACAAAAGCAATTACAGATCAAATGGCTGCAGGTCTCCCATCCTTTCTAGGATCACTTACCGCAGTAAGTGTCCCATGGAATATTTTAGAACCTTTTCCATTCTTCCGCCCCATGGCAATGGGGTTTTGGAGGGTTTGAACAACAAGCTGGACTATAGCTCCCAATGCCTTAGCCTCCAATTGGTGTCCCTTCTCTTCCAAGAAGAGCTTTGTTTCCTCAGCAACCTCTATGTGATCACCATCGATCACGGTGAAGTTCTCATACTGCACAATGTTAGGTATTAACTGCACAAAATCAAGGATGAATCAATTCTCCCTTCAAATATTAGATGCACATAATGCTTTCAAAAATAAGAAAAAAAAAAGGCATAAATTTGGAAGTTAGAAACCTTGTGGTAGACCCTTGGACTCTGAACTGCAGTTAAAGGTTCCATTCCCAAGACAAAATGGTTAATAAAAACTTGTGTTACTGCTGGAATGATGTCCATTCCTCCACTGCCTCCCAAGACTCCTACCAGCTGATCATCCTGCCAAGTTTACAGAGTAAAATGTTAAATTCAAAGGGGATAAAACCATTGCTTTTGAGTTGGAAGAAACTCTAACTTGGAAACAGAAAATAAACTGACTGTGTCACAAGTATACCTTAGTAACAATAATGGGGGTCATGGAAGATAGGGGTCTCTTGTTGGATTCAATAAAATTTGCAGGAGCAGGAGGAAGCATGTCAAACCTTATCTCTGTGGGTGCTGAGAAGTCACCCATCTCATCATTTAGCACAATACCAGTAGAAGGAGAGAGAACTCCTGCTCCGAAATTATAATTTACAGTGGTTGTCATAGATACTGCATTTCTCTCGGCATCAACAATGCAGAAATGGCTAGTTCCATGATCTCTAAGCTGACTCCACCTGCCAATTTTGAACTAGAAGCTTTAGAACTATCACTAATCAATAAAGATCCCAATAATGATATTGGCAGAAAGATTAGTTTTTTTCCATTCAATTACAATGTAGAAAAATACCTGTTCATATAATATTCTGGAAGAAAAGTAGTATTATCTAATATCATTTTCCGAATTTGCTCAGCATAGGATGGAGAAAGCATTTCAGAGACGTATTTGTGAATGTCTACAAACTTAGGGTCTCCCAAATTCATTCGGACAGCAAACATGTGTTTTAATGCTTCAATCAAGCGATGTACCCCAAGATTCCCCTTTGCAGCATCTGAAGTTCCATAGCTATCAAAGATGTTCAAGACCTGTTTCATATCAGAGTTTAGATGAACTTGACCTACATGCTTAAGAAGTTCCACAATCCATTGTCCAAAAGTCAGCATACAAGGTAAAAAATTTGTAAGGAAAGGGAGAATATCACCGACCAGAGACAATCCAACTGTTCCACTTGAAGGAGGTGGCATTCCATACACAGTGTAGCCCATCACATTTGCAGCCATTGCATCCATTATATCTACCTTGTAATTTTTTAAATCCTCCATTGTTAATATCCCACCAGCTTTTCTTACATCCTTCACCAACTGCTCACCAACAGTGCCATTGTAAAAGGTTTGTGGCCCCTGTTCTGCTATTGCCTCCAGGCTCCTGGCTAGCTTCACATTGTAGCATCTATCACCAGCTTGTAACAACTTCCCATTTGGTGCAAACACTTGCTTCAACCCAGAGTCATTCAAAATTTTTCCTGCATTGTGAACTATTGCTAATCCGAGATAAGGTGCAACAATAAAACCATCTTTCGCAAGTTTTATGGCAGGTTGGAATAAATTCCTCCAAGCCAAACGTCCATGCTGTAACCAAGCTTCATGAAGACCAGCAATCTCACCAGGAACTCCAATTGACAATGGACCTGAATACTTGTCTTGAATGTTGTTTGCATACATATTCTGGTTTGGACAATTACATTAAAAGAGCCATTAGATAAAGCAAAATTTTCCAATTTTCTACATTTGATCTAGTCACTAGTGAGTCCCCTAAGCAACCAACCCAAGAAATGTCAAAACTTGTACTGTATATTTCAGCTGAAAGGGAGAACAATGAACCTTTGAAGCAGCTAAGGGAGCAGTTTCCCTCATGTCAAAAGCTTGAGTTTTCAAAGCCAGTGAAGACCTAACAATCATGAAAGCTCCACCTCCTATTCCACTGGACATTGGATTAACAACTCCAACACATAATGCTGTTGCCACTGCAGCATCAACAGCGTGCCCTCCTTGTCTAAGCATTGATGCTCCGATGTCAGAACATCGGCCATCATCAGCAGCCACAACTCCTTGATCCGACTCCACAATTTCACCATCATTAACTCTAATCCTCTCATTGAAATTTTTTCCTTCTCGTAATACCCAGGTAGTTAAATTGCCTCCAAATATTAGGCCTACAGCTAAAGTTGGAACAGTAATCTTAGCATTAAAATGAATCCTCTCGCATGACCATAAGAAAATCATATTCTACCAGTCTAATAAAAATGGGTTGAATGATTGTGAAGCATTATGATACAACACTAGGTATGATCACCAACCTTTTAGCTTAGGAGAGATCTACATAGCATACTGAACAATAAAAATGATTTTAAAATTCTTCCATATCAAAAGATTTATAATTTTTTAATATTAATTATTATTTCCTCATTACCACATAGGAATTCCAGGTATTATCCTTGAGGCTGGAATTGGATTTCATAAAAAATTCATAAGGGGGAAAAAACAAAAATGAAAAAGCTTTAGTACTTTGTGTGTGTAACCCATACACTGGCTTCTAGAGGCTGCAAAACAGTCCACAATCACAGTAAGAGTTCTCGCTCTGAGGATTAATTCCAGAGCAGAACAAGAAAAAGAGGTTATCTTTTCATAGAAAATCTAACAATTTAAAATTTACCCAGATTCTGAAATTACGAGAAAGAGAAAATCTGAAAGCAAACATGAAGAGAGGAGAAGAATAGAAACAGACATGAGATGGTGAAGAAACAAAGAAGGAAGCAAAGAGCCTTGATCCTCCAAGACTTGTCCCTATAATTAGCAGTTTGATTACTGGCCAAAAGTGGGAATTTTAGCATCTCTCCCCCCATGGCCATGATTCCTCTTGCTTGTGTGTGGCTCTCGGAAAATAGGCCGGAGAATTATGAATGATATTTGGTGGAGGAGGGCGAAACTAAGCTAACGTCTTTGCTCATATTGACATTGTTCGTATTTGTGGGTCCCAATCGAAAGTGAAATCTTTTATTTTTTTTATTTCATTTAATGTCAATTGAATCCATAAAGCATTATGATACAACACTAGGTATGATCACCAACCTTTTAGCTTAGGAGAGATCTACATAGCATACTGAACAATAAAAATGATTTTAAAATTCTTCCATATCAAAGATTTATAATTTTTTAATATTAATATGAAATCAATGCTTAATTATTATTTCCTCATTACCATATAGGAATTCCAGGCATTATCCTTGAGGCTGGAATTGGATTTCATAAAAAATTCAGAAAGGGAAAAAAACAAAAATGAAAAAGCATTAGTACTTTGTGTGTGCAACCCATACACTGGCTTCTAGAGGCTGCAAAACAGTCCACAATCACAGTAAGAGTTCTCGCTAAGAGGATCAATTCCAGAGCAGAACAAGAAAAAGAGGTTATCTTTTCATAGAAAATCTAACAATTTAAAACTTACCCAGATTCTGAAATTATGAGAAAGAGAAAAATCTAAAAGCAAACATGAAGAGAGGAGAAGAATAGAAACTGACTTGAGATGGTGAAGAAACAAAGAAAAAAGCAAAGAGCCTTGATCCTCCAAGACTTATCCCTATAATTAGCAGCTTGATTACTGGCCAAAAGTGGGAATTGTAGCATCTCTCCCCCCATGATTCTTCTTGCTCGTGTGTGCCTCTCAGAAAATAGGCCAGAGAATTATGAATGAGATTTGGTGGGGGAGGACGAAACTAAACTCATTGTTCATATATGTGGGCCCCAATCGAAAGTGAAATCTTTTTTTTTTTATTTCATTTAATGTCAATTGAATCCATATTTAAAAATTTAGAAAATATTTTAATGTCAATGAACTAAAATTAATTTTGTAGATTTTTAATAAAAAAAAATTTAAAGTTTAAGTTTAATTTAATTTATTTTAATTTTTTATTTAATTTAATTTAAAAGTTTTAATTTAAACTTAATTTAATTTAAAAATAAAAAAATAAATTTTTTAATTTTTAAGTTTAAATTAAGAAATTAAGAATTTAATTTCAAAATTGAGAAATTAAATTTTTTAATTTTTTATTTAAATTAAAAATTTTAGTTTATAAATTAAAAATTATAAATTTAAATTTAAGTTTTTAAATTAAATTAAATAAAAAATTAAAAATAAATTAAATTAAACTTTCACAATAATAATAAATTAAATTTTAAATTTTAAATTTAAATTTAAGTTTTTAAATTGAATATTGCCACGTACATCTCCCTTCTCTTTCTTTTATTATTTTCATTTTTTTAATAGTGAATATCTAAAATCTTCTTTAAAATTGTAATATTGCAAATTTAAATTTTACTTGAAATCACTTATATTCCAGAAATTATCTAAACCTTAAGAATCACTTCCTAATTCATAAATAGTATTTAGAAATTTTTTAATTTACCATTAAATGATTTTTCTGCTTAATATTAAATTTACCATCTGTTTCATAAAAATAAATTTATTTTTTTATCTTAAATTTATAAATAAAATTCTCTTTTAAAATAATAATTTATTTATTTTTATTAATATAAACCTATTTAATATATATTAAAAATAAAATTTATTAATTTTAAAAATAATTTAATAATATTAATTATTTAATTTTAATATAGCAATGTAAGTGAATTGTATATTAAAAAATATTAAATAAAATTTATTGCTTTAACTATATTAATTATAATTTTTAAATTATATAAAAATATAAATAAATCTATCTTTATGACCGGATATAATATATTTATTTATTTATTTATTTATCTGTCTAAAGTAGACAATTTTTTTTAAGTGTTACTATGTGAATATATTTTTTATTAGTATTATCACGTCATACTTAATATATAAAAATTGTCATGCTTTATAATTATAATAAAGTAATTATTATCTATTATGTTAAGTATTTAATTTTTTATTTTTTTTTCATTATCTTTTTTTTATTATTATTATTCAATTTTTATAATTAAATGATTGAAAATATTAGATATATTTTTAGGAGAAAATATTAGATATACTTAATTAATATTTATTTAATTGTTACATATTTTTTATAAATTTATTATTTAATGTTTCTTCATTTTTAATACTTTATTTTTATTATAAAAAATTTTAAGAATTGTAAAAAAAAAAAAATTAATAACATAGTTTAAAATTATATTATGAAAAGTAGTTATATGAAATATTTAAATGTTTTTATCTCTCTTTTTATATATTTAATAAATTTTAATTTTTATTATTTTTTTATATATTTTATAATACAATTAATAAATACTTTGTTTACGCTTATTATTGTTTAGAAAATTTTACAAATTATATATGCCAAATGGAAATTTATTTAATTTTATTAGTTTTTATCTTTTGTTAATTTGTATTACTTTAAGTTATGATTAAGTTATTAATTTTTAAATTGTGTATATATAAGTTATAAATTATTTAATAATTACCTTTTTAATGTATAATAAATAATTATTACTACTAGATAATTTTGTTAAAACAAATAAGGTATAATAAATTAACATATATTTATTCCATATATCTATAATTTTGTATAGTACATACATATATTTTTTTTCTTTTGAACTACCTTTATGTTCTTTAGATTATTAATATTATTTTTTTAGAATAATACTACTATTATTAAATAAATAAAATATTTGAATATATTATTTTTTTTAATATATTAAGAGGATATAAAAAATTAATATTTTAAATTAATAAAAATAATAATATAATTTAACCAACCTTAAATTATTCCATATCTTTAATTAACATTTCTATTACATATTGCTATATTTATTTATTATTTTTATTATAAAATCTTCATTGAAAAATTCACAAGATAAAATTTTAGTCTACATTAAAGTAATAAAAATAAAATAAAAAATAATTAACAATAAATTTAAAATATTATTTTTTTTGTATATATTATAATTAAGAAAAACATAAATTAAAAATATTCATACATTTTCTTTGGAAGATGTAATCTAACCCATTATCATCGACTAACAAAATTTTCTCCTCATCTCTAAGTGAATTAAAATGCCATAAATAATTATCAATCAATATATTAAATGTGTTGAAAAATCATTTAGAATTTATTAATTTATTTGTAAATCTAATGCACATTCTTAAAATGGGTTTTATTATTATTAATATTTTCTTGCGGGAAAATGGATTAAGTTTTGGTTATTACAGTCAACCACGTTACTTAGCAGCTGAAAGTACACGCAAATAACAAAATTAATACAACATTTGAATTACAACGTTACTCTTCAATATTTTTATGTTTTTATTTCTCAGTTATCATATATTTAGGTAAATGTCATTGTCTCTCCAAAGGAAATGAGCAAATATGGCAAATGCAACATTTAAACTTTGAGAAATGTAAATAATTGAGTGTATTTTATAGTTATTTTATTATAAAAAATAAAATAATTTAATAAAATTTTGTAATTCATCTCATATAACTTATACTACTAAAAATTAATATTTTTTCTGTAAAATAATTAATTATAAAAAATTTATTAACTTAAAAGAATAAAATTTCTTCATATATATATATAAATTACATGCAAAAAATTTAATATAACAGTGAATAAATTCATTCTCATATGACTTTGAATTCTCTATATACACTCTCTAAATTTTATTAAAAAATTATTAAATTAATATTATATATGCTTTTTGCAACACCCTCACTGTATACATTTCGTACATTCTACTATTTCGGTAACCAGTGTCAGTCCGGACAGCTAGAATGTCTGAAAAAAAATATTTAGACTAAAGTGAGGAATCATAATTAACACAAATATTAGTAAGAAAAATTTAGAAAAAATTTTAGAAATAAAATACAACCAAGTTAAGTGAGCCGGTGCCCTAGCGATGGGTAATCCAGTGGAAAGTTGCGGTCCTCGCAACTAGGAGCCCTAGACCCGAGAGAAAATCTATAAAATAATTTTTGGGACTCCAGGGAAGAGTCATTGAGGTTTCTATGGCATTAGAATGCCAAGAAAATGCTTAGAAAAATTTTTCAATCGGTACAGATAATTTTAGTCTGTTAAGCCAAATGGAGGGCATTTTGGTCATTTCGCCTTCAGAGACGATTTTTGGCCGACTTGTCCAGTTAAGTGAATAATTATTATAACATCAAATATAAATAAATATTGCTAAAAATTAAATTGAAAATGAGTAGAAAAGAAAAGGAAAGAAAAATAAAAGAAATTAGGAATTATGACATCACATGATGTTATTAACATACCCCCACCCAATCACCATTTGACAAACTAATAAAAAGAGATAAAAATGAACTTAAAATGAGATAAAAAAAAAAAAAACCAAAGAAACCAGCAGTTTCTTCTTCATACGAGCTAAACCAAGAGAGAGAGAGAGAGAGAGAAAAAAAAAGATCTCCATGAAAGCTCTTGCTCAAGCTTAATTTTCCCTAAGCTTTCCACCCCAAAACCCTAAACTTCCTTCACAAAAAATTATCCCTAAACCTTGAGGAAGCTTTAAGTAGTAGAAAATTGAAGAGAGATTGAAGTTTTAACAAGCCAAAAAAGTGGTCAAAAGAGGTTAGTGTCCAATCTCTTAGCACTTTTCCTTGATTCATGCTTAATACCATGAGATAAGTAGAAAATATAAGAAAAAAAATAAAAATTATGTGTATCCATCCCTATAAATTTCAGCAGCCTAAGGGTGATTAGGGTTTCATGAATTTACTTGAAGTAAAGTGTTTATGAGCTGCCCATAGCATGAGATGAGTGCTTGAACATGATTGTGTAAGTGAAATGCAAGTATAGTGCATGAATGAACTTGAGAAGTTGGACATTTGAATAACATTAGGGTTTGCTTATGTAATGGTATGCTAACCTTGTAATGGTCAATTAGTGACCATTTGAATGTGTGTGAGAAGGAATTGAAGTGAGTAAGGATGTTGGATTTGAGTTTAGGTGAGCTACCTTGGCTGACCTGCAGGACAGAGTATGAATCCAGCAGGTTTGGGCAGTTATAAATGGATTTGTAGAGGTTCAATTGGTGCAAGGCCAATTGGACATGAAACTAGACATATAATGGCACAACTTTGGTGAAGAAACCCTGCCCAGAAAACCAAACTAAGTTGACCAAAAAATTGCCCTAATTCGGGTGACATGCATTCTGCCTGGGCAAAATGAATAAATGAACAGTATTTATTCATTTGGTCATAACTCAGTGTAGAAAGGTCCAATTGACCTGAAATTTTACCAGAAGAAATTTGAGACAAAGATCTACAACTTTCATGAAGAACACAAATCCAAATTCTGACCATAACCTAGTCAAATTGCCAACCAAACTTAGATTACCAAATCTGGTAGAACCAGTTTTGCCCAGAATTTTGGATTCTGTCAAATCCGGCCAGTTATGATGTTTAGGCCATAACTTGAGCTACAAAACTCTAAATGGAGTGATTTAAAAAAAGAAATGTAACTAGACACAATAAGGAACAACTTTCATAAGATAATTTTGCCAAATTCCTACTGTACGAATGACCAATGGAACAGTAAACATGAGGCTTGAAATCTGAAAATTATAAATAACTAACACTAAGCTTTGAAATGGAATTGGCAACTAATGCCAACAACTTTAGAATGCAAAATGTGGTTTGTTGATGATATTTGAACCAATATACCTATTATCTATGAAAAAGTCAATATTTTAGTTGACTAATAAAATGAATAGTAACCTTACACATAAAGTACAAATATTCAAGAAATGGCTTTATAATATGCCCTAGTAGGCCTAATGTGATTGATTTGGATAGGTTGGTATACCAATAGGGTTCTAATAGTAGTACTACGCATGATGTATGGCTTCATTGCCATTCTGTGATGATAGCCTATGGCTATACTGATTATGATATTATACTTGGCTTTATGCCTTATTGCTTTTTATGGCTTATTAGCCATTCTGTTTGCACACCGGGAGACACATTGTGATCGATAGTGTGACGACCTGAGGTACCTGGTACCCAGTGCTAGTTTACCCATTTATCCAGTCCGGTCAATTTGTATAAGTTACTTGGGAATGGAAAAGTATAATTGCAATTGAATTGATTATTAAAGAAATTAAGGAATTTAAAAATCAAGATATAGATCAAGAATGATTACAATAAAATACAAAGAAGCTCAAAATCATCAAGAAAATAATTAACAAAATGCATGAAGAAGTTAATATCATAAAATGTAATTAGCCCTCAACTAAACAATAAGTTAGTAATTATTTTTTTTATGAACATAATAACTAGGAAATTATTATTTTTATTTGCATATTATATTTTCTTGTATTATTGGCACCACTAAACTTTATACTTAGCGCGTCGCTTTTGCAACACGTAGGTACTGAAGATTTGGACAGAGGGCCCAGTAGACCACAGATTGGGTAAGGCCGTTCACAGTTCTGTATAGTGTCCGTGTCACCTTACAGACTACAGTGCATTGGTAGGACACTAGGTCCCATTTTGTATTTTTTTGATTTTCGTAAGCTTTGTAATTAAACTCTTATTTTATCATGTATAATTGAAACCTATGTAATATAATTTTGTATTAATGTAAGTATTTGTAACTTTGTGTTTATAAATAACATATGAGAATTTATTTATGATTTGAGCCTGATGATGATGTGAAATGAATGAATGATAAATAGAGGAATTGTTAAGAAATTGTTGTAAATTGATGTGATACAAATGGAGTTTGAGAATGATTGGAAATTATTGGAAGTGTTTTTCACAGGTTCTAAAGAACTGTTTTCTTCATTTTTTGCCGGCACTCTGCCGGATTTTCTATAAAATTTTCGGAGCCGCAAATTAATTTATAATTTCAATAAACAATCTAAATGAGATCAATTTCATAAATATCACTTAATAACTATAATAAATAAATTAAGAACTGATAAATATCAATGAGATAAATTATGGTATTCATGTACACTGTGTGGCATATCTTGCTCGACTACACTGTAGACGGGTAAGTGGTGTCACATTTAGTGGTATCAGAGCACGGTTTAGGCGTTTCTAGGTTTAGGCGTTTCTGGGTCTAAATAGAGTCCATACCATGCATTGCATTTGTAAGAGTCGAGGTAACACTAATGCAGATCTGTTTGTCTTTCTTATTTTGATTAGGATATGGACTCCACGTCACAGAGAGCACTAGATGAGGAAGTAGAGAGTCGTGCTCCACCTGCAGCTGAGACTGGGGGCCAGGGAGAACCTGCTCCACTAGCACCAAAATGCCTGCACAGCCTCTGCTGGCTATGTTTCAGCAAATGGCTGAATTCTTCAGACAGATGGCTGAGGTTATGCCACCACCACCACTTCCACAGTGGAAATTCCATCTGGAAAAACTGAGAAAATTTGGGGCTGTGGACTTCATTGGTAAGAAAGAAGATGACTCGGTGGCGGCTGAGAATTGGCTAGATCGTACTATAAGAGTATTGAAGCAACTACATTGCACCCCAGAGCAGAACTTGGAGGGTGTTGTGTCCCTACTTCAAGATGATGCCTATCAGTGGTGGGACACTATATCTAGTGAGGTCCAGCCAGAGTTAATAACTTGGGATTTCTTCCTTGTTGAATTTAAGAAGAAGTATGTGGGAAGTGTGTACCTAGAAGACAGGAGGAGAGAATTCATTAACCTGAGGCAGAGACAACTATCAGTAGCGGAGTATGAGAAGGAGTTTGTTAGACTAAGCCGCTACGGAAGAGAGATAGTCCCCACAGAAGCAGAGAGGTGCAGAAGGTTTGAAGAGGGGCTAAATGACAACATCAAAATAATAATCACTACCTTGGGGATTATGAACTTCACAAAATTAGTTGAAGCCGCACTGAAAGTGGAAAGGGTCAGAGTAAGTGAATAGAATAGGATAGATAGGCAGCGTAAGAGGGAATTTGGACCAAGGCAGTCAAGTATACCGACTGGTAGTAAGAAGTTTAAAGGTTCTGGTTCACAAGATCAGACACAGGGCCAGAGATGCCAGATTGGAATATTTATAGCTAGCTCCCTGGGCGCAATAACAAGGGGATCAACCCCAATGCCTGAATGTATGCACTGTGGTAGGAGACACAGAGAGGAGTGTCGATTGTTAATTGGAGAGTGTTTCAAGTGTGGGGCTACGAATCATTTCACAAGAGATTGCCTTCAGAGAAGTGGTTTAATAGCTCCGGTACAAGTTGATAGACCTGCCCCTACAGCTCAAAGGGGTAAAAGATCGGGTAGAGCAGAAATGGCTGACATTTCATAAAAGATTGTTTCTGAGACATTTGAAAGGCCCGAAGTCAGGGTGGCACCACAGGTATATGCTATGGAAGCTCAGGAAGAGCCAAACCTAGACATTGATGAGGCGATACAAGGAAGTGAAGAAACAAGGAGGTAGCAACTCCACGATCACTTAAGTCAGGTAAATTTCGAGGATGAAATTTAAATTAGAGGGGAAGAGTTGTAACACCCTCACTGTATCCATTCCGTACATTCTACTGTTCCGGTGACCGGTGTCAGTCCGGACAGCTAGAATATCTGAAAAAAATATTTAGACTAAAGTAAGGAACCATAATTAACACAAATGTTAATAAGAAAAATTTGAAAAAAATTTTAGAAATAAAATACAACCAAGTTAAGTGAGCCGGTACCCTAGCGATGGATAATCCAGTAGGAACGCAACTAGGAGCCCTAGACCCGGGAGAAAATTTATAAAATAATTTTTGGGACTCCAGGGAAGAGTCATTGAGGTTTCTATGGCATTAGAATGCCAAGAAAATGCTTAGAAAAATTTTTCAATCGGTACAGATAATTTTAATCTGTTAAGCCAAACGGAGGGCATTTTGGTCATTTCGCCTTCAGAGACGATTTTTAGCCGACTTGTCCAGTTAAGTAAATAATTATTATGACATCAAATATAAATAAATATTGCTAAAAATTAAATTAAAAATGAGTAGAAAAGAAAAGAAAAGAAAAATGAAAGAAATTAGGAATTATGACATCATATGATGTCATTAACATACCCCCACCCAATCACCATTTGACAAACTAATAAAAAGAGATAAAAATGAACTTAAAATGAGATAAAAAAAAAAACAAAAGAAACCAGCAGTTTCTTCTTCATATGGGCTAAACCGAGAGAGAGAGAGAGAGAGAGAGAGAGAGAGAGAGAGAGAGAGAGAGAGAGAGAAAGATCTCTATGAAAGCTCTTGCTCAAGCTTAATTTTCCCTAAGCTTTTCACCCCAAAACCCTAAACTTCCTTCACAAAAAATTATCCCTAAACCTTGAGGAAGCTTTAAGTAGTAGAAAATTGAAGAGAGATTGAAGTTTTAACAAGCCAAGAAAGTGGTCAAAAGAGGTCAGTGTCCAATCTCTTAGCACTTTTACTTGATTCATGCTTAATGCCATGAGATAAGTAGAAAATATAAGAAAAAAAAAATAAAAATTATGTGCATCCATCCCTATAAATATCAGCAGCCTAGGGGTGATTAGGGTTTGATGAATTTACTTGAAGTAAAGTGTTTATGAGCTGCCCATAGCATGAGATGAGTGCTTGAACATGATTGTGTAAGTGAAATGCAAGTATAGTGCATGAATGAACTTGAGAAGTTGGACATTTGAATAACATTAGGGTTTGCTCATGTAATTGTATGCTAACCTTGTAATGGTCAATTAGTGACCATTTGAATGTGTGTGAGAAGGAATTGAAGTGAGTAAGGATGTTGGATTTGAGTTTAGGTGAGCTGCCTTGGCTGACCTGCAGGACTGAGTATGAGTCCAGCAGGTTTGGACAGTTATAAATAGAGTTGTAGAGGTTCAATTGGTGCAAGGTCAATTGGACATGAAACTAGACACATAATGGCACAACTTTGGTGAAGAAACCCTGCCAAGAAAACCAAACCAAGTTGACCAAAAAATTGCCCTAATCCAGGTGACATACATTCTGCCTGGGCAAAATGACCAAATAAACAGTATTTATTCATTTGGTCATAACTCAGTGTAGAAAGGTCCAATTGACTTGAAATTTTACCAGAAGAAATCTGAGACATAGATCTACAACTTTCATGAAGAACACAAATCCAAATTCTAACAATAACCTAGTCAAATTGCCAATCAAACTTAGATTACTAAATCTGGCAGAACCAGTTTTACCCAAAATTTTAGATTCTGTCCAATCCGGCCAGTTATGGTGTTTAGGTCATAACTTGAGCTAAAAAACTTCAAATGGAGTGATTCAAAAAAAGAAATATAACTAGACACAATAAGGAAAAACTTTCATGAAGATAATTTTGTCAAATTCCTACTGTACAAATGACCAATGGAACAGTAAACATGAGGCTTGAAATCTGAAAATTATGAATAACTAACACTAAGCTTTGAAATGGAATTGGTAACTAATGCTAACAACTTTAGAATGCAAAATGTGGTATGTTGATGATATTTGAACCAATATACCTATTATTTATGAAAAAGTCAACATTTTAGTTGACTAATGAAATGAATAGTAACCTTACACATAAAGTACAAATATTCAAGAAATGAATTTGTAATATGCCCTAGTAGGCCTAATGTGATTGGTTTGGATAGGTTGGCATGCCAATAGGGTTCTGATAGCAGTACAGCGCATGATGTATGGCTTCATTTCCATTCTGTGATGATAGCCTGTGGCTATAATGATTATGATGTTATACTTGGCTTTATGTCTTATTACTTTTTATGGCTTATTAGTCATTCTGTTTGCACACCGGGAGACACATTGTGACCGATGGTGTGACGGCTCGAGGTACCTGGTACCCAGTGCTAGTTTACACATTTATCCAGTCCGGTCAATTTGTATAAGTTACTTGGGCATGGAAAAGGATAATTGCAATTGAATTGATTATTAAAGAAATTAAGGAATTTAAAAATCAAGATATAGATCAAGAATGATTACAATAAAATACAAAGAAGCTCAAAATCATCAAGAAAATAATTAACAAAATGCATGAAGAAGTTAATATCATAAAATGTAATTAGCCCTCAACTAAACAATAAGTTAGTAATTATTTTTTTTATGAACATAATAACTAGGAAATTATTATTTTTATTTGCATATTATATTTTCTTGTATTATTGGCACCACTAAACTTTATGCTTAGCACGTCGCTTTTGCAACGCGTAGGTACTGAAGATTTGGATAGAAGGCCTAGTAGACCATAAATTGGATAAGGCCGTTCACAGTTCTGTATAGTGTCCGTGTCATCTCACAGACTACAGTGCATTGGTAGGACACTAGGTCTCATTTTGTATTTTTTTTATTTTTATAAGCTTTGTAATTAAACTCTTATTTTATCATGTATAATTGAAACATATGTAATATAATTTTGTATTAATGTAAGTATTTGTAACTTTATATTTATAAATAACATATGAGAATTTATTTATAATTTGAGCCTGATGATGATGTGAAATGAATGAATAACAAATAGAGGAATTGTTAAGAAATTGTTGTAAATTGATGTGATACAAATGGAGTTTGAGAATGATTAAAAATTATTGGAAGTGTTTTTCACAGGTTCTGAAGAACTGTTTTCTCCATTTTTAGCCGGCACTCTGCCGGATTTTTCATAAAATTTTCGGAGCCGCAAATTAATTTATAATTTCAATAAACGATCTAAATGAGATCAATTTCATAAATATCACTTAATAACTATAATAAATAAATTAAGAACTGATAAATATCAATGAGGTAAATTATAGTATTTCGGTACACTGTGTAGCATATCTTGCTCGACTACACTGTAGAAGGGTAAGGGGTGTCACACTTTGTATGAAAGGAAATTTTATTATTTTCATTAAGTTAATAAATTTTTTATAATTAATTATATTACAAAAACAAAAAAGATTATTTTACCAAAACCTCATAAAATAAGTTGTAAATTTATATTAAATTATCTTAATTTTAGTAGCAAAATGAAACCAAGTAACTAAAGATATGAATACAACATTTAAGTCCAAATTTCTTCTAATATTTCACCCATAATTTAAATTTTTTTTATTATCTAAAAAGAAATTTTAAAAAATATAAACTATTTTTTTAATTGGATTACGTCAATTAGAAAATAATTTTCAAAACATGAATTTATTAAATTTTTTAATATAATTATATGAATAAAAAATATCAATCTTTTAAACTTTTATTAATATTTTTTTAAGATTATAAAAAATATTTGTTTACATTATATATAATACTATTGGTGATTAAAAAAAAAATGACATCACTTCTAATTGGAACCCACCAGCCAAAAAAGAGTTCTCTTTTTTATTGACCGTGCGCTGCCTCGAAAGCAATTTTTTAAACAACGGAATATTGTTTAATTTGTGTTCAATTTATCTCATTTTTTATTTTTGAATTAAATTAGTTTTAAAATTTACATTAAAATTTAAATTGTCTCAAAATTGTTATGCATGAAATCCACAACCTTTTACATGCGAGTGAGTTATTTTTTTTATTTTAATTTATATTTTTAATTTGTAATGAATTTTAATTTTAATTTTAATTTTAAGTAATTAGATAAAATATAAAAATAGTGTTTTTTATATTTATAATTTTAATTATAATTACAATTATTTTGTTTTTCTAATTTTAGTTAATTATAATTAATTTTAAATTTTTTAATTTTTATTTTGAATTAACAATATGAAAGTATGAAAATATTATTTATTATTTAATTTTAAGTAATTATATGAAAATAATATTTTTTATATTTTAGTTAATTAACACTTATTATAATTTTTTTGAATTTTAATTAGTTATATGAAAAAATAAATATAATATTTTTATGTTTTTTAATTTAATTATTTATAAATGTAACAAATTTGGTTTTCAATTTCAATTTTAATTTTATAAATTTATTTAATTATATGAGAGTATAAAAATAGTATTTTTTATTTTTAATTGCAATTAATTATTTTTAAAATAATATTTTATTATTAAAAATAAAAATTATTAAATATTTATTTAATTTGATACATTTATCTCGCTTTTATATGGCTGATCCATTTGAGCTTTAATAAAAATTTTAAGAACTAATTTAGCTAAAAAATAAAAAAATAAGCTAAATTAAACCCTCTAATAAATACAAGGAGGTAAATTGGACATTATTCCTTTAAACAATCTTATCCATTCACATCAATTAAATAAAGGAAACTTGAGTTCCTTTGCATTCCACGAAAATAGTTGCTAGGTGCCTTTATATCTCCAACCCAAGCATTTCAGCGTTATAGTTTCTGCAGTCTCTCGCACTACATGTTAAATGTAACATCCCACGTGGAAGGGAAGATTTCGGTTGAGAGCGATCTTTTAAGAGGACATGTGTCGTTAATGACTTTGTCCAAATGGAAAGAAGAAATGAATCGAATCCATCACCTACATCGGAAAGGGAGGTGAAAGTAAAGGGTTTTATAAGGTGACAAATCTCTAATTTAGATAGCGCATTTTTGGACCTCAAAAAAGAGATTCAAAAGATAAAGTCATGAAGTATAGTACGCTAATGCATACAACACTATCTAATTTCAAGAAGAGTGTAACACCCCAAATTTTATTATTTATGAGTATTTTTGATATTTTAATTTTATTTAAATTTTAGGAATTTTTTTTAGATTTTTCGGATTTTAAAAATCGGGTTCGATTTTCCGAAAATATAAACTTTGATGATTTTTAAAAATTAATTTAAAGACCATGTGGCAAAACTAAAAATATATTTGGAGTCTACGTATTTTTCTGAGTTTTACGGAATTTTTTCGAAATTTTTGGACCTCGTTTTCGGTCCCGAGGCAGAGTAAAAATTCAAAATTTTGTATTTCGAATCGAACCGGCCGAATCGAACCGGACCGGATCGGACCGGTCGAATCGAACCGGCTCCCTTTCCTTTTTCTTCTCCCGCGCGCGTCGTCCCTCTCTTTTCTCTTTCTTTTCTCTCTCCTCCTCCCTGCGCTGCGTCGCTCCAGTTTCCGACCAAATCCGGCCGATCCGGCCACCGATTGGACCGGGTCTTGTGTCTAAAATCATCTACTCGGCGAGAGCTTTCCATAGACACCAAGAACGCCGAAATCCATCGAGCGGTTTGTCCGATTTTTGCTCGGGAAGATTTTAGCCCATTTCGACTTTTGGGCTAGATTTCTCGAAAATCGTGAATCCCACGAGGAAACCGAGGCCACCAACACGCTCCATTCGTCGAGAGCTTCGCAACGACATAAATTTCGAATTTTTTCGACACCGTTTTTCGATGGGTCCCACGGAACTTCGCAGTGTAATTTCGAGCATTAAATGAGCTTAGAAAATTCTGAAAAATTTATGTGCTAACCCCCGTGTTATGGGCTTCGTGTAGGTATCCTCGATTCGCGGAAATTCGACAGTTGACCGGGTCTGCAAATTTCGGGCCAGACAGACCCGTGACCGGAAAAGTCTCCGAATTGGGCCGAGGTTTTGGCTAGCCCCCCATTGTCAGACGTCCCGAGCGTCCTCAAGTCGGAATCGCAAAGGTAAACCCGAACCTAGTTTTTACGTAATTTTCTAGTGCTTAAATAGGATTAAAAATCCATAAAATAATCGGGGTAGCTTAGAAAATTACGATTCTTTTTGCAATAGCTTAGTAATATTGCTAAGGACCGCGGGGCAAAGTTTTATAATTTTTAGAGCTTGTTTGGGCAGTTTTTGCAAAAATGATCAATAATAAGGACTAAATTGAAATTTTGCGTATTGTGATGGATGAATGATTTGATGGGCCCAGGTGGGGCTGTGTGATATGATTGAACTGTTGATGTATGGATTGTGAGCATAGAAGTGCGTTTTTAGCCCTTTTGCAGGTTGGGTAGGTCCTAGGTATAGGGGAGACTCACTGCGGATTTTACACGACTTAGGACGTAATTGGTCTTTTCTTTATTTGTATTGAGTCGATTGTATTAAATAAATGTAATATGATTGTCGTGAGCCGACAGCCTTCTTCCTCCGCCCAGCCGCCACAGTAATTTGTCGTCAAGTCTGTGAGTAAAATATTAATTTTAATTATAATTTCGATATTATTATATGTTCAGCATGCCCATGCATCACTTGTATGCATATATTTATGTAGTTAAACTCTAGGCACGATTTATGTTGCATTCATAACTGTTGATGTACCATGGATGTTATTGTGGTAATTTGGAGCAGTGTGCGTGCGTTGGCGTGCGTGTGATGTGGTGTGGACTATGGATAGGACGGGGTAGTCACGGCTTGAGTAATTCGCTGGGACCCGTTCCTTCGAGGGGTAGTCACGGCTTGAGTAATTCGCTGGGACCCTCGATTTGGTTATTAAGTGGAAGTTCGAGCTTGAGTAATTCGCTGGCACCAGGTTGGATTTAAGAGAGCTGTATAGGGGATCAGCTCCCATATGTTATGATTGATACTACAGGGTGTGTGAGTGCTCCAAATTACCTTTTTGATGTTATGATGTGAAAATGTTGTGTATGTTGCATTTCACTCTACAGGTTGCATTAGTTTCAGATAGTTATAGAGATTATAGTTAAGATTGATATTTTACTCTCTGAGTCGAACGCTCACTCCTGTTCAAAAATTTTTACAGGCCACAGGAGGATATTTTGTTCTGGGTTAACCTGCCTTTTTACCTCGCAGGTTGTTTATCAATATTGTGTAATTTTAATTACTCCTAGAATTTCCGCATGTGTTAGCAGTAATTATTTGAAATTGGTCTGTAATATTATATTCATGTTGGACCTGTAAACTTAATATTTTAAGTCTGTTTTGATGGATTGGATGAGGGAGCTGAGCTCCCATTTATTATTATACTTATTAGTATTTGGAGGGTGAGCTGAGCTCCCCAATGGATGGTTAATTATGTTTACAGTCGGGTGAGTCGAAAACTCCCGTTGGAAAGTCCATTTTATGGCCGGACTCTGTCCGTTTGTTTTCTTGAATTTGGGCCCAATGGGCCTTAGAGTTGGGTTAATGAACAGTTAGGCTTACTACGGGCCTCGGGGGCTTTAGGCTGGCCCAGGTCCTAGTGCCGGTCCGGCCCATAGGTTGGGTCGTGACAAATGTGGTATCAGAGCTTAGGCTCCAGATTCATAGGGAAAAATTATCTAAGTGTTGGGAAGAGTCTACTAGGAGTCACATGCGGAGTATAGGATTACATTTCGTCTTTTCTGTAATTCTTTGTTTCTAGATTCTACGTTATACCTCGGGAAATATAAGATTACCTCAGTTAGTGTCTTGATTTTCGTGGAGTACACAGAAATGTGAAATAGAGTTAGTAGACATGTGAGATCTATCATGAGGATACGTACTCCAAGAAATGTTATATTTTTGTCAGTATGGGTTTAAATGGTGTGCCCATTTCCTGTAAGACACGAGTACATAAAAGTGAGTCTTAAAAGTACAGTTGCCCTAGATAAGGATGAGGATACCACTACTGGCAGTCATCAGTAGATGACCCAGTCAGAATAAGTTTGTGATAATAGAAGATTCAGGAGAGATAAGAAATTAGGAGACCTAGTCTGTCAGGACGTATCGTAGTAACTATACAATGTTCTCGATGTCTGCTCTGTAAGCTGCAGATTACAGTACCGACATGAGATTATTGTGTAGAGCTGCGTGCATCCCCGTGGTGCTCCATAATGAGGGTGTTTGAGATGGCTTGCTTTGGTACAGCTTATGCGAGCAGAGTTCTATATTTGCAGAGGAGTTGGGAACTCTTGGCTAAGAGTCTAGAGTTAGAATATTGAAAGGTCACAGTTGGGTGATAACTAGAGTCAGTGACTCAGTTACCCCAGCATGAGCTAGAGTTACATCAAGAGTTGCCATCAGACCAGAGGTTTCGGACTAGTTGCAAAGTAAAGGTGACACTTATAGAGTGAGAATAGTATATCTTGTGTGTATCAGTATGGAATAAAGTATAACTCTACTACCTAGAGAAGGTCGAAACTATGAATTGATGATTTATAGAGCTATGATATGATAAAAGAGTCATTAACTTGACATGGTTCTGGCAAGGTGGTAGATGTAGTACCTTTGTTGCAGCAAGTTAGGATATAGTCCTATCTTTTCAGAATGGATCGAAGGTTATTACTGATAATGATGACTTATGGAATAGTGTCCCAGATGGGACTGTAGAGTGTGGTAGAGAGTAGTTGGCTCGGGTATCCTGGAGAGGATACAAGTTCCATTATAGGAATCATATATAATCAGATCACGATGGATGTAAATCCTTTGAATTGGATGACGGGTTTGGGTGCTCGAAATCTTAAGTTTTGGAATTGAGTAAACATGGAAAATAATAATAATAATAAAAATAATAATAAATAAAATTATTGCAGAATCAGTTCTCGAGGTAGTTAGCGGTTCGTTATGAATGTCAGACAAACATTTTTAGTGTGATCAACAGAATCACTTTGTAGTGAAGCAATAACGACAGGACAATAGTAGGGGTAGAACGAAAAGTGACAAGTCTGGATGGTTATAAATCACTAGAAAGTTCAAGGATCAAATTAATGACCCTAGATAAGGGTGGAATTAGTGTTGGAAGAATTTATTAGTGAGAGAAATCTTTCAGGAATCAACAAAAGTTAAGGGCACAATAAAAACGATGATAGATATGAATCATAGGTCGAGTATAAGTAAAGTTAATAAATTATAAAATATTATGTCAAGAAGGAAAATGGTACGGTAAAGGGTTCATGCAGATGATACCTTATAGGTAGAGCATAATTGTGCTAGGAGATGATGAAATTTGGAGAGAAAGACCAAGAAACTTAGGTGAAACGTTATAATACGACAATCGGATGTAGTTGAATATAAGAGGATATTTTCTTTCTTTTCAAGTTTAGCTTGTGCTTTTGGTTCTAGAAGGTTATATAAGGAACAGAAACTGAGTCAAGGAGACCTAGTTATTGAGAGTTTAGTAGGCACAAATTCATACATAATTTCCTGATATGAGAATGACAGTAAGTGCATACCTAGTATTAAGTATGAAAGGACGAACAGAGTAATGACAGGAGTTAAATTGAGTTAGCTACTAAGGCTTGCAACTGTTTTAAACTATGAGCTGGAGGAAGTACTATTTATGGTTGAGATTCAATAGATGAAATTGTTGCTGATGGGTAATTTGAGGTTGAAGTTTAGAAAGCTATGAGCAGTATATATGATTATATTAAGGAGAATGAACACGTGAAGTATCTTGTTTGGAATTAAGGCATGACACATATTTCCTACAGTCGTGTTAGTTCAGATGGAACTTATAGTTTATGGGGCTCATATTCATCCAGGATAAGCAATTTCCTACTAAGGCTGATAGGGAATGATAATGTTCTGATAGTTAAGTTGGAAAAAAGGGGATACAAGAAAAAAAAAAAAAAATTTCTATGGGTAATTATAAGTGTTACATAAGGTGAAGAATGTGCTGGTAGGAGCAAATCATAGGGTTAGAATTCTTGAAGTAATGAAACTAGTATTCAAGATAAGACTAAGAAATAAAAAGAAAGTTAAAGTTGATGATGGGATAGACATCTTTGAAGGAAAAGGTGTAAGGATGAGATAGGACTAAAATTAAGGAATAAGTACAGCAGGTTGAAATGATACCAACAATACCAAAAATAGGAAAAGGGAAGTGGATAAAATGCAAAGGACAGGAAGAGAGCTCGATAGAGTCAGTTATAATGATGAGGATAAGGAGTGTCTAACCACTGCCCCTGTGTTAACACGACCTATGAGCGGTGAAGGATACACCGTGTACTGTGACGCCTCCAGAGTTGGCCTAGGGTATGTTTTGATGCGGAATGGAAAAGTAGTGGCTTATGCTTCAAGGCAGCTGAAGAGGCATGAGCAGAACTATCCCACCCATGATTTGGAAATGGCGGCTGTAGTCTTTGCACTAAAAATCTGGAGACACTACCTGTATGGTGAAGTGTGCGAGATATACACCGACCATAAGAGTTTGAAGTACATCTTCCAACAGAGGGATTTAAACTTGAGACAGAGGAGATGGATGGAGCTTCTGGAAGACTATGATTGCCCCATCCAGTACCACCCTGGGAAGGCCAATGTAGTAGCAGATGCTTTAAGCAGAAAATCTTCTGGCAGTTTGGCGCACATTTCAGCAGAGAAAAGACTGTTGATTCAGGAGGTACATGAGTTGATGTATCAAGGTTTAATCATAGATCTTTCAGATTAGGGTATTGTTGGCTCACTTTTGGTGAGGCCGGACTTGAGGGACAGAGTTAGGGTTTTCGGCCACAGAGACCAACAATTGATGAAGATTATAGAAAGAGTACAGCAAGGTGAAGGTGGTGAGTTTGGATTTGCCAATGATGGGGCCCTAGTGCAAGGTTCTAGGATATGTGTGCCCGATGTGGACAACCTCAGGAATGAAATCATGCAAGAGGCACACTATACAATCATGCAAGATCCACCTGAGTTCCACCAAGATGTACCATGATGTGAAAGATAGCTCTTGGTGGAATGGCATGAAGAGAGACATAGCAGACTTTGTGTCCAAGTGCTTGACTTGTCGGAAGGTGAAGTTTGAACACGAGACCGTCGGGGAAAGTCGCAAGAGCTCCCTATCCCGAGAATGGAAGTGGGAAATGATTACTATGGATTTTGTGGTTGGGTTGCCTCGTACCACGCGAGGATATGACTCGATATGGGTAATTGTAGACCGCTTGACCAAATCAGCTCACTTCTTACCTCAGAAGACTACATACTACGTAGCACGGTATGCGGCTCTACATTCGAGAAATAGTCGATTGCATGGAGTTCCGGCCCATAATATCCGACAGAGGGCCCGATTCACTTCGGTTTTGGAGAAAGTTGCAGGAGGCACTTAGCACCTGATTGAACTTGATGCGGCTTTTCACCCTCGCATGACGGACTGATGCGAAAGGACAATCCAAACACTGGAAGACATGCTTCGCATGAGTGTCTTGGATTTTGGAGGTCAATGGGATGGCACCCTATGAGGCATTATATGGAAGAAAGTGTAGGTCTCCTCCGTGTTGGACAGAAATGGGGAAGCGAAAGTGCATGATGTAGACCTAGTGCGGTACACTTGAGGTAGTTCCTTTAATCGAGAACGGCGAGGGCGGCTTTCGATGGCGAGAAGAGTTATGCGGACCCAGACGGAGGATGTGGAGTTTGCAGTGGGCGACTATGTATTCCTAAAGGTTTCTCCAATGAAGGGAGTCATGAGATTTGGAAAGAAGGGCAAGTTGGCACCTCGGTATATCGGACCTTTTGAGGTTCTTGATAGAGTGGAAGCGATTGCCTACGGTTGGAGCTACCACCCAACATTTCTCACCTTCATCCGTGTTTCACATCTCCATGCTCAGAAATACATTCTGATCCTTCTCATGTCTTTATGATAGGATGTGATAGAGCTAAAGAGAACTTGACATTTGAGGAGCGACTGAGCCATAGTGGACTACCAAGTGAGACAGTGAGATCCAAACAGATCCCTATGGTTAAGGTTTTGTGGAGGAGTCAGTCACTGGAAGAGTGCACCTTGGAGTAAGAGAGGGACATGCGTAGCAAGTACCCTTACTTGTTCAATGCATAATCATGTGTTTTATTATGCCTTGTGTAAAAATTCGAGGACGAATTTTCTGTAAGGGGGGAAGAATGTAACACCCCAAATTTTATTATTTATGAGTATTTTTGATATTTTAATTTTATTTAAATTTTAGGAATTTTTGAGATTTTTCGATTTTAAAATCGTTCGATTTTCCAAAATATAAACTTTGATGATTTTTAAAAATTAATTTAAAGACCACGTGGCAAAACTAAAAATATATTTGGAGTCTACGTATTTTTCTGAGTTTTACGGAATTTTTTCGGAATTTTTGGACCTCGTTTTCGGTCCCGAGGCAGAGTAAAAATTCAAAATTTTGTATTTCGAATCGAATCGGCCGAATCGAACCGGACCGGATCGGACCGGTCGAATCGAACCGGCTCCCTTTCCTTTTTCTTCTCCCGGCGTCGTCCCTCTCTTTTCTCTTTCTTTTCTCTCCTCCTCCCTGCGCGCGTCGCTCCAATTTCTCCGGCCAAATCCGGCCGATCCGGCCACCGATTGGACCGGGTCTTGTGTCTAAAATCATCTACTCGGCGAGAGCTTTCCATAGACACCAAGAACGCCGAAATCCATCGAGCGGTTTGTCCGATTTTTGCTCGGGAAGATTTTAGCCCATTTCGACTTTTGGGCTAGATTTCTCGAAAATCGTGAATCCCACGAGGAAACCGAGGCCACCAGCACGCTCCATTCGTCGAGAGCTTCGCAACGACATAAATTTCGAATTTTTCCGACACCGTTTTTCGGTGGGTCCCACGGAACTTCGCAGTGTAATTTCGAGCATTAAATGAGCTTAGAAAATTTTGAAAAATTTATGTGCTAACCCCCGTGTTATGGGCTTCGTGTAGGTATCCTCGATTCGCGGAAATTCGACAGTTGACCGGGTCTGCAAATTTCGGGCCAGACAGACCCGTGACCGGAAAAGTCTCCGAATTGGGCCGAGGTTTTGGCTAGCCCCCCATTGTCAGACGTCCCGAGCGCGTCCCCGAAGTCGGAATCGGCAAAGGTAAACCCGAACCTAGTTTTTACGTAATTTTCTAGTGCTTAAATAGGATTAAAAATCCATAAAATATTCGTGGTAGCTTAGAAAATTACGATTCTTTTTGCAATAGCTTAGTAATATTGCTAAGGACCGCGGGCAAAGTTTTATAATTTTTAGAGCTTGTTTGGGCAGTTTTTGCAAAAATGATCAATAATAAGGACTAAATTGAAATTTTGCGTATTGTGATGGATGAATGATTTGATGGGCCCAGGTGGGGCTGTGTGATATGATTGAACTGTTGATGTATGGATTGTGAGCATAGAAGTGCGTTTTTAGCCCTTTTGCAGGTTGGGTAGGTCCTAGGTATAGGGGAGACTCTGCCGGATTTTCGGCACGACTTAGGACGTAATTGGTCGTTTTCTTTATTTGTATTGAGTCGATTGTATTAAATAAATGTAATATGATTGTCGTGAGCGACAGCCTTCTTCCTCCGCCACCGCCACAAGAATTTGTCGTCAAGTCTGTGAGTAAAATATTAATTTTAATTATAATTTCGATATTATTATATGTTCAAAGATGCCCATGCATCACTTATATGCATATATTTATGTAGTTAAACTCTAGGCACGATTTATGTTGCATTCATAACTGTTGATGTACCATGGATGTTGTTGTGGTAATTTGGAGCAGTGTGCGTGCGTTGGCGTGCGTGTGATGTGGTGTGGAATATTGAATGGACTGGGTAGTCTCGGCTTGTGTAATTGTTGGGACTGTTCCTTCGAGGGGTAGTCACGGCTTGAGTAATTATTTGGGACCCTCGATTTGGTTATTAAGTGGAAGTTCGAGCTTGAGTAATTACCGGCACCAAAGTTGGATTTAAGAGAGTGTATAGGGGATCGGCTCCCATATGTTATGATTGATACTACAGGTGTGTGAGTGCTCCAAATTACCTTTTGATGTTATGATGTGAAAATGTTGTGTATGTTGCATTTCACTCTACAGTTGCATTAGTTTGAGATAGTTATAGAGATTATAGTTAAGATTGATATTTTACTCTCGAGTGAACGCTCACTCTGTTCAAAAATTTTACAGCCACGGGGAGGATATTTTGTTCAGGTTAACTCGCCTTTTTACCTCGCAGGTTGTTTATCAATATTGTGTAATTTTAATTACTCCTAGAATTTCCGCATGTGTTAGCAGTAATTATTTGAAATTGGTCTGTAATATTATATTCATGTTGGACCTGTAAACTTAATATTTTAAGTCTGTTTTGATGGATTGGATGAGGGAGCTGAGCTCCCATTTATTATTATGTTGATGAGTATGTGGAGGGTGAGCTGAGCTCCCCAATGGATGGTTTATTATGTTTACAGGTCGGGTGAGTCGAAAACTCCCCGTTGGAAAGTCCATTTTATGGCCGGACTCTGTCCGTTTGTTTTCTTGAATTTGGGCCCAATGGGCCTTAGAGTTGGGTTAATGAACAGTTAGGCTTACTACGGGCCTCGAGGGCTTTAGGCTGGCCCAGGTCCTAGTGCCGGTCCGGCCCATAGGTTGGGTCGTGACAAAGAGCTTTACATTAAGTTTTCTGATAATTTACAATTATCATCCCTAAATTTTAAGGAGTATTTTATGTTAATCCCTCAACTTTAATTTGTTATCATCGAAAATTTATTAAGTTTTAATTTTAGTATTACAAAAGTCCCGCTTTAACAATTTTACCTCCAACAGATTAATAGCTCACTAAAAGTTAAAATCACCTAAATACCCTCTCCTTGGACCCCTCACTAACTTTATTTTTTAATGTATATTCTCCTTTTTTTTCTTCTTTGTCATAGGCCCACTCCTCATCGTTGACCACCTAAGCTTCAACAAGACCCTCAATGCACCTTAGTTCACGTCGATGATCTAAGAGACTCCGTTAATAGCAGAACGCGATGACAAGACCGCCGGTTTTTGCTAGGAGAGAGAAATGAAAAGCTTTGAGATTTCTTGCCCTAATACTGTCCACCAGTCCATCTCCATACAAGCCTAGAGCCGTTGAAAAAGTGAAAGATCAAAACTCCAAGGAGAGAGAATCTAATAGTTAAAGTCACTTGGCAGTTGATTCACGACCCGTAAACCTAACCTGACCAAATCTTCGTTTTTTAGTATATTATAATTAAAATAATATAAATTTACCTAAATAATTAGTAATATAAATAATTTAATAAATTAAATTTTAATTTTTTAAATTAACCTTTCAATACTTTATATATCTTAAGTTTTTATTAGTATTTTTAAATTTATATAAAAATATTCAAATTTTAAATATTTTTATTTATAATATTTTTAATTAATAAATAATTACTCTTAATATTTATAGAATACTAAATATATACATTAAAATATAAAAGAATGAGGGTGTTACGAGGATGAAATTTAGCTAATTTTAGCATTTTGTAAAATCCTAAACCTACTGTAACAAGCGAAATAGGTAAGAGGAAATTTTGATAACAAATTGAAGTGACTAATATGAAAAAGCCCTTATGTGCAAGTTTTCCTTAAGTTCTCATACCCTCCAACATCAGTGGCTAATGAATAATAATTTTTATCATGCCAGCTTTTTGATCATTTACTTAAAGTCTCCTGTTATATATTCATCTATCTTCTTATATCGCATCTAAAAAATCTATATTTTTGTTAACGAAGCTTTTGATTTTAGTCTGGACAAACACTTCAAATATAACAACATTTATCTTAACCTTCTAATCATTTTTAATTAACGCCATTGAATTAAAAGAATTCTTTGCATTATATATTCTTTTTCCAACTCAACACAGACAAGTGAATAATATTTATTTTAATTTCTTATCGTCATTATTTTTGTTTTTTTTTATTAATGATGAGCATATTTTATGTCTAAATCATCTACTTCTTCCTTTGAGCTAAACACCATCCCCACCATTGCGTCACAATTTTTCACTTGATATATTATTTCCCTAATTCAACTAATTTTCTATAATTTTCATACTCTTTTCTCAATATTGAAGGTATTTCTTCACCTCCATTGAGAGAATTAGCTTCCAAATCTTATAAAAATTTAAAAATAATACCATGTCAATAATTTCAGTTTATTCAATTTTACTAGAAAATAAAAAAAATTTGCTAGTGAAAATGTTAAAAAAAAAAAATGAACTAGATATAACTGCACCCCAAAAGCTAGTTCAAGTGGAGAGATTTAACATGCCCCTTATGTTCAGGCATGAACATCTGAGCGTGAAGTTTGTAAACAAACAAATTTGGCTTTGATACCACGTAGGGAAAATGGACCGAACCTAACAACACTCTGAAAGTTAGCTCAAGAGAAGAAAGTTTGCCTAAATCCTATATTCATAGAGAACAAGCGAAAATTATTGTATGGAGGAATATGCTTGGAGTGTATGATGAACATCTGAAAGATACACTTTTCAATAAGCAACCTCAGACATGTCAACAAATCATTAATACACGGTCTGGAATAAAATTATTCATGTTCAATGTAATTTTCATTAAACCTATACCATAAATTTGTGAGGTGTTCAATGGACTACCCAAAAACAACTGGATACATTGACAAAGAGCACATAGATTCTATCAGAAGTCGGGAAACCCGCTTTCAATAAATTGCACAAATAATGATTTTCCACATAAATAAGGATTCCATTCCAGTATCTTCTATGCTTTACTTAATCGACTACCAAAATATTTTTTCCTTCTTTTTTTTGTCTTTTGGGGTTTCAAAAGCTGGGTAAGCACACACAAATTCTAGGAAAGGAATATACAAGAATGGTATAGAAAGAAGTAAGCTTGGCATATACCTATTTAGTGGATGCCTTCATGATTGCCAGAACACTTCTGGGTCATTACTATATAAAGATTGATCTTGAATTTCTTGGTTAGCTACGTGGCAATCGATGAGTCGTGCTTGGATAATTTTACATAGCAACAATCCAGAAGGAAGCATCCACCATTCACTTTCATCCCTGCACCATGCCACATACATGCACAACTCAAATGGTGGTAACTACCTATAGTAGCCATACCCAGCACTAAAACTAGCTAGAAATTATACATTACGAAACTGCATCTACAGTAACAAAACTACTCACATGCTAAAATTCCAGGACTGAAAGCTCAAATGCTTTTTACTTGAGCGGATCATATAATGGACAAATCCACATACAAAGGCAGTTGCCTGTTACAAAAGAGAAATGTGACAGAATTTTTCAGAAAATGAAACACACATGGCTGTTCACCATTCTATAAAAAAGACATTTGAAAAGGGGAAAAACCAAAAGAATATATAATAAAAAGCAAATAAATCTGCATAAATAAACATATAGAAACACTTGTTTCCAAAATTCATTTATACTAGTCATATTTGGAAAGAGGAGCACCCAATGCATCACAGTATTCTTCTTTGTTACCATTATTCTTTGTAAATGTGACCGTGTGTGTGTGAGCTTCTGCTAATAATAAGCACATAATGTAGATACACAAAAAATATATGCTAGGAATAAGCAACCCCTTCCCCCCCCCCAAGCCCCTTCTTATGCCACTAATCACTCAGAATTTCACTAAAATAACCTTTCTGAAGAATCTACATATTTTGATACAAGAAGATATGTTGATAGATTTCAAGAAGAAGAACAAGTGGAGGGTTTCCATAACTACTTATCAATTTGTGATAAATTTCCAAAAAGATTGTGTTTTCACATTGAAATTATTGCAAGTAAAACAGATTCGCATTTTGTCCATCTTTTGTCTCCGCGCTTTCATCGATTTCAAGTTAAGCACAATATATCGAGTATTCAAGAAATGACCTGAGAACAACTTACAACATTGATCAAGGATGTTATGTTCCACAGAGCATATACACGTGCCAGACCAGCTGATCGCCTAGGTCCATGACTAAACAAGGCACTGATTCCAGTTGGAAATGGAAACAGTATGCCAAGAGGAAGGATAAATAAAACTAATAGGAAATTGAGCAATGAAATAGAATACATCTGTAGCAAAGTTAGCAGTACTAAGCTAATATCTGCTAGTAAAAGTATAGAGATGAACAGACCAACAAGATCCTGCAGAAACAACAGAGCAAGAGAGAGTCAAAAGAACATCATAGACATTCATGTGAAATCAAAAAGAAATCGGCAAGCACATGCCAAGATTACAGTACAAGCATTTGAATTACCTGATGACCAACAGGTTTAGAATTATAAAGGATGAAACCAAAAGGATAACATATTGTCCTCCTTAATTTTAGTGTTCGTAAATTCTTCGAATGCAAAATGCCTCCAGAAATTCCTGTGTGTGTCATTATCTGTTCATTTGCTTTCTGGTACTCCAGTCGACCCTCTCTATGCAATCTAGGCAAACTGTAAATTACAGATGGAGAAAATATAAGCTAAAATGAATACAGATATGGCACCAAAAGAATCAAAAAGAAAGTTTTACCATGACTGTTTCCCAGGTAACAGAGATCCATCTTGACCTTCAATTGATGGGGCAACACTCTCATTCTCAGTTGCACATACCACAAGCCCAAACTGGCAATATCCAGAAGACGTAGGTTGAAACCATGCAAGATCAACATGTACACTGTATGCACTTAAAGCAGGATTTGCAAGTGTTTCAAGCCAGCCAATAACATGACCAAAAGTAATCTTTAAGCGTCCACATCGAACCAAGCGTAATTGCGCATTTAGTCCAGCCACTAATCGATACCAAATGGTTGGAGGAACAGACTGGAAAACAGTAAAAAACAAAGTCAGGTGCAGTCATTCCAACAGAAAAAGACAAGAAAAAAGAATATTAATGTGCATGTTTTGGGAGAAGGGGTAACTTATGAATTTGATAAACTATTAGCAAAATACAACAAATAGCAAACCTGGCTCATGAGGCTGGTGAGAATATTGTCACTGTTAAGGGAGAAAGGAGCCATATAACTTCCATCTCCTCCAAAAACTAAAGACATGGGAAACCTTTGATGAAGACGAGGAGGGAGATCAGCTCTCTTTTCATCTCCGCCAAGGAAAAAATCCACATATGCGAGCATTAGATCAGAAGTTGCAGCCACCTGAAGCATAAAATATTACACATTAATGCAAAAGCTATTGCTGATAATATTAGGTAAATATTAGGCGACTATCAAGGCGCAGATTGAGCTTTTCTCTTCCTCTCTATCTTTAAACCCACCATCCTAATATGCTCCAGAATTAGTGCAGGGACAAAGAAAATCTAAGCTGATTAATCATATATGCTGTACCCCAATCATCTGATGCCAAGGTCACCAACAAAGTCTAACCCAAAAATATAGTTGGATCATGTATTTAGGCAAAACACAAAAACTTCGCAATTAAACATTTGGAGTGTTGCAATCACACATTTACCAACAAATTAAACTTTAAAAGGAATCATAATTGGTGCACTGGAACTCCGCTAAAAATACAGTTGAAAGTTACTGTGCTTCTAAATACTGCCGGGCCTTTGTCGGTCATTAATGGTGCAGCGCAACTCACACATCCACACATTATTTTGGAACTGTCATACTTTTCCCAATGTTCAGAAATTCTGTATGTGCCACAATCAGCATTCATTTTTTTAAGCAGTGTCATGTAATGTATGATTATTTTCTTTGGTTGACTGGTTTTTAAATTTATAGTTCATTTTCCCATTCTCCACCATTTGTGCAAGGAATGCCCCTTGATAAATACCCTACATAACTCAAAACCACATATAGACACAATCTAGTAGTCAAAAACCAACAACCAAAGCCAACAAGTTCCAAAAGAGAGACGGATTTTCATGATTTATGAATTAATCTATTTGGAAGGGATTACCATACAGTAGTTGTTCTTAACAGCTTAATCCCATTTCTTAAAGTTCCAAAATTTTAAAGCAACATCACCTTTGAGAAGCTTGACCCTCTAAAAATCTTGGAATTGCTAATCTAAAGAAGGGAAGAAAAGACACATGAGATGAACAATCTATTATTTTACACAAGACCAGACAAGTCCCAGAAGAAGTTGTGTTTACAGATGTTGAAGGACCTAGCAGAGAAAAGAAAGGAATTTTCAAAATCACATTCAGAACATATCTATAAAACAGACCTTAAGCCCTTCATAGAGAGCACGTGAGCGACAAGAGCGTAAGCAAGCATGATTGTATTCTGATCGAACAAAATCACGAAGTTGTTGTAATTTCTTTTTGCGACACTGCTGTAGCCAGGAACATGCAAGAGGACATGCAAGAACAGAAAGAATGCTGTAGACAGATCCTTCCCACCACTGATAAGCAGCCAACCGATTAACCTCATCCACAAATCTATTGAATGCATCCTCATATCTGCCGTGAAGATGTCATATTTTAAAAACCCATACAAACATCAGTTTCAATATAAGCCTATGAGAAAAATTAATACACTAGAACTTCTCATATACCCATGAATACACTAGACAGTCAGAAAGCTTACACAATTTCAATCACTTGTTCAGGAGGAGAGTGAGGTAGATGCCAAGGCTCGCTGAAAGTATTTGGACCCATAAAATACATCCTATGCACATGACCCTGGGATTCTTCAACTCTATTTGTTTCTAATACCTAAAAGACAACAGGATCATCACCTCAGATCAAAAACTAAAGACTGGCAGTGAGATTTTCATCTGACAAAAGCAAACAGCGAAGTGATAAACTAACCTCATTCAGTGACTCGAGGAATGGAAAGGAGTGATCTATTCGAGATTCACGTTGAGGCGGCACAAGAGCGGGTAATTCATCCCCAGCAACATATTTCATCCGTGCAACACTAAGCACTAAAGCTAACAGGATAAGAAGACCCAAGAGAATAAAACTGAACCACCATGGACCACCAAAAGTGTATACCAACTCTTCAAGAGCTGTATAACAGTTTGGCATGTGATATCTGTCAGATACACACTTGTATGGACAAGGTCTTTCAGTGACACCACCTGTTGAAAAAATTGGAATAATATTTGAGAGGGACATGTGCGCGCGCGCGCACACACACACACACACACACACACACACAGACACAGGTGAAAACTGCTAAATATGTGATAAAACTTTCAACATTTGGCGAAAGCAAAATTCAATCAATACATACTTCAAGACTCTAGGAAGCAACCTTTTAGGAAATTGTATATGTCTGTATGAGTGATTTTCAAACACACACACACACACAGAGAAAGCAGGAGGGAGGCATGAAACAGAATGCAGAAAAATCAGTCTGCTTTAGCGTACAGAAGCACCTAATATTAAATTTTTGAAAAATACCTCGAACAGCAAGATATATACCACGACTTGGAAGCTCATGCAATGGGCATTTGTGACAAAGTGCTTTATCAGATCCACTAACATTCTTGAAAGTCCCAACCGGACATTCCTGCAGTGCAATTTGAAGCAGTAAACCAAAAGGCATCTTTGACAAGTCCATTAGCAAGGAAACATTATAAATGGAATCAATAATCAGTAAGAATCCTGACTGACTATTTTATAAATTTGCTATGAATTTTCAATTCAGAGATGTACAAATACATACCCTTGCTCATGAAAACTTTTCAAGGCAAATGGGGCCCTCAATATAGGGCAACCAAAGTGAGATATTAAATATAACCAGTTAGCGGTTCTATACATTATGCAGGCATAAGGCCATTAGATGTTCAAATTATTCAAATGAGACGCGTGATATTGATACGATGAATTTGAACAATTACCTCACAAAAGATACCATAAAGCCCTTTTGGGCAGGCCTTTCCAGTAACAGTCCCATTTCCACCAGCACGGCCCCGACCTCTACCAAATCCTCCCCTGCCATTAGGGAACAAGAAGCTTAAAATTCAGCTGATTTCAAAATAACCATCCATGAGCATTTTTATAACAAGTGTGTGTGTGTGTGTGTGTGTGTGTCTATATATATACATATAGATCAGGACAAACAAAACATTCATTAAAGTGTGAATGCAAGAAGATAAAATAATCAGAACTGCTGTATGGTAAATACACTGCCAAACACAAACCAAGTCTGAATGCTTCCATTTGCAGTCGCAATTGGCAGATACTCATCTCTAACTGGAACATCTGACCAATGAAAGTGAACCCTTCCCCCACCTCCACCACCAGCCCCATCAGCACTGCCATGCCCTCCAACAGTTGAGATGGTAGAAGAATTACTGAGTGCCATTGTATGAATAAATAAAAGAATGGTTCCACCAGAACCACCCCCAGGACGTACATCTGAAATCATCCTAGAATTCTTTTTCTTGATGTTTTCTCCAAAGCTTTCTCCATCAGCTCTAAGTGCACCATAAACAGACAAACTAGACAGTGCATGCTCCACAGAACCCATCACTGCTCAAGAGAACATAAAACATTGATCCATAGATCCACAATGAGGGAAAGTAATAAAAACAAAAGCTCAGAACAGTAAGGGAAAATAAGGAACATTAAATTTAAATGATATCCAAAATCTGACAAATGAAAATTGCATCACATGCAAGCTAAAAGAACATACACAGCTAAGAAAACTATATAATAGAGCATTGGAGGAAGAATAAAGAACATGCACATAGTAGACTCGTAACAACTGTTGTCAAAGGTGAGGATGCTAGCTATCATTTCCACAAAAGTAGACCTCTTGAGTTCATGCAATGTTTGTCAGCTTCAAAATAAAATGCGTTAAAACAAGTAACAAAGTTACCAGCTCATCATAAGCAAACTTACCTATTATACCACCACCTGCAATTGCCCCTGATAGAGTACCATTTCCGCTACCACTACCTAGTTCACAAGGCAATCCAGCATCCCCATATGCCACACCACCCTCTACATAAGTGCCATTGTAATATCCATCACCACCTTTGCCACCATGCCCAGCACCCCCACCAAAACCATTGTCAGAGACTTTTCCTTTGCCCAACCCACCTGCACAGCCTACATAAAGTTCAGATCAAGCTTCAGTAAAATAAAATTTACACCTAGAACGCACCATTTATCCTACTCAAATATGAGATTGTAGAGTGAGGGAAAAAAAGTTCTATGAGAACATTTCCCTTTTCATTGCTTCAGTTGCATGTCAGCAAGCCACACTTCTAATGCCAAACCTTTATAATAGAAAAGAAGTAGATGCTATACCAAGACCAGATGCACTAATTGCCCCAGAAGACTGGACAACTACATTTCGAACCCAGTGAAAATGAACAACAGATCCTGTTATCATGCCTTCAACAATAACATCTTCAACTCGACAGATCTGCAGTAGCAAGACAAGACAACCATTTATAAGAAACACAAAAAGAGTCTATCATGCTACAGTTAACCATCCAATAATCTGACCAAGATAAGTCCTTAGTGCTCAATCTGGCAAAAGGAATACCTGAAGAGTGAACGACAGTGAAGAGTTCACGTTACAATCTTCAGGAGGATGAATTAGCTCCATGGGGCAGTCTTGAAGATCACAGTAGAGCTGTGGGGCCCTATCATGAGTTAAAAATAAATATCATACCAAATAAACAGTGGCAGGGTTTCATGTTTCACTATTATCAGCAATATATGACTTACATATCATTATCACTAGCATTCTCCAAGGGACCTCGAAGAACAGAACCGGGTCCAACCTTCATGTTGTGAAGAGAAGATTAATGGCATGAGAAAAAGGATAGTCTGAATTTAAAAGTTGAATCAAATTCTGTATCTGTATCCAACCTAAAATATTACGGAAAAACAAATCATATCATCACTATCTCTAGCTAGTTAATAACTTTAGTTGATAATTTTTAACTAAACGGTGCTTTAATCAAGCTAAAGAATTTCACAATATGAAGAGCATGGGCTACAAATGAAAACTATGTGAAATAAATTAACCCTTGGCTGGTTCATACCCAGGATCAAAGTTCCAGGTAATCATCAACTACATAAGCTAATTGCAAAGATAAACTGATATTTTACAATTATCAGCAATTTTCCCATTAGACTTTACCAAAGCACAAGAGTATCTTTCAGCTTACATTTATACTGAAGAATAACGATAAAATCAAGCGTTGTGATTCAATCATATCTCCCGGTCCAGACAAATTCAAAAAGCCTTGCCCATGAACTCCCAAATTTGCATTAGAATGTATCACAGAGGATTCCTGACGAAAGATGAATGATCATTAGTCCAGATAGGAAACAAAAAAATCAAGGTTTTTGGTTAATAAGGAAGATTTTGAAGGTGGAGTACCTTGAGAACAACTAAATTGCTAGCCTCAAGCAAAGATGTTGCTACAATTGCATCACCACCTCCATCTATAAGCATTTTGGAATTCCACATCAAATGTATTTTGACAGACATTCGAAGAGCTCCATATATCTAATTCATTGAAAGTAGTAAATATTAGTATTACCAGCAGAAAATAGCAACAATTTACATTGAGCATCTCATTGACCGAGAAAACCGGTACAGCAACAGAAACTAAATCAAGAGAAGTATGTCAACAGAAAAGAAAGACGGAAAAAAAGTGCTTGTCACTTGCCTTAACAACAGAGTCGCTCATTAGAAGTTCTTCTGCCATCAACTCAAACGCTGATGAGGCATAATGTGCAAGGCCAAAGCTCAAAACTGCACCACTTGATAAACTTATTTGGCCTTGAACCTATAAATAACATCAGCATATCAATATGAGCTGGAAAAAGGATGAAAGGAATATAAGTGAAACTTTAATAGCAGGATAGAGATAATGTTAAGAATTAAAATGCAATTCAAATCAGGCAGTAATAATCATGTAGAAGGAATAGATAATAGATGTCCAGGACACTTGAGACCTCCAAATTCAAAAGCAGCTATTAAGGCAGTTGAAAATTGGGTGACTTGTAAAGCAAAACAAGGCACAGAGATATGGTCAATATTATGCATAAACATGCTAAAGCATAAAAAAAAAATACTTAAAACAACAACTGTAATGCAGATCCCACAAAAATGTCTCACATCACCTGTCATTTTATTATGTGTATGCATGCTCATGTTAAACTCACCACCAATCTCACACATTGCTCTCCCCTGTGAAGAGCTCTCTAACAACTACTTCCCTCAAGGTTTATGTATTATAATCCCAAACCGAACAATTTCACCTGATGTTTATACATACCAAGTTTTGAAACCTTTTCTTCAATTTACAGACACTAGTCCTCTTAAATCTCAAAAGTTATATCTGTTGACCACAATGGTTCTCTCTCTCTCTCTCTCTCTCTCTCTCTCTCTCTCTCTCTCTCTCTCTCTTGTTTTGGTAAGTGATACACAGTTAATAGACCAAAACAGGGAAAGCAACCCTTGTGATGAGTTAGCCAAATTTTGCTATGCAGAGAATGGTATTCATTCAAGTTTGTTCGCAGACAAAATTAACCATATAGCTGCTTTCTTTATTCACATGCATTACTTATCAGAAAACAGTATTTACTGGCAAACTATGCATAAGACTTGCAACAGTATATTGCTATAACTAAGGGCAATAAGGGGTGTTGAAAATAAATAAAGGGTCTTTGGGGTTGAAATTGTAAAAAAGGAATAGTATGAGAAGTTAGTAGAGTTAGCTGGGAATTAATTAGAAAGTGGCAGGAACAAATAGCAGCTATTGTGACTAGAGAAACTATCCCAGAATATTATCAATGAAATTCTCATTCTTCTCTCCCTAAACTCTTTCCTTTCTCTTCTGTTCTCTCTTCTTCTATTCCTTTCCCTTTCTCTCTATATTTCCTCTCCAGTTACTATTCTTTCTATGATGAAGAATCTGGTTGCATAACATATATAAGCAAGTGTTTGCAGCTGTATCACTCGAACCATGAATAACTAGTTATCCTTACCAATTTAGACAAGAAAAACAAATGATGTGGACCAATCACCACTGCATATCAAAGTAATCAAAGGTCCTAATAATCATGTCCAGGAAGCACAGAAAACAATCATCATACAGAAAGGCAGCACAACAACAAAAACCAACCATCACTGGGAAAAAAAATATATATATTCAAGGCAAGGGCATAAGAAATTAGTTGTCAATAACCTGAACCCTGCTCCAAAACAATGGAACGGAAGCCTTGGCATGATTCTGAATATAAACATTTGTCCAAAGTGGCTGTTTAGGAAACTCCAACAAAAGTGTGTCAGTGCTGGTGGACATGTCATTATTGCTAACAATAAGACTCCGAGGAACAGCATCATAATATGTCCCTGCAGCACCCGAGTTTCCAGTACAACCAAAACTCCTTCCCCCTGCAAACAAGACAGCAAAGCTCAAGATGGCATGACATTGCAACATAAAATCAAATAATTGCTCCAGGAACAGTGTCAAGACTCCTTTGCAAGTGACAACAAGAGAAGGACAAGGACAATATCCTTAAACTTGCTACCAGTAGTTGTACCCTCATAGTTGTTTCTATCAAGCTTCATAAAAACTGGGCAACAAAATGAGTAGCATTATTTTCTGCAACAGTATTTTAAAACTAATACCAGCATAAAATCAGCAACACAACAACAACTAAGCCTTAATCCCAAACTAATTGGGGTTAGTTATATGTATCATTTTTTGCCATTCAGTTTTGTTTGAGACCAGTTCCGCACTAGCATAAGATCAAAAGGAAAAAAATATCATCAAAATTTGAAGAGATTATTAGCTAAAAACATAAGATTGTGAATAACTGTTTTAGCCATTATTAGAACTAAGGACATTCCAGGAAACTATGTTAAAGAATATATTATAATTATGATTTAAAATCCTAGTGAGATTTTGAGAGACTTTTTCTTAATTTGAGTGGGAGAAATATTCCTAATAAAATGGAGGAATATTTCATATATTGAGTAGAACTCTTATTTTAGTGTTATTCCAAAATTGTGTGAGACTCCTAATCAGATTAGGATTGAGCGAATTAACACTATAAATAAGAAAATGGTAAAAAGGTTATTTTGCTTTGTCCAAAGGGAGTGACTTTGTCCATGAAGAAGGGTTGTCGCCCATTGTAGAGAGGGACTTTGCTAATTACTGAGGATTTCGCTCTGCCCATTGATGAGGGGTACTCGCCCATTGCAGTGAAGAGAGGCTTCAGCCTAAGGTGAAAAAGGATATAGAATTCAAGAGAAAGGGATTCTTGTCAATTGGTAAGAGGACTCTTGCCCATATAATTGAAGATACCACAAAGACACCCTTTATGGTGTAACAGTCAAAGTAATAAATATATTAAATTATGTCTAGAGGAGAATGAGAGGACTAACTAATATATTTACCATGAGCAATTATGTAGAGTGAGTTATTTTGGGTGTAATTGGGTTGATGGTTAGTATAGTTTTGAACATGTAATGATGATTTATTATTAATGATAGTGAAAAATGATTATGTTGAGAGGGTGAACTACGTAAATATTGGCATTTTATGTGTTTGCTTTATTTTTTTATAGTTTACACGCTTTCACGATGTACAACAGAATAGAAATTTTCCGAACACATAGCAGGAGCACTTTTCTGGACAAATAAAATCAGCTTACATAGATTTTTTTTTTTCTTAAGATACTTCAAATTATAATTTCAAAAGGAAGACTAGAAGCCATCTATCCTCCTCTTCCCTATTCCTAATCTAAAGGGATAATATCTAACGAGAAATTGGACAAATACAGAATGCTCGAAAGATCAAGCCAAGGTCACATGGTATAGTTTTCCACGTGCCACAAGTTCAAATTACAGAAAGAACCATTTTCAACAGATAGACAGATGCTTTATTTTCATCCACAATGAGCACAAAAACAAATCAAATAAATGTTATCACTAAAATATTATATTTAATAAAAAAATTCTTCATACAATCACAATTTCCACATAAGCACCAAGAAAGCCCAATATGTCATAGGTTCTGCTGACTACAACAAGGATAATGAAAATGATGATAATTATAAAATAAAGATGAAGACATAGACTGAGTCATACCATGAACAAAGAAGTCTGTATCATCATGCCTGCTAAAAACATTAATAGCAACTCTCCCACCACCACCACCAGCAAATCCATTACCCCCCGAAGCACTTAGCTTACCAGTTCCAGTCCTGCTCCTCACAGAAGAATATTATTAGTTGGGAGGATTTTTAAGCCACTTATAGATAACAGTTCACAATAAATTCAATTACCAGAACCTTATCAAGGTGATAAAAGCAGAAAAAGATGTAACCAACCGATATAGCTGACAGGTTCATCAACACCTCCTATATCACACTCCACCTATTTAATGCAGAATTCCAGGATTAAGAGAGAGCACCTCCTATGCTTCATAGTTCATCAACAAGGTATTTTACCTCTTATCACAGCTTATCTCAAATCTTAACATCTGTTTTCATGCCAAATTACAGTCCATTTATTTACTTTTGCATACACCATATCCTTATCAATAAGGTATGCAATGGAAAATTAAGAAACTATACCCTGATCACAACCATCTTGGAAACATAACTAAGGGTATCATAAGTCATACCGCCGGTAATTGTGCCAAAGATGTACAAATTACATGCAAGGAAAAGAAAAATACTACCGGTAAATACTTGAGTAAAATGATATAAAGCGGGATTAGCTTCTCCAACTTCATTTACCGATAAAACAAAGAGGGGAAAAAAAACAATGTACTTGCAAAATATTTCACAGTAATCCAATTTGTAAAACACAATTTTTCTCCAAGTGCAAAACAAACACATAAGCAATGCAATCCAACAACAAGAACGCCAATCCCATCTAATTGAATTTAGATTAAAAAAAAAAAAAAAGGACTTACATTCTGTGAGCCTTGATATTAATGCTACCACCGGACCCGCCACCACCCTTGACGCCACCATCACCACCATCCGCCAACAAACTCCCTCCAACGTCAATCGAGCTGATCACGTCAAAGCCAATCCTCCCACCCCCTTCCCCACCGTAATTATCTTCCTTACTCGTGGTCCCTCCTTTGCTACCATAACTCCACGGGTCATGCAAATTCGACCAAGAATACGCATCCCCTCCCCAAACATCGTCCGGCAATTTCGTATTATCCGAAACACAACTCGCTCCTCTCCCCCCATGGCCTCCGCCCGCCCCCTGCACCCCCGATGGTGTCCCACTGGTCTGAGCCGGAGGATCACCTGCCAAACCAGTCACATTTATCACCGAACCCTCACCTAAGCTCACATTATAAGCAGTCACCGCAACAGTTCCCGCTATTATCGTAGCGTTTTGGCCTAAGCTGAAATCCTTAGTCATATTAATCAGAATGGAACAGCCTCCAAAAGGACAGCTCAAAACGACACCAGGAAGTATATCTAAGGTGCCGTTTCCTTCTATATATACATCATCAGTAAAATTCAAGCTCCATTCCAGCTTACAAACAGTATCAAGAGAGCCAATTCCTCCGAGATCCCCCTGGCAAGACACCGACGGAGGGTGAGGTGGAGGGGCAGGCGGTGGGGGCGACGGAGGAGTATAATCTCCATGAAAGGAAACGATATCAGAGGTGATGATCGAAAATTCATCGTTAGTATCAGTAAAAGTTAAACAAGGGTTTATGGGTATGAAAACATAGAAAAGAAAGAAAAAAACAAGAGATGATAAAGTAGTAGGAACCATTTCAGCATTGAAATGATGGTCATTACATGGATATAAACCCTAAAAAGAAAAACAAGAGATTTCAGAGAATTGAATTGAAAATTGGAATTCCTGGAATGGTTACTGAGAGTGAAAACTGTTGGAAGCCGCTTAAGGAATCTTTGTCTCTATGGCACTAAAGAGACAGATAGAAGTGTGAAGAGGAAGGAGAAACGGACGGACAGGCAAAGGTACATGTGTCCAGTTTTTACGTCTTTTTCCGTTTCCTTTTCTTTACGGTTTTTTTCCTCAGCTTTCAAGACACTTTGCTCGTCGTCGTCGTTCAATAATTTTTAATTTTAATTTAATTACAATTTTATTTGATTAATTAAAATTGAAAAAAGTGAAACACCGGACATTCCATTACACACCAATTGATTTTGCATTTGAGAGTTTAAAATTATTTTTTTAAAATAAAAATATTATTTTAAATATTATTAAAAAAATTATCTTAAAAAATTATTTTATTATTATAATATTTTTATAATTAAGTGTTTATTTAGTATTGGGTTTAAAAAGTTTAAATTGTTTTTTTAATAAAAATATGATTTTAAATATTATTAAAAAATAATTTAAAAAAAATTATTTTATTATTTTAATATTTTTATAATTAAAATTTATTAAATTTAATTTTAAATTATTTTTTAATATTCTCTGATTATTATATTTAAAAAAATAATTTTTTTAACAATAATATAAAATAGTCTCTAAAATTTATTAATTATAATTTTAAATTATTTTTTAATATTTTTAATTAATATATTTAAAAAATTTTATTTTCTCAATTTTAACCGTACCACTAAATAGGTTTTAAATAATTTTATCATTAAATTAAGACCATATTTATTAATTAATTAAAATTAAAATTTATAATTATTAATTTATCGCATTAAGATTTTCTTTAATAATAATTTTTATGATAGTGATTAATATTTTGAATTTAATTAAAATATTATTATTTATATTTATATCGTTTGGTAGTACCATATTATTTATATTATCCGTCTTAATGTTGAAAAAATATTTTAATTAAGGTTAATAAGATAATATTATTATTTTTATATTTTATATTAAATAATTATTTTTTACTAAATATTTTTATTTTAAATTATTATATAAATAATTAATAATCACTAAAATAATTTATATTATTAAATAAGATTTTATTATAATTTTTATTGATAAAATTAATTAAGATTTAAAAATACAATTTTAATGAATTAAATAAAATTGTAACAAATGTATGAAATTTAAAAAAATAAATTTGAAAAAATAATATATAGAGATGTTGGAAAAATTCAGCCAATGAAACAAAATTGAAAGGTGGATTTGTTGTGGGTGACAAAAAATATAATTAAATTGGGAACTTGAATATATATATATATATATATATATATATATATATATATATATATATATATATATATATATATATATATATATATATAATGATGATGAATTTTGAATTAAAACAACGCTATCTACAGATTGCAATCAGCTACAATGACAAGTCTCGGAAGATGAAGATTAAGATGAGATCAACTCCGTAATAGATTATCAAATATAGGAAATTTCCCATTACCAGGAATGCTACCAATGATGACATGCATGAATAAGTTTCTTTTTCTTTGTCTTTTTACTTTTTTAATCAAATTTAAGATATCAATTTTCTATTAGACGGTCACGGTTTGCTGTTTTTTTTTTTTTTCCTCATATTCTCAAAATAATTATAAATAAATAAATAAACACTAATGCTTGTAATCAACTTCAAAATTTATTTAATTATATTCTAATAATTTCTTTCTTACATAAAAATTTATTAATCTTTAAATGTTTTATTATTTATTTTTAATAATTAATTTTTTTTTCATTAAAATTTATTAATATTAAATATTATATTATCTATTTCTAATAATAAATTTTCAGATAAAATTTAATTGATTAGTTTTTAAATATTATATTTTTTTTGTTTCTAATTCATTAAGGATAATTTTATTTAGATAAAAAGTTTTAAATATTATTTTTTTAATTTATCACTAAAAGTTTTCCTTTTTATGAACAAAATATTTTTAATAATTAATTAAATTATATATGAATAAATGAAAAAAAGGTATTAAGTATATATAAATTATAAAAAGTTTAAAAAAATGATTTTCTTAAAAAAAAACATATAATACACATACATATTGTATTATTTTTGTAGGTATTAAAATAAATAAATTATATATTTTTTCAATCTAATTTATATAAAGGTTTTAATCAAATATTTTTCTTAATTATTAAACTATAAAATGTTAGTAATTAATGTTATAATAATAATAATAATAATAATAATAATAATAATAATAATAATAATAAATTTTGAAATCTTAAAAGTATTTTTAATATCAATTACCAATCAAAATAAATAACATATTTCTATTATATGATAATTTATATTTGTATCATAAAATGATTTTTTAAAATTAAATTTTATTTAATAAAAATTATTTAAAAATTTTATCATTAAATAATTTTTATTTTAAAACAAAATTTTAAATTTCAATATAACAAATTTTGGTGTAGTCAACACATGTTTGATGAATAATAAGGACAAGTATTGCTAAATTGGCTCAGGGTGTTCAGGTCGTCACTACTCAATTCGAATTTTTATTCTCCCTTTTCTTTTATAATTACAATATAAATTTTTTCTTTAATTTTTTTTTATCATTTAACTTATTATATAATTAAAAAAATAATTTTTTTAAATTTTATAAATAAATAAAATTAGTAATATCAACTCTCATATAAATTTTAAATTAATTAATTTAAATATATATTTATTTTTATGTTACATATACATATATTATTAAAATAGTGTTTACTTTTCTCATTGTGCAACCAAATTCTTATTTTCAATATCTCTTTAATTAAAGTCTATTTTTATTTTTATTTTTTTAAATAATAAAATTTAAAATTTAAATTTATGTAATAATTGAAATAATTATATTTATTATAAAAATTTGAGTATTATTTTTTATTCTATATTATTATTAGTACCAATAAAATATTCTAGCATTAGCAGAAAAAAAGACACAAAAGCAAGAATTTTTAAAAGAATGCCATCTCGTGGGCCGATGGTTTTGATGCTAATAGCTTCGTGAGCTGACCCATTGGGCTAAGAAAGAACTGATCCATATATATGAACTCCTCAACTTTGCCCCAGCCCAGTCTAATTTTTCACGCCGTCCAACTATTAATATTTATGTTGCACTTGCACCAAATTGTTGGATAACAAACCATTACCATTCCAGCGCGTGCAGGCTGATTGATAGGGGTGAGTATTCGGTTCAAATCGAATCGAATTAAATTATAAAAATTGAATTATAAATTTTAAAAATTAAATTAAATTGAAATAAATAAAAAATTCAATCGAATCGAACCGTTCTATTTCGGTTCGGTTCAAATTGATTAGTTTTATTTTTGATTAAATTTTTAATTTAGACTTAATTTTCAAGTTATTTCATCTGATTTTGACCTTAATTTAAACCTAATAACTATTAATCAATGAAATTAAATAACTTTTATATATACAATTACATATAATTCATAAATTCCTCATAAAAATAAATCAAATTTAAAATCAATAAAATTATTCAGTTTGATTCGGTTTAACTAATTTTTTTCTCTCCAAAACCGAATCCAATCGAAATAACCTAAATTTTTATAATATAAAACCGAATCAAATTGAATTATTTTAAAAATTGAATCGAATTACCAAATTAAAGTGATTTTAGCTTGATTTATTCAATTTGAATCGAATAATGCTCTCCCTACATATAGATTAGTGTGGTTTAGTGAAATTTTTATGGTTTTATCAAGCAGCCTATTCTGCCCTTGTATTTTAGATATGTGTATTTACATAATTGAAAGAAGAAAAAAAATTAATTCTACACCGACTCAATATTTTCTTAAGTTTCCTCCTATAGCGGTAATGTAAGTGTGTGTATAGACTTATATAGGTATTATAATTTTATTAAATAATATATTTATATTTAAAAATTATTAAATATACTTAGTGTATATATATATATTTTTTTATTTATAAAATAATATGTATACATTCATTTATAAAATAGGGAATTTCATATTTTTATTTTTAGATTATAATTATTTTTTATGAGTATAGGGAATATTATTCTTTAATTCATTAAATATATTCTATAATATACTGTTATATTTAAAAGGAAGAAGAAAAAATTTTTTAAGTATTGAAAAAGTTAAAATTTGTCCCATTGGTGATTGGTTAATGAAAAGTTGTTTTATTCATTTCAAAGTGTTTATAATAATCATTACGTGTGAAAGCTTTTCTTCCACTAAAGAGATTCGAAATCTTTGCAAAGAAGAAAGACAACTTCAAAAGGTTCAAACGCTATTCACCAAATTATGGATGGAATTGTTTAACTCAAGTGGCATGGAACACATTATTATTATTATTATTATTATTATTATTATTATTATTATTATTATTATTATAGAGTTAAATGACAATAAAGTCCTGAAATTTTCTCAAATTATCTACTTAAATTAATTATCTGTGTACGGTTTTTCTCTCTAACTGTGGGCTGCATTTGGGTCCCAATTCCGACAATAATTATGCTTCTAAGTTAAACAAATGACAGAGGTTGGTGCATAGTTGCGGGCAAATTCACATTGGCTTAACCCTGGTGTGGGAGAATGGATACTGAAGGGTGTTTTTGTAAATTGAAATGCGAGAATTTGTGGATATGGTGGATTTCTTGCATGGTAAGGTGGTGGCTAATAATTAATTGGAAAAATATCACATAAGTCCCTCTACTTTCATTTGAGTGCCAAATAAGTCTAAAATTAAATTCTTTCAAATGTAGGTCAGTAGTCCCTTTTCTAAAATCCTTTATCTTAAAACTATAATAATGCAATTGACTTATTAAAGTAACAATGGATATATAAATTATTTTATATATTTGACCAATCAAAATTTAAGAAATTATATTTTATAATAAGACCTTATAATATATTTTTATAGTAATATTGATTATTATTTTAATAATATATTATTATTATGGCCCCCAAAAGTTTTGAAAATAAAATTTTATCTCTAGTTTTAATATATTTAAAAAAAAAACTATTCCCTTTAAATGTATTTTTTTGTAAATTACTATTTATCCCTTCATTTTTCTAGTTTTATGCAGATTTTTATCACGATCTAACCTATAGGCCGGACCGGACTAGGACCTGGGCCAGCCTAAAGCTCCCGAGACCCGTAGTAAGCCTAACTATTTCTCAACCCAACTCTAAGACCCATTTGGACCCAATTTCAAGAATTCAACCGGACAGAATCCGAACATAAAATAGATTATTTAAAGAGGAGTTTTTGACTCGCCCTACCTGTAAACACAATATATAATAAATTTGGGAGCTCAGCTCACCCTCCTAATAATCAAATATCAATAAAAATAAATGGGAGCTCAACTCCCTCATCCAGTCCAACATATATACTTTTAATAAGTTTACAGGTCTAACATGATAAATATATTATAGACCCAAATCAAATAAATATTTTTAACACATGTGGAATTTTAAGAGTTAACAGAATTATACAAATATTACAGACATTAATAAACGACCTGCGAGGGAGAGAGGCAGGTTAGAACTCAACAAGAAATCTCCTATAGCCTGAAAAAATAGATGAACATGAGTGAGCGTTCGACTCAGAGAGTAAAATATTAATTTTAACCATAATCTCTATAGCTATCTAAAACTAATGCACCATGTGAAGTGAAATGCAACACCATCATAAATTTCATATAAATCACATCAAAACGCAATTTGGAGCACTCACACACCCAATACTGTCAAACAATACATATATGAGAGCTGATCCTCTATACAGCCCTCTTAATTAATTGTTGGTCTCTATACTGAGAAACTCTGACTCTATCTCGCAGGTCTAGTCTCACTGAAAAATGGGCCAACAATACCCCCTCATCTGAAAGATCTAAGATCAGACCTTGATCCATCAACTCATGTACTTCCTGAATCAATGGTCTCTTATTCGCTAATATGTGCGCCAAGCTGCCAGAAGAATTTATGCTCAAAGCATCTGCTACTACATTGGCCTTCCCAGGGTAGTGCTGGATGGTACAATCATAATCCTTCAGAAGCTCCATCCATCTCCTCTGTTTCAAATTTAAATCCCTCTGTTAGAAGATGTACTTCAAACTCTTGTGGTTGATGTATATCTCGCACACTTCACCATACAAGTAGTGTCTCCAGATCTTTAGTGTAAAGACTATAGCCGCCATTTCCAAATCATGGGTGGGGTAGTTCTGCTCATACCTCTTTAGCTGCCTTGAAGCATACGCCACTATATTTCCATTCTGTATCAAAACATACCCTATGCCAACTCTAGAGGCATCACAGTATACGGTATATCCTTCACCACTCATTGGTAATGTCAACACAAGGGCGGTAGTTAGACACTCCTTAAGCTTCTGGAAACTCTCCTCACAATCATCTGTCCAAATGAATGGAATATTCTTCCGAGTTAACTTAGTTAAGGGAGCTGATATCCTGGAAAAAACCTGTACAAAACGCCTATAGTAGCCAGCTAGGCCCAAAAAACTTCGCACCTCAGTAACTGTTGTAGGCCTAAGCTAATCAGTTACAGCCTCAATTTTCTTGGGATCCACTTGAATGCCTTCACTAGAAACCACGTGTCCCAAGAATGAGATGCTTTCTAGCCAAAATTCACATTTTGAAAATTTGGCATATAGTTGGTGCTCCCTCAAAATCTGCAACACCATCCTCAAATGCCACACGTGTTATTCCTCGGTTCGACAGTATACCAAAATGTCATCTATGAATACGATGATAAAACGGTCCAGGAATGGCCTGAACACCCTGTTCATCAAGTCTAGAAAGGTTGCTGGTGCAATAATGAGTCTAAAAGACATCACCAAGAACTCATAATGACCATATCTTGTCCTGAATGCTGTTTTGGACACATCCTCATTCTTGATTCTCAACTGATGATAACCTGACCGTAGGTCTATTTTGGAAAAGAATCTGGCCCCTTGGAGCTGATCAAACAAATCATCGATCCGAGGAAGTGGATATTTGTTCTTTACAGTTACCTTGTTCAGCTGTCTATAATCAATACACAACCTCAATGACCCATCTTTCTTTCTCACAAATAGAACAGGAGTGCCCCAAAGTAAAGTGCTCGGACGTATGAAACCCTTGTCCAAAAGCTCCTGTAGTTGCTCCTTTAGCTCTTTCAATTCTGCTGGTGCCATCTTATAAGGCGACATTGATATGGAGTTTGTACCAGGTACAACATCAATGCAGAACTCTATTTCTCTTCCTGGTGGCAACCTGGAAGCTCCTCAGGGAAGACATCCATGAATTCTCTGACAACAATAACACTTTCCATGTTGACACCTTCTACAGATGTATCTCTCATCAATGCCAAATACCTTTGACATCCACGCCTCAATATTTTTTTAGCACTAATTGCTAACACCAAATTACATGGAGCCACACTCCTATCACCATCAAAGCTAAACTCTTCCATACCATGTATGTGAAAATATACCTTTTTGTTCCTGCAGTCTAATGTGGCATAATGAGTTGCCAATCAATCCATTCCCAAAATTACATCGAAATCCATTACTGGTAGAGGAACCAAGTCTGCTGGGAGGATCTTTCCATCCACTTCTACTAGGCTACCCGGAAAAACCATATCTACATCTATGTTGTCACTAAGCGGGGCAGCTACAAATAAAGGGCATTCTAAAGTTGTAAGGTTCCTACCCAATCTCATGGCAAACACTAAGAAGACAAATGAGTGCGTAGCACCCGGATCTATCAAAACACAAGCCTCATAGGAACAGACTAGAAGAATACCTGCCACAACTGCATTGGAAGCCTGAGCATCCTGGTGGATTAGGGTGAAAACCCGTGCTTGACCCCTACCTTGCGTTGCAAAACCCTGATACTGACTTCTACCTCCTTATCTACCTCCAAATCTACGTCCTCCTTATCCTCGGCCCTGTTGGCCACTAAACTAACTACCTGCCATGCTGGAAGCACCAGGATACAGCTGACGAAGAACATTTGTAATAGAACCCTGTGACCCCATCTGTGACTCGCTGAACACGAGGCATTCTCTAGCAAAGTGACCTTGTTAGCTAAACATGAAACATACTCCTGAACCCATCATACAAGGTCTTGAATGTCCTCTTCCACATTGTGCTCAAGGTGCAAGAGAGGATCCTGAACCAGACTCAGAACTACTGTATCCCGAACTGTGACCACTGCTGGATCCATACCCTAGTCTAAATCCTCGATATTTGTGTTTAAAACCATTCTTCTTATTCCTATTTCTTTCTCTGTAATTACTTTGGCCTCTGCTATCCGTAGTACCCATATGGGGAATACCTGAAGAACCCTCTGCTCTATTTTTCTTTGCCCTTCCTCTGTCATCTCCTGTATAGCTAATCTCAATCTGTCTGGCTCAATCAACTGCCATATCAAAAGACTGATTAGACATCATGGCCAGGTTTGCATACCTCCTGTCCAGCCCCTTTAGGAATCTTTTCACCTTCATACTTTCTGTAACCACTGCTGTAGGGGTATATCTGCTCAGTTCCAGAAATTCTATAGCATATTCATTTACAGACTTGCCATTCTGCCTTCGGGCCTCAAAGGCCCACTCCTTTTGATCTCTGAAACTTTCTGACACAAACTTGTTGATAAACAGTTCTACAAACTGGGTCCATGACAAACCTTCCATCTGAGGTAATATGTATTCATTCATCCATTGTTTAGGCATAGGCCCCATGACATGCTGCACATACTCTACAAGTCTCCTATCAGTCAACTGCAACTTCGTCTCTGCCTGTCTGCAGGAATCCAAAAATCAATAAGCATCATCTGACACATCATAAGTACTCGGCACTAATTTCTTGAAATTAATTATTTTTTTATAAGGTTCCCCTCTTGGTGCAGTGGATTGCTGCTGTTGGGGAGGGTGGACCATATACTGTGCCATCATATTGATGGTTCTCTGCAAACTAGCTAGAGTAGCTGCCATTGGGTCCATGGGACCCGGCGCCAAAAAAGAGTGATCCTGAACTGGTGATAGCTGCTTTTCTACTTGAGCAGCTCTAGGCCTCCTACCTCACCTCCTCGGGGCAGGCGCCTTATCCTGTGCCTACACCTCATCAGGTACATCTAGTTCTGGTACAGTGGCAGCTCTCATGCTTCTACGCATTTTTCAAAAATTCAGTAGCATTAGCCCACAAAATTTCAAAACGGCATATTACACAACTCTATAGACTCATATTTACACACAATTATATAAAGCAAAAATTAGAAGCAAAGATGATAATGCAAGACGAATGTGGACCCTATTTTCCACATGTGACTCCTATTAGACTATTCCCAACACTTTAGACAAATATTCCCTATGAATCTGGGGCCTAAGCTTTAATACCACATTTGCCACGACCCAACCTATGGGTCGGACTGGCACTTGGACCTGAGCCAGCTTAAAGCTCCCGAGACCCGTAGCAAACCTAACTATTCCTCAACCTAACTCTAAGGCCCATTTGGGCCTAATTTCAAGAATTCAACCGGACAGAGTCCGACCATAAAATGGACCATTTAAAGAGGAGTTTTTTACTCGTCCGACCTGTAAACACAATATATAATAAATTTGGGAGCTCAGCTCACCCTCCTCATAATCAAATGTCAATAAAAATAAATGGGAGCTCGACTCCCTCATCCAGTCTAACATACATGCTTTTAATAAGTTTACAGGTCCAACATAGCAAATATATTACAGACCCAAATCAAATAAATATTTCTAACACATGCAGAATTTTAGGAGTTAACAGAATTATACAAACATTACAGACATTAATAGACAATCTGTGAGGGAGAGAGGCAGGTTAGAACTCAACAAGAAATATCCTGTAGCCTAGAAAAATAGATGAACAGGAGTGAGCGTTCGACTCAGAGAGTAAAATATCAATTTTAACCATAATCTCTATAACTATCTAAAACTAATGCACCCTGTGAAGTGAAATACAACACCATTATAAATTTTATACAACTCACATCAAAAGGCAATTTGGAGCACTCACACACCCAATGCTGTCAAACAATACATATATAGGAACTGATCCCCTATACAGACCTCTTAATCCAACATCTGCCAGTGAAGATCTCAAGCCGGACTTTCGCTTAATAAACCAAATATGGGGTCCCAGCGAAGAACTCAAGTCGTGTCTACCCCAAAGGATCGGGTCTCAGTGAAGATCTCAAGCCATGTCTACCTGTCCTGTCCATATCCAGTACCATATCACACGCACGCCAACGCACGCACACTACTCTAAATTACCACAAACAACACCCATGGCAATTCATCAATTAAGAATGCAATATAAACGTTCTTAGTGTTTAACTACATAGATATATACATATAAGTGATGTATGAGCATGCTTGAACATATAATAATATCGAAATTATAATTAAAATTAATATTTTACTCACAGACTTAACCGCAATCACTGTGGCGGTTGGGCGGAGGAGGAAGGCTGTCCCGGCTCACCTGACAATTTTATTATAATTATTTAATATATTTTACTCAATACAAATTGAGAAAAGACCAAAAATGTTCTAAATCGTGCCAAAAATCTGGCAGAGTCTCCCCTATACCTAGGACATATCCAACCTGTAAAAAGGCTTAAAAATGCACTTCTGTATCCACAAACTATACACCCACAACTCAATCACATCACACAGCCCCTCCTGGGCCCATCCAAACAGTCATCAATCATAATATGTAAAATTACAGTTTAGTCCTTATAATTGACCCTTTTTGCAAAAACTACCCAAATAAACTCTAAAAATTCTAAAACATTGCCCCGCGGTCCTTAGCAATATTACTAAGCTAATGCAAAAAGAATCATAATTTTCTGAGCTACCACGAATATTTTATGAACTTTTAATCAAATTCAAGCACTAGACAATTGAGAAAAAGCAAGGTTCGGGTTTACCTATGCCGATTCCGACCTCAAGAACGCGCTCGAGACATCTGATAACAGTGGGGTAGCCAAAATCTCGACTCAATTCCAAGACTTTTTGGTTAGCCTGTCTGGCTGGCTGGAAATTTGTAGACCCGGGCAACCGTTGAATTTCCGCGAATTTAAGGTACCTACACGAAGCCCACAACACGGGGGTTAGTACAAAATTTTTACGAAATTTTCTAAGCTCATTTAGTGCTCAAAAAAATACTATGAAGTTTCGTAGGACTCATCGAAAAACAGTGTCAAAAAATTTTGAAATTTATATTGCCGCGAAGCTCTCGACGAGTCGAGCATTCTGATACTCTCGATTTTCTCGTGGAGTTCACGGTTTGCGAGAAATCTAGCCCAAATGTCAAAATGAGCTAAAACTTCTCGGACAAAAATTGGGCAAACCACTCTCGAAGTGTAGATGAGTTTCGACACAAGACCCGGCCCAAACGGTGGCCGGATAGGCCGGATTTTGGCTGAGAAGCAGAAACGGCATGTATGCGCAGGGAGAGCTTCGCGCGTGGTTTTCGAGCGCCTGGAGTGTCGGCCGGCAGAGAGGAATGGTTAGGGTGGCCTGCCGGCGAGGTGAGGAGGTTGGGGTGGAGGCGGTGCGGCGTGGGGAAGAGGGAGGAGAGAGAAAATCGGAGAGAGAGAAAGAGGGACGGGAACGCGCAGGGAAGAAAGAAAAAGAAGAAATCCAGTCGATTCGATCGGTCCAATCCGATCTGGTTTGATTCCGGATACAAAATTTTAAATTTTTACCTTGCCTTGGGATTGAAAACGATGCCCAAAAATTCTTAAAATAATTTTAAAAAATTCAGAAAAATTCGTAGAGTCCAAATATATTTTTTAGTTTTGTTACATGGTCTTTAAATTAATTTTTAAAAATCATCAAAGTTTTATATTTCGAAAAATCGAACCTAATTTTTAAAATCTGAAAAATTTTAAATAATTTTTTAAAATTTAAATAAAATAAAATATTAATATTTACTCACAAAATAATAAATTTAAAATTTTAGAATGTCACAATTTTATTCAAATTATTTATATATTACTTAATTTTAATTTTTTAATATTTAATATTTTATTTTTATTCATATGTTGTTAATAAAATTTTATTTAATTTTTTTAATATTTATTTTTGACACTCTAAAAATAAATTTCTAGAAAACATCCTTACAATATATAATATATTTTAAAGAGTATAAAGGTGATTCTCGTTTCTTTTTCCTTATTTGAATAAAGAGGGCAATTGTTCCCTCTTTCCCATGCTTATGATGTGATATGTGGGACTCTAACAGCCGATTTAGCTCCAAATTGTGAATTTCATTTGATTTGAATTTCATTTACTAATTTTGTACTCCAACCAAACCCCACAACCTATAACTTTCCTCACTTTATACATAGACGAATTTCATCTCAGCCAACGAGAGTTGAATGGAATGGTTAAATTGAGTTTGCCTAAAATAAATATAATATTTAAAAAAAATTATTTAAAAATATTTTTAATTATTTAATTATAATATTAAATTAATATTACACATTTATATTATATATTTAAATATTTTTATATTTTAATAAAATTATTAAAACTTTACATTTATATTATATATTTAAATATTTTTATATTTTAATAAAATTATTAAATTTTTTTTTAAATTACTTAATTTTTTATCGATTTAGAAAATATTTTTTATTAACCTATATTTTTAAGTAGAAAAAAAAATAAGCCATATACTTTCAAGAGCTAAATTAGTCCAAAATTAAGTTTTACGTCAAATAAACTCTTATATTTTTTTAATTAAGGTCAAATAAGTTCACATATAATAATATATTATTTTTAAAATAACAAAATATTAAAAATAATAATTTTAATATTAAATAATTTTGTTCACCGTGTTTTAAATTTCTTTTTTAATTTTATTTTAATTAAATTAATAAATAATTTTTAGTATTTAAAATTTAAAAAAATAATATTTTATTAAGTACATACTTATTTAATCTTATTAAAATATACATAGATTTATTTAATTTTTTTCCATTTTAAATATTCAAACACTAAAAAAATATATAAAAAAAATATTTTCTTATACAAAATAAACGAAAGCTTAAACATTATTTATTTCTCATAATTATCTTTAAAATATTACTATCAAAACATCACTCATATTACATTATCTTAATAAAATCAATAAATTAACATAATTTAGGATAGAAAATGCCTATCTCTAAAGAATATTGATCACCAAACCAACATTATACTATATTCCATTAAGATATTTGAAGGTGGAAGACATTCATGACATCATTATCACTTCGCTTCTGTTCAATTTCAATTTAATGCATACGCTATGGCCAATATTATAATTTAAATATTATTAAATAGTTTATATTAAAAATAGTAATTACCAACATCCCTACACTATCAAATTAATGTCTATTGTAATATTATTATTAAAAATATTTTGATTTCATTTTTTATGAAAATAAATCATCTTAAAAAAAATAATATCATTTGATTGTAATATTGAAAATTAAAAAATATGTCATTTGGTCACATTAATTATTAATAATCGACTTTTTATATATGAAAAGATTATATAATTAAATTATCATTTATTCATAAAAATAAAAATATGAATAATATTATTATTTTAATAATCATCATAAATTAAATTAGAAAAAAAAATCCTTATTAAGTGTGCAATATATTAAAAGAAAAAAACATTTTATTTATATGTTGAAAAAAATAATTAATTAAGTTTTAATTTGATCTAAAAAATTATAAAAAAAAATAAATTTAAATTTTAATAAAAATAAAATAAATTGAAAAAATAAGGGAAAAAATGGAAATTAGGCCATAAAATAAGGAAAGTGGGGCTTGGTTGGGTCAAAATGGAAAGCCACTTTACCCAAAAGAATGAAGACTTCGACTTATGCAGGACCGAGAAAATATTTTTTTTTCTAATTGTAAAAAAATTAAAAAATATATATTTTTATGAAATAAATAAATGTTTAATTATAAATTTCTTTTTAAAAAAATATCAAATTAAATTTAACTATGATTGATTTTTTTTTTTCATAACTCTAATCGATTTAATTCAATAATTAAATATATATCGCTTATTTAATAGCAGGAATAAAATTAAAAATTAATTTTTGAGAATTAAAAATAAATATTAAAAAAAGTAAATGAAATCTTAATAAAAATATATGATTAAAATAAAAAATTAAAATATTAAAAAAATTAAATTAAATAATAGAAAAATATAAATGCAAATAAAAATATTAAAACGGTGAATGGTAACTTTAAAAAAAAATACATTAAATTTTATGAGCAACTTTTTAAAATTTAGAAATTTTAGGGGCAAACGGTAATTTTTAAAAGAATATTAAAATCTATGGATAATATTATAATTTTGAAGGCTTTTAGGGACTATTCAGATTGGATAATCCATTCCTGCAGTGCCCAACTAAAAAAAAAAAAAGAGAGTAGAGAAGCCATTATTTTTAAAAGGATAGATATTGTCATGCAAACAGGAGGAGTTGGGCATAGAACTATCATTGTCCATTACATCCATGCCAAGTGCCCCACTATTTTGTAAGTCCTTAAATAGACATGAGATGACACCAAATATAATATTATATTATAGAAAATAAAATATATAGAAGAATAGACATGAAATGATACCAAATATAATATTATATTATAGAAAATAAAATATATAGAAGAAAACTATAGCTAGCTTTCATTTTCATATGAACGTGTCAATAGATCTTCAAAATCCCATTAATGTTGACAACCTCTATAGTAAAATGTTACTTTCATGGCGGTAATTTCAAGCTCACCCATTAAGATAGCCACCACCCACAATTCCAAAATTCAATTGGATCAATGAAATAAAATTAGGCATTTCACTGGTGACAAACCCAAGAAGATTATCATCATCTGCTAGTCTCAGGTAGTTGTATCATTTTTCCATGCCTTCACTTTCAATCAAGTCAATTTTAAACCCTCCACCTTAGACTTGGACTTGAGGGCTTTATTTTGAAATGTCTTGCTCATGAATCATGACAATACCCCTCCACTTATTTCAATCTCTTCCAGTTCCCTAAACCTTTTCAGGGTTTGGATTATTAATTAAAAATTGTTATTAATAGAAAATTATTTTTTAAATGTATTAATTAAAAAAAAAGTTAAAATTAAACTTAATATGTTTTAATTGTAAAAATTTTAAATAATTAAATCATTTTTCAATGATATTTAAAATTAATATTCTTTTTAAAAAGTATTTTATAGCCTCTCAATTTCAATTTTATATAAAACCTTAATAGATAATTTATATTATTATTATTTTTTTAATTTAGTTATGTGATGTTTTATATTCGGATTAAACGTGATACCCAAGTAAAATCTTTTTTACAAAGAGAATTCTAAAATTTAAATTTTTGATCTTATAAATAAAGTTGACTTAGAATTAATTTTACGCTACTAATTCAACCAGTACTATTAATTTTAGTGGGTTAGTCAATTCAAGACCAAATAGAAAGTTCCACATTTTTCCATGTTATTGCCTTGCATTACAGGCCAGGGAAAGTCACAGTTCTCAACTAATTTACAGTTTACACCATAAATTAATTTATGTTTGGAATAAATATAAGATGTGATGGCATTTTTTCAAATAATATTATTTATTTATTTATTTTTACTAGTTTAGTCAATTCATGATGAAATGGAATGTTTCCACATTTTTCCATGTTCTTGCCTTGCATTATATGCAAGGGAAAGTGTGCAGTTCTCACATGTATACATTGAAGATTGCTTTTACATTATATTTCTTAAATAATCTCATATTATTGGACTCAAAAAATATAATTTAATTAATTACATATTCAATTTTTAAAATTTTTATAATCAACTTTAAATATTAAATCAGAAAATAATAAATTTATTAATTGATAATATTATATTTAAAATAAATTAATTACAAATTTTAAATGGGAGTATATTTTTTACGTTTTATTTTACTTTTTATTTATAATTGTTTTAATTATTTGAGATATTAATGTAAGTTTATACTAATAATTATTTTTTAACATTTTATATATTTTTATTGCATTTTAAAGATATATATTTTAATAATTTATATGATATTAAATTTATATTTATTATAGTATAATTGATTAATATTATTTATAAATATAAATATATTAATAATTTAAATACTAAAAAATAAAATAAAATTAATAAATCCAGTGCAAAACCACTAACATTTAGCTAGTAATGCTGTAACTCTAACCATTGGATACTCAAGAACCTTAAAGAAGAAGAATGCTAAAGGAAAGGAACAAATTAAATGGCATAAATCATGAAAAAAAAAATAAAAACAACAAGCTAGCTGATTAAAAATAAACAAATAAAGCAACAAGCCAGCTGCTCTTATTATGAAAGTACCCAATGGGTTTTTTTTTTTTTTTTTTTTTTTAAATAAGTATCCAATGTTTATATTCAAACAAGAATTCTTATGGGTTATGGCAATGGTGTCAAATATGAAACACATATGCCTCATGCTCAATCATACTCCTATATTTATTGGGAAGTTTAATTTAATTTTTTTTTTTAATTTAATCTATAAATTTTAATTTAACTCAAAAATTTAGAAAATCATAAAGCTAAGTTTCTTAATTTTCAAACTTCAATTAAGAAATTAAATTTTTTATTTTTTTATTTGAATCAAGAAATTAAGAAATTTAGCCCATAAATTTTAATTCGTGGGCTAAATTGAACTTAAATTGAAAATTTTGAACTAAAGTTAAAAATGAACTGAATTGAATTTTTCTAACAAGTATATAAGCTAAATTGAATATTTTTCCTGCAATCTATATTATATATAAGTGAATGAAAAGAGGAGAAGAAAATTAATTTTACTCAAATTACCCTTCATTATTAAAATGAATTATAATTATATTTTTATTATTTAAATTAATTTTAAAGTTTATATGAATTTAAAATTCTTAAAAATTTTAAATTCATATAAAATTAAAATTCTTAATTTTACTTCTATTTAACTTCAATTAAATATAAAATTTTATAAGAAGTAATTATATTTTTATTTTTTAAATTAATTTTAAAGTATATATAAATTTAAAATTTAAAATTTTAATTATACTTAACTTCAATTAAATATAAAATTTTATAAAAAATAATTAACTAAAATAAGAAATTAATAAATAAAAAATATTATTAATCTATTTATTATTTATACAAATACACAAAAACGTATTTATAGCGACAGTTAAATCTTCGTCGCTAATAATGCATATTAAAGCATATAACTAATCATATAAATTCGTCGTTAATACTATTTAGTGACAAAAAGATATGTTGCTAAAAATTGTAGCAATCAATATCTTTAAACATTATCGTCACTAATCTTTTAGTGACAGAAAATTTGTAGCTAAATGCTTTATTAGGCTAATTCTCCAATATAATATAATGTCACTAATAACTTTTAGTGATGAAATATTTATTATTAAATACTTAATAATTTTATTTTTTAATATTACAATAATTAATACAAATTAAAATTTTAGATTATTATAATATAATAATTCTACTTATACTAAAAATATATTATAATTGTCAACCAAACAAAAAATATTATTAACTTTCCAACTAATAAAAATATTCTTATAAATATTAATAATTTAAATTTATATTTTTTATAAATTTTATTTTTTAAAAATAATTATACAAAATTTTTTTATAATTTTTAATTTAAAATTAGAAACTTAAACCCCACACACACACACACATATATATATATATATATATATATATTCAATTTTTATTTAAAATATGCATGATTAAATTTATATTTAATCAATAATATATTTATAACATATATAATATAATTTGCAATTTAAAAAATAAAAATACTTATTAAATATGTTAAATAATTAATATATTAAATAGATTTTAAATTTTTTATATTAAATAATATAATAATATAAAATTTCAAGATATTACTATAATGTAAGAAAAATTTTATAATAATAATAATACAATAAACTAACAAAAAATAATTTCAAAAATTATTTTATTTTCTAATTTAATAAATAATTTTCTTTCACATAGTATACATGAAATTTCATGATGTAAGTTAAGATTATCTTAAATTATGAGAAATTAAAATAAGATATGCAAATCAAACTTTTTTTAAAAAATTAAAAAAATATAAAATTTAAATGAATTAAATTTAATGGATTAATTCATATTTATTATTAATTTATTTTAATTTTTAAATAGTTTCACTTATTTATATTTTAAAACTTATTATTATATATATATATATATTTTATTATATTACATTTAAATTTATAATTAAGTTAATATTATAATAATATAACACATAACTTTCGTATAAATATAATCAAATAAAAAAATAATTTTTAATTTAATAAATATTTTTATTTGTATAATTAATTAAAATAACATTAAAATTAATATTTTCAATTTAAATAATTATATATAGTATTTATAATATTACGATAATATCATATAATATATAAAAAATTATTTTAAAATTATATAAAAAAAATCAAGTTACGAATTTTCTAACGAGTATAGTAAAAAACTAGTATATTGAAGTGCCGGCCTAATTGTCATTTTTCAACTTTTTTTTTTTTTTTAATTCACTCCCACTCTTAAAATTTATTATGACTCATTATATTTTTATTTTAATTAATAAATTTGGTTTGTTTATCATAATTAACACATAAAATATCAACATTACTTTTACTTTCTGTTTTTAATTTTGCATTCATTTTCTGTATATATCTCTCTCTCTTTTAATCCCTCCAATGTTATTTTTTATTTTTAATAATATTATTTGAATATAAAAAAAAAATACTTATCATTATTACATTTTTCATTTATCCTTATATTCAACAGGACAAATTTATATCTGTAAATATAAAAATAAATATTTAGGTTGACAAACAATTTATATATCCTGTACTCCCAATTAATTAATTAATTAATTTGTCTTAGGTCGTTTCGGTATTGAATTTTAAAAGTAAAAAAGGTTTTTTTTTTAAGTATTATTTAAATATATTATTATAAATTATTAAAAATTTATTTATAACTAAAACCTATTATATTAATTTTAACATTTTCTTATTAATATGATTGATATTTCTTAATATCAATTCAAATAATATTGTAATATTAAATTAATGATATGTATTTATATTATATAGGTGTAAATATTTTAATAAAATTAATAAAATTTAGAAAATGATTTTTCTTTTTATTATTTTTCTTAAATATAACTTATTTTTCTTTTTAATTATGAAATATTAAAAATATAAAAAAATATTTTTTAAGAAAATATTTTCTACGAAATAAGTGAAAATAAAAAAAATTAACTCATGACAACTTTTAATTAATTAAAAATAATTTAAAAAATAAAATTTCAACATATTTAAATAGATTAATAATGTTTAACATAGAAAATTTTACTTAAAAGATTAAATCAAATAATTAAGGATAATTATGATAAATATTAAAACGAAAAACTGAGGCATCATATTTAAAATTAATCTTTTTCCTTTTTGAAAAAAAAAAAAAAGAAAAGGTAGGTAAAATAGAAGGAGAGAGACAATAATAAAGAGATTATTTAGAAGATTTTATTAAATATAAAATCAACACTTTGAATAAGTCTTTTCTACATTTGATTGTATACATTCGTATCATAAAATTAATTATTTTCTTTGGTTTTCATAGTTTTTCTTAGCTTTTTCATTTAGTTCCTTAGTCTTTTCTCAGTCTCCAGCAATAGAGTTTTGGTTTCTTGCATGTTGCAGTGGTCCTTCTTTGCAGGTTGATTGAAGTTTTTAAGAGTTATTTAGCTGGCAATTTCGAAGGTTTAGTATTAGGTCCGTCTCGATTTCCTTCAAGCGAGTAAGAAAGGATTGTGTTTGTCAGGCCAATTTCTCGGTTAGTGCGACACTGGTTCTTGCCACTATTTTTTCGGTGTTTGCTGTAAATCTTTTCCGTTTCTTTAGCTTTGAAGGCACTGAGCAAGATGATTTTGGTTTTGAGTGAGATTTTTTAAGCATTCTTGTTCTGTTGATGAATTGTTTTCTCTTAGTGTCCATTAGCGAGTTGTTGTCGGAAAAAAATACGACGACGGTTGCTGATGAAGATTTAGGGCTTGTTTGGTTTAACTGTTGAATATAATTAATAGCTGATAACTGATAGCTGATGATAGCTGTTTTATGTTAAATATTTAGTAAAATTATATTTAGCTGTTGCTGTTAATATGTGAAATGACTAATAAAAGTATATATCATATAATTTATTTTATTATTTAAATAAATATAAAATTATAAATTTATTACATTATATTATTTATTTTATTATTGAAGTAAATATATAATTATTAAATTAATATATTATATTATTTAAATAAATATATAATTATTAATTTTTTATATTATATTATTTATTTTATTATTAAAATAAGAAAATAATTATTTTTTAAGATAATTAAATAATTTTAAAAATATAAATAAAATAATAAAATAATTATTATTGTTAATAGAAAATTTTATAATTAATTTTAAGTTTTTAGATATAAATAAATATTTTATATTTTATGTTATTAATAAAAAATATTTTATCAAAATTAAAATACATTAATTAAAATGTTAAAATTACAAATAAAAATATTAGTAATATTAATTTTCACGTTAGATAAAAAAGGATAATATAGTCAAAATAAAAAATAAAACCAAATCAGTTATCAGCTGATGAGAAACGGCTCTAAAAATAGAGCTGATATAAATTGCAGTTGATGGGTATTGTATCAGTTACCCATCAGCTATTAACTCTATTTTTTTAAGCTTACTAAACACTATAATTTACTTATTTAGATGTCTATCAGCTATCAGCTGCACCCAACAGATAAACCAAACACCCCCTTAGAAGATGAGTTTTCAGGTCATGCCCGATTCATTCATAGGATTCCTATCTATGCAGCTTGAGCTTGAGTCGAAATGTACTCGACAAAGTTAATCATTTATGTGTTTTATTTCATACGATGAAGTATATTTAAAAAAAAATTAATTTTTTTTGAAACGTAATCCATTAATACTTTAATTTAAGGAATAGAAAATAATTAATTTAAGTCTTTAACTATTACATGAGTTATGGATGTGCGTATGTATTGATTTATAAATATTATTAAAGCAGCTTCTCTCAATCAATAAGAGTATTGATACTGTAAATTTTGTGTTACTATATATACATGTGTCTTAACTTTCAATAAAAAAAGCAAAAACTCACTGAAAGGTGAGATGAGTATCTTGATGTGGCTTAATGATTGAGGTCTATGAGTTAACGAATGTATTTATTGAGACTGAACCTTCAGATAAAGCAAAAAAAGAATTAATTTTTTTTATACGTAATCCATTAAATAAATTTTTTAACAGTAAATTTAATAATAATATTAAATAGGTCCTTAGAAGATGAGTTTTCGGGTCATACCCGGTTCATTCATATCCATGCAGCTTGAGCTTGAGTTGAAGAGTACTTGGCACAGTTGATCATTTGCGTGCTTGGGCGTTAATAACTTTTTTTCATCTAATAAAATATATTTAAAAAAAGAATTAATTTTTTTTATACGTAATCCATTAATTCTAATTAAAAAAATAAAAGAAAATTAAGACGAACAAAAAAAATAAAAGAAAATTAAAAAAAAAGAGGGTTAAAATCACGGGAATATCGAACTGAAAAAAAAATTGCAGATTTGGGCACGTGTCAAGGGAAAGGCCCAAGATAGTGAGTGAAGAAAGCATGCTAGAGGGTAGTAAACGACAAGGCCACGCTTACAGGCAATAAGGGAAAGAATAGGGACACGTAGATATGTCCGTACAAGGTCGCATTCATAACATGGATCTTTTTCCTCGTACAGTGTGCTGATTATGTTTTGTTGGTTAGTGGCTGTGAAGCCATGTGTCCCCTAGGTTTAGGACATGTATCTTTGGCGCCCTCCCTTCACATGACTCCAACGACCTTATCTTCTGTTCCCAAATTGCAAACACCCATATCTTAAATGATAACAATAATAATACATGATAATATTTGTATAGAATCAATACCATTTTATTCAATTTTACAAAGTCTAATCTGATCATTAGTAAAAAAAAAAAACCACAAAGGAAAACACCATTGCTTTGGATTTAAAATGAAAAATTATTGTCTAATTTTATTTATTATAATTTTAAATATAAATATATAAAATTTACATATTTAAATAAGTAAATCTATGGTGACTGGTGCCGTCTGCCTTGGGCATGCACTTTTTTATATTCTACCCATAAGTGACTTTGGCTAATTAAATCAAGATCCAGGCCATGGAATTTGTTGCATCGTTCTTATGGTCTGAGTCACGAAGACGAGACGGAGACGGAAAGAGGAGACGGAGACGGAGACAGTCGAGGGAAATTCTTAAATTTACATATTTAGTGAAAAAAAAAAGATATTTATATTTTAGTTAAAATTTTAAATTATATGTATTATCGAAACTTAATTACTTATAGTAATTGTATTAAAAAGATTAAATTAAATTTAAGGAAGTTAGTAATAAATTATAATATATTATATAAAAAATATTTAAATATAAATTTTTAATTAATTTATTTATTTATTAATTTATTAATAAAATAACACTTTAAAAACTACATTATAATTTTCGTAAACTTTTTTAGTTTAATTTAATATTTTACTATAAATATGACAACTAATTAAAATTTAAATATAATACAAAAAATTTAATATTTTAATTACAATTATAAATATTTTAAAATTTTTATTTAATACATTTAATTATTAATAAAAATATATGGGCAATGAATGTACTTTTTTTTTTAATAAGTCGATTTCAATTTTCTTTAAACCGTCTATTTAGCTTGTTTTGAAACAATTGTTAAAAAGGAAATGATTTTATCGATTTTATAAATTTTATTGACTCTACGACGATTTTGTAAAATTTGCATTTTGTTTTATTATTGATAAAATTTTTTAATATGTTAATTAAAAATTTTAAAATTAATCTAAAATTAAATTTAATATATTTTATTTATATATTTAAATAAATAAAATATTTTTTATTTTAAATGATAATGTAAGTTTGTTGGTTATCACGCTATTGACGATGTGTCTATGCGAAACATGTGAGCGCACGTTAGACGAAGGCAATGACACATTTATAAAATGAGCAGGATGTTGCCATTCACTTTACGTGCCGCAGTGAAGGGACTCGCAAGGTCTAGAACGAGCCAAGTGTAGAGCTGAGTATGCTTAGAGCGCACAAAGAGACAAGTGGACAACGATTCAGTTGTCGAATTTTTTATTTAATAAATTAAGTAATAATTAATGAGTTATATTAATATTTTAATTATAAAATAATTAAAAATAAAAAAGAATATTAAAATTTTTTTTTATCTCTTTTTTTTTTGCTGGCAAAGGTGGCAGAACTTTTGATGCAGTCTTCTCCTGCTGTGCACATGGCCTAGCTCATTTATAAACCCTAGATCAACCTCCACCTGTATGCCAAATCATGCATATAGTACACGTGATAATTCATTGAAATTATAATGCTTTTCTTTGTACTGCCTTACCAAGGGAACATGTGGATAAACAAAATAAATAATAATTCATTGAAATTATAATAAAATTATTTAAATTTTAAGAAAATAAAAAATAATTTTTTATTTTTAATAATATAAAAATAACAAATTTTAATAATATGTACACTTTCTGATAAAGGGGAGAACAGCGTGGCAGGCAGGGTGCAAATTAGGAACAATTGATCACAAATATGGGTTGATTTCTAGCAAGGGAATATTGCCATAGCTGAAAATTTATTTGCAATTTTGGAATATTACTATATTTTCGAAAATGACATGTACAGCAATCTACCATAAACAAAATAAATAAATAACACAGAGAGCAAATTTTGCTTGATACTCAGAAGATTTGATGATGACAGTTGTTTCATTCCTCAACCACGAATCCAAGGGATTTGCAAAGTCTTAAAAATAAAATTTTAAATAATGAAAAAAAAATAGAAGAGAGTAATGATTGTAAAGAGAAATAATTTTTTTATTTTATTTTTAAATTATGAAAAAAAAAATATTAAGAGGAAAGTTATTTTTTTAATAATAAAAATGATAATTTTATCTTAAATATTTAAAAAGATCTTAAAAAATATAAAAATATTTTTATAATTTTAAATATTTTTCTCTATTTTTTTTAAATTTAGAGAAAATATAAAAGTGAAATATAATATTTATTTTCCTTTTAAAATTTTCATTCCTCTTTATTTTAAAATTACTAATTTATTTATATTATTTATTATTTTACTAAGACAGTAAGAGTATTATAAAATATTTTTTAAAAAATTATGATATATCAGAAAATGGATAAGAATTTTTCATCTCAGCAGTCAGTCAAGGGACTGAATTTATTGTTTCCTTGTGAGGCAATCAGAACATTTATTTGTGTGGTCCAAATTTAAAGGTTTGGAAATAAAAATAAAGAGTTTCACAGTAAGAAGGACTTTAGAAAAACACTGTCATTTATAATAAAAATAATTACTGAAATTCAAATAAATTAACCAATAAAAATAATTAAAATTAAAAATTAATGAAATTCTTGTAAAAATTTAATTTACTATAAATTTAATGTATAAAAATATAAAATTTATATATTTAATAAATAAATTATATTTTTTATATTAAATTTATAAGAAACTGAATTTAAATAAATAAAATTATTAAGTATATGCCATCTCAATCACACAGATATGCAATCTACTTTTTAAGATTTATGGAATGGCTTGGGTTTAATTTACTCCAAATTTATAAAATGTACAATTTGATCATTTTCTCTCTTTATCACTCAACTCTTTTTTTTTTATCCATCAATTTATATGCTTTCCTTATCAGAAAATTACAAAAATAGTAAAAAAAAATTGAAAATTAAAATAAAACATGACATTCCACCATTTCTCAAATTGGTGGAATATAGGTTTGATAAAAGATTTACATAATCTTAAATCCAATTATTAATTAATCAACTCCCATCATCAATTGGGCCTTGGTATATTACAATTGGCATCAAAATAATTATGAGTTGGAAAATTGGGTAAATCTCATGGTTTAATGAGGAAATAAGGTTATCTCTTAATTTTAATTTATTTTTAGAAATAATTTTAAATTTTTTTAATGAGTTCTAATAAATTTTTATATGAAAAAATTACCATTTTATCACCTATATTAAAAAAAATATACCGACTATTTTAACTATCATTTGAATATATCACAAAATGATTAATGCCATCACGATGATCTGCTTCCTATAAAAATGAATGATTTATCATTTATTAAAAAGTGTTGAAAATACATTTATAGCCATAACACTATATCTTAAAAGAAATTTTTTTGTTTAATACGGAAATCTACTGTTATAAGTTAGAGGGTTTTTTTTTTTAAATAAAATAAAAATTTATAAATTTTTAATAATAAATAAAAATTAAATGATAAAATATTAACATGAAAACCTATCATAAAAATACTAATGTCATTATAATGTTCTGCTTCCTATAAAAGTAGAGTATTTATAAATATCATACTATAATTTCAAAAGATTTTTGTAATATGAAAATTTATTATTATAAGTTAAAGATTTTTTTAATTAAAATTAAATTTTAAAATTTTTTATTAGTAAATTAAAATTAAAAGATAAAAATAAAATATAAAATAAAATTTAAAAATATTATAAAAATTACATGAAAAATTAGCTATCTATGACTAGAATATGAGGTAGAATAATTGAGAAAATGGCAAATCACAATAGTTCAATCTTAGCTTGGCAATTGGACTCAATATAAAAGCAATAACACATCATCAGCGTAGGTTGCCGCAAGAATGCTACAAATTTAAGAATTTGTTATTTGGTACTCGCTGAAAAATACTATCAATTTATTTCTTACTCTCAATTTTATTTTAAAATTAAAAATAAAAATTTCAATAAATCTATCCATCTTCTATATTATAAAGTAGATGATTTTTTTTTTTAAATTTTGTTATATGACATTTTTTAATAATCACTTTATTTCAACATCATTTAGCGAATTAAAAGTATTGCAATAAATTTATAAATAATCATTAAATATTTTTTTAATGCGTTATGCTTAATGAATAATTGTCACACACTCCAATCCCACCGTTATATATCAATCAATGTGCATATTTTTTTTTAGACCTCATTTTATTATAAAATTAAAACCTAACGAATTTAACGATGTATTAATATGAATAATTAGGTAAATTGCTTTTTACTTATATATTTTATTATTATTAAAATTGTCATCTCCATATTTTAAAAAATAAATAAAACATTTCAAAATTTTAATTATGTTATATGCTTTAATTTGTTTTATATTTTTATTTATTCAGCTACTTATACTTTAAAAAGTAAATTATTATTAACTCCTTGTAGTTCATTAAAATTAATTATTTAATATCTAATTCTTTAAATTCAATTAAAATATTTTTATATTAAAAAAATTAAATTTTTTAGTCCTTCCACTAAATTTAATTAACTTATCTCAACGTTGATCAGAGATTGGGTAACACTTACATCAAAATATTTATTTATATATTAATCAATTTAATTAAAGAAATATTATAATTAATTTTATATTAAAATTTAATAATTATGGCTATCGTCTTTATCTTTGCTTATCTCACCCTCCACCGCCTTTGGAACTCTAGGGGCGTAGATTTTAAAAAATTTCCGTAGCCACAATCAATGTGCAGACTCGTTTTTACAGCATCATTTAACGTCCGCCACGTTGCAATTGATCCAGTACCATAACACGTGTACCAATGTCATTTCGCTTTGTAATTCTCCAGGCCAAATGCGTGGTGACTCTGAAACTTCCCAATATTTTAACCGCAGTAGTAATATAGCTCCTTGGAATTTAACCTAACCAGGGTTAGGCTTTAACCCAACAATAGTTATGCAAAGCAGTTTATAAAGCGAGGCAAACTGTACCGGTGATTCTCCATACAAAATCCCAAAGCGACAATATCTTTCCTTCCAAAAGATGATGCTCGGAGAACGACACCGTCCCAATCCGTCGGTACACGTCCCGCCGTGGGCCCTCCTCGACGATACAAATCCTGAGGCTTATCCTTCGTCACCGCTGAGCTCCCACTCAGGCAATGCTGTTACGGCCTCTGACTACAACCCGTACAATATCCAAGAAGTGGTGGCTGCGCTGCAGCGTTATCTGCCGTCGAACGAACCGGACTTGGACCCTGACTACGAGTTATCTGGTCTGGAGCCGGACTCTCCGGTGGACGCCTACTCTTGCGATCATTTTCGGATGTTCGAGTTCAAGGTGAGGCGGTGTGCACGTGGCAGGTCACATGACTGGACCGAGTGCCCTTACGCTCATCCAGGTGAGAAAGCTAGGAGAAGGGACCCGAGAAAGTATCATTACTCTGGTACAGCTTGCCCTGATTTTCGCAAAGGGAGTTGCAAGAAAGGTGATGCGTGTGAGTTCGCCCATGGTGTGTTTGAGTGCTGGTTGCACCCTGCGCGTTACAGAACTCAGCCGTGCAAGGATGGTCCAAACTGTAGGAGGAGGGTCTGCTTTTTTGCTCACACGGCGGAGCAACTCAGGGTTCTGCCTCAGCAGAGCCCTAGGAGTGTCAACTCCATCGACTCTTACGATGGATCGCCCCTGAGACAGGCTATAGAAGCTTCTTGCGGCAAAAGTCTTCCCTTTTTGGCTAGCCCCGGATCGATTTCACCTCCTGCCACGCCGCCGGTTGATTCCCCTCCTATGTCGCCGATGACTCAATCCTTAAGTCGGTCCCTTGGGTCTAATTCGATCAATGAAATGGTGGCTTCACTAAGGAATTTACAGCTTGGCAAGGGGAAGTCCTTGCCTTCTTCTTGGAATGTGCAGGTTGGTGGATCCGGGTTTGGATCTCCAAGAGGGTCAATGATCCGACCCGTATTCTGTAGCCTGCCATCCACTCCAACGGGCGGTCCAACCCGTTCAGGACTGGGTCACCGTGATATTTGGGAAAATGATTGCGAGGAGGAGCCTGCGATGGAGAGAGTGGAATCAGGGAGGGACCTGCGTGCAAAGATGTTTGAGAAGTTGAAGAAGGAGAACTCGTTGGGTCGGGTTGGCCCGTATGCAGGCCAATCTACTAATGGTCCGGATGTTGGGTGGGTCTCGGAGCTCTTGCAGTGAAGGGAGCCCGAGCCAAGTTGCTTTTGAAAATTGTTAATTATTTTTGGTGAAGTCTACCCCTCACTGTGAATAGTATTTAAAGAATTGAGAGAGGGAAGATGGGAATTTGGCATCTGGTAGCAAGAAATTTGTGTATATTTAAAAAAAAAAAATCATTAATAAGTAGAATTAAATCTGTGGGTGAAGAGCTACGAATCTCTTTTTTGGGGAATTTTCTGAGAAAGTCCAGAATTCTGACAGCAATTGAAGTAGAAGTTGGAGGAGAAATTGTATAATGAAGAAGAAGATGGATTATTCCCTTTTCTCTATTCGGTTTTAATGGTTGAGTAGTGTCTCTGTTAGTATTAAAATTATGAAAATATGGAAGCTGCAGATCTTATTATTGTAAAAAAAAAATTGAAGATTACAGCCATGTAATTGCCTCGGCTATTTTGCTGTATTGAATTTGCTTAGTATTTGTTCACCTGAATTTATTTATTAAAATAATTGAATAAATATATTATATATCTATATTAAAAAAATGAGAGATGGGAGATGATAAACATTAGAGTGAGATCCTCCCCTGTTGAGGGTAAGATTGAAGATAGTCAACATTTACATGTCTGTGTTTGAAGGGACAGAAAAGAGAGGGTTAGGTTTAGTAACGGAGGCATTGAGGAGGATGCCAGGAGTGTTTTTTTTTCCTCTTTGAATGTTGATGACATGTTACTTTCGCTACGAGGACCTGTCATCTTGCTTGCCAAGATTTTCTTTTTTTTTTTATTAATTATTTTATAGTATTTCGAGTTGACGGTGAAATTAATAATTTGCTTTTTTATGTTTTAAAATTAAATAATTTAGTTTTTCGTTTTTTAATAAGCTAATATTTTTATTTAATTTATGGATAGTAAAAATAATTAAGATATAATATAAACATATAGTTTGAGGAAAGTTTAGTTGTGTTAAATTTATAAAGGTGTTCGACAAATTATTTTTTAATTTATTTTTAACATAAAATAATATAAATAATTAAATTATTTTATATATTAAAATATTATAACTTAATAATTTTTATTCATTATTTTATTTTATATTTTTTTTATGTAGGAGAATATTCCCAATACTCCTTTTTCTAAGGGTAATTACATAATTTATTAAATAGTTTATATTTTAATTTAATATTGACTCAATTATATAGTAAATTCATAATATAATTTAATTATGACATTATACTAAAGTTGAAAAAAAGTATTAGGCAAATTATATTTTAATTTATTTGCAATATAAATTTTATAAATGATAAAATTATTTTATATACTAAAATAAATAATTATTTTATTCACGTTTTAAGCTTACATATTTTCACTTCACACGGAATTTTTTGTGAAAATCTTATCTATTTTAAATTAATGCTATTAAAAGTAAAATTTTTAATTATATAGTGGTGAATTATATATTTATAAGAAAATATAAAAAATAATTTGGGGATAAATTAAATTTTATTTAATTAATTTACTTTTCATATTTTACAATTTATTAAGTTGATCGACGTCATAAGGATGAAAATGAATTATTAAGTAAATATATTTTATTATTATAATTATTATAGTTTAAAATTTTAATTTTTAGTATTGACAATAAAAAAATTGAAAAACTTTACTACTATAAGAAAATTTTAATAATTATTTACTTGAGAAATATATTAATTATTTGAATATTAATAATTTTAAAAAATAAATTAATAATATATTATTTTTTTTTTTAAATGTAAAGAATTTCTTTGAGGTTCTAGTTAGTTCTTGGGGGAGAAAATATCTCTGACAAAGAAAGGAAAGGTGGGGATGGATGAATCGCTTGGTTTTCAACTTTTCTTTTTCGCTTATTTAACCCCTTCCTACACGCAACATCGTCCAAGTCTTCCATTGGGCTTTGTTAGAATAATACTTCATGTCCCTTTTACATCATGTCTATCCCACGCCTCCACCGTCTGATTTTCTTTTAATCTGCGGTTTTACAAAGGTGGTGAGACGTAATCCTGATAGACACAGCCCTCGATTGAGAGTTACTGATATTGATGACTCGTTAATTTTATTAATTATTTAGTTTGAGTGCAGTTAGTTGGAGTATTTATCAAGGGGATTTTTTTAAATAAATAAATAAAAATTCTCAAAGTCGTAGATAATGAAACCTTGAATTTGTTTTTATTTTCTCATTCAAGTGCCGGTTGCCGGTAGAGATGTGTGGGTCCAGATCAACCCAGGAATTCAATTGTTATGAAAAACTCATATGTCATTTATTTTATTTATATTTTAGCCGTGAATTTATTTTGAAATAAATATCAAATAAATCCTTATATTTTAAGTTAAAAGTTGAATAAATCGAAAATTAAGTTTTATAAAATATTTTAGTCAAATAATAATAATAATAATAATAATAATAATAATAATAATAATACAAAGAGAATAGCATGTAGCAAATATAAGATTCACTATGAGTTTAATAATTGTTATATTAAATATTTATATTTAAATTTATATATTTATTATTCTTTAAATAATTTTATATAAATTTTAATATAAAAATTTAATTTAACGGTTATAAAACTTATTCTCAAATGAGATCATATATTAAATGCACCTAAAAAAATAATATGTTAATTATAGAAAATTTCAAGAATGAATTAATAGTTAGAGTACAATTATAATATGTTGGAATTTATATGAAAATTAATTTAATAATTATTATATTAAATATTTATATTTAAATTTATGTATTTAATATATATATATTTCACTTAATTTTATATAATTTTGATATATAATTTTTTATTAATTATTAATTTAATTTTTATTTATATAAAAATATATAATTTCAAATATTAATAATAAAAAAAATTTATATTTTACACACCTTATTCACGATCTCATTGTATTAATTATTAATTTTTTTGTTAATTATTAATTCAATGACCAGTCACGTGAACATTTCTTTAATAATAAAAGGAAAAAAATGTATATATACATTCAAGAAAGCTATTGTCTACAATTATGACGAGGTTCAAATGTCAGTATATGATTTGAATTGAATGGAATTGTTTTCCTTTTCAATTAATTGTTGGACTTCAGAATTCTCCGTCTCATTCAAAATTGTATATAAAAAGTGTATATATATATATATATAAGTTTGAATATTTATTATTTTAATTTAATATAAATATTTAATTTAAAATTTATTAAATTTATTTTCACATATCATTCAAAATGAATTCAATAGTATATAACATCGGTAGTCCAATTTGATATCGGTTCGATCTCAATTGAATTTTAAACTCTTAATTTTCTCTTTTTATTAATTTTTAAATTCAACTGAATTTGAAAATCATCCTTGAAACTATATGTCTTGCATTCGAATTTCAATAAAGCCAATTATAAAGAAATAATAGTGATAATAGAAGAGTGTAGATAGGAGATGGAGGATATAAGCAAATGGTCCCCAATTGTTGAAAATTCAGACATTATTAGGGGGGAGATTTGCATTGGGAAAAGGAAATAAACGAAAATTCAGTGCATTATTGAAACCATGGAGGGGGGCGGACGTGGAATTGGAGGTCCGCCTTAGCCCCTTCGAACCCGCCATTTAAAGCGATGTTATCCTTTCAACCAACGAACTGCCCAAGCTATAACGCTGCATGTGCTTTGTCTAAATCTCTATTATTTAATTTTATTAATAAATTTTTTATTCTATTAAAATTTATTTTCATTTTTCTTTAATATTGTTTAATCATTAAAACATAAACATATATACAAGTATAATTTTTATACATTAAAATAGAATATTTAATGAATGAATTTATAAAGGATTTGAAATTCTAAATTATATATTTATTTAAATAAATCTTAGTTGATTATTTTAAATTATGAATTTTATTTAATTAAATTTTTTTATAGCGCAATTTTTATTAATTCGGTAATTTTTTACTTGGAAAAAAAGACATCACATTACAACAATAACAACAACTAAATCATAATTTTAAATTAGTGGAGATTGATTATATGAATTTTTTTTATTATTATTATTTAGTTATGTTAGACACTAAATTTCCTCAAATATCCAAACCTTAATTAATAAAGTTTGTAATATTACTACATTAATTAAAAAATATATTTTAAATGAAATTTTCATCTAATTTTTTTAATTGATGTTGATAATGTTACTGTTTCTATTAATAATTTTAAATAAAGCTTTCACCTATATTAAGAGGTAAATAATGTGAATTGCAAAAGATTAAGGACTTATAGATGCATTTTCAATAATTTAAACCCTTCATAATAAAAATTATAACAACTCTTCGTATATTTAAAACAGCAATTAAGGTATTTTAGTAATTTTTATATTTATTATATCATATGATACCATTAAACCAAATAAAAAAAAAGTTATTAAATCATTATTTATCATATCATATTTCTAAACATGTTAACAATAAAAACAATGCAATACAATATAATACGATATAATATATTAATAAATTATATTGTATTTAATCCAAACAAATGATAAAAGCAGGAATACGTCACTTATTATTTTGTAAATGAAGATGCACATGCTTTCCCTACTTCTCTTTATGAATATTTCCTTTGTCCTTGTGATTCCTTCACCTGTTAACTTATTAACTATCATACTTAAATATTTATTTTTCTGCATTATATATGATCAAATTATTCATAATAAATACACAAAATTACTATAATACATGTGAATTTATAAATAAATTTTATGTAATTTATTTTTTCAAATAAACTCTTAATTTTTTTTAATAAAGTATAAAATGAAAAAGCAACTTTTTTTAATTAAAAATAGTCATTGATGGGTGTTAATTAATTTTGATGGTCGTCTATCATAGTGAAAGGTTTAAATACTAATTAACAATGAAAATTTTCATTGCAATTACTGATGTAAATCAGTAAATGTAACTTTTTCCCTCTTGTTATTATTATTATTTTTATAAGATAGACATAAGAAAGAGGGCCATGGCCATCATTTACTCGAAGCATTTGAAGGAGAAAACAAGATACTAAGACAAAAAGCCCCTAGAGTCCCATCTTTTGACAAGATGTGCTAATAAATTATATCACATTAAGTGAAGGCCATTTGATAGACAAAATGTTAGGACTTTGGAGTCCCTTCTTTGACTAAATCTCACTTTTTTATCATAAAAGATATGAACAATATCTTAAAAAAAATCTCAACAATATAAAGCTAATTAAGCTCTCTTAATCTATTGAAAAATAAGTCAAAATTGAGATATTCGCACTCAAGAAATTACTCTCAAGTTTGGAATCTCACTGATATAAAGTTATGTTTTCATTTTTTGTTTTGTTAGTCTATTTATTAAGTATTTATCTCACATTTATTATGTATAATATTTTATTTATCTATTTTTATTTATCATTTAAGATATTTATATGATAATTAAGAAAATAATTAAATTATAATTAAATATTTATTAATTTAATTAAATTATACTTTATCTAACTTAAAGAGAGGTGGGAAGTGATAAGTTTTAAAAAATTATATAAATAATTATTATGTTCAGTATAGACAAAGATAAAATTGATAAAAATTAATTAATAGTCCTTATCATGCTCAAAACAATAAATAATTTTAGATAAAATAACTTTTAAAAAATGACAAGTAAAAATAGACCGTGGTAGTAATATTTTAATTTTAATACTTCTTTCACCTACTTTTTATTTATCATATTTGGATATTATGTGGTGATTAAGAAAATAATTAAATAGTTTCATTTATATAAAAGTGAATAATAAATTAATTAAATTATATTTTATTTCACTTAATTATTTATTGTATAAATATTTATTATATTTAATAAAAATAAAAAGATAAAATTAAAAAAAAATAATACTCTTGATCTTTTAATATCATAAATAATTTTAAATAAAAAAATTTAAATGTGATACATAAAAGTAAAAATAGAAGAAGTATTTTTTTACTAAAATTTTGGAAAGAAAAAGGGCCCACCTTTAATGAAATCGAGCTTCGAGACAAAAAAAAAGAAAAGAAAGTAACAATACAAATTATTGTAAATGAAAAGCTAGGTGTGGTGGTGAGAAAGGAAATGGGTTTATATAGTCTGCTTGCTCTCCCAACATAATGAGGTTACCGTGGACTTGAGCCACCATCTATGCAAGTTTTTGGTCCATTATGTCGCTATCATGTTTTAATTAGCCCAACTCTCTTTACCTTTTCTTTCCTAAGATAGATCGTTTCTCACCAGAAATTGTTAGACATAGACTTAGTCAAGGCATGTTTAAAGTTAAATTCAAATCAAATCCAATCAAATTAAATTTAAATAAAATTAAATTAAAAATAAGATAAAAAATAATCAAAATTAAATTTATTGAAATTCATTTAATTTAGTAAAATCAAATCACATTTTTTTTTATCTTATAAACATTAAATTTGATTAAAACTGAAATCAAATTACAACTAAAGAAATCACAGATGCTGGTTCTGATCCTCTAAACTTTGAATCAGAACTGCTAATTTAAGCCCCAAATTAGTGGAAAATCTACACTTAGTCAAATCTAATTAGATTCAAAATGTTTTTTTCATTTATGAAATTGTCAAAACTCACTCAATAGTGTGATTAGCTGCCACCATTTACGCAAAGACCAGTAGACCACCAATGCTAATAAGCCACTTATTTTGTTAATTATTTTTTATATTTAAAAAAATTTCGTAAAACAAATAATAATTAGTAAATTGCAGAACAAAGATCCCTTTTTTAAATAATTTTCATAATAAAAATGACAAATATTATAATAAATAAAAAAAATAAAATTTAGAGTATTTTCACTTCCTGCATATTGAAATATTAAAAAAAAAAAAAAACTAAATTGTACTGATTGATTAATTATAAAAGCGAAAGGAGACCAAGTCCATGATACGGTTGAACTTGGGCTTTGATGACAGTGGAATGGGCAATGCAGTGGCTTATCCCCCGCCAAGTTTATACATCATTCATTCACCGGTAACCCGTCAAAGTTCAATGTGAAAGGCCCAAGGCTGAGAAATAGGTTAGGCGAGTGATTCAATGAGAGCAATTCAGAATTCTAAAAAATCACATACGTGTGATTCAAAAGTTTACCTCAATGATCATTCCCCATTGATATTATCTTCTATTTATTTTATAAAAAATAATAATTTATATATAAAAGTATTTTTTATTAGATCCCATTTATTTTATAAAAAATACTTTCTGTATGTTTTAGTAATTGAGACACTCATAAAAATAAGTTAACAGAAAATATTTTCTTAATTAAAGAGAAAACTAAGTCATTTTTAATGAAAATAACATTCTCTTTTTTAAAGAAGGAGTTATTTTCTAATTTATAGACTTTGATAATCTTATTAAAATATGAAAACACTCATATATATTAAGAGAGAGAGAGTATAAACACATACTTTTAGTTTAATATTACAATCAAATAACAAAAAATATTTTTATAAAAAATAATTTTTTAAAAAAATATTTTCTATATATAAATTATTTTTCATGTAATAAATAGAGCATTGCAATATTAAATTAGTAATATATGTTTATATCATGCATGTATAAGTATTTTCACATTTTAATAATATTGTCAAAATTCAAATAAAAACTTTCTTTAAAAATGACTTAATTTTTTATTTGATCATATTTTTCTTTAACCAATTTTTTAAATATTCTAAATTATTTTTTACAAAACAACATAGAAAATAACATATATACATATAGTAGCCTCTCACATTCAATCTTGTAGTTGGGATCCCTTCCAATAACCCCATCATCCCGCAGAAAAGAAATGGATATGTAATGAGTTTTGATACTTCTTCTCTTATTGACGTATAAAGTAAAGATTTCATATTCAATCGTGGGGTTAACTCATTAAACTATTAAGAGATTAAAATAATTAACGATTTTACAGTACCATACTCGAAGATCGAGTTAGAGTTGGGTGATGTAATTAGCAATTAATGATAATGTAATTTTTTTTTTCCTTTGTCGAATGCATCGTTCTGATTCTATGGTTGATGGGTTCATATCTTCATCGTCTTAAAGATAGGGTTATCATCAACCATGCTTAAATTAGTTAAACCATAGAATCTGCCCTTGTAAACATAATTTATTATTTAATTTTAATAATTAATTTATTTGATTAAAAAAAAATCAAAGTTGGTAGTTATTCGAACTCCCAACTATTATTAATTTAAAAACTGTAAAATGGAGCTAAATTAATTTTTATCTAAATCTTTCAATTGTATAAGATTTTTTTTTTTCATTAAAGATAGATTCTATTAAATGTAACAGAAGAATAAATCATCCATGGCGCTTTATAATCGTGGATCCTGACCAACAGCTCTACATCTAGCTCAAAAGAAAGAACAACCTCATAGCCCACACAACCGAAACCGCAGCTCGAGCCCATCGAAATGCACCGATGAGCTCCAACCCAGGCCATGCATGGCTGATTAGTCTGTTCAAAGCCAAGAAATATTCCCCTAAACCAAGTCGTCCACTCCCATATCATGAGCAGGCTTATCTAGGAACCATTTATCAATGACTCTTAGGAAACCAAGGACCATGGAGAGGCCGTAAAACAAGGGACGCCATGGCAGAGCTCTCGGCTTCTTTTTCTCATATAGCTATTGAGATATTGGGGTATTGGAGATCATCGACAAGTGCTAGAGTATCCCTTGAGTTACTTGTCCTCAGTCAAAAACCTTTGAACCAAACATGCAAAAAACACACAATCCACGCAGATCAATGAAAAGGAACCCCCTTCATTCAACAGACAAGATCTGCGAATAGTAATCAAAGCATCAAAATGCGCATCAACACCCCAACCTAAATGTAGAAAAACACACATATATGTATTGGGAAGAAAGTTTTCCCTTATCCGGAAGAGATAGAAAAAGACCTCCAAAAAACAGAGAAGACAAACTCTTATAGCTAATTATTAGATACATCATAAGAATTAAAAAATAATAATCTATTAAATATAATAAAATAATTTCTCCTTATTTATAGAAATGTGAAATTTATGTTTTATAAAGAAAGAATGCATATGCACCGAATATATTTAATAATCTCTCAACTCCTATAAATTATAAACCAGGAAAAAAAGAGAGGAGCATTTCTCTCTCTAAGAATCTAGAGAGAGGTATTGTAAGGAGATGTTAGAATATTTGATTAAATGTAATCCTTTCTCTGTATATTCATTTTTAAGAAATAATATCCAATTTCCAGGTTTTTTACTCAAAACAACTTTGCATATGTTATCAACAATTCATTTTACCCCTTTCTATTTTTCTTGCATTAATACTGTGTCTACGATTTATGGACGTGTCACATAATTGAGTGAAAGCTGCGTAGCAATAGCTGTTTGCTTTGGATAAAAGAAAGTCTAATCTAGGTGTTGACTACTTTATCTGAGGGTAAGAAAGCCATAGGCTACGAGTGGGTATACAAAGTGAAATACAAGCCTAATGGAGAAGTTGACAAATTTAAGCTCATTTGATGGATGAGAGAGAATCAGATTAAAGGGTTGGATTTTAAAGATAGGTTCTTTTCTGTGGCAAACCATTAAAACTGAGCTTCAACAAATAGCATGTAATTGAATTATCTTTATAATATAGGATTCAAAATTTTTTGGTGAGATAGTATGTAAACTTTTCTTTATCTTTTTTCATGTAAATATATATTACAATTTTGAATTGATTCAACACAGAGACTTTGTACAATTTTAAAGTAGAAATTCCGGCAGGGTGTAGGAATCAACCAAAGCAAGAGTAGAAAGACCGAAGCAAAAGCAATTAGGCAAAGCCAAGTGCCCCAAGGTCAAGTAGAAAACGCGTTAGGAAAAGGAAAGAAAGAAAGAAAGAAAAAAAGACAAAAAACTAGCGCATGCAACGCCAACGCGGTTCAATTAAAACCTACAAAAAAAAAGGGTACTTAACAGTCCACAGTTACATGCACATGTAGGAAAATCTGCCAATTTTGGGCTATAGCTTGACACAATTTCCACGGTATCTCCGTCTACTGCTTCCTTAAACACTCGCATTCGCTTTGAATATCTCTCTCTATTTTTCTATACGTCAATGTGTTAATTTTTATTTATTTGTTTTTAACAAAATGAATATATAAATAGATTGATAATGAAATCAACAAGAAAATATTGCTAATTAAAAATAACTTATTATTTTTTCTTTATCTTTTAAAAAACGGAGAGATCTTGGCTTAAGTATTCTTTCTATTATTGCACTTGTATGCAAATAATAAAGTAAAACACCAAATAATTTCATGATAAAAAAAAGAAACAAACAAATCCTTTCTCATAGAAGGGGAGATAACAAATTTTCTTAAAAAATGAGACAAAACTCAAATCTATCAATAAGAATAGACTGAGGCTAAATATATATATGTTTTAAAAGTATACAAATTTGAAGATTATTGAAAAAAAATGCGAAAAAAAAGGGAGAAGGATAACCATCAATAGCCACCTTAAAAAGCTCACAGTGAAAAAAAAAAAGACAGAGAGAAAAGAGATTTTTGAGAGAAGAGATCTATGGGACAAACATAGGCATGTTTCAAAAAAAAAAAAAATCTAAAAAATAGGAAAAACATAAAAAAAAATAAAGGTAAAATGAATTGGGAAAGAGTAATTATTGGTGAAAATACTTATCAACCATCATCCAAAAACTTCACACAAAAAAAATTAAAAGAAAAAATTTAAAGAAGGAGGTAGCTAAGATTTTTTCACGCATCTTTGCTTTGCTTAATGCTTTCATTTTTAATCCCATATAACTCTAATAATTTTATCATATTCATGCTAATTAAACATACATGAATTAATTTATTAGTTAGTAGTTTAAAATTTTATTTAATTTCATTAGTTACAATATATGAGTAAAAAATGTATTTTTTAAAATCAATTCATCTGTCAAATATTTTTATTTTAATAATTTAATTTTTTGATTTTATTATGTAGCATTTATCATATATGGTAGACAGTGAAATTAAATTATAAATTTTCTAGGTAAAAAAAAATCTATTTTTTTGGAAATGAAGCAATCAAAATAAATTAGACTGATTAATTATTATATGTAATTTGTAACGCCCTCATTGTAGGTGGTCCGTACATTCTACTGTTACGACGACTAATGTTTGTCTGGACACTTAGGATGTCTGAAACTACACTTAAATTATAGTGAGCAGACATAAAATGATAGAATACATGGTAAGAAAATACAAGAAAAATTAAGAAAAAATAAAAGAAAGGAAATGCAACTAGGTTAAACGAGCTAGAACCGTAGCGATGGGTGACCACACTGGGAAGTCACTGTGTAGACAGTTGACGGCTCCAAGACAGTGGGAAACCCCGAGAAATAATTTTCGGGATTTAATTAAAGGTCTATTGAGATACAGATGACATTAAAAATGTCAAAGAAAATTTAGTGAATCGGTACAGATGAAAACGAAAAATAAAGGAATCATAGAATCAGGAATTTAATCGGTATTACCGAAAAATTTGAAATGCAATCCGAAGAGGGGCATTTTGGTCATTTGACATCTAGAGTTGACTTTTAACCTAAATGTCCATTAAAAATAAGTGGTATTAAAATTTGAAAACCCTATAAAAATAATAAATCATATGTGTAGTGTAATTAAAAAAAGTATGGGGGAATAATTGCAAATATGAAAACTTGATTATTATAATAATTTATTAATCATTAGTGGGGGTATAAATAAGCATAAGTGGACAGAATTTTCCACTGACTATTCCATCTTCTTCAACCTTCCTCTCCATGGCCGAATTCACCTTCCCAAATTCCTCCATGGATTCTTCACATGCAAAGCTCCCAATCTCTTCATTCTTATCATGAAATCAAAGGCTTCCTTCATGAAAAGTAATCCTCACACCATAAGAAGACTATAGGCAGCAAAAGAAAGAATGAATTTTGAAGTTTTACAAGGTTGGAAAATTCTTGAGAAAAGGTTAGTGCTTAATCTCTTCACCTTTCTTCTTTAATTTTTTATTTAAGGTTGAAATGAGTTGTTATGAAGTGAAAATTGAAGGAATTGATGAGGAATGGTGAATCTCCAATTCCGCAACCATGAAAAATTTGGGGATTTGATTTATTTTTATATGAAAATAGTGATTAGTAATGTTAATTAAGGTAATTAAAAGAATTATGATATAATTGTATGTGGGTGTTTGAGGTTTGATCATGAATTAGGGTTTTGAATTGATTATGGGAGACTTGTGCAATTGTTGAACTTTGGCAGCCCCTATTTTCTTGAGAGTTTGATGAATTCTTAATTAGGATGATGGTTATTGATGTTAGTTGATGCATCTAAATGCAATGGAAATGATAGGTATGTGTTATGCACAAATTGGAGGAAACATGAATTAGGGTTGATGACAATTATGGAGATTTTGTATAGTTATTGAACTTGGTAATTTAAATTTGTTTGATGAAACTTGTGTAATTGTTTCGCTTTAACAGCCTTGAAAATTATGGAAGTGTGCTTAATTTATTGAGATTGGTGATGTTGATGGATAGGTAATTGAAGTTACATGTGATAGGAATTTTATTGAATGTGAATTATTGACTTTGATAGTTTGACTTAGGGTTCTGAATTACTCAATTGAGACTTGATTGAGGTTGCTGAAAATTAATTGGGTTGAGATTGATTGATGATATTAGAAGTGCCATGAATGCCACAATTGTAGTTTGGGAGATGGAGAAATGAAATTGGAAGCGTAATTTTATGCAGGTTGAGTAATTTGTTGAAAATAGTATGCATTTTAGGCCATAAGTGAAATTGTGCAATCCTAATTGGCATGAGGCCAATTATAGGTAAAACTAGACCTAAAATGGACCAATTTTCATGTAGAAACCATGTCTAAAATCTGCCTAAAAAGTGATCAAAAGTTTACCCTAATTCGGATTACCAATTAGTGAACCTAGAAAATGACCAAAATGAACAGTATTCATTCATTTGGTCATATCTCACTGTAGACAGGTCCAAATGATTTGAAATTTATACCATTGAAAAACTTAGACATAGGGCTATAACTTTTGCGAAGACATCAAAACTCAGAAATGCTATTAACTAAGTCAAATTACTTGCACAAGTTGGGACACCAAAATTATCCAAAACCAAAACTGCCCAAATTTGCTAAACATAGGCTACTTGACCAGTTTTGGCAAAGAGGCCATAACATAGTCCATAGAAATCCAAATGCCCTGAAGCCAATGCCAAAATTTCAATAAGAAATAGACCTACAAGATTGGTATTTTAACCAGAACCCAAAAATCAAGAGAAATAGGTCAATTGGCTAGGTCAAGTTAGTGCATAACTTCTAGAAATGAGCATAAGTAACCATTGACTCTAGCATAGTATTTTAAGCATATCTTCCACTAGAAATCTTCAATTGAAATGAGCCATAGCATTCTGGAAACCTAAGAAATAGATCTTCAACTTTATTTTAGACATCTTCCTTAACTTATGAATGAAAGAAGCTTAAATATTGGGTCAACGCTACTAACCTAATTGAAATCCCGTTGCTACAAGATACTTGAGTCCAGTTCAATAATGTGGCTATAATTAATTCTACAAGACTTAAAAAAATTACAACTAGAAATTCTGAGTGATCATAAGACAAAGGCAACAAATCCTATGGAGAACACTAGGCCTAAATATTACTATAAGCTGTCCAAATAAATTGGTTAAATTCAATACCAAAACTGCCTAGATAAGGAACCAGAATTTGCAACTGAACCAGTTATGGTTATTTGACCATAACTCGAGTTATACAAATCCAAATGACATGATTCAAAAAGAAAAAATAAAGACAAGACATAGAAGAACAACTTTCATGAAGGAAGTGAGCCAAACAGTGGCCATAAATTGCTCAATTTGATATGCAAAAACAAGACAGTAAAGCTGAACTTAAAGAAAGGTTCTTGGAATAAATTATTGACTTATCCCTAATAAGTCACTACATGCTAAATTACATGAAATAGGTAAGTGGGACCCACTTTTCCACTACAAGGTGACATGAAATCAGTTGATACTGTCACAAGGTGTTTTGCGGTCGCCTAGACGAACACTCACCGAAGTGGGAAAGAGTGAGGAGTCGCCACTTTAATTTTGAGGGAAATTAAAGAAAACCATTTACACACACAAAAAAAAGATAAATTAAAAGAAACCACTTCGAAAACAGAGATTCTAAGTTCGGGGTCCATGTACGGGCGAGAAAGGTGTTAGGCACCCCACCTCGTCCCTCTATTGGGTAAACAGATTTAATTTTATGCTCTTTCATGAATTAAAGGGTAGTTAGGGGGCTGAGATAATAGTGATGTTAATCCCTTAGGTAAAAGGGAATATTTAATTTTTCACTGTTTCGGGTTACCCAGATACATAAGTACATGAGACGACCCTTAGTGAGTTGGTGTTGTGTAGCGGTTTTGGTTTAGATAATTACTTTGTGTATTGTGTTATTTTAGTTTGGATTTGAGAAAATCCGGGTAAAAACCTCTCCCGATCTCTAGGGGTAATCTGTTTAAAGTTTGAGTGAGGAATTTCGGATAAGAACTCTCCTCCGATCTCCACATATTTATAAAAAAGATTTGGTTGAGAATCGGATAAGAACTCTCCTCCGATCTCCATATATTTATTAAAATTTTGATTGAAAATCAGATAAGAACTCTCCTCCGATCTCTTTAAATATTTATTAAAATTTTGATTGAGAATCGGATAAGAACTCTCCTCCGATCTCTTTAATTATTTATTAAAATTTTGATTGAGAATCGGATAAGAACTCTCCTTCGATCTCTTTAACTATTTATTAAAATTTTGATTGAGAATCGGATAAGAACTCTCTTTCGATCTCTTTAACTATTTATTAAAATTTTGATTGAGAATTGGATAAGAACTCTCCTCAGATCTCATATAAATATGTGGATAAGAACTCTCTTCAGATCTCAAATTTTTTTTATAAATATGTGGAGATCGGAGGAGAGATCTTATCCGAGATTCCTCACTCAAACTTTAAACAGATTACCCCTAGAGATCGGGAGAGGTTTTTACTCGGATTCTCTCAAATCCAAACTAAAATAACACAATACGCAAAGTAATTCTCTAAACCAAAACCGCTATGTAACACCAACTCACTAAGGGTCGTCTCATGTACTTATATATCTGGGTAACCCGAAACAATGAAAAATTAAATATTCCCTTTTACCTAAGGGATTAACATCATTATTATCCCAGCCCCCTAACTACCCTTTAATTCATAAAAGAGCATAAAAGTAAATATGTTTACCCCATAGAGGGACGAGGCGGGGTGCCTAACACCTTTCCCGCCCGTACATGGACCCTGAACCTAGAATCTCTGTTTTCGAAGTGGTTTCTTTTAATTTATCTTTTTTTTTTGTGTGTAAATGATTTTCTTTAATTTCCCTCAAAATTAAAGTGGTGACTCCTCACTCTTTTCCACTTCGGTGAGTGTTCGTCCAGGCGACCGCAAAACACCTTGCTACAGCTTGGCGACTCCGCTGGGGACCCGGACCTTAACCCCGATTCAGAGGTCCAAAAGCAGATTTAATTCTATGCTCGTATAAACTAAAACTGTAGTTAGGTGGGTTTACTATAGATTAAGTGGTGTTGTTCTTTCGGAGTAGTCTAAAGATAGGCTCAACTTTAGCAGTGAGGTTGGAAATAAATTTCGAAATGTAGTTCAGTTTTCCCAGGAAACTGCGCACCTCCCTCTCTGTTTTTGGGGATGGCATTTCTTGAATGGCTCAAACTTTGTCTAGATCTACTTCCATTCTTTCTCACTCACTATGAATCCTAACAACTTCCCAGATCTAGCTCCGAACACGCATTTGGCTAGGTTCAATTTCAACTGATATTTTATGAGCCTCTCGAATACTTTCCTCAGCACCTGTACATGGCTTTCTCCCTCCTTGGATTTGATGATCATATCATCCATGTACACCTCCATTTCTTTGTGCATCATATCATGGAATAACGTGACCATAGCACGTTGGTAGGTAGCGCCAGCATTCTTTAAGCCAAATGGCATGACCCGATAATAGAATACCCCCCACTGAGTGATAAAAGCAGTTTTCTCCTTATCTTGTTCATCCATGGGGATTTGATTGTACCCGGACGCCCCATCGATACATGAACATCTGCCCAATCCTGCAGCATTGTCTATTAGCACGTCTATGTGTGGGAGAGGGAAATCATCTTTTAAGCTTGCTTTATTAAGATTCCTGTAATCAACATACACCCTGACTCTCCTGTCCTTCTTCATTACCGGGACAACATTAGCTATCCATTGGGGATATTTGACTACTTCCAGAAACCCAGCATCATACTGCCATTTGACTTCATCCCTAACTTTGAGTAGCGTGTCAGGGTTCATTCTTCTTAGCTTCTGCTTTACTGGGATCATCCCGGGAATTAGGGGAATTTTGTGCGTTGCTATGTGAGGGTCTAAGCCGGTCATATTGTCATAGCTCCATGAAAATGCATCCAGGAATTCTTTGAGTAAACTGACCATATCTTCTGATTCTCCACTCCCCACAATCTTAAATTCCCTTTTTATTTCTTCTGTGCCTAAATTTATGGTGTGCGTTTCGTCCCCACAAGGCACTAGGGAAGGTTCTTCTCTTTCATCCCTTTCTTCTACGAGTTCCTCCTCAGAATCACTTGAAGTAATGGCAGTTATGTGGATTTCAAAATTAACCAGAGGAATTTCTGAGTCTATTGAATTATTAGGTGTTAATTGATGAATGGTCCTGAAGAAACGAAAGTGGAATATATTATAAGAATGGATTTCAAGAAAAAGGAAAAGAGAATTAGATGTAAAATGCGCTATTAATTCATTAATATTTGTATCATAAGAAAAGGGTCCATTTACAGTATTACACTCGTCACCATGGACGAAATGATCAAGTGTAGATAACCAAAGGTACTTTACTCGAAATTGAGTATAGGAACGTCCTCTACTGTCCAGTTGTCCAGTTCTTGCCCTTCAGCCATTGGCGAGATCAGGGCTTCATACAAGGAATCGAGATGTATGACATCAACGGAGGGTTCTAAAGGAGACTCTTTGCTTTCATCGCCAGGTTCTATCATGTTCACACCATTGCTTGCACCATGATTGGGCAATGGGTTTGATGTGACATTGGGAAGAGAGCCATTCCCTTCAATCTTCAACCACCCATTTCTAATCAGGGCTTGCACCCTTCCCCTAAGGGCCCCGCAGTTGTTAGTTGAATGCCCTTGTGCCCCTCCGTGATACTCGCATCGGGCACTAGCATCATATCACCTGGGGTATGGTGGTTGGATTGGGTCAAGGGGGATTGGTACTATTTGATTTATACCGACGAGGTATCAGTATATTTTGCTGAGTGGAAGGGGAAGAGGTGGATCAGGATTTCTTTGCGGTCTAGGGTTGTTTCGGGATGGTTTTGACTGAATAGGTTGAGGAGGTGGTTGAGGTTGGTAAGCTGTTTAGGGTGGATACTGTGGGCGTGGGTGAGAATAATTTCGAAAAGGGGGTGGAATGTTGGCAACTGTTAGGCCATGAGGGAGAAGTTATGGCCGGTGATTATTCTGAGGGAACGGAGATTGGTTTTGTCTGGTGATGGAGTGCACATCACCTTCTTTCTTTTTACCAAAGCTGGCAGTCTTCTTCGCAGGATTCTCAGTCAACTCCTGCAACCGTCCTAACTTGAGGTTAGCTTCTATTCTCTCGCCAGCTTGAATGATGTCTGAGAAGCTATTGGAGGTGATTCCAATCATCAGATTGAAATAGGGAGCTTTTAACGTTTCAATGAACAAGGAGCAGAGTTCATTGTCAGTAACCGGAGGATACACCTCTGCTGCCTTTTCTCTCCACCTATGGGCATACTCTTTAAAACTTTCCCTGTCTCTCTGCACTAGATTTTGGAGGTCTCTCCTTGTAGGGGCGACGTCACAGTTGAATTTATACTGTTTTAAGAAGGCGTCGGCCAAATCCTTCCAAGAGCGCAGCTTGCTCCTGTCTAACTGAATGCAACATCTCAGGGCTGCCCCGAAGAGACTCTCGTGAAAGAAGTGGACTAAGAGTCTATCATCTTCTGTCAGGGCAGACATTTTGGCAATGTAAGTAGCTAGATGAATGCGGGGATCTGAATTCCCGGTGTGTTTGTCGAAGTCCTGGACTTTGAACTTGGGTGGCACCACCACATCTGGTACCAATCTCAGTGATACCACATCAACTGAACCATAAATGTTTAGGTCCTCTATTGCCCTTAATCTCTCTTCCAGGGCGAACAGCTTCTCATTTTCTCTGGCTCTGCTCTCTCCTCCTGGATGAGCTATTCCCACAGCTGGGAAATAAGGGGCAGGGGGAACCGGGGGGATTGAAGTGTGTGTCTCGGCATTTGGGGCAGCCGGGTAATAGGAGAAGGGTAGGTCATTATTCAAGGGGGTTGGATTAACAGTGATCGTCGGATCCGGGATAGGCGGCTAGAAAGTGAAGGAGGTTGAAGCATGATGAGAATCAACCATTGTAGGAGGTGGGGGAGGTAGTGGTAAGTTGGGCTCCGATGCAGGCTTATTTTGGGACATCTCCCTCATTAATCTCATGAGCTCTGAGACTTGGTCTTTCAACTCGGACACTTGTCCTTGTAGGTTCTGGACTTGCTCCTGGTCTTCCATTATCTTCTTTGTTCGTGATATTGTTAAGTACACTCGTCTTGATTGAACTGCGTGTCTAGTCAGGCTTGCTTTGCTTGAAGCAATGTTGATTTTCTGTAGGGGAGAAAAAAAAGGTTCTGTGTAGAAAACTTATTAGCAGGATAAATTCAGGTAATTTTGAATTACACTGTTGGCGGGGTGATACCTACACAGGCGGGGTGATACCTACACATTTATCAAAGTAGGAAAATGTGTGGATACTCCTAACAGTATAATCTAAAATTATCCTTAAAGGTAAAAATGTAAGAAAACACAAATAAAGTAGGGTGAGAGTAAGTATGTCCCTTTTGTCCTAAAATAGGGAGAATCCTAGTACCAGGTAGGTGCTACTTAATTGAACAGTTCTATATTATGAGGTGGTTTGCTACGGCTTCCAGCTATTGTGATGGTTTAGCTCAAGGTCTAAATTTCTAAAAGCTACAGGTTTCCAAATTGCCCCTACTGTAAATAGTAGAGCCCCACTCTATCACTATGATACTAACGGGAGAGTTCCACGGGTATCACAGTAAATAGAATGAGTTTCAATCTGAGCAGAAGAATTCACGGATACTAACAAGAAAAACTCACGGGTACTGCTACATGACTTCCTCCTATTTTCCTAAAAGGATATGAAAGCCCGGGTATAGGGTTGAAGTGTGTGAGGATATTGTGTGAGTGTTCAGTGTGTGAAGGGACACCTTTACCTCTTCCCAATACGGGGGAGTTTTTTCTTTCTTTTTAGACGAAGAGTGCTGTAGGAAATAAGACAATCGAGATAAGCAAAATGGTTAGCAAAAATAACAATAATCAATAGGTTAAGGTTTTCGAATTTTGTAAATTAAACCCACCTAACTACAGTTTTAGTTTATACGAGCATAGAATTAAATCTGCTTTTGGACCTTTGAACTGGGGTTAAGGTCCGGGTCCCCAGCGGAGTCGCCAAGCTATCGCAAGGTGTTTTGCGGTCGCCTGGACGAACACTCACCGAAGTGGGAAAGAGTGAGGAGTCGCCACTTTAATTTTGAGAGAAATTAAAGAAAATCATTTACACAAAAAAAAAAAGATAAATTAAAAGAAACCACTTCGAAAACAGAGATTCTATGTTCGGGGTCCATGTACCAGCGGAAAAGGTGTTAGGCACCCCGCCTCGTCCCTCTATGGGGTAAACAGATTTAATTTTATGCTCTTTCATGAATTAAAGGGTAGTTAGGGGGCTGGGATAATAATGATGTTAATCCCTTAGGTAAAGGGGAATATTTAATTTTTCACTGTTTCGGGTTACCCAGATACATAAGTACATGAGACGACCCTTAGTGAATTGGTGTTGCGTAGCGGTTTTGGTTTAGAGAATTACTTTGCGTATTGTGTTATTTTAGTTTGGATTTGAGAGAATCCGAGTAAAAACCTCTCCCGATCTCTAGGGGTAATGTGTTTAAAGTTTGAGTGAGGAATCTCGGATAAGAACTCTCCTCCGATCTCCACATATTTATAAAAAAAATTTTGGTTGAAAATCGGATAAGAACTCTCCTCCTATCTCCGTATATTTATTAAAATTTTGATTGAGAATCGGATAAGAACTCTCCTCCGATCTCTTTAAGTATTTATAAAAATTTTGATTGAGAATCGGATAAGAACTCTCCTTCGATCTCCTGTTTTTGTTTGAATGAGGATCGAGTAAGGACTCTCCCCCGACCTCTTAAAATTTAGTTACGATCGTATATTGTAAGAACCTTAGACTAAGGGTTCTGGCATCCGAAGATGCTGGGAACCCGAACACGGCTTCTCTTAACCCGTTGATACCTTATAACTAGGGAGGGGATACCAGACTGAATTTTACCGATCTCTTTTGTGATTGCCTTACCAGTACCTTTTGACAGGCAATATTCGATCTCTTTCATTTACTAGTCTGGGATCCGATCTTTCCTCGATCCCCCACTATACCAAGTTATCTCCTGAGCTAGTTTAGTGGTTCGACTTCATAACTTTCCCTCCAATTTATTATCCAAACTTTTATTATCTTAAAGAAACTCTCGTGTTAAGATACAGCTACCAACATTTTATCAAACTACCTATTCATTATCCGTAACCAGAACACCTACATTTGAAGGTAACAAAGGCTAAGAACAAATAAATAACTTGAATTGATGAACAAAAGGTAAACTAAAGAGAATAACCACCTACGTGGGGCTCTTTAACATAACATAAACTTGACGAAAATTACGAGCATGAAAACAGAGAAAAATAACAAAAAAATGAGTACTTGATAAAGTAAAGGTCTAAACGCTCACCTGTAGGGAGTTGAATCTATTGAACTAACTATGGAATCACAAATATAGTAGAGCTGCATGCTAATAGTCTGGGGACTAATGCTTGCCTTGAAATAAAGAATACCAAGTTAAAATGTAGTCGAACCGAATTAACAGTAATCGGGTTGGAATGAGATTGAGCTTGGAAAATAAAAAGTAGATATAAAGATGATGAAGATAAAACTGAAACTGAGAGATGGTATCGCAGAGTAATGAACAAACTGAAAATAAAGAGTTTCAGTGCCCAACACTCCTTCAATGGAAACACTTTAGAAAACTGGTTTCTGAAGTTTCCTTATTTTGAAAGCTTAAAAATAGCAGAGTAGCAAGACTGAATCAATTTTCAGAGCCTTTCCACTATAATCACCACCCCTTTTTTGTTCTCCCCCCTTTCAACAGTATTGCATACAGGTTTTTATAGGGAATGGGTGCTCCCAATGAAGGGTCAGGATTTCCTCTGAGGGAGATGGAAGGTTTGGATTTTAAAGGACATGATCTGATGCCTGAGAATTGAAGAGAATCAAAATGGACGGCTGAGATCCTATTCAGAATATTTGTCCTTTCTCTTTTCTAATCCAACGGTTCAAAATCTTCTTGTCAAGGGAGATCCGAGGGCCGGGAATAAAAGACGCCGGTCTTGTCGTCTTCTCTCTGATCCAAGGGCTCCGGGCTTGTCCTTACAAGTAAGATCAACGGTGGAGATCGAGATGTATACGACTGTCATGACATGTCCTGGCACTTGTCAGCAATGTGGGCGATTCTGCAAATGAGGCGTGCGGTGAAGATTTGATCTCGTCTGCAACGTTTTAACTACCTCGGCTCTGATTATAACGATAGTTATTGGAAGTTATCTCATCCTCTCTTGGCTTTCCGATCTCCCATTCCTTCCGATCTTTCTATTATGACCCTTTTTCGATCTCTAGCAACGGGTCCTTCTCCCGATCTCTCCCATTCCAGAACCTTCCTCTCTATCCGAACTGCTTCAGTCAAAGCATTTAATCCTTCGATTACAGATGCATCCGCTTCGATTTCCGCTAGTAATAAATGCTCAGACCCCCCCCCCCCCCCATATATATGCCTCAACGGGGAATTTCTTCTATATTTCATTCCTTCCTCTTTCCATTTCTCTCTTCTTCTGTTCTAGTTTTTCCGGTAACATTATAGCCATGGTGACTGCTTTTGATCTTTTTCTGACTATTCTCTTTGCTCCCCGACTAAAAATTTATGACCCCGGTGATCGAAAAATCATGATAACCACTTCTGATGACAGTGAGAGAACCGGACTAATTTACCGCTCAAGATCGAAAACATCGATCGCACTGATCTCAAGTCGATCTACCGATATAATCGGTGAATCGATTTCGGGAGAGAAGACTACTAATTTCCCTCTTAACATCAATGACTGCCTCTTGAAGTTCATTTGGCTCCTCACTACATCGGGCGTCCCGACTGCAGCTCGGTTCTAGTTGATGACATCGACGATGACTCCTCATCATCATGAGAGTCATAGTCACCCCCTCTGAGCTGTACATCTATCCAATGCCTATGGCCGGCTTTCTGATCAGACATTTTTTTATTCAGCCACGAGACTAGGCTTTGACATAGGTCCCTGCTAGGTAGGACGTAGTGCCGATCTCTAGAGATCGCCCAAATGATGTAATCCGACCTTTAAAGGTTCTTAATGATGTAATCCGATCTCTTGAGATCGCCCAAATGATGTAATCTGACCTTTAAATGATGTAATCCGATCTCTTAAGATCACCCAAATGATGTAATCTGCTCTTTTGGAAATGAAATTTTATTTTGACAATTATCATTTTACTATTATTGCATTGGTTATTTTTCGATCTTTAATGTGCATATCCAATCTGATTCCAAACTGAATAGCCCTTAGTCGATCTGTAATTATGAACATCTACCTTAATTCACCGATCTTTAACCAGCTGATCTCCCCTTATTTATTTATGGAGTTTCTGGAATGTTCTTGCGACGTGTCAGAAAAGCTGGCGAATTTCACTAACCGATGCGCCGCTTGGGACACTGCGAGCATTGAATGCTCAGACGAGTATAAATAGGGGAAGGGTCAGTCAGTTACTCTTTTATGTTATTTTCAGCACTTCGCGAGTGGTTCCAAAATTCTCTCATTTCTTCAAGTTCTTCCGGCACCGATCACACTCCAGTAAGGACTTTAATCCTTTTTTTACTTAAACCTTTTTATTTCTTTGAAAATGAGTGGCGTCAAGGGTCAGAGAGCGGCGAGCCCCCCTTCTATCCATGTCTCGTGGTCGTCAGATGAAGTTGAAGTGGTCAGACCAGGTGGGCGATCTGAACCTCCTATGACCTCTGTTTCAGCCTGTGGTCAAGTGGCACCCTCAAGACGAACGCATTCCTCAGGGAGAGAAAACCTTCCCGTGGATGAGCTGCCGTCAATCCTCTAAGAAATCGATCTGCAGTCGATTAGCCAAGAATACAACCTTCGAACCGACTCATACGAGCTTATCAGATGTCATGGCGATCTCCGAGCCGATCACTTCTTTGAAGAAAATGATGTGATCATGATATATGAAGAGCAATTAAAAGTCGGGCTATGGTTTCCTCTTGATAACTTTTTCAAGGATGTTCTGAAATTCTACCAAGTATGTATAGCCCAAGTACATCCGAACTCATGGCGAATTCTAGTGGCTTTCAGATGCTTATGCCGAGCCAAGAAGCTCGAGCCACAACAAAGGTTTTTACCGAGCTGCATAGACTTACTCGTCAAAAGGATGACGAGTATTTGTTTTTCCAAGCCAAACCGCACTGTGGGCTTTTTACCGATCTCCCCTCTTCATTGAAAAATTGGAAGAATCGCTTCTTTATTCTGAGGAGTAAGATTTCAAACGGTTTTGAGGGTTTCCCACGTAGCTAGCTGCATCTAGGCCCATCAATTTTGAAGCCTGTCACCCTGAGTAGGGAAGAGGGTGCAATGGTAATGGAGCTAAAGGATCAGGCAGCCACTCAGAAGTTCTCCTGTTTAGATGCGATGATGGCCGAACTGCACTATTGGATGATGCAGCTGGTTACCAGCGAAGAACGCGGGCTTCAGCTTTCTGACCTTGGCCTTGGTACTTTCTACATCTCTGATCTCTGGGCCTTAGCAAACTCACTGACTTTTCTTTGTGCAGGTATGGCGGGCAGCGAGGCTTCCAAAGAAAGCCAAAAGCGTAAGAGGGAGGTCTCCAAGAAAGTGCGGGAGATGAAGCACACCGAGGCCTCACAGACGCCAAGGTATGATTCAGGAGAGGCGCGGGGAGGCTCGTCCCAACCCTCGGGACCATTGATCCCTGAAATAGAAGTAGTCTGGTCTCTTCCTCTACAAGAAGAACCACTACCTCCACCTGCTCCTTCGAATGTGAAAGGTGGTCCTTCCCAACACACTACGAGGACCCTTTCCTGCGGCGCCTAGGTCCTCATTCATTCCTTGGAGAAGAACTGATCTGTACGGGAGAATCCGGGCTTGGCAAAGGTTCTGGGAGCTTCCATATGCCTTCAGGAGGATCGGCACAGGCTGACCCAAGGCAACATCGATGATCTCCTGGCCTAGACAATGAGCTTGAGTGTGGAGAGCTTGGTGAACCAGCATATCAGATAAAAGGCTTATCATTTGAGACAGGAGATCTAGAAGGTGGGCCAGGATACAGCTTCCGCCCGAGCCCAACTTTCATCCGCCCAGGACTATATAGCTGAAATTGAGGGGCGGATGAAATTTTATGAGGATAAATTGGCTGAGCAGGCTCATGATCTTGAAGAAGCTCGGGTGCTCCGAGCTGCTGATGTCGCTCACCTCACTGAAGAACTTAGAGCGAAAGAAGAAGAGGCAGTGATGAGGGAGGCCGATGCTTATGTGAACGCCCATGGGGATCTTTTGGCCGAGCTCAGGAGGCGTTATCTTGAGGAGCAATTTTCTTGGATGGTGGACCTGGCTCCCCAAGATGAAGAGGAGAGCGAGGAGGAAGCTGAGGGAGATAGAGAGGGTGAGCAAAATGTAAAATAGGCTGGGGGTGATCCTCCAGCCGAATGATTTGTATTTTTTACTTTGAAATGAAATGAAATTCTCTCTTTTGTTCAATGACTTGATGAGATTGGAAAGTATCTAAGTTGTACAAGCGCCTGATTATTTGAACATGTTAGAATATCAAACTTGAAAGCGATTATTAATCTATGTATGAGAGGTCGGAAAAACATTGTAAGCACGAGATCGGCTTAAGCCGAGAACAAACACCGAACGGCACTTAAGATTATTAAAATTGGAAACCTGATTTGAACACTTAAGATCGGAAGCACCATTAAGTCGGATTGAAACCTTAACTTTATTAAACGATTATCCACAATATCTATAAAAGGGAGATCGGAACTAAAACTGGATGGGACGAAGACCTAATGTTGGTTTGATTTCCTCTGACGAGAGATCGGAGACAAGACCGAATGGCATGGAGGCTTGATATTGGCTTGAGAGATCGGGAATGAATCGTATGACATGGAGACTCGATATTAATGTGATCTCCTTGGGAGATCGGAAGTGTGATTGAACAGCGTGGGGACTTGATATTGGTGTGACCTTCTTTGTTGAGAGATAGGAAAATATTCGACTAGATGCGGGATCGGCTTATTTCCTATTCAGGTTACTTGTAACCGAGGAATGTCAGTTGAGGGTCGATTTTTCAAAGTTCATTGATTTCGGTGATTGGCCAAAATATGGTGTCAACAGATACATAAAATGTAAATTACCTAAATGGTTTGGTAAATACATAAGTCATATGAAAAATACACTTGAAACCTGTGTTTCCATCATATATGAAATAACAATACTATGAATATGTATAGTACATGACATAAAATAATGAGAGTGATAAATACATAAGTTATCTGAATATGTACTTGGGACTCATGTTCCCATTATAAATGACATGAATATGTAATTAGGACCTATGTTCCCATTATAATGACATGAAAATGGTTTCAGAGCAAAGTAGGGACGGTGATGTGTAACGCCTATAATTCCTGGGAACTCTCACGCGTGAATTGTAGGGAAACGTAGCTCTCCACCCAGGGGCTTGCAGGGACGGCGATACATAATGCCTGCAAGTGCTCTGATAGGTACCCTTATTTGCCACCAAAGATAATCAATTATGGTACCAGATGCCATTGTGCCTGACATGACAGATGCCATTGTGCATAATTGTATTTCTGGCTTTATGCCTGTCCACTGACCTTATGCCTGACAGACAGTTGTATACAGGATATTATATGCCTGCTCACTGGCCTTGTACCTGACAGACAGTTGTATACAAGATATTATATGCCTGCTCGCTGGCCTAGTGCCTGACATGACAGTTATATACATGATAGAATATTCCCGTATATCCAGTCTTTATAGACTGTTATAGGTTACTTGGGCATAAATACACTGATATGACATGAAAGATACTGATGTGATTTTAAAGACTCTGACATAAGTTTAAAAAGACAGAGAATTAAATAAATACACAGAAAATATACTGTTAATTAATTTATTTAAAAAGTACAGTAAAATATGCCAGTGACCTAGAATTGCAAAAGTTTATACAAAATTATTATTTATAATTATTTAGTTGAATTTCTTTAAGTTTATGCACCACTAAGCTATTAGCTTAGTGCGTTGGTTTTTCCATCGCGTAGATATTGGAGACCAGACCCACTAGACATAGCAGCAGCTGCTACAGTATTGTGTTGATTACAGTTGTCCAGATCTGCTACAGTCCAGAGCTCACCTCAGTAGTGTTTATTTTGGTAGGGCCCACTGTAATTAGGGTTTTGCATTTTGGTTCATGTATAATGAAATGTGTATAAATTCTGAACATTGTAAATAAATGTAATTTATATTTTGGGATTGTAAATAAGTTTGAGAATTTTTGTATATAATTTTCATATGTATGAAATGAGTTTCATTTCTTGAAATGATATGATATGATTAAATGAATGTATGATGATATACAAGAATATGGAAATATGAGACAGATATGAAATAGTTTTTAACAAATAGCTAGTGAAACTCGCCAAATGCTAATAAAATAGAAGAGGTTCTGCCTGAGTTTTCACAGAAATAAATTGTGATAAAAAAAAAAAAAAATATATATATATATATATATTTACCATATGTTTTCTATTAAGTTTAAAATTAACAAAGGACATGACAAGATAAGATAGGGTGCTCCGGCACTAAATGTGGTACACCTTGCTCAGTTACACTATAGACGGGTGAGAGGTGTCACATAATTTCTTCATTATAATATTTTTTTATATAACTTTAATTAAAATTTAAATTCAAACACTCAAAGTGCTGAAAAGATTGAGTACCATTTCGTTAATGGATATTATTCCAAATTTTAAAGAAAAGTTGGTCGAAGTCAAGCTTTTTAAAGTCCATCGTTCATCTTTAAAAACCATAAAGCATACCCACTGGTTTGCTTCATAGAAAAAGAACAAAGGAAAATAATAATTTGCCTCTGTTCTCTCTGGGCTGAAGTAGTATTGGGTTATCTGTTAATTAAGTTGCCATGGGAAGAGCTCCATGTTGTGACAAAGCTAACGTGAAGAAAGGGCCTTGGTCTCCTGAGGAAGATGCCACCCTCAAGAACTATCTTCAGAAACATGGCACTGGTGGCAATTGGATTTCCTTGCCTCGCAAAGCAGGTCTCTTTCTCTCTCTCTCTCTCTCTCTCTCTCTCTCTCTTTTCTCATCTTTCCTCGTTTATGGGTTTCTTCATCTTGTTTTCAAAATTACATGAAAGGAAGTTTTAGAGAGAAAAAGCTGTATATAATTTTTTCTTTTAATATATATATATATATATATTTGTCCAAATCTATCTTCATGTTTCACATTGATAGCTTGAAGATTAATTTATTCTTTTAGGCCTTAAACGATGTGGCAAGAGTTGTCGTTTGAGATGGTTGAATTATCTGAGACCAGACATCAAGCATGGAGGTTTTACTGAAGAAGAAGATAACATTATTTGCGCCCTCTATAGTAGCATTGGAAGTAGGCAAGTTTATATATATATAAATTCATTTTCAATTTAATGTGAATTCTGATGGTATCGATCTTATATATTGTGGATTTATTAATTATAATGCATACAATTAATTATTGTTTTATTTCTCTCTTGGATTAATTAGGTGGTCTGTCATAGCTTCCAGGCTTCCAGGAAGAACAGACAACGATTTGAAGAATTACTGGAACACCAAATTAAAGAAAAAGATGTTGGGAGGAAAGATTACTGATGCCAAGAGAAGCAGCAACATCAATAGCAGTAGCGATATAACCATTAACAACTCCAGTGATCCTTCGGAGCAATTTTCAGTCTCCATACCAGAAACTGAAACCTACAATAATCCTGGAAATTATTCACCCTGCTTCAGTGCAAATTGTGACACCTTGCCACCCCTCATGAAGATGGAGATGAGTTTCCAGCAATATTATCGTGATCTACAAGGGCTAATTTTGGACCAGACCCAATTCCCTCATTCAACTTTTATGAAAGTTCCTGATTTGGGCACATATAGATATAACAGTTACAACTGCTCCTCCTCCTCCTCATCATCATCATCTCCTCATCAAGAAGCGTCAAGCCTAGTACCTCTGGACCACAACCGTCCCTTATTATTATGCTCTGGCAATGGTTTAAGCCTAGAAAAAGAGGAAGGGATTCTTGCACAAGACTATGGATTTGGGTTCCCTTATGAGCCACTTACTGACCTTGGCTTCCAAGGAAAATGTTTCGCTGGTGAAGTTGCTCAATCTTTAGGTAATAATTAATGTATCACCTTCTCACCCCTGGCTAATCAGCTGGCTAGCTAACTATTAATAATTAAAAATTTAGGGAGAAAGAAGGATGATATTTGTATATTGTACTCTTTCAATCCATTATATAAAAAGTATTTTAAAATTTTTATAATTAAAATATATTAAATTTAATTTAAAATAGTTTTAATTAATATATTTGTAGTGATAATTTTTTAATAATGAATCAAATAATAAAATAGAATGGAGGGTCAGTGGGGCCTCGCTTGTTTGAAATTAAGTTTTGTTTTAATTGAATAGAGTGAAACGTGAAGGGAATATGGAGTCATCAAAGTTTGTTTGCTTGTGACTAGTCAGTGGTCACCAAAGTTGCATTGGCTATTCGATTCAAATATGAAGAAAATGTCCCCTTCTCACAGTAACCTTTCTTGATTCTCTTTGTTTTTTCTTACAAACTGATCTTTAATAGTCATCACTATATCATTGACTTGGTGTACATTAAAGGATAACCATACTCATTTCCAGTTAGATGCTCCGTTCCTGATAATTTTTTGTCTAAATCTCAAGGATGACCCTTTTTTAAAAAAAAAGAAATAATTCTTATAATGCATGGTCACTCTTTATACAGTTGGTATAGAAGTCCCTACAGTCACATTGTTCAATTACCTGCATAACATGGCTAATCAGTGATACATTTGGTGACATTTTCTTGAATGGTTTCAATCCATAACCAACTGACGCTATGCTTTCAGAAAAATTATTCATAACAATAATCTTTAAAAAAGGTCTCATGAATATGCAAAGGAAATCAGATCCGTGTTCATCCTCGATCAACCATTCTTCAAAAATTATGAAGGCATGCTTTTAACTCAAAACTCAACTTATGAATGACGTACTTACTTTATATTCATAAAATCTAAGCCAGTTGATTCAATTCTTCACATACAATTGCCTTCTCATCTTTATGAGATCAACAATTACCAACTGCATAATAAAAATTAAAAAAAAAATTATGTGGTTGAACGCTTTTTTCAAATAGATTCTAAAATTAAATTTGTAACAAAAATACAACTTCCATATGTGAAGGATGTAACATTCACTGTCCGTGAACCATCAGGGCTGTTTAGTATGCCTCTGTTTGAAAAAAAAATAACTCTAATACTTGGATTGTCTTCTGTTCTTCTAGAACATTAATGATTTGTTTGGGAATTGAATCTTTGAACCTTCTTTTTATCCAGAAGTTGATTCTTTCCTATATTTTTTTCATTTACCTAATAATTATTATGATGGTTTCCATAACTGTTACAGCACCGGAGATTTTGCCATGGCTAATCATTTCATTTATCTGATCCATCTTGTTTTGATGCATTTGGTGACAGGCATGGATTTGGTAGCTTAAGCAGGTAGATTAGGGCTAATTATTAGTTACATCGAGAGCACTAAAAAATAGTGCTCTCTCTCACAAAAAAGTGAGTCATTCCTATAATATAGAGAATGGGTCCCATGTGATTGTGAGAGATGCTGCATGTGCACCGGGTGTACCTAATAATTTCTCGTAGATTAGACCTTCCCTCATAAAACTCAAGTCCTTGAGATATCTGCGCTTGAGTTTCAACACGTTAAATGGGTAATTAATGTATCTTATAGCAGTTACAAAGTAAAAAATATCAACTTCAAAAGCTAACTCAAGTAGAGTAAATTTATTCAAATCTTATATTCAGCACAATTATCGTATCCCAAATTAATATGAGATAATACATTTTCATCACGCAACTGAAATCTATAGACAAACACAGTAGTTAATGACTCAACATCAAAACAGGCTAGACTCTGATACCATATAAAAAAAATAAAACTAGTCTAATTCAATTCTAAAAACTAATTCAAGGAGAGAAATTTACTCAAATCTTATATTCAATATAATTACCCTTTTTTTTAGGTACATGATTAATTTGTCCATAGACTCATTTTATGTTGAAAAAAAATAATTTATAAATGAATACCATAAATCATGACTCTAATCTCAAAAAATATTTATTCTTAACACAAAACAAAAAAAAAATTAAATAACTTAAATTGGAAATTTTTTTATTATATTACAAAAATTTCATTTTACTAGCCAATTTTTTTTTTTTCAAAGCTTGAATCACATTAAGATTGAGAACTGGAACAAGACGCATGGCCACCAAAGAAAGATCCCAGAATTACAAATTACAAGCTCATGGCCCAAAAGCCTAAAGCGTCTAGCTCAAGCAAATTAGCTAAGCTCCAAAGAAGCTAGGCCCAATGACAATGCAGAACCCTAGAGCTAGAACCAGAAGGCGAAATGCAGTGTCGTCGACAACTAGCAAGAACGCTGTTCTCATCATCCCTGACCCAGGCCGAGAGCCATCGGCAACCACCAATAAGAAGATAGGTAACTCCACAAGCCATGCGTGGCTCAAAAGAAGTCACCTTTACGAGCTAATAATTGGTACGCCCTGGTGGTTACGAAGAGCAGGAATCTACGCAAGTGAACTCGGGGAGAGAAGAAAACAGAACTCTGGCTTTTCAATCTTGTATAGCCTTAGGAGAAGTCGGCAACCAAAGGCCGGCGTTAAGTTCCTTGAGTTACCCTTCTTCACCATCGGTCCCCATAGTCCATTCTACACATAAGCACAAACTAACCTCACACAGATACAACAAAAAAGCCTCCCTCACTCAGCAGCTCTAGATTTGTGAGACCCAAATCTCAAAAGAAATATTTACACCTCAGCTAGGGGCGGAGAGGGAAGAAATACACTCTCCTGGGCTAGGGAAGAGTTTCCCCTGCTCGGAAGGGGCAGGGGAAACCTACAAGAGGCAGACTTCGACTCGGACCAAGGGAGAAAACTCAGACAAGGTTGAGAGAAAAAAATCTCCCTCTACTTAGCTCAACTTTATTAGCCAATTGGGTTACAGAGAAAGTTGAGAGAAAAAAATATCTCTCTAGTTAGCTCAATTTTATTAGCCAATTGGGTTAAATAGAAAATTTATCTAATATAATTTTCTAATATCATTAGCATCGATCTGCTAGCCAATTGCACAAACGTTGTGATTTTATTCCTCGAGTGGACAAAAATTCCTGTAAATTATAAAGTGTAGTTTATATATATATATATATATATATATATATATATATATGTATGGGTTGAATAATCAACATAGATAAATTACTATTAATGAAGAGAATATTAGTGAAAATAAATAATATATAGTTTATAAAAATTTTCCCAATACCCTAAATAAGTTAAGCTGTCTCCTTAAAAACATAGGCTTAGTTTTGCTAGAGAAAGAAACTCTATGTTTGATTTCTTCCTTAGGAGCTCCGGTCTCCTCTTCCCTTGCCAGCTGCATCAGTACGGTGGGGGGACTTCTAGCTACCAGAAATATGTGGATTTCACCATTTCGTCTATGGGAGAATGAGTTGTAAACAATGTTTTTGGCCTTGGTTTTTGTCTTACAAATTTGGGTCTTAGTGAAAGGGCGCTTACATGAAAGATATAGTGCTAAATATTTTCTGTTACTGAGGCTTTGCTTGGCCATGGGTTGTAGATGGTGAGGGTGTCTTTGAACTGCTGGGTTATGGAGCTTCAATCGCCGATACTGAGGAAGAGAGATCCCAAAGGATTAATTGCTGGCAACCTGTCCTCTGATCGTTGCCTCCCCCTCTAGCTAAAAGAGAATGAGAAGCCACAATGGAGGCTCTAGCAATGTGCTTTAGATTCGTCTCCCTCTCGGTGATGGATGTCAGGTGAGAGGGGCTTTAACCATCCTTTTTCGGATCTCTGGTTTCAAACCCACAACTCATCGCAGCTAGGATTCCTCTAATGGGTCTTCACATGTGGGCTGGGATAGGTTTTATTAGGCTCTATGTGTTATGGCCATGGGCTTCCCTAGGTTGGACTTTAAGGCCCCAGCTGTCATGGCCTTAGGAATTCTCTAGGCTTGAAGCCCCTTGAATTAATGAATTATGATGCACATGGCAAAGGTCCATAGAGTAATTTCGCACGGGGTAAAATTTTCCCGCCCAATATCAACATGCTTTTATCATACCTTGAGGCCTTCTGTGCAATTTTCAACTCCCTTCTTCTTCACTAGCTGCACAGAGGGATAATTGTGGTGCTCGATGGTAGTCAAAACTCCTCTTTCCTTACTATTTCAAGATTCCTTCTCTGCATATCAAATAATGATAGCACTTGCTTTGTTCTTCGATTAACATATATTATTGAATTAGTTGCCTTTTCTTCAATGCAATGTGAAATTTTAGGGTTTTTTTTTTGTGTATTTCTAATGGTATCCCTGAAAATTCCTGTTTAGATTCTTATTACCGTTGTTTTACGATCTCTAAGTTGTGATTTATGAGCCTTAACATGGATTCTCTTTCTCTCGTTTGCTTATTTTTGATCTCTCTACATTGATGTCCTGTTTGGTTTCCGGGAAACCACTGGAAAAGCTTACAGAAGGAGATTATTATTTCAATTTTATGATTTTCTTAAGAATCTCCTTCCAGTTGAACTTAATACGATTTACCACTTGGTTTGACAGATCATACAAACGATGAAAGAAATTTATTTTTCTGTTCTTTTCTCTCCATTTATTAGCAACCAAGCAGTATAGTGGATTCTTTATTGAGTGTAGTTGTGCAGTTTTTGTACCCTTTTGGTCACAAACTGAAGTTGCTTCAAAAAATGTCTTGTCTAATGAGTTGTTAATCTTGTTTGAACTTTCAAATGTGGGCTTAGCTGTAATAAATGGGCAATTATTGGTTCAAATTGAGTATGAGCATGCGTTCCCTGATGATGGGCGCTCCTTACTCCTATAATTTGAGAAGTCATATTTCTTTTTCTACAGTACAAATTGAATATAAAATGGACTATGAAAACAACAGGTAAAAATGGAATTAGTTATTAGTTACACTTTTATTTGGCATTGAGTGATTGTGGCTGGACTAATTAATTATCTACAAACACCATAGCATTGCCCTTTACGTTATTGTGTAAAGATATTTATTTCTGGATTTCTTGTTAGTTCTTTTTGGATAACTGTTATTCCATTATGTTGTTTCTGTATAGTTTATGTGAAATCTATCTCTTGCTTAATTCAATTGTCATGCAGTCTAAGAAGCGGGGTCTTTCACTGGAGGAGAAACGTGAGAAGATTCTTCAGATATTTTACGAGTCACAGAACTTCTTCCTTGTGAGTATGCTGTATTTTTTAAGTCTTCTTAGGAAACTGCATTTATTCGTCATAGTATTCTTTTGTTCATGCTTGTTTACTCACTATACAAGAAAAATGAGTTTGTTTTCCTGGAGGAATATACGATGTGCAAAATTTCCTTCATCCAAATCAATAGAGCCACTATTAACACCACCATCATCATAAAAGGAAAAGAGCCATTATTACCACCACCATGTCGTCAAATTCATGCTTGAAATAAAAAATCATGTCTCGCATCACAAACACAGAAGTTCATGGGCAAAGCATAGTGTATGGGATTAAAATAAGGCACAGAAGTTCATGAGCCTAGCATGGTGTATGTGGTATTAAAATAAGGGAAACCTTATCATTTGTTTGTGATATATGCTAAACACGGTATAAGTTAACCACCTCATAAAGGAATATTTGTAGGATGCATACCTTGTTTTATCAACATTGACAGGAGCCTAAAATTATAAAATTTCATTATTTCTGGGATGAAATGGCTTTCACATGCACCATAACACTATTTTCACCCAATTTACTGGTTTGCCATACAAGGCAAAGAATGAAACACGAACGCTATTTGATCACACTGCTCTGAGCTAGATCATAGTATATCCTCCCTGCTGTTTGCAAATGGTAAGATAGTTTTCTGTTAGTTATCACCCATCTATGATAACTTGATTAAATATTGTTGACAATAGTCTTTAGGAACTTGTGCACATTTTACTGGTAAAATGCAGCTGACCTGTACCTGATCAAAAGTGAATACTGGTTTGGAGGGAGAAAAAAGATTCTATGATATACTAAAGTTTCTTTAATATTGTGTAGAGTTACTTCTTATGGGTTAATTCTTGATGGCTTAGATTACATTGTTCCAATAAGACATCACTGTCATTTAAACCACAAAGGATTAGAAAGTTTTCATCTTTACACCTTCCTTAGTATGAACCTTCATGTTAAGCTTTTCTATTCCTTACATTATGTTAGGATGTTATCATGGTACTTCTTTTCATTTTTTGTAGTTCTAAATTTGGAAAGTGTTTAACTTGCATAGTTTGTAAATAATTTCAGCTCAAGGAGCTTGAGAAGTTGGGTCCCAAGAAAGGTGTAATTAGCCAGTCTGTGAAAGATGTTGTCCAGAGTTTAGTTGATGATGATCTTGTTTCAAAAGACAAAATAGGAACTTCTGTGAGTAAACATTTCCTGGTGGGCGGTAAAATTTGATTTCCATCTGTGCTCTTGAAGTTGCGATGCAGTGAGTGAAATAGTTGTGGTTGCATGTGTGAAGTTAGCAAACAACTGTCGCATTCCCATATAGTGTTTTCTAGACAACCTAAGAGCGCTGATAATTTTAAAATTTCAGGTATACTTCTGGAGTCTTCCTAGTTGTGCTGGAAATCAGGTAAGCTTTTTTTGATAATGTGCTCTTTTTTTGGAATTTCATGACATTTAGTCTTTGGTCTAAATCATTTGTTTCAGTCGAGGAATGTTTATCACAAACTTGAATCCGATCTGCAAAGCGGAAGGAAGCGGCATGCAGAACTTGTTGATCAGTGTGGTGCATTAAAGAAGGGACGTGAGGAATCTGTAAGTATACTGTGATTTTGCTATATTTGTTAGGATGAGTAGTAAGGCTATTTATATCTTACCATAAGCTTTTATTAGGAAGAACGGGAGGATGCATTGGCTGAGCTAAAAGCCATTGAACTAAAGCATAATGAGCTGAAGGTAAATCCTGATCCGTTGTTATGTATCGAGCATTATGAACAAGTTATTCAAGTTTCTAACGGTTCTAACTTATCAGGAGGAGATGGGTCAATATGCAGATAATGATCCTGCTGCCTTTGAAGCAATGAGTTAAGAGATTTTTTTATCTTGATTGTGAAGCTTAGACTATTGTATTTCCTGTTAAAATACCTTTTCATTCTGAGAAGACTAAAGGGCATTAATAATCCTAGATAAAATTCACTAAGCATGAGGCATCAATAACTGTTGCAGAGAAAGCTATTGGAATCGCCCATGCAGCAGCAAACAGATGGACAGGTTTTGCTTTTTTATGCATTATTTGTTTCTGTTTTCTACCATTTTTCTTTGGTTTGTTTCCATAGAATTTTCTCTACTGGATTTTTATAAACCTTGTTTAATATGGCAAAAACACCACAGACAACATCTTTACATTGCGACAATGGTGTTCAAACAACTTCCCTCAGGCTAAAGAGCAGCTTGAAAGCATGTACAAGGAGGTATGGCTGTGAATTTCTTATATCTTCCATATTGCCCATAGTAGTAAAATGTGAAGCACGAATTGATCCCTGCTCCAATCCATGACTTCTATTCACGCCATCTCATCATACGAGTTGTATTAGCTTATAGTTAGCTTGAATACCTATCCATATATTCTTCACAGTTCTGCACTCAAAGTAAGTTTCGCTGCAAATTATGGGGGCTTGTGTATTCAAGCTGATATAGGAACTCATTGCCTAATTCAGTAGCTACCTTCGACTTTGGCTCTATAAGACTATAAATGGATCAATAGATTCTGTATGTTAGGTTATAAGCATATCCGTATGTGCATGTGCTATTTCCTTATTAAAATCCGAACATCTATTAGTACTCACTCCTTTGTTAGACTGGATTGAAGACACTCCTGTGTCCTGTCTCTCTTTTAAAACAGGTGCATGGGCATGTGCATACAGACTTAATTACATTAAGCATGTGACTTCCCTCGCTCACAGGTTTTACAATTTTGCTCTTGCACTTAAATCTTGCTTTTCAAATCCATCTGCAGATAGGAATAACAGATGATTTTGACTATCTGGAGCCTTTACAAGTTCCACTTGGCTCAGTTGGTGATCAGATACTGGAAGGCAATCCTTAGGCGATACAATTTGGCATATTCCTTGTCAGAAATACAGTTTCACAAGTTGTGTGGAAACCAAATATCGACTCCATTACTCCTACTTTGAGTAAAGCCACTTACTGAGTTTGATAATATAATATGCACCTAACATAAGCCGCACCGCTCGCTGATTTGGCTTATGGCGTTGTTCCAGGGGACCCTCTTGAGCATTATTTTGCCCTTGATAGCTTTATCTACTTCTATGGCTACGCCAAGTTCCCTATCCCACCCCCCCCCCCCCCCCCCCCCAAAAAAAAAAAAAAAAAAAAAAACAAAAATTCTCGTGTTGTTTATGTTCCTCCAAAGTCCAAAATACCACAAAAGAAATCCATTCAACCGCACAACTAAAGCTATTTGAAAAAGGGTTTTCCTACCCGAGTATCCTTGAGCATCTGTTTAACAATCTTGAATTTTCACAATTTTACGTTCATACTGATGCTAATCACTGATAAAATCTTATCATAATTAAATATGAATGATTTGCTTTGTTGAATGTAGTTAAAAAGTTTTAACTGCTATCCTAATAGCACTCCTTAGTTGTGATATCCTGCTATAGTTAAATACTATTTAATCAAAGTTAAAAACAAGTAGTCAAATACTTCAAGAAACAACAATGAATTTATCATTTAATACTGTTAAGTTCACGATAAAATAACAACCATAGAAAATCAAAATAAAATAACTACCAAAGAGCTGCTTTTTTTTATTTTTTTAACAAAACCTCTTTGGCCATTATTTCCCTTTCGCGATAATGACTGCGATATCACGTCATCAAGTGAAAGGGCAATATCATACACTAGGATCGATTTAATTGACTAAAATTGATTTTCCTTTTTTTGAAGAAATTGAAATAGAATTGCACAAGGATCAGAAGTTCAACATCCGCGTCTTACATTGACATAGGAGATGCCCCCCTTTTTTTTTTTTTTTCAAGGTTCTATGATTTCTACCATGGCTTTAACTGATAAAAAAAATCATGGTTAAATGAATAAAGAAATCGTTTTCATACAAACTAAATGCACCAGGAATCACACCAGAAGATATTTATATCAGTTTCCAAACACCACAATTAAAAACACCATCCCATCCCATCCCACACCACGCAATCGTTCACAAATCCAACAGCTATTAATATTCTGCCTTGTAAATGAAAATTGTTTACCAAGACAATATTGCATACATTTGTTTGCCTTATATATTGCCTAAAAGAGAACTTACGGATAACAAGGCAACATGATGGAAGTTCAAATCGGCAATAACGTAAACAAAAGGAAAACGCGAGTGTTCACAATGAGAGAGAGAGAGAACTGGACAAAGGACAAAGCTCAAAAACACAGATACACATTTATAAGGGCAGTTTCTTTAGTTTGCGCCATCTTTATATACATTGTCTGCTCAGACCATCAATGCACACAAGATGTGTGAAAGGAGTTGCATAAACTCCACAATACAATATGACCAATCTTTAAATAAGCTCTTCAGCTTTCTAGTAAACAATACCTGCAATTATCCAACCAACAAAATAAAATTTAGATGCACATAAATCAAGCACAATGACATTGGCTTCCTTTGGAATAAAACATTCATAAGAAAATAATTCAATTAAATTGTCAAATAATTATGCATGATTTCTATTTTAAAACAATTTTTTTTAATTAAAAAAATTAAATTCTTCCATTTCAAATATAGAAATTAACTAAAAAGAAATTAATTGAATTCTTACAAAATTATAGTTTCTAAACATAGGGACTATGATTTAGTTACAAGAAACAACATTGAGGAATGTGAACCAATAAGTAAATCCATCACACCGATCTTTTTTTTTTTTTTTTTAATTGGATGGGGTTGGGGGTAGACGCATTAATATATAAAAGAGATAAATTCAAAAATCCAACAAAAAAGAGAAATGAAAACCTGCTCAAAGTGCCATCTCAGCTTGTAAGGCAGCAAGTTCATCTTCCTCAGCCGTGTGCCTTTGAGGAAGAGGACGGGCTGGTTGCCTTCCTGCTGGAACCTGCACTGTAGCAGCTGGAGCTGTGGTCGCAGGCTGAAGAAGTTGTTCCTCCAATTCAGCACCTTCTAATTCTTCAAGTTCTGCCTCCAATTCATCCTGAAAGGTCAAACGATATTTAAATGCTTCCCCAAACATATATTCTGCAAAAATTGGAGTGAATCTTCTTGCAACAATGGTCCACTCTAAAGAAATTTAACATGTTTAAATACAACGCTGACCTCATCAAAATCAGCTGCAGCACCAATGGGAGTGGACAATGCCTCTTGAATTTGTTTCATATTCTCTGTCTGTTCATTGATCTCATCCATGGTCATGTCCACATCATCAATATTTCTGCAAAAAGATAAACCATTTTGACATTACTTATCATACTGCTACTACAACTTCGACAAAAGCCAGAGTTCATGTTTCAAATATATCTCACAGATCCATTCCTCTAATGAGATGAAGTAAAATGAGCAGTTATAGATGTTTCCATGCCAACAATCATTCAGACGGCAACATGAGTGAGACGTGACATCCAAATATTTCATATTGCCAGATTAAACGAGCCCTCTTAAGCACAGAAAACAAGGAAAATGAAGATACTACAACTAACATGAGATGTAAATCTAGAAAGCGATTTTTTTTTTTTGGGAAACAAAGTGAAGATTCTAATGAGATGCTGAATTAAATAAATTGCTACATACGTTGCCTTCTGCATTGCCTTCATTGCAGCTGCTCCAGTTCTCAATGCATCTACAGTTTCTGTAGTGGCTTTTGCACCTTCTAACATTATCATCTACAACATTGATATCCATGGGCCATGAGTTTAATTTTCATCAATTTAGCAAAACTATAAATGAATTGATTATGACAGTTTGAAACCAATAGCAATTTTATGCATAACCTCACCTGATCATGAATGCGAAGTTGGAAATTTCCAAGCTGTTCTATTTGTTGTTCATATAGCCTCTTCCTCTTCAAACATTGAATAGCCGCTGCATGACAATTGTATCAATCGGAACTCAACCAGTAAACAACCTAAATTTTATAATAGCACTTCACATCTTCACAGATTTTGACTTGCCATATTTACCCGCATAAAAAAGTTATCATCTATGTTACTTGAACTGTGGTATGATATCAAATAATGGATGTGGGGTTGAATTTGGCTATGTTAAAAAACTTTAATAGATTTTTCTCACTAATTTAAAGAGTTAAAGTGTCTTTCTCATGTCCAAGTATCATTATCCAACAAATGTAATCTGAGGCAGAATGAAGAGTCAAAGTACCCATTGCCACCGTAAGAAAACCATTTCCATGGGCTTTTTTTTTATTATTATTATTATCCCAGTATAAATGGAATTTATAACATCCAGATAACCATCATCAAACATGAACCCATCAAGATGGATTTTAAAAAGGGATTTTTCCCCCCACACCTTTAGTCTCAGAGAGAGAGAGAGAGAGCAGTTAATGATTGTTGTGAAAATACTCTGCTTACGAGACAATCAAGATATGAAATCAAAACACCTTAGGTGGAACTCCAAGAGTGATATATCTGTTATGAAAGAAAACAGGAATAAAATGTATCCAGCCTGCATTTACTTTACTTAATGTATCTAACACACATATTCTACTAGATAACCAAACATGTAAAGGGCACTATAAAGAAGGTTTTCAAAATCAGAATAATGCCAAGGAGACTGCTTTCCATCTTCACAGTAATAGGTTCCTTGTCCTTTAATAAGAAGACTCTAACAAGTTCAAAAGATACAAAATGAATGCAGTATTGGGTAGCCATCATATCCTACTTTTTACACAGGCATTGTCAAGGGTAAGCTTAATGGCAAACAACACTTTTGATTTCCCACCCAGCGAAATTCCACAATGACATAATCCAAGTTAAAAACTGAATTCGCTAAAGAGTTGCAAGTGGACAGCACAACCATACCTCTTTTATTCCTTGCTCGGGTGAATTCCCTGGCCTTTTCAACTTCTGCAGCAGCCTTCTTAACAAGTACTTTCTCCTTTTTCTCTAGCATTTCAAGCGTCTGTTCAATGCAAAGCATTCACAACTTAGTTAAAACAAAATGGAGATACAAAAAGGAAATCAGGGTCATTAAAAACAGATGCCAACACAGTACATGAAATATAAAGAATGTAAATATCAATATATGATGGAATGAAAAGTTGAAAAGCTTTCATAAACAAGCATCGTCATCAAATGCACAAATGATAAGAAACACCCCGAAAAATGGCGCAATACAAACTTTTCACAGTTTCATTAGGGATCCAACAATTCATCATATCAATTTCTCAAGTCACATCATAATCTATAAAAAATAAAATGTAAAATGGGAAAATAAACCTCCCAATAGAATTAATTAGCTAAAACATAAAACCAGAAAAATGTCCAATTAGTATAAAACAGATGAAGAAGATTATAGAAGAAAAATGTGTAAAAAACAATAATTCAATGGTGATCATACCTCATTTAATTTGTCTAACGTGGTTAGAGCATTTGTTTCCTGCTTAGGTTTTCCAAAGAGCCGGTTAAACATGGTTTACTCCAATCCGCAAATCAAACGCCGATGCGATCTTCTCTATCACAAACCAACGATATCAGATCAAATAAAACCCTATTTCGAAAATGAGACCGATTTAGCGAAGACGATGAACCGAATTTGGGCAATTAAGATACCGTATTCCAGAATTCGGATATAAAGAAAAAAAAGAAAAATAAATAAATTAAAAAGAGATATATTATGATCAAAATTTAAAGGTACAGACCTTTGAAATTGGAGATAAGAGATCTTATTGAGTGATTAGAGAAGAGATCAAGAGAGGGCGTGCTTTGCTCGGGCTTTTTCTTAAGCGTGATGGGCAGGAAAGCTACTTCGCCTTTTCTTAACGCCGTCGAAGTGGTTTTATTTCCACGTGGCACGCACTTAGGTAGGTTTTCCCTCCCCGGGAACGAATGTTTGACAATCGACATAAAAACGTTGTCGTTTTAAAAGAAGGGTGGACAATTATGAGTTCTAGACTATTAGTTTGAAACAAATATTTTAATAAACATATTAATTGCATAATATTAAATTTTAATTTAAAATTAAATTTCACATATCCTAAATATACAAATTTTAAAATAATAAATTAAAAATAATATATTTTTCAAAATGTAGTTTTTTAGCTTTAAATTTCAGTGTCAAGTGAACATTGAATTAACAGATGTTTCTTTGTTAGATACTCGACTCAATAAAATAATTTCCTTTCTAATGTTCTAGAATAATTTATAATTTATTCAAAAAAATTATAATAATTAATAACATCAAATAAGTTTTATAGTATAAACGCCTAATTTAAACATTAAAATTATTATATAAATAAATTTTAATTTAATTTTTAAATTTATTTAAACTTGTTTTAAAATAAATTATATGTAAAAAAAAAAAGTAAATTGAATTTATTAGCTTGTGAATTAGTCCAATATTAATATATTAATTTTATTATATTTATATAATCATGAATAATCACAAAATAATAAAATTATAAATAATATCATTATAAATTTAAAATGTACTTTAAATATATATATAATTTATAGCCATTATAACATAATTAATGTTATTATTATAATCATCAATTTAATTATTATAATTTATTGTGTCAATTATTAAATACATCTTAGATAATCATCAATAATATATATATATATATATATATATATATATATATATATTATTAATTTATAGTTATTTGATTAAACTAAATTCTCTAATTTAATTATTAAATAATAAATTAAATAATTCATCAACAAAAATTAGAACACTCATATATAGGTGCAGTGTTATGGTGAAAGGCGTACCCTATGACCTTAGGCGAAATGCGATGTGATAACCTTTTTAAAGCGAGGCACTGTAACCTTAATTGCCTAAATTATATGTGTGTGTACTTATAATATAAAAATTCATAATTTTAAATAGTTGATTAGTAAAAAAGCACATTAAAAAGAAGGAAAAAAAAAACATTATTTGCATATGTAATATAAGAGAAATTAAAAATAGTGCGTACCTACATTTTCAGCTTATGTACAAGATACAAGTGAGAGTGTGAGACTGTAAAATTAAAATATATAGTATAAGTAACAACACAAATAATAATACAATATGTTAGAAAAAAAAATAGTTCATACATGTATTTTCAACTTATGTATAAAATAAAAATAATGCTATAAATGTAACACCCTGATTTTTATATATTATTATTGGGCTTCGTGTAGGTATCTTCAATTCGCGGAAATTCGACAGTTGTCCGGATCTGTGAATTTCCGTCCAGACAGACCAGCTACCGGAAAAGTCTCCGAATTGGATCGAGGTTTTGGCTAGCCCCCCATTGTCAGACGTCCCGAGCGCGTTCCCGAAGTCGGAATTGGCAAAGGTAAACCCGAACCTTCCTTTTTCGTAATTTTCTAGTGCTTAAATAGGATTAAAAATCCATAAAATATTCGTGGTAGCTTAGAAAATTATGATTCTTTTTGCAATAGCTTAGTAATATTGCTAAGGACCGCGGGGCAAAGTTTTAGAATTTTTAGAGCTTATTTGGGCAGTTTTTGCAAAAATGGTCAATTATAGGGACTAAATTGAAATTTTGCGTATTGTGATGGATGACTGATTTGATGGGCCCAGGAGGGGCTGTGTGATATGATTGAGCTGTGGATATATGGATTGTGAGTATAGAAGTGTGTTTTGAACCCTTTTGCAGGTTGGGTAGGTCCTAGGTATAGGGGAGACTCTGCCGGATTTTCGGCACGACTTAGGACGTATTGATCTTTTTCTTTGTTTGTATTGAGTCAGATTGTATTAAATAATTGTAATATAATTGTCAGGTGAGCCGGGACAGCCTTCTTCCTCCGCCCAGCCGCCACAGTGATTGTCGTCAAGTCTGTGAGTAAAATATTAATTTTAATTGTAATTTCGATATTATTATATGTTCAGCCTGCCCATGCATCACTTATATGCATATATTTATGTAGTTAAACTCTAGGCACGATTTATGATGCATTGATAACTGTTAAAGTGCCATGATGTTGTTGTGGTAATTTGGAGCAGTGTGCGTGCGTTGGCGTGTGTGTGATGTGGTGTGGACTATGGATAGGACGGGTAGTCACGGCTTGAGTTCTTCGCTGGGACCCGATCCTTCGAGGGGTAGTCACGGCTTGAGTTCTTCGCTGGGACCCTCGATTTGGTTTATTAAGCAAAAGTCCGGCTTGAGTTCTTCGGCACCAGTTGGATTTAAGAGAGTCAGATAGGGATCGGCCCCATATGTTATGATTGATGCTACAGGGTGCGTGAGTGCTCCAAATTACCTTTTTGATGTTATAATGTGAAAATGTTGTTGATGTTGCATTTCATTCCACAGGTTGCATTAGTTTTAGATAGTTATAGAGATTATGGTTAAAATTGATATTTTACTTTCTGAGTCGAACGCTCACTCCTGTTCAAAAATTTTTACAGGCCACAGGAGGATATTTTTTTGAGGTTAACCTGCTTTCTCCCTCGCAGGTCAATTATTACTGTTTGTATAAACTTGTTAAATCTTAGAATTTCCGCATGTGTTAGAAATGTTTATTTGATTTGGGTCTGTAAACTAAATTATTATTTTGGGACCTGTAAACTTAATATGCTATGCATGTTTGATGGATTGGATGAGGGAGCTGAGCTCCCATTTATTATTATGTTGATGAGTATGTGGAGGGTGAGCTGAGCTCCCGAATTGACTATATTTTGTGTTTACAGTGGGTGAGTCGAAAACTCCCGTTGGTAAGTCCATTTTATGGCGGACTGTCCGCTTGTTTTCTGAAATTGGGCCCAAATGGGCCTTAGAGATGGCTTAATGAAAAGTAAGGCTTACTACGGCCTCTGGGGCTTTAGGTGGCCTGTGTCCTAGTGCCAGTCCGGCCCATAGGTTGGGTCGTGTCAAATGTGGTATCAGAGCTTAGGCTCCAGATTCATAGGGAAAAATTATCTAAGTGTTGGGAAGAGTCTACTAGGAGTCACATGCGGAGTATAGGATTCTGTTTCGTCTTTTCCTGTAATTCTTTGTTTCTAGATTCTACGTTATACCTCGGGAAATATAAGATTACCTCAGTTAGTGTCTTGATTTTCGTGGAGTACACAGAAATGTTAAATAGAGTTAGTAGACATGTGAGATCTATCATGAGGATACGTACTCCAAGAAATGTTATATTTTTGTCAGTATGGGTTTAAATGGTGTGCCCATTTCGTGTAAGGCACGAGTACATAAAAGTGAGTCTTAAAAGTACAGTTGCCCTAGATAAGGATGAGGATACCACTACTGGCAGTCATCAGTAGATGACCTAGTCAGAATAAGTTTGTGATAATAGAAGATTCAGGAGAGATAAGAAATTAGAAGACCTAGTCTGTCAGGATGTATCGTAGTAACTATACAATGTTCTCGATGTCTGCTCTGTAAGCTGCAGATTACAGTACCGACATGAGATTATTGTGTGGAGCTGCGTGTATCCCCATGGTGCTCCATAATGAGGGTGTTTGAGATGGCTTCTGTTTTGGTACAGTTATGCCAGAGCAGAGTTCTATATTTGCAGAGGAGTTGGGAACTCCTGGCTAAGAGTCTAGAGTTAGAATATTGAAAGGTCACAGTTGGGTGATAACTAGAGTCAGTGACTCAGTTACCCCAGCATAAGCTAGAGTTACATCAAGAGTTGCCATCAGACCAGAGGTTTCGGACTAGTTGCAAAGTAAAGGTGACACTTATAGAGTGAGAATAGTATACCTTGTGTGTATCAGTATGGAATAAAGTACAACTCTACTACCTAGAGAAGGTCGAAACTATGAATTGATGATTTATAGAGCTATGATATGATAAAAGAGTCATTAACTTGACATGGTTCTGGCAAGGTGGTAGATGTAGTACCTTTGTTGCGACAGTTAGGATATAGTCCTATCTTTCGTAATGGATCAAGGTTATTAATGATAATGATGACTTATGGAATAGTGTCCCGGATGGGACCGTAGAGAGTGTGGTAGAGAGTAGTTGGCTCGGGTATCCTAGAGAGGATACAAGTTCCATTATAGGAATCATATATAATCAGATCACGATGGATGTAAATCCTTTGAATTGGATGACGGGTTTGGGTGCCCGAAATCTTAAGTTTTGGAATTGAGTAAACATGGAAAATAATAATAATAATAATAATAAAAATAATAATAAATAAAATTACTGCAGAATCAGTTCTCGAGGTAGTAAGGGTATTATGTAAGCTAAAGGATAAGAATAGAGATCATACAATAAAAGTATGACTGTAATTTGCTGAGTTCCTTTCTAATTTTAAATTATTCAAAACAATAGTATAATCTAATTATAATAGTGTTAAGAGTAATAAATTAGCGAAGATAAATCACAGAAGGCCAATGGATAAAGAAAGTGCAGAATGAAAGTTTGGGCAATTGATTGCAGATGCAATATAATCTAAATGCTAGTGGAAGTACTAGCTAGAGTGGTCAAAGGACCAAATCTGAGTAGCACAGACATATGATAACGCGATAGAGACTCTGAAAGATATAGTTAGCAAGTACAGCTATTATGTTAGGAAGAAGAATGGAACCAGGGATAGAATAGTCAAGTTCTATTTTGGGTAAGACAAAGGAAATAAATGAAAGGACAACCTAAAGAGCGCATAATAAAAGGAACAAAGTTAAGATATAGGATAGGCTAAGTGTTATTCTTGGCAAGGAGAATGACAAGGATGGAAAACCCAAAATGGGACCACATTAGTGAGAAAAGTGATGGAGGTATGGAATACAATAATAATGAGTAAATGTTAGAAGGTGTGCGATGGTATTGCGGACTACCTAAATAGGTAGAGAAAGAGAAGTTAGTAAGCAGTAAGTTGAATAAAAGTCAGTCTAAGGGAGCAAATAGGTATGATGAGAGGAAAAGAATGATAGATAATGACACATAAGTTTTAGGTTAGACTTTTGAGATAGTGAGAAGGTAGTTAGAGGTTCGTTATGAATGTCAGGCAAACATTTTTAGTGTGATCAACAGAATCACTTTGTAGTGAAGCAATAACGACAGGACAATAGTAGGGGTAGAACGAAAAGTGACAAGTCTGGATGGTTATAAATCACTAGAAAGTTCAAGGATCAAATTAATGACCCTAGATAAGGGTGGAATTAGTGTTGGAAGAATTTATTAGTGAGAGAAATCTTTCAGGAATCAACAAAAGTTAAGGGCACAATAAAAACGATGATAGATATGAATCATAGGTCGAGTATAAGTAAAGTTAATAAATTATAAAATATTATGTCAAGAAGGAAAATGGTACGGTAAAGGGTTCATGCAGATGATACCTTATAGGTAGAGCATAATTGTGCTAGGAGATGATGAAATTTGGAGAGAAAGACCAAGAAACTTAAGTGAAACGTTATAATATGACAATCGGGTGTATTTGAATATAAGAGGATATTTTCTTTCTTTTCAAGTTTAGCTTGTGCTTTTGGTTCTAGAAGGTTATATAAGGAACAGAGACTGAGTCAAGGAGACCTAATTATTGGAGAGTTTGGTAGGCACCAATTCATACATAATTTCCTGATATGAGAATGACAGTAAGTGCATACCTAGTATTAAGTATGAAAGGACGAACAGAGTAATGACAGGAGTTAAATTGAGTTAGCTACTAAGGCTTGCAACTGTTTTAAACTATGAGCTGGAGGAAGTACTATTTATGGATGAGATTCAATAGATGAAATTTTTCTATGGGTAATTATAAGTGTTACATAAGGTGAAGAATGTGCTGGTAGGAGTAAATCATAGGGTTAGAATTCTTGAAGTAATGAAACTAGTATTCAAGATAAGACTAAGAAATAAAAAGAAAGTTAAAGATGATGATGGGATAGACATCTTTGAAGGAAAAGGTGTAAGGATGAGATAGGACTAAAATTAAGGAATAAGTACAGCAGGTTGAAAAGATACCAACAATACCAAAAATAGGAAAAGGGAAGTGGATAAGATGAAAAGGACAGGAAGAGAGCTCGATAGAGTCAGTTATAATGATGAGGATAAGGAGTGTCTAACCACTGCCCCTGTGTTAACACTACCTATGAGCGGTGAAGGATACACTGTGTAATGTGACGCCTCCAGAGTTGGCCTAGGGTGTGTTTTGATGCGGAATGGAAAAGTAGTGGCTTATGCTTCAAGGCAGCTGAAGAGGCATGAGCAAAACTATCCCACCCATGATTTGGAAATGGCGGCTGTAGTCTTTGCACTAAAAATCTGGAGACACTACCTGTATGGTGAAGTGTGCGAGATATACACCGACCATAAGAGTTTGAAGTACATCTTCCAACAGAGGGATTTAAACTTGAGACAGAGGAGATGGATGGAGCTTCTGGAAGACTATGATTGCACCATCCAGTACCACCCTGGGAAGGCCAATGTAGTAGCAAATGCTTTAAGCAGCAGTTTGGCGCACATTTTAGCAGAGAAGAGACTGTTGATTCAGGAAGTACATGAGTTGATGGATCAAGGTTTAATCCTAAATCTTTCAGATGAGGGGGTCTTGTTGGCTCATTTTTCAGTGAGGCCAGACTTGCGAGATAGAGTTAGAGTTTCCCAGCATAGAGACCAACAATTGATGAAGATTATAGAAAGAGTACAGCAAGGTGAAGGTGGTGAGTTTAGATTTGCCAATGATGGCGCCTTAGTGCAAGGTTCTAGGATATGTGTGCCTGATGTGGACAACCTCAGGAATGAAATCATGCGAGAGGCACACTACACATCAGACAAGATTCACCTGTGTTCCACCAAGATGTACCATGATGTGAAAGATAGCTATTGGTGGAATGGCATGAAGAGAGACATAGCAGACTTTGTGTCCAAGTGCTTGACTTGTCAGAAGGTGAAGTTTGAACACCAGAGACCGTCAGGGAAGCTGCAAGAGCTCCCTATTCCAGAATGGAAGTGAGAAATGATCACTATGGATTTTGTGACTGGGTTGCCTCGTACCACGCGAGGATATGATTCGATATGGGTAATTGTAAACCGCTTGACCAAATCAGCTCACTTCTTACTCAGAAGACTACATACTGCGGGCACAGTATGCCCGGCTCTACATTCGAGAAATAGTTAGATTGCATGGAGTTCCGGCTTCCATAATATCTGACAGAGGGCCCCAGTTCACTTCTCGGTTTTGCAGAAAGTTACAGGAGGCACTTGGCACACAGTTGAACTTCAGTACGGCTTTCCACCCTCGCATGCACTGACAAAAGGACAATCCAAACACTGGAAGACATGCTTCGCATGAGTGTCTTGGGTTTTGGAGGTCAATGGGATGAGTAGCTAGCTTTGGTGGAGTTTGCCTACAACAACAGTTATCACTCCAGCATAGGGATGGCACCCTATGAGGCACTATATGGAAGAAAGTATAGGTCTCCTCTGTGTTGGACGGAAATGGGAGAAGCGAAGGTGCATGATGTAGACCTAGTGCAGTACACTTCAGAGGTAGTTCCTTTAATCAGGGAACGATTGAAAACAGCTTTCAGTAGGCAAAAGAGTTATGTAGACCCCAGACGGAGGGATGTGGAGTTTGCAGTAGGCGACTATGTATTCCTGAAGGTTTCTCCGATGAAGGGAGTCATGAGATTTGGAAAGAAGGGCAAGTTGGCACCTCGGTATATCGGACCTTTTGAGGTTACTGATAGAGTTGGAGCAGTTGCCTACCGGTTGGAGCTACCACCCAACCTCTCTCATGTTCATCCCGTGTTTCACATCTCCATGCTCAGGAAATACATTCCCGATCCTTCTCATGTACTGCAGCCGGATGTGATAGAGCTAAAAGAGAACTTGACATTTGAGGAGCAGCCTGTAGCCATAGTGGACTACCAAGTGAGACAGCTGAGATCAAAACAGATCCCTATGGTTAAGGTTTTGTGGAGGAGTCAGTCAGTGGAAGAGTGCACCTGGGAGTCAGAACGGGACATGCGTAGCAAGTACCCTTATCTGTTCAATGTGTAATCATGTACTTTATTCTGCCTTGTGTAAAATTCGAGGACGAATTTTCTGTAAGGGGGGGAGAATGTAACACCCTGATTTTTATATATTATTATTGGGCTTCGTGTAGGTATCTTCAATTCGCGGAAATTCGACAGTTGTCCGGATCTGTGAATTTCCGTCGCATGCACTACCACCGGAAAAGTCTCCGAATTGGATCGAGGTTTTGGCTAGCCCCCCATTGTCAGACGTCCCGAGCGCGTTCCCGAAGTCGGAATTGGCAAAGGTAAACCCGAACCTTCCTTTTTCGTAATTTTCTAGTGCTTAAATAGGATTAAAAATCCATAAAATATTCGTGGTAGCTTAGAAAATTATGATTCTTTTTGCAATAGCTTAGTAATATTGCTAAGGACCGCGGGGCAAAGTTTTAGAATTTTTAGAGCTTATTTGGGCAGTTTTTGCAAAAATGGTCAATTATAGGGACTAAATTGAAATTTTGCGTATTGTGATGGATGATCGATTTGATGGGCGGGAGGGGCTGTGTGATATGATTGAGCTGTGGATATATGGATTGTGAGTATAGAAGTGTGTTTTGAACCCTTTGCAGTTGGGTAGGTCCTAGGTATAGGGGAGACTCACGGATTTTCTACGACTTAGACGTATTGGTCTTTTTCTTTGTTTGTATTGAGTCGATTGTATTAAATAATTGTAATATAATTGTCGTGAGCGGATGCCTTCTTCCTCCGCCCACCGCCACGGTGATTGTCCAAGTCCGTGAGTAAAATATTAATTTTAATTGTAATTTCGATATTATTATATGTTCACTGCCCATGCATCACTTATATGCATATATTTATGTAGTTAAACTCTAGGCACGATTTATGATGCATTGATAATCTTAAAGTGCCATGATGTTGTTGTGGTAATTTGGAGCAGCAGTGTGCGTGCGTTGGCGTGTGTGTGATGTGGTGTGGACTATGGATAGGACGGTAGTCACGCTTGAGTTCTTATTGGGACCCGATCCTTCGAGGGGTAGTCACGGCTTGAGTTCTTCGTTGGGACCCTCGATTTGGTTTATTAAGCAAAAGTCCGGCTTGAGTTCTTCGCTGGCACCAGGTTGGATTTAAGAGAGTCAGATAGGGATCGGCCCCATATGTTATGATTGATGCTACAGGTGCGTGAGTGCTCCAAATTACCTTTTGATGTTATAATGTGAAAATGTTGTTGATGTTGCATTTCATTCCACAAAGTTGCATTAGTTTTAGATAGTTATAGAGATTATGGTTAAAATTGATATTTTACTTTCTCGAGTCGAACGCTCACTCTGCTCAAAAATTTTTACAGCCACGGAGGATATTTTTGAGGTTAACTCGCTTTCTCCTCGCAGTCAATTATTACCGCTTGTATAAACTTGTTAAATCTTAGAATTTCCGCATGTTAGAAATGTTTATTTGATTTGGGTGCGTAAACTAAATTATTATTTTGGGACACAGAAACTTAATATGCTATGCATGTTTGATGGATTGGATGAGGGAGCTGAGCTCCCATTTATTATTATGTTGATGAGTATGTGGAGGGTGAGCTGAGCTCCCCAATTGACTATATATTGTGTTTACAGGTCGGGTGAGTCGAAAACTCCCCGTTGGTAAGTCCATTTTATGGCCGGACTCTGTCCGTTTGTTTTCTTGAAATTGGGCCCAAATGGGCCTTAGAGATGGGTTAATGAACAGTTAGGCTTACTACGGGCCTCGGGGGCTTTAGGCTGGCCCAGGTCCTAGTGCCAGTCCGGCCCATAGGTTGGGTCGTGACAATAAAATTATAGATAATAAATATAAAATTAGAAATAAGTCATAAGTCATAGAATAAAACATGTAAATTATAGAACTTCAGACTTTAATAAATAGAAATAAGCTATAAGTCATAATAAACAAAATGCAAAAAGTATATAAAAAACTTATAACTAAAACTACTTATTATTAAGATTTTCAAAATCATCTTTATTTTCAATAGCAGCCATCACAAATTTTTCATTCTCTTCATCATCATCAACTTGTGAAGAGGATACACCTCTTATTGGATGAGGCCTTCGAAATGATAGAGTTTCAACTGGTGTTGATCTTGCAATTGATCTCGACTCATAACGAGATTCAGAAACTCCAGCTGCTTTACCAATATTATCCTAGGTCAACACGTCATCCATAAAAATAAGAGAATCATCATCATCATCATCCCCATTGCCTTTTTCTTAGTCACCAAGCAACCACTCATTACTTTTATTAATATTTGCCAAATTAATAAGTGTTGTGATATCCCCAAAAGTGTGTCGGCATAGCAACGCTCTATTGTACTTTACATATACCAAATTGTCTAAACATTCTTAAAATAGCTGATTTATTTTCTTATTATGAAGCTGTCATTAATTTTACAGTGATAAATAAATTAAACTTCAAACTCAAAAGGTTCAAAATAAAATAACAAAGTAAATATATATATTACTTACATGTTCAAAAATACTCAAATTTCTCTTGCAACCACTTGCACTACATGTGAGACTTAGAACCTTCACAGCAAACCTTTGTAGGTTTGCAATTAAAGAACCATATATTTTTCACCAAGCAGCTATTAAGATATAGAACCAATGATCGTTAAATTCATAATATAAATTAATAAATGAGCAAAATGAAAAATTAATAAGAATTTAAATTAATAACCTAGAGATTTGGTTGTTCTTCCTCTAACAGCAGAAGGAAAATCAAAGGTTCCCGTAGTTGCCTTATATCTCTCAATTTCATCAAGAATCATGTCAACTTTTGCTGAATATTTTTCCATTTTATGAATGTACGAAAGCAATCATATATTGACCTCTTCATCAGACTCAATTCTCATCTTATTTGGATAAAAGAATTCAGGATTCAGAAAGTATCCGGTAGCATGCAAAGGATGATGCAATTGAAGTGACCATCTTGCATCAATAATCTCAAAAATACTTTTGTATTTCTTTTCATTGCCATTGAGTGAGTTGGCAATGGTTCCTATGACTGGTTTTTTTTTTTTTTCATTATCAACTAATTGAAGTACACGAACAAGAGGACCAAAAACCTTAAGAGCATAAACAACATGATTCCAAAAGGCAGGACTCAAAATCGTCCTTTCATATTTTTTGCCTTTCATCTCTTTAGCCCATTTACTAGTTGTCCAGCTTTCTGCAGAAAACATTTTTCTAATGTTGACCTTCTAAAGATGAATCATTCCCAGTGTAATAAAAGCAATAGCAAATCTAGTTTGCCCTGGCCTTAGCAATTTTACTCCATTAGTAAACTTCTGTAACATATTTAGAACTCCTCAAGAGTTGTATATGAAACCATTAAGCTCAATAGTTGGGCGGAATAATTCTTTGAAAACACTTATCTTAAAAATATCCTCCAACAACAAATCTATACAATGAGCTATACATGGAGTCTAGTATATATGAGGAAAATTTGCTTCCAACATTCTTTCTATCATAAACATGTAGAAAATTCATTTTATTGATAATAAAAATAAAATGATATTTTTTTCAGTAATAACAAATATTAAATAAAAATTTTACTTGTTGCAACATTATTCGATACATTATCTGTAACCACTTGAATCACTTTTTCAGGATCAATTTCCTTCAATTCTTTCTCAATCAAACTAGCCAATAATGCCACTGTCTTTGATTCATCACTTGTATCAACTGATTTAATAAATACGCTTCCCTTTGGACTATTAACCAAGAAATTAATCAACGTTCTCCCTTTTCTATCTGTCCATCCATATCACATTAAAGAACATCTATGAGACTCAAGAAGTTCATTTATGATCTGCACTTCATTGTTAAGTAACCGAACTCTAACCTCATGAAAACTTGGAGGTTTCATTTCTCTCCCATAATTTTCAATTGCTCAAATCATTTTTCCGAAGTTATCATAATTCACAGCATTAAAAGCTATTCTCATATCATACATCCATTGTGCTATGGCAACACAAGCACGGTCCCTTAACACCTTCTTAGCTGGACTATTTTCATCAATAGTAGTTAGCCTCATATTTTTTCCCATAACAACCGATTTAGGGGAAAAATAATAGTCAATAGGCCATTTACTGCTTTGTGGTAGTAAAACTTTTAGGTTTTTTGAAGCATTAGTACTAGTACTACTAGCATTAATTATTTGCCTTCGTTTTTCACAAACAATTTCTTGCATCAACTCTTCCTCTTCCTCATTTTCATCAAATCCCAGTACTTCAACATCATCAAATTCAGGTGGTCTTTCCATATTTATAACTGATTTTTGCTCTCTCTTTTTAGTAATGAATTTCTGCATTTGATTCCTTACATCTTCTGGACATTTTGGACACTGAATTACATTTTTGTAACCTCCATAAAAGTGTTGCTTAATTTTATTAACTCTCCCTTTATAAACTTTTATATAGTACATGCATTGAATATCATTGATATTATTTTCATTACCTTGAATTACAAGTGCCCATCATGGGTCCGTTTTTCTACTGCTAATAGAAGATCTAGTTGTATTACCCTTATCACCCATATATAATCTAACAAAAAAAAATTAATAAGAATAAAAAATAAATTAAACAATTAGTTAACAAGAATAAAAAGTAAAGGAATCAAATTATATCCATATAAAATAACCAAATAATTAACAACTAATGTCTAATTAACAAGAAAAAAAAGTAAAACTAATCAAACTAACAACTAATTAAAAAGAATAACAAGTAAAAAGTAAATTAATTAACAACAAATTAACAGTACCCATATAAATTAAACAATTAATTAACAAGAATAAAAAGTAAAATAATCAAATTAACAATAAATTAATAATTCCCATATAAAATAAATAACTAATTAATAAATAATGTCTAATTAACAAGACAAAATGTAAAACTAATCAAATTAACAAGAATAACAATTAAAAAAGTAAACGAATTACCAACGAATTAACAATGCCTATATAAATTAAACAATTAATTAACAAAAACAAAAAGTAAAATAATCAAATTAACAATAAATCAATAATTCCTATATAAAATAAACAACTAATTAACAAGACAAAAAGGAACACTAATCAAATTAACAAGAATAACAACTAAAAAGTAAACTAATTACCAACAAATTAATAATACCTATATTAATTAAATAATTAATTAACAAGAACAAAAAATACAATAATCAAATTAACAATAAATTAATAATTTCTATATAAAATAAACAACTAATTAACAAGACAAAAAGCAATATTAATCAAATTAACAAGAATAACAACTAAAAAGTAAACTACTTACCAATAAATTAATAATACCCATATTAATTAAATAATTAATTAACAAGAATAAAAAGTAAAATAATCAAATTAATAATAAATTAATAATTTCTATATAAAATAAATAACTAATAAGAACTAATATCTTATTAACAAGATAAAATGCAAAACTAATCAAATTAATAAAAATAACAAGTAAAAAATAAATTAATTACTATTAAATTAATAATATCTATATTAAATAATCAACTAATTAACAAATAAAATAATTAATTTAACAATACTCATAAAATTTAAATAATTAATTAATAAAAATAAAAGATAAAATAATTGAATTAATAATAAATAATTAATTAATTAATAATACCAAGAAGAGAGAAGGAGAAAAAAAAAAAAAGGGAAAATTGATGCTGTACCGTGAGCCTTGAGGAAAAAAAAAAAAAAGGAGAGGTAAAGAACAAAGTAAAACAGAGGAAAAGAAAAAGAATATGAGAGAGAGAGAGATAGAGTGTGTTGTGACATAAAGAGGAAGCGAGGAAGTGAACTGCAGCTTCTCTTTGTCTTTAAGTAAGTGGGTTTTAGGGTTTTATTAGTTATTATCTTAAAAACAAAAAGTAAAAATAAAATGTTAATGCTGCGTTAAAAAAGGCGCTGCCTTTTGCCTGTGTCATTTCTCACCTCACCGGCCGGCCTGAGGCATCACCTCTCAGAATGCTAGGCCAGGCCTTCAGTGTGTCATGGATGCCTCACATGGCTAGATATTGTCCGCTTTAAGCCTCAGCCCTCATAGTTTTATTCCTGGGCCGAGCCTTTGCCCAACTCAAAATGCGTCTAACCAAGCAAGGCCACCCCTTTCATATAAACCCAGGAACTCCCCCATACTTGGCCGATGTGGGATTGAGTCACCTCTGTGACACAGTGGAGGCGACAGAGGGGGGTCTCGCCTCACTTACAGCCTCTGTCGGCTTTAATTACACTAATATGTGTAACCTCACATGTTTATATATATATATATATATATATATATATATATATATATATATATATATATATATATTAAATTAATGGATAATAATGCTTTTTCCCTTAATATTACAATTTTTTTAAATATTATTATTTAATATTTAAATTTGTTTCTTTTAAAAAGTTTAGATAAAAAAATTTGCTTAATTTCTTTAAAAATATAATTTTTTTTTTATTTTTAAATTAAAGGTATTGTCAGCTATGCAACGTAATTAAATATAAATTTTCAAATTAAAAAAAATGGGTGTTAGTAACAAGAAGCAGCATAGCGTCCGCTCTACACTATCATCCATATCCTGTAATGGTTATGTGGAAAATGGCTTTTTCTGAGCAAGAATTTGCCATGGAAAACAGACATAAAAGCAGAGAGAGCTTTACTGTGCTCTGTGATCCCCCCACGTGTACCTATTAGCTTATTCTTAAAGACTGACCTTTCTTGGATGTTTCCTTCAAGGGAGTCGTCATCTTTGTCTCTCTCGTTGTCGTTGTTTGCTTGCTCTTTATTCTTCACTTCAACATCGCACGCAACACGATCTCTCGGTGTGTGTGTCTCTCTCTCTCCCTCTCTTTCTCGCCTTTCCAGTTTCTTGAATTTCAACAGATTAATGGGACTCTTCAAACGTTGGATTCTATGCTTTCTAGCTCTCAACTTCTTTGCCCCAATGCCTGTCTCCTCAAAACCTTCTTTAAGCCCTGAAGCACTTGCTCGAATCCCTGTCGATTTTCTTGACCTTGCAAAGAAACCAGAGCTTGCAGATTACATGGTCGGTATTAGGAGGAGAATCCACGAGAACCCAGAACTTGGTTTTGAGGAATTTGAGACCAGTAAGCTTATTAGAGACGAGCTTGATCATTTAGGCATCCATTATAAGCACCCAGTTGCTATTACCGGTGTTGTTGGTTATGTTGGCACCGGTGGGCCTCCTTTCGTTGCCATAAGAGCTGATATGGATGCTCTAGCCATGGAGGTCTTGTTTTATTTTTCTTTTATATATGTTTCTGTTCTTTTTTTTTTCAAATTACTTTCTGCTGCTTGCTCGCTGGTAAGTTCCATGTACAGTTTACTGGATCTTTCCGGATTTAGTTAAAAGAGAATTAGTGATGTGAAGAATCATTATGGAGTTTCAATTGCAGGAGGCAGTGGAATGGGAGCACAGGAGTAAAGTTCCAGGTAAAATGCATGCTTGTGGACACGATGCCCATGTTGCAATGCTTCTTGGTGCTGCTAAGATGCTTCAAGAGCATCGCCACGAATTACAGGTTTAATCTTCCTCAAATTATTTTCTTTCAACGGAATATCCAATTGGGTGGAAATAGAGAGTAGAGGTCACATCCAAAAGCATTGGATAGTTGAATAATTATATATATATACAATGCAAAACATGTGATGGATTGGAATTTTGTGAAATATTTAAAAATCTTGTGTTTGAATTACATAAATATATGATCAGTTTCCATGCTTGTGCATGTTATTTTCTTTGTACCAAATCTTCTCATGGATTATTCATCAATGAGAACTAGTTGTTCTAGCGTGAACTTACTTCAAAATTCCCAATGATTTTTTGTTGTTTAGCCTTTTCGCTTCACAAGAAGCTGGCATTCCCTTGAGGTAGATTTTTGTCTCTTAAAGATATCTAATTCCTTTATTTTGTGTACTGTCACCCTCAATAGTTGTATTGGATCTACATATATTTGTCTTCTTTTAGATATAAATGCTTACTTTTTTGTTTGTAATCTTGGGCTGAAAAGGTTATACCCTTTGGTATTTCTAATCATCTCTTATGATTCCATATATACTTAATTGTCATCATTTTAATTGTCTTTCACCAAGTTCTCTCTTTTCCTTGCAAGACATATTATTTTGACTTGACCTGATGTTGAATAGTCAGGTCCATATGATTAATCAAATCATTTAAATTGATGAAGAATTAGTTTTTCTATAGTTGCAGAGAGTGTGGGATAGATCCAGGATTGTGAAATGCAGAAAGAAATTTAGTGGTCAGTGAAGGGAAGATATAATGCCCCACATTAATTAAGTTTTCTTCCCCTGGCTTCTTTTCCTGTAAATAAGTATCTTAACTAGCAGATATGAAAGTTTGCGATGTTTAATGGCAAGCATGTGTCATACATGTAACATACAGGCTGATGAGGTCTCTAGCTGGAGTCAAGCTTATAGGTTGCCGGTGGCATATTTCTTAACATCTTATCTGCATTAAGGTCTTTGGTGTGGAGCTCTTGTTCTGAAAATAAAGAAATTGGCTTCTTTATGAATATAACATGAATGAGAATTTCATATCGAAGGTTCCTATGGCTTAAAGTTTTCATTCAACCTTTCATGGGGTCATATAACATAGGTAAAAGTGTAAGAGATGTCAGATTCCTACCTGGACTGCATGATAGGAAAGCTATTTGGCCACTAATTATAAGCAACTTTACTGAGATGTCTGGAGACTCTGAACTACTTTGGCAGGTCTGTCTAAAATACCTAGAACACCCAGAATTATTTGTCCTCATGAATCCGACATTAAACTCCCATACTGACTAATTGGTTTCTTTTAGATGCATTCCTCTAGCACATGAAAAGGACATTACACTGGACTGGATCAATGGGTTCTGATGTTCTGAAATTTTAGAAGCATGATTTGTTTCTGCTCAAATATTCACTTATTGCCCATTCCTTCCTTCCTTTTCTCCTTTGATAATGTCAGCTTAGATAAGGAAGAGGTAAGAGAGCCCCATGGATAATGTGGTAAAAAATTCATGACGAAGTGTGATCGCAACAACTAAAATTAATTATCTAAAGGCATGAGGAGAGTAGATGCCTTGTATAGAAGATTTGAAATGAGCTATAAGCATATCATCTTCCAAACATGTTTACCCTTTTTACCTTTTCCATTCCCCCCTCCATTACAGATGTAGCAACTGCAGTCTCTGACTAAAATATTGTACACCATGAGAACATTGTACCCCTTCGCTGTGCATCACTTAGGAAATTCAGTGCTGTAGAACCAGAGTCAGTTTTATGTGTCGTTATCTTTTAGTAATCGGCAGTAATGTAGAATGCCAATTTCTCTTTCAAAATAAAATTCTTGACTAATTCTTGTTGTTTTGATAGGGAACGGTTGCTCTTATTTTCCAACCAGCTGAGGAAGGCCATGGAGGAGCCAAGAGAATGTTGGATGCTGGAGTCCTCAAAGATATTAATGCCATCTTTGGAATACATGTTTCTGGTCATTACCCTATTGGTACAGTTGCCTTAAGAGCTGGTCCCATTTTGGCTGCAAGCGGTTTCTTTGATGCAGTGATAAGTGGAAAGGGAGGACATGCTGCCATTCCACAGAACTCAATTGATCCTATTTTAGCAGCTTCCAATGTGATCGTTAGTCTGCAACATCTCGTTTCACGTGAAGCTGATCCCTTGGATTCACAGGTGCCATCTTTTTCTCACACAGATATGCATGTATGCATGCACATGTTGCCAATTTTAACACCCCTTTCCCTCTTTTTTATGTGGAACCTTTTCTAAGCAAAATTAACTAATGTATCTGAGCAAAGTAATCTCTTTTCATATATAGCCTTTCAGTTGTCTCCAAGTCATTTTTCTGCCCCACCCATTTATAATCTTGATACTGAATGTTTCTTGATGCCAACCTCAACCATTTTTTTAACATATTGGCCTTCATCTCATTCTCTCTCTTTTTTTATCCAATAATTTTTTAACTGAATTTTAAGGTAAATATTCACCATAGCATTGTCTTTGGCTCTTTGCTATCAAATATGGAATGCCTATTGATGACATCTGGCACAGATATGCTTGTGCAATGCCTTTCCATATGATGGCCTATGCTTACTTTGACTGTTCAATAAGCATTGCCAACAAGAAGAATATATATGCAGGTAGTGACAATTGCAAAATTCCAAGGAGGTGGTGCATTCAATGTTATTCCAGATTCTGTTACTATTGGTGGCACATTCAGGGCATTTTCCAAAGAGAGCTTTATCAAACTTAAACAACGAATTGAAGAGGTATCCTTGCTATATGCTACTGCTTAGTGTGCCCTATTTTTGACAATCAGGTTATCTGGGTGTTTGAATGTTCTGTACTGCCGCAGTCATAAAAGGGTATGCAATCATGGATTTTTAATTCTCTTACAACTCAAATGACAGGTTATCACAAAACAGGCTAGCGTTCAAAGGTGCAATGCTACTGTCATATTTAATGAAGATGAGAAACCCTTTTACCCAGTGACTGTAAATAACATAGAGTTGCATGAATTCTTTATAAATGTTGCATCAGACATGCTGGGTGCCCTGAACATTAAAGAAATACCACTATTGATGGGAGCAGAAGACTTCTCCTTTTTTGCAGAGGCAATTCCTGGATACTTCTTCTATGTTGGGATGAAGAATGAATCTCAAGGACCGCTTGAGCCTGGTCATTCACCTCGTTATAAAGTCAATGAAAAGGCACTTCCATATGGGGCAGCACTACATGCATCTTTAGCAACAAGGTATCTTCTGGAAAATCAACTGGAATCCAAGCTATCCAAGGGAAATTTTCATGATGAGCTATAAGTTAGTTCAGCCAAAAAGATAAAAGGGTAGTGATGCCTTGAAGCATAGTCCAATTTTTGGCAGAATATCAGAAACTGTTACACCTGTAAATTTGAATGTTTATATTAATATTTTCATGCTGCAGAGTATTCATTGACTGTGCATTACCATATTGTGTCTTTTTTTTGTTATCCTGTGCTGCTTAGAATAACTTTGAAAATACTTTCATTGAATGAGCTCTCTCTCTCTCTCTCTCTCTCTCTCTCTCTCTCTATTGTCATTATTATTATTATTATTAAGTTTTGAAAGCAAGATATGGGAATTATTGAGTTCACCGGTATGCACGTCTCATATTTAAAATTTAAGAGTTTTTTTTTTTTTAATGAAAATAGTGCACTGGGTGCAATGTGTTCATATTCTGAGGATCCATGGATTGCTTGATTTTAGTTTCTGTTAGTAATTCAAAATTATTAAAAACTTGGTATTGGCAAATCATATCCATGATCAGTTGACTTAATAAAGATGAAAGAGGGAAACTGAAACTATGGAACTGTTTAAATCAAGCAAGTTTCCGGTAATCAAGGTGTTGATGAGGTTATTTTCATGAGGAAATCTGTGCAAAATTAATTCTATTGATTGCCTTTACATGCTTCCAGAACTTGTTCTCCCAAACTAGGAATACTGCTTCCAAAATTGAGGATTCATTCTGTGATCCATTTGTTAGGTAACATGCACAGAATGAACCAAATCACAGCCTTTAATTCAGTATAGGGGATATATATATATATGACTAGTACAGTTTAGTGATTATTAACCATTAGGGAATAGATATTCCTTTAAAACTTCAAAAATATCAAATCATAGGCAGAAAAACGGAATCTCATTTTATTTCAAGAGGAGAGGAGCAGAGAATAGCCTTCAATATCATCATAATGGAGAATAGCCAAAGTGATAGCTGGATTTTGAACCCATTTTCAACCTGGAAAAAGGGTACCCGACAGCGTTTCGATTTAAAGCCACCTTTGAACCCAATTTCATCCCAAAAACTAACCCCCACTCCCCAAAACTCAAACTCAAAGCCACCCTTGAATCCAAGTCCAAACCTCAAGCCTTCTACTGAATCATCATCCATCTTGACACCCATTTCTCCTGTGTCATCAGGAAAACAATCCTGTAATAATCATGGCAGTGGGCTTCGGAAGTTTTTGAACCGTTACTTGACATGTCTCAGACCTATAAATTCAGGGTCCCAGAACAGCAACAAGGTTTATGGGAGTACAAGTAGTAATAAAGTGCACTCAATTAGATCACCCCAAATTTATTCTGATTCTCATGGTGGAATGAGCGCTGAAGATCGTGAGGAGAGCATAAAAGCACTCATTGCCTACTGCAAAAATAATTCAGTATGCTAGGTAATCAATCCTCCGTTGCTTTATTGTTCATAATTTATATTTTTTTGCCCTTTTCAATAGTACTTTAATACAAGAAGGAATTCAATACTGGATCATTGTGCGCTTATTTATTCGATAATTTTTCTAGTATACTTGATAATTTTTCATATGTTAATTGTAGCTGGTGGTGCAGGACTAATTGTCTAAGAGTGATCCTCCCAGGCTGTGATCAGAAATGGTAAAAATAAAAGCCTATGATTCACTTTTTGAGACTCTTGTCGAGAGCTATATTAGAAATAGCTTTGTTTTAAAATTTTAATGATTCGTCTTTGGTTTCTTTTAATTATGCAGGCTATATGCGAATGTGGTATCTCAAATCGCCTCACGTTTTTGGTGTAACAACTTTAAATTAATTTTAATACCTATAATTAATATTTTTAAGCAGGTGTTTAGATCCTTGTGAATTTGCCTGCCTTGTTCTTTCCTTGACGTTCATGTTTATTAACTGATGGGGCTCAGCCACCTTCGCTTGCTAGTTAGTATCGTAAATTTACAATTGAAGTTAGCCACAACTGTTCATGAAAAAAGATAACCCAATTAATAAACGTTGTCATTTGGACATTAAAGGCAGACCTTGTAATCCTAGAATCTTGCAGACTATACATTGCTCGAGGCGGCGGCCTCAGCTTTGCTTGACGAATTAATGGTTGTTGCGGCTTATCCCAGTGACAAATAGTTTCGGTTCCCAAGAAAGAGACGGATTGGAGATGGTTAAATACTTCACATTCAATACATTTTGTATTTTTTTTTCCTTTTTTTTTTTTTCAGTTCTTCCCTGAAGAAGATTTCGAAACCAGAAATCCCAACTCTACAATTTACTCATTTCTTTGCTTTGAAAGAGTAAAATGAAATCTTCCTCCTACGATAAGAAATAAATAAATTCAACCAAAGCCAATTAATTTACGTAGTCACCCTTCTCACATAGAAAGCAGAGAAAACAAGTCCTAAGAAACTAAATTGCAATAAGGTTTAGTTTAGCCTTTATACTTTTTGAAAAAATTCAATTGGGTTCAATTTTAAGTTTTGGATCAAATTAGCACAGAAATTTTTATTTATGTTCAATAAGGCCCATTTTCTGATTGGTTTATAGCGCGTGTTTTCAACAGATAACTGTAATGCATGAGTCAGTTATATATAAATAAAAAAAATACGAGACAGAGAGAGAAACTATAAAGAAACGATGAGAGTTGAAAATTCTAGAACCCTAACTCATTCTTCAATTCGTTGATGTGAGAGAGTTGAAAATGCCAAAACCCAAAATTTACCTTTCCATTGATCATTGTTTGCTAGAGCCATAATTATTTGTGTTTTTCTTTCTTCATTTGAACTAGTGACAGGAATCTTTTTATCGATTACAGGTGATAGCGTGCACTATTAGTTTGGCAGATTCTACACCGTGTTACTGCAAAAGACTAGCCTTTCATTTAGTTTCGTTAATTGCAGGCGCTGTGTGCACTATCCCTTCCAAGACGTGATTCAATTGTTGATTAGCACAAGGTCCACTGTGAAGGGCGAAAATAAAAGGTCACAGTAACTTTGATTTAACATCGATAATCCATTTACTGTTACAGCTGGTATGTCTTAACCCATTCACGTGAAAACCCATTATTGAATGTTTCAACAATCATGTGGTCATCTCATTTTACTTTTCTTTTTCTCTACTCTACCAGTTATTCTATCAATAAAACCCATTAACATAATTAGCCATTGAGACAAATATGTGCTGCTTATTTTGCTTGCAAACGGCATATTATTTTTTATAAAAAAAATTCCTCTCATTATTTTATTCTTCTCTAACTATTTTTATTATTTTTATTATTTTTCATGGGGGCGTTCTTCAGACTCACTAAAACTTGAGAAATGCTGGACGGATTTGGCCATAAAGAAAAACTTCAGTGCAAATTGAGCTAAAAATAATTGGGCTGAAGTGGACTTTTCAAAAAGGTAATGAGAGCTAAATTGAGCCTTATTCCAAACTAAAATAGGACAAACCAATATTGTATGTACTTGTCATGTACAAAATTTTGTATGCACAAGGGCCCATGTTTCCCCACACATTGTGAAGATGCTGATAGAACAAAAACTGCAACAAATATGCAAATGCACCTAAATTTCCACACATGGTCAGCAATTCCACTGGAACAAGTAATCAAATCCTCAAATTATTCTTTTATGATTTGTCTTCGGTTTCTTTTAATCATGCAGGCGATATGCGAATGTGGTAGCTCAAATGCGAATGTGGTTTCATCCATCCCCAGTTGTGCACAAAATTTTGTATGCACAAGGGCACATGCATCCTAAGCACACTTAGCACAATTCTTCACAAGCGATGAATCAACTACTTACCTATAAATATTTTTATTCACACATTGTGAAGAAGCTGTTGGAGCAAAAACTAAACAAATATGCAAATGCATCTAAATTTCCATAAACAGTTCCGCAGTTCCATTTATACCAGAGTATTAACAAGAACCAGCAACATGACAAAATGAAATGTAATAGAATTCAGAAAAGTACATAATCCTAATTAACAAAAAAAAAAAAAAAAAGCATATGCTCCACATAGTTTGAGAGTTAATATCAAAAACTCAACAAAGACAATAGAATGATGTTCCAACACCCAACTGAATATTACTTTTCAGAAGAGTTGGGGCCTCTTTTCTTGCCGAATCCCACAACTGCAAATAAAAAAGAAAGAAACCAAAACTTTAGAACCTAGATATAAATCATTCAAAGCAGAAACTCAATTTTTATATCAAGTTTTATAACTTTGCCCAAGTTTTCCTAGTAGAGAGTCAAACACAAACATAACCCAATTCCAAAAGCCACAATAAAGGGTGCAATAAGGTGTATACATGAATTCAGTACACAAAAATCGTGGATTCTTGGATGAGAGACAACAGTCCAAGTTCTTGTATACCCAGCACTCCTCTAAAAATTGTTGCCTTATTTTTCAATTTAAATAAACTATTGCTACTACGGCTTGCAAGCACTAGTTCCACCACCACCCCAACCCCAAAACAGAGAGAAGCATCGAATAAATAACTAATTTTTCCCCTTCGTAAGAGAGGCAAAAAAATATCATAAACTTATTCTCTACCGATGAAATTTACAATCGAATATCTTAGGATAAAAAACTAATAAAGATGGGCAGAGGAGAGATTACCAGCGGTGACAAAGCGGCGGTTGTATTGCATCCTCTTGTAGGCGCGGCCGCGCGGCCTCTTCTTTTTGTCCTGCTTTGCCACTTTGGGAGTTTGGCCTCTCACCTTACCAGCACGAGCCAAAGACCCGTGTACTTTTCCTGCAAATCAAATATCCACCATTAAAAAACGATGATTGTTAGCTTCAACTACAAAAAAGCCCGACGAACTGGGCAGTGAAGTCCTCGAGATTTACCCATGGCTGCTTCTTGAACTGTTCTTTCTGCTGCTGCGCTGGGGTTGTTGATCTCTCAAGCGATAATAAACAAACGGAACAATCGGGAAATTTAGGGTTAGATTTTTGCAGGCTAATATATATATAGCGACAGAGTGGCGTGGGTGGCCGACTTAGAGATCATGGGTTGGGTAATCGGCCCATTAGGAGTACTAATATAATTGAAAGTCTATTTCTATTATATTTATAAAATATAATTAGATAATTAACTAAAAACTAAAATAAATTAAAAGCTTAATCGTCGTAAGAATTATAAGAATATAAGAATTCCTATTTTATAAATTTTTTGAATTAATTATATAAGATTTTACTTTAACTTGAATTTAAATATTATAATTGTTATATTTTAAATTTTAATTTTAATAGTAATGTTATTGATAGGAGATATCGTAAATTTATAATCTATAGCGAAGATCACTTTTGCTATTTAGTTAAAAAAAAAATCATCCAATAATGAAGCTTTTATTATACTTAATAGATAAATTATATGAGTTGACATCTTATCTAATTATATTAAAATTTAAAAATATTATTAAATAAAAGCCACCTTTTATCTATAATAATATATTAATTAAAAAAGTAAATTTAATTAAATACATAAAAATTTCATTATTTTTGTTTAAAAATTTTAAATTAAATTTTAATTTAATTCAAATTTCTTTATTCAGAAGGTTCTTTGTAAACTTTTTAGTATTGATTCCAAATTTAATAAGTCCTATAAAAATTTATAAACTTTCATAATTATCTGATTTAAAAATTCTCAAACATTTTTTAAAATACATATGTTTTAATTCATATTCTAATTACTAATTTAACATTCTCTTTATATAGAAATGTATTTAAAAAAATAAACAGTCATAATGTTTAAAAACTATATAATCAAAATTACTGAATTAATATTTCTTAATATAAATTAAAAATATTTTGTTTTCCATAAATCAATATACATAAAGTTCTATATTGCAAATTAAGGAGAATAAAGAGAGGAGATGGGCATGATATTTACACAATTTTTATTTTTCTCATAACGATGTTAATGATAGAAAGAAACAAACTAGTAATGGAGGAAGATAGAACAAGATTGGACAAGTTTTATTACTCACACATAATCTGAACTTACAATCACTGCTCCTTTATATAGAGCAAAGCTAACAAACAAATACATAAAAATAGGAACCACTAATGCTGCATCTAAAGACTCGGTATAAGTCACAGACCACTACTTTATTAACAAACTCCTTTAAGCTAGGACAACTGTTAACAAAATAAAGACTATTTCAAAACCACGTGTATACCAAAAATCTCCAACATTCCCTCCTTTAAACTAAAGTTCTTAAACATTTAGTTTAATCTGGATCTTCCAAAGTGCAAACACCAAGTAGCTTTCTGAGTTTCACAAATGATGCCATCTTAAGGGGTTTAGTAAATAGATCAGCAACCTGCTCTTCACTTCTGCAATAGACAATATCAATTACTCCATCTTTTGTAAGATCCCTTAAGAAGTGAAACTTAACATCAATATGCTTGCTTCTGCCATATAGAACTGGATTTTTAGATAGCTTTATTGCTGAATTACTGTCACAATAAATTGTTGTGGCTCCCTGTTGTTTGAACTTCAGATCTTCAAGGATTCGCCTTAGCCAAATAGCTTGACAAGCACATGAAGTTGCAGCTACGAATTCAGCTTCTGTGGTTGACAAAGTGACAATTTGTTGCTTTTTGGATGACCATGAAACAGCTCCAGAACCTAGCATAAACACAAATCCACTTGTGCTTTTCCTATCATCTGGGTCCCCCGCAAAGTCGCTATCAGAAAATCCAAATAACTCTGACTTCTCTCCTTTCTTGTAAAAAATTCCAAAATTAATGGTACCTTGCAAGTACCTGAGAATTCTTTTAGCAGCTAGCAAATGTATCTCTTTCGGATGCTCCATATATCTACTAATAAGGCTGACAGCATGCATTATGTCGGGTCTGGTGGTTGTTAAATACATTAAACTCCCTACAATCTGCTTGTATAAAGTGTTGTCCACCTTTCTTCCATCAGGTTCTTTCACGAGCTTCAAGCCCATTTCCATCGGTGTGCTCACAAAATTGCAATTCTTCATCTGAAACCTGTCTAAGATTTCTTGCGCATATTTCTTTTGAGAAATAAAAATTCCAGTGGTAGAATGTTTCACTTCTATGCCAAGAAAGTAATGCATCAAACCAAGATCGGACATATCAAATTCAACCATCATGGACTCTTTAAACTTTTCAAACATGGTACTATCATTTCCAGTGAATATTAGATCATCAACATATAATAGAACAATAAGCATTCTCCCACCATCTCCAATTTTAAGAAAAAGTGTATGCTCATAGGGACACTTTCGAAACCCCTCTTTCAAAAAATATGCTTCAATGCGACTATACCAAGCACGCGGTGCTTGTTTTAGTCCATAAAGTGCCTTTTTTAATTTATACACTTTATGTTCATTTCCAACCTTAATATATCCAGGAGGTTGTTCAATAAATACCTGCTCCTTTAAATCTCCATGTAAGAAAGCCGATTTCACATCCAACTGGAAAATAGGCCATGAGTTTTGTGCAGCCAATGCAATAACCAACCTGATTGTGTCATGTCTAGCAACAGGAGCAAAAACTTCTTTATAATCAATGCCGAACTCTTGGTTGTAGCCTTTAACAACCAATCGCGCCTTGTGCTTGTCAATCTCACCGTTCTCCTTCAATTTTGTCTTATATACCCATTTCACGCCAATGGTCTTTTGCCCTTTTGGAAGCTCCATCAACTCCCAAGTGTTGTTCCTCTCAATAGCATCAATTTCAACATCCATAGCCTTTCGCCATTTTGATTCTTTTACAGCTCCTTCAAAGGTTACAGGATCACAATCTGCAAATAGAGCAAAATGAGACAATGATTCTTCATTGTTGTTAATTCCTTGTACCTCATAATCCTCCATCCATGCAGGTCTTCTTTTAACCCGTTGAGGCCGTTGATCATTATCAGGTTCAACAGCTGGATGAATTGGTGATTGCTCTCTCCCCATTGGTTGGGCGTTCTCTAAAGGCTGCTGCCTATAGTCTCCATTTACTTCATCAAAGTCAGCTCCCTCTAAAGGCTGCTGCCTATTGTCTCCATTTACTTCATCAAAGTCAGCTCCTATTTGTTGTTTGGTATTGCTTTCATCCCATTTCCAGAGCTTTTCTTCATCAAAAATCACATCACGACTAATTACAATTTTCTTGGTGATAGGATTGTACAATTTGTATGCTTTTGAATGTTCACTAATACCAAGAAAAATCCATTTCTCTCCTATGTCATCAAGCTTTGTTCTTTTCTGATATGGAATACGAGCATAAGCTATGCAGCCAAAGATTCTAAAATAATCAACACTTGGCTTACGTCCATTCCAAGCTTCTTCAGGCGTCATATTTCTAACAGCTAGTGTAGGACTTCTATTCAGTACATGAGTGCTCCAATTAATTGCTTCAGGCCAAAAACTTTTTGGGATGCTGCTTCTTGCCAAAATAGTCCGCACCATATTCAAGATTGTACGATTTTTCCTCTCTGAAATGCCGTTCTGCTGTGGAGTATAGGCTGCTGTTAGCTGCTTTTGAATTCCATGCTCTTCACAAAAATTTATAAATTCTTGTGAGTTGTACTCTCCACCACGATCACTGCGAAGAATTTTTATAGGCTTGCCTGCTTCCTTTTCCACCAGCAATTTGAAATTTTTGAAAACTGAAAAAGTTTCAGATTTGTCCTGCAAAAAATAAACCCACGTTTTCCGACTATAATCATCAATGAACGTTATAAAATAACGTTTACCACCATTTGATGTCGGATTGATGGGCCCACATATATCAGAGTGAACCAGCTCCAATACTTTCTTTGCTCTCCATGATCTTCCCTTTTGAAAGGGGTCTCGATGTTGTTTGCCTATTATACAATCTTCACAAATTTGAGAAGGACTTTGAATTTGTGGAAGACCTTTCACCATATTCTTTTGTTGTAGCATTTTTAGACCACTAAAATTCAGATGTCCGAAGCGAAAGTGCCATAGCCATGCCTCTTCCTTTAATCTTGCTGAGAAACATGATTGAGTGGTATTGTTGAGGTACAGCGGAAACAATCGATTTGTCGTCATATTTACTTGAGCAATTAAGCCAAGTTTTTTATCTTGAATGCGGCAAGTTCCATCTTTGATAATAATCTCATATCCCTTCTCTTGAAGCTGCCCAACACTTAGCAGATTCGCCTTCAAATCTGGAACAAAGAGGACATTATTGATAGTGTGAATGGAGTTGCTTTTGGTAGAGACTTGTACCTTTCCTTTTCCCATGACAGACACGCTGGAATTGTCTCCAAACTTCACGGTATCGTGGAAAAATTCGTCCAATTCTGAAAAAGCTGACTTGCTTCCACACATGTGATTACTGCAGCCCGTATCAAGGTACCACATATTTGAGGAAGTTTCTTCATTAGAATGACACACCATTAAAAGTGATACCTCTTCTTCCTTTGTTTCTGCTTCTTTTGTTTCTGCGAAGTTAGATCTCCCGCCATGATATTTATTTAAATTAGTTCGACACTCAGAACGATAGTGTCCGTACCGATGGCATCGATAGCATTCCACACTTGATTTGTCACGTCCTTTATCTTTTCTTTGAGAATTACTAACTTTGTTCTTCTCATTGCGATGCTGCCCATTTTTTTCTTTCCATCTTCCTTTCTCATAACCAGCTCCTTTTGAGTTCGTTACAGCTTTTAATGCTTGCTCCTCCCTATCTTGCTGAATTATCTTCTGTTCATGAACCAACAAAGAATTTTGCAGCTCATCAATAGAGAGAGTATCAAGATCTTTGGACTCCTCAATTGAGCAAATAACAAAGTTGAACTTTGGCAACATTGATCGAAGAATCTTTTCAACAATAACAACATCCTCAAGCTTTTCCCCATGAATCCGCATTTTGTTTGCAATTGCCATTGTTCGTGAAAAGTACTCTGAAACTGTCTCACCTGACTTCATGCGTAAAGTCTCGAATTCACAGCGGAGGGTTTGAAGTTGTGCCCGCTTCGCCCTTGCATTTCCTTGGTACTTTTTCTTCATGGAGTCCCAAATCTGCTTGGAGGTATCTTTACAGAGAATTGTTTCCAAGATTGAACGATCAATGGCTTGGAATAGATAATTTTTTGCTTTCAAGTCTTTCAACTTCTGTGCATCTAATTCTGTCTTCTGTGCATCTGTCAAACTAGTTCCAGCTGTCACACCCTACCCCTCTGTAAGGCACAATATGATACCGTAGTATACCTAATGAATTACCAACTCCATCTACTGATAACCCATTAAATACACTACAAGGGATTTTAAAAACTTTTCTTACTTCTTTTACAGTGGTGAGCACTATTTACAGGTATTAAAAACTTTTGTGAACTGAAGTGATAGAACCAATACATTTGAATTATTTGGAATTTCTGTAAAAATTTTGGCAGAGTGCCATCTGTATTTTGGATAAAATAGTTCTTCAGAAAACCTGTAAAAAGCACTTCAATAGATTTTCCAAATCTCAACTCCAACATTTCTCAACACACCACATTTCTCAACTCAAATCCACAGTGATTTTTCAAAGACTGAGATAAAAGAAATATAATACAATTTTTACAAGCCAAAATAACTCATACTTATTTTACGACTTCAATGTACAATTTTTATTTACAACTGCTCAAAACCAACAATAATATGTACATACAGTGAACATACATTACATTACAAAATACAAAATATTGGTATACTCATTATACCCGGTAGTCTCTCGCTGGAGGTACTAGCAGCCTAGTCTCACACTGCTCATCTGTCTACTGCGGACAAAGAATAAAGCTATCATTGAGACAATGTCGATGGTGCACAACATTAATCAAATACAATTTAAATCACAATTCATAAGTCATGTAAATAGTGGATACTTAAAACTATAGTTAAATTCAAGACAATAATGTCATAAGAAATTTAACACGATATTACAATAAATCTCAGTAATCAAAACATAGCTAAATTCAAAAGACAGTGAATGTCAATAAGAATTTAAACTCATTTTACAATCTTACAATATGCATCAATAAATCACACACAGCTTTAATCATGTTCCCAAGTTCAATTCATCCCAAAAGCCGATGGCTAATGAGGTATTCAATTCATCCCAAAAGTCAATGACTAATGAGGAATAACATAGCTAGCTAGCAAAAATATGAGTACTCATTCTATTCGTCCTCAACAGGCACACACCTCAACACTTCAGCCAGAGAGGGAATTCAATTCATCCCACTAGACAAGCTAGCGAGGAACACAATCAATGTACATGATAGCTGTGGTTTCAAACCAATTACAGTGCTTTTCAATCAATAAGTATCCATCAAATATCATTCAAACCATTTTTCACAATTTTACAACTTAAAACAATAATATACAAATAGTCATAATTTATTTCAATTGAAAATAATTCAAAAGAAATAGTTGTTGTGCACAAATCTCTGATAACTGTCTCTCGGTCTGGACTCAGTGTTTCTTTTCCTTTTCCTGAGTCTTTGGTAACTGAGAAACACAATTTGAAGTATTTCAGTACTAAATTAAACTGTCTCTAACGATAATGTTCGATAAGTAATTCACTGAAGGCTATTATTTGCTCAATCACCTAATATATCGACCCTCGATGCGTTTTAGGTAAATTAGGTTTTAGTGTCATTAATATGTCACATTCGATAGGGTTTTAGGGTTGGTACGTTTTACCAAACTCATTTCCTTGTTTAGTGCATTTTAATTCAACTTGTTGGATTCCGGGATACTAGTTTGACCTAGCCGGACGACCTAGTTCCCTCGGTTTTCGGGTTTCGGTTAAAACTACAAACTTGTAGATCTATGTCTTATGGAAAGCGGGGCAAAATTTTAGGTCATTCTGAGTTAAGTAGACCAAGTTATGGTCATTATACTATTGCTGGTCAAATTGTATCAAATTAGGTCAATTTGGCCAACTTTGGTTCGGCCAGTTTTTGGATCCGAACTTGTGCAAGCTGTTTGGCTTGCTTATGATCATTTCTGGGCTTTGGTGTCTTCATAAGACTTGTAGGTATTGATCTTAACTATTCATGGTTAAAATTTCAGGTCAATTGGACCTGTTTTGAGTGAGTTATGGCCTAAACACTAACTACTGCCCAATTGGTCAGTTTTTTGATTGCAATTGCACTTAATCCGAATTGGTCATTTTCTTATGTCACCTTGCAAGCAGAATTTTGGTATGTTTTCTCAATGAAAGTTGGCACGTTTTGTGCCTAGTTTCACCTCCAATTGGTCTCATACCAATTGAGGTTACACATTTAAAGTTATTGACTAAAATGCATACTGCCCTTAACTACCTTACTTAAACATACATCAATTACACACTTACATTACTATATGTCCACTTCCCTTACCAATTCTATTTTGGTTCATTACCAAAACCATATTCCACTTTACATTAACATCACTTTGGGCAGATTACAAACATCCTTAATACACCAATTAAAACTCACATTTACAAGGTCTAAGTACAATCACATATACACCTAAACCTTACTAGTTCTTACATACACTTTACACATTCAATCTATATACATATCCATCAACCTTAATGTCAATATTTCTGCCAACACCTTCATGAACACATACATTTATCCAAGAATCCCAAGGCTGCCGAAAAGCTTCCTCAACACCAAAGTGTCCTACAATTCATCAATTTCCATCCAAGTGCAAAAATCACCATATACATATGTTACTAGGATATTAAATCACCATAACCAACATAATTTCTCATCAAATATATGCACAAATATTTCATCAAATACATAACTCCATGGCTGTCCAAAATGAACATCTCAATAACTCTTCAAACTTAAAAATTTTCTTCACAAATCCAACACCCATAACATGTACACAAAGTTTAACAAAACAATCTTCAAAAATACAAACTTACCTTATGGTTGGAACTTGCCAAACCTTGATTAAACTTCTTGATTTTGGTATCAAGCTTTTCCTTATGATGTGTAGACAAACTTTAATGAAGAAATCTAAGTGTTTGGAAGTGAAGTGAATGGGTTAGATGAAGCTTGAAGAAACGGCAATGGTGGTTTCTCCTCTCTTCAATTCGGCTAGGTTTAATGGAATGAAGAAGATGAATATTTCAGCTGTTATAGTGGACTTACATCAGCCTATTTTATGTTTAGTTTAATCATTAGTGGCCCACTCACACAAATAATTCATATTATAAACTTAACTCCCACTTATTCCATATTAAACCCTTAATTTTTGTTATTTACTTTAGGTACCACCAATTTAATTTTTCATTATATTTTCTAAGTGTAATATTATTTATTTTTAATGGACATTTAGTTCAAAAGACAATTCGGGGTGTCAAATGACCATAATGCCCCTGTTCGGGTTGCATTCCCGATTTTTCGGTAACACCGGGTTTTGTCTGTTTTTCGATTTCTCACTTTTCTTTGTACTAATTATTTAATTTTTCTTTGATCTTCCTAATGATATTTATTCTTCTATAAGGGTCTATTTAAGTCCTAAAAATATTTTCCAGGGTTCCCTGCAGTCCAGGGCTAGTCAACGGTCCACGCCGTGACTTCCCGGTGCGGTCACCCATCGCTAGGGTTCTTGGCTCGCTTAACTTGGTTACATTTCTTTGCTATTAATTTTCCTTTGTTTTTCTTGTATTTTCTTTTCTTGTATTTCATTATTTTATGTCTCCTCACTTATATTGAAGTGTAGTTCTAGGCATTCTAGCTGTCCGGACAACACTGGTCACCGGAGCAGCAGAACGCACTACCAAACTTAGGGGTGTTACACCAGCTGCTGATTCTGCGAAACCACTATCAACAACTTGCCAGTATTCTTTTGATCTCAAGAAGTTTTCCATTAGCATGCTCCAATGATCATAATGACCTTCAAAGCGAGGGATAGCTGGTTGAATAAAGTTTTCTGAAGCCATAAGTACTGCTGCAATTTTATTTCTCTTATTTCACTCGCCAAGGGTCTGGCTCTGATACCACTGATAGAAAGAAACAAACTAGTAATGGAGGAAGATAGAACAAGATTGGACAAGTTTTATTACTCACACATAATCTGAACTTACAATCACTGCTCCTTTATATAGAGCAAAGCTAACAAACAAATACATAAAAATAGGAACCACTAATGCTGCATCTAAAGACTCGGTATAAGTCACAGACCACTACTTTATTAACAAACTCCTTTAAGCTAGGACAACTGTTAACAAAATAAAGACTATTTCAAAACCACGTGTATACCAAAAATCTCCAACAGTTAAGTCAATGCGATAATGAAAAATAAAACAAAGATAAATTAAAAGGATTTTATTGTTCATAAATAAAAATATTAAAAGTTTTATATTACAAATTAAAGTTTATAAATATCATTAATGTAAGGGTTAAAATTTAAAGGCAATAAATGAAATTTACATAGAAATTCTATAAAATAATATAATTTATGTATTTGATAATCATGCATGCATCATATTAATATATAATGTATGTAGAACTTAAATTTGATGATTTCATTTTAATTATTGTCATTATATTAGTTATAACATTGTTTTACTTGTCTTGATTATATGTCATTACAATATGAACATATATTTCAATGAAGTTACAATAAAAATATGTAATTAAATTATTTAATATATTAATATGTAAGAAATTTGAATTTATATTCGTACAATAAATAATTATCAAATAAAATGAAATTATCATATTTCAAAAATATTTATTTTACAATTTTATTATAAATATAAAAAATTTAATAACAAAATAACAGATATACAAGTATTTAAACAAAATAATAGATACAAAAATATTTAAAATGCATATGTATATTTTATTGCACTAACTAAATTACAATATTAATTATTGTAAAAATATAATTGTAAGTTAATTAATTTAAATAATAATAATAATAATAATAATTATTATTATTATTATTATTATTATTATTATTATTCTCTAATATTTCAAAGAACTATTCTATAGAAAAATAATATTTTTTATAAGTTAATATATTATATGTAATAACCCAAATTTTTAAAATATAAAATATAAATTTCGTGTGTATATATATATATATATATATATATATATATAGTATTTTACTATTATTTACAAACATTTTTTAAATTATTTAATTATTATTATTATTATTATTATTATTATTATTTTATTTTTATCAATATCATTCATTGTATTTTCTTTATGGTTTAATTTTACATATATAGTATTTTGAGCTTACTTGAAAACATATAAAAGATCAATGACTTATTTGAATTTTTTTTTTTTGTGGAATGAATATAGACAATATGCATATCCAGATTCATTCCCAGCAAAACTAAAAAAAAAACTCAAGGCAACAAAAAATCCCCACCCCCTCCCCATCGTTCTCTCCCTCCTCCCCACCTCTTTTCTTTCCCTTTATCCATTTTTTCCAGCAACCACCCACCACTACTGCCGGCAAGGAGCCTCCTCCACCCTGGGTGATGCCAGCGACCGATCTACTGGCCGGAGCAACGCCGGCAATAGCACAAATGGAGGAATTTCCTTAAAAAACATGTGCGCAGGTGGTCCAACTTCTAGGCTCGATTACAGCTTCATCCAATATCCGATCGAGGTGATTTAGGTGGTGTTGAAAGCTTGTTCCAAGATCTTTCTTTTGATATCAATTTTGCAACAAATGAAAGTCGGATGAGTGAGATATGGATGAGAGAAGTTTTGGATTTTTCAAGTTTTTCGATCCGATCTAGGACAATCCGATTGTTGGATTGACGATCCGAGACCACCTATGGACTTAGGAGGAGGTGAGGAACATTTTTGTGTGACCAATTTCGGCAGATGTCACCGGTGACCGGTGGCCGGCCACCATGCGCGGTTGTTTCGGCGGTGGCTTTGGTGAGCTTTGGTGATGATTCAACTTCAAGAAGTTTTCTCATAAATTTTTGAGACACAAATAAGGTTTGAGTAAGATTATTTTTCTTATTTCTCAGTCCGTGGTACTTAAATGCAGTGTTTTTTTGACAGGAAAAATTAGAAAAAAATTCTAAGAAAAATATATGATAAAAATAAAATGATTTGTAGATATTTTATGGTGTTTGTTGAATTTTTGAGTGCTTGTGGAATATTTTTGAAAATATATATGTGGGTTTTAGTTGGATTTTTAGCATACGGACATATAAGATTATATGAATTTTTGGTATTTAAATTTTGTATGATTGGTTAAAACTTTAGAATGGAGAGTTAAATATGTAAATGTTGAATTGGGTTGAATTAAGAATATGTTAGCAATTGAAAACTTATGGAATTGAGTAATATTATTGAATAAAAATCGATAAAATATTTGGAGGTTATTATAAATTATAATTCCTTTTGCAATAGCTTTATAATATTGTTAAGGATTGCGAGCAAAGTTTTAGAATTTTTAGAGTTTATTTGAGTGATTTTTGCAGAATGACCGTTTTAGGGGCTAAAACATATTTTTCAAGTTTGTGACTATTACCTGGTTTGGAGGGCTTAGGAGGAGTCACACGATGTTGATGAGATATGGGTTGAGATGTGTAATTCTATAAGTGTTATTTAAACCATTTTGTAAGTTGGATAGGTCCTGAGTGTGGGGAAAACTCTGTCGAAATTCCGGCAAGATATTAGGAACTATTTTGATTTTATAGTTTAAATCAATTATTTAATTTTGTCAGTCTTTTGATAAAAATCAGCGTGTATATTTAGGTGATTGGTATCAACCGTCTTCTCTTTTCAGCCGGACAAGCTGCAGTATAGTCGACTAATCCGTGAGTAGATATTGATCTTATTTATAATTTCAATATTAATATATTTTAGGCATGCTCATGCATCACTTATACATATATGTATGTAATTAAATATTAGACATGCCCAGTTTTGTATTTATATTTGATGACATTGCCTTGGTTATTGTGTTATGATAATTTGGAGCTGCGTGTGTGAGTTTGTGTGTATGTGGTATTTATGGATATAGGTAGGATGGGCAGACGTTGCTGAAGCTTGACTCGCTGAGACTCATTTCTTATTATGGATAAGTTGGAATAGGCACGGCTTTGAGTTGATTTCGCTAGCCCCCGCATTTGGATAATAAGAGAGTCCGGTTTTCAGTTGACATTGCTGGCAGAGGTTTGAATTAAGAGAGCTGTGTAGTGAGATCAGCTCCCCATATATGTATGTATAAGTATGGATTTGACACGGGCGTGTGAGTACTATAGATTATCTTTGATGTGATTTGACCTGATCTGTATGGCTTGTATGAATATGATACATTTTATTTCTAATGATGCATTATAATTAGATAGTTATAAAAATTATATGTAAAATCAATATCTTACTCTATGAGTCGAATGCTCTCTCTTGTTTACTCTATTTTTTCAGGATATAGGAGGAGTTTTTTTTCAGAGTAACCTGTTTTATTTCTCGCATATTTATTAGCAGTTATTCATTTGTAATATTATTTTATAAATTTGTAGTTTAGAACTTCGCATGTGTTAGCAATATTATGGATCTTGTTAGAGACAGTATCAAATTAAGTTATTGGTTTTTACTGAACGAAAATTTTTATAATATATAAATAATTTATAAATGGTGGTAATAGGGTTAAGCTGGGTTCTTCTCACTTTAGTAGCTAATAATCATAGGGTTGGGTTGATCGTAATTAAAATGAAATATTATATTTTTTATTTTATTTACATGTTGAGCCTCAGTTTTTTGGCATTGATTATAAATTTGAGAATAGTAAAACTTATTATGAGCCTCTGAAGCTTTATGTCGGCTCAGTTCCTAGTGCAGTTCCGGCTCATGAAATCAGGTCGTGACATTATATAGTTGAATAGGATAAATGTAATATAAATATATGATGGTTATTAAGTAGTTACAATGTGCAATTTGTGATTTTTTATTGTTAAAGATTATTATTTTTCCTTTTAAAAAAATATTATTATTTTATACATATTAAAAAGTATGGAATAAAATATTTATAATCTATAAGTATATAAAAGTATTAATAGAAAATAATTAAAATTATAAAAAGTCTTCATAGACTCTTATATGCATATTTATTTTTTTTTTTTACCCTATATGTATTTGTTTTATTTTTAGTTTTATGCAATTACATTATTATAAATAAAAAAATCTTACAAAAAGAATTGTACTATTGATTTAATTCTACTTACATAATTATTTCCTATTCTATGTAAACAATTATATATATGTATAAAAACAAATCCATATTGAAAAATAAAATAATAAAAAGTCACTTTTTTTCTTAAAAAAATAAAATAAAATTTTGACAAATTTTCCTAACCAAAAGCATTATAATTAAGTTTATTAAAAATTTTTTAATAAAAATAAATTATTTAATGGGTAGTTTTCAAGAAATTTTGAAATAACAAATTTTATTTGTAAATTAAAGTACGGAAAAATGTTTAATTTAATTTCTATATTTTGGAAATTTAATTTCACTTATTTTTAATTTTTTTTATTTAATTCAAAAATTTAAATTTAAATTTAATTTAACTCAAAATTAAAATTTATAAGTTAAATTTCTTATTTTTTGATTTAAATAAAAAATAAAAAACTTTAATTTCTTTATTTTTTTTAATTTTAGCCTAAAAATTAAGAAGCTGAATTCCTTAATTTTCTTGATCTTTTAGTTAAATCAAGTTTAACTTGAACTTCTGAATTAAATTGAATAAAAAATTAAAAACAAACTACATTTAACTTTCCTAACAAGTATAAGGATGTAATTGAGTTTTAAGCTATTAAAATATTAAATTGTCTGTCTAGTTGATTCCTTTTAATTGATAGAGCATGAAATTAGCATGAATGACATTTTAGGTATGATTAATTATAATTTAGTTTAAATTAAAAAAAAAACTATAAAATTTTAATTTATATTCTTTATAGTTTAATTTTTCAATTACTAAAAAAAAATAAAAATAATGTGTAAAAATTAAAAAACATATTTTAGTTATATTTCATGTTGTGTTTAATATTCATACTAAATAAACTTAGTTCCTCATGTTAAGAACATTTAAAAAATCTTTCTTTTTTTTTTTTCTAGTATCACTTAAAATTACAATCCTATTAACCACTATAGTTTTATATGGAGCATTTTATCCTTATTCAAAACTAATGTGGGATATTAACACTGAATTAATTAGTTATTAAGTGATTTTTAATATATATATATATATATATATATATATATATATATATATAATTTTAAAGGTAAATTAGATAAATCAAAATTCAATTCTAATTTTTCTGATTGAATAAATTGGACTGTTTCAGATTCCACTACATAGGAAATTCCTACTTTATTTTTTCACTGATATATTTAATTATAATTTTTTTAGATTTATTTTATTGCAATTCTGCCATTATGCCCGTATTAAGGGCTTGTTTAGATTAACTGTTGAATACAACTGATAGCTGATAGCTGTTACTGTTAGCTGATAGCTGATAACTGATAGCTGATGATAGCTGTTTTATATTAAGTGTTTGGTAAAATTATATTTAGCTGTTGCTGTTAATATGTGAAATGACTAATAAGGGTATATATCATATAATTTATTTTATTATTTAAATAAATATAAAATTATAAATTTATTACATTATATTATTTATTTTATTATTAAATTAAATATATAATTATTAAATTAATATATTATATTATTTAAATAAATATATAATTATTAATCTTTTATATTATATTATTTATTTTATTATTGAAATAAGAAAATAATTATTTTTTTAAGATAATTAAATAATTTTAAAAATATAGATAAAATAATAAAATAATTATTATTATAAATAGAAACATTTATAATTAATTTTAAGATTTTGGATATAAATAAATATTTTATATTTTATGTTATTAATAAAAAATATTTTAACAAAGTTGAAATACATTAATTAAAATATTAAAATTATAAATAAAAAAATAAAAATATTAATAATACTAATTTTCAAGTTAAATAAAAAAGGATAATATGGTCAAAATAAAAAATAAAACTATATCATCTATCAGCTGATGAAAAACAGCTCTAAAAATAGAGCTGATACAAACTGCAGCTGATGGGTATCATATCAGTTGCCCAACAGCTATCAGCTCTATTTGTTTAAGCTTGCCAAACACCACAATTTACCTGTTTGGGTGTCTATCAGCTATCAGCTGAACCCAACAGGTAAACCAAACACCCCCTAAATACACATTTGCCATCTTTACTTTATTACTATTTTATAATTTTTATCATTATATTGGATTGTAACACCCCTAAGTTCGGTAGTGCGTTTTACTGTTCTGGTGACCAGTGTTGTCCGGACAGCTAGAATGCCTAGAACTACACTTCGATATGAGTGAGGAGACATTAAATAATGAAATACAAGAAAAGAAAATACAAGAAAAATAAAGGAAAAATAATAGTAAAGAAATGCAACTAAGTTAAGCGAGCCGAGAACCCTAGCGATGGGTGATCAAGACTGGAAGTCACGGTGTGGACCGTTGACTAGCCCTGGACCGCGGGGAACCCTGGAAAATATTTTTAGGACTCGAATAAATATTTATTGAAGTATAAATATCATTAGAAATATCAAAGAAAAATTAAATAATTAGTACAAAGAAAAGTGAGAAATCGAAAAACGGACAAAACCCGGTGTTACCGAAAAATCGACAATGCAACCCAAACAGGGGTATTGTGGTCATTTGACATCCCGAATTGTCTTTTGACCTAAATTTCCATTAAAAATAAATAATATTACATTTGAAAAATATAATGAAAAATTAATTTAGGGGTACCTAATGTAAATAGCAAAAATGGAGAGTAAATGGTGTAATTATCAATTAAAACATATAATATAGTTTAATTAAGGTGAGTGGACCACTATGGATTAAATTAAATACTCAATGGGCAGGTGTAAATCCACTAACCAATCTTCAAGTCATCTTCTTCAATTTAAAAGTTCCATTGCCGCATGAAAGCTTTCAAACCCTCCCATGGCCACCCACCTTCAAACCATTACAACTCCATGATCAAGCCATCTTTTCCCACACTTGTCTTCATTAAAGTTTATCCCCACATTACAAGGAAGAGTTTGATACCAAAATCAAGAAGTTTAGTGAAGATTTGAGAAGTCTCATCCATAGGTAAGTTTGAGTTTTTGAATATTGCTTTGTTAAAGTTTATAAGCATGTTATGGGTGTTTGATTTATGGAGGAATTTTTGAGTTTTGATGTTGAATGGGAATGTGCACTTTTGGCAGCCATGGAAGCACCTTGAAGGCAGTTTAATTATGCTTGTAAATGGTGAATTAAATGATTGATTAAATGGATATTATGTAGGAAATTATTTAGGTGATGTATACTTAGTATATGTAAAGGTAAAATGAAATTTAAAGCTTGGAAAGTAATGGAATGTAAGTGTACCATTGTGGCAGTTTGCTAACCCTTGAAGAATGCTGGAATTCATGCTTGGTTTATGGAATAATAATGTTAAAATGTGTTGGTTGTTATGGAAGTTTGAGTGTGTGTAAGGTGGTGTGAAGTGGGACATGTAAATGAGCATAAAAAGGTGATTGAATTATTGTAAATTGGATTGAAAAAATTCTGCACTTGTTGGTGTATGTTGAATGTAATTGTAAGCTGCCAAAATGACCTATAATGTATTGTGAATTATGTTTAGGTTGTGGTACAACTAGAATTGGTTTGAATGTTAAGTTTGATGAGTGCTAAAAGTGATGCTTGATGTGTATGCAAGAATTTCAATAAGGCAGTTTGAGTTTTAGGCCTATAACTTTAAGTGTGTGGCTCCAATTGGTATGAGACCAATTGGAGGTGAAACTAGGCACAAAATGTGCCAACTTTCATGAAGGAAGCTTGCCAAAATTCTGTTTGCAAGGTAGCTTGAAAAATGACCAAATCCGGATTAAGTGCAAATGAGACCTGAAAATTGACTATTTGGGCAGCAGTTAGTGTTTAGGCCATAACTCACTCAAAACAGGTCCAATTGACCTGAAATTTTAACCATGAATAGCTAAGACCCATATCTACAAGTTTTATGAAAACACCAAAGCCCAGAAATGACCATAAGTAAGTCAAACAGCTTGCACAAGTTCGGGTCTAAAAACTGGCCGAACCTAAAGTGACCTAAAGTGACATAAAGTGACCAATTTTGGTGTAATTTGACCAGCAATAGTAAAATGACCATAACTTGGTCTACATAACTCAGAATGACCTGAAATTTTGCCCCGCGTGCAATAAGACATAGATCTACAAGTTTGTAGTTTTGACTGAAATCCGAAAACCGAGGGAACTAGGTCGTCCGGCTAGGTCAAACTAATATCCCGGAATCCAGCAAATCGCAAGAAAATGCAGTATACGCGGAAATGAATTTGGTAACATGTACCAACCCTAAAAGACTATCGAATGTGACATACTAATGATATTAAAGCCTAAATTACCTAGAATGTACCAAGGGTCGACATAGTAGGTTGACTAAGCGAATAAATGAATTCAGTGAATTAATTATCAAGTATTATCGTTAGAGACAGTTTAAATGAGTATTAAAACACTTCAAATTGTGTTTCTCAGTTAGCAAAGACTCAGGGAGGGGAAGGAAACACTGAGTCAGAGCCAAGAGACAGTTATCAGAGGTTTGTGCACAATAGCTATTTCTCTTGAATTATTTTCAATTGAAATAAATTACGATTATTTATATGTTATTATTTTAAATTGTGTTTGTGCACAATAAGTATTTCTTTTGAATTTTTCAATTGAAATAAATTACGATTATTTTTATGTTATTGTTTTAAATTGTGTTTGTGCACAATAGCTATTTCTTCTGAATTTTTCAATTGAAATAAATTATGATTATTTCTATGTTATTATTTCAAATTGTGTTTGTGCACAATAGCTATTTCTTCTGAATTTTTCAATTGAAATAAATTATGATTATTTTGTATGTTATTGTTTTAAATTGTGTCCGTGCACAATACTTTTATATTCACTGCTTTTATTAGCAAATTTATTTGGAAAAATGAGTTATGAATAATTTTTTATTGCTTTGTTTTTGGGAATATTATTTGGAACTTATTGTGTTGCCAACTTTGCAAATGGAAATTTTGAGATAAAATGTGATTTATGGTTTGTATGAAATATTGTGATTTGAAATTATTTTGATTCACACTTGGCATGACACTGTTACTATGTTCCTCCTCCATTTATGGGGTGAGTGTGATATATTCCTCTCTCTTTGACTTATCAGTCTGGGGTGAGTGTGATTATGTTCCTCCCTCATTGACTTCCCAGACTGAGGTGAGTGTGGATGAGTACTTATTATTCAGCTAGCTTCCTCCCTCATTGATTTCGATTATTGGGGTGAGTGTGTCTTGTCGTGGTGTACAACACGGCATGTGTGGAAAAATTGTGTCATGGCCTAAATTATGTTATCGATTGTCAACATTGTGTTACTCAGTTATTTGATCAAATTTGTGTTAGATGAATTTTGTAAATTGTGAAATGGAATTGTGAATCATTTGATTTGTGAACTGCCAATAAAAGATTTATATATTGCATTTCAAATTGTTATTGTGCACCACTAAGTAAATTTTACTCAGCGATAGCTTTTCATTGCTGTCGCAGTAAATGACAGCGGTGTAGCAGACTAGGCTGCTAGTACTACATTGAGAGATCATCGGGTATATTGAGTATACCACATTTTGCATTTTGTACTGTAATGTATGTGCACTGTATGTATATATTGTTCTTGGTTTTGAGCAATTGTAAAATAAAATTGTACATTAAAGTTGTAAAATAAATTATGAGTTATTTTGACTTGTAAAAATTGTATTATATTTCTTGTATCTCAGTCTTTGAAAAATTACTATGGATTTGAGTTGAGAAATATGTTGTGTTGAGAAACATGTTGGAGTTGAGATTTGGAAATATATATTGAAGTGCTTTTTACAGGTTTTTCTGAAGAACTATTTTATCCAAAATATAGATGGCACTCTGCCAAAATTTTTATAGAAATTCCAAATAATTCAAATGTGTTAATTCTATCACTTCAGTTCAAAAAGGTTTTTAACACATGTAAATAGTGCTCACCACTGTAAAAGGAGTAAGAAAAGTTTTTAAAATCCCTTGTAGTGTATTTAATGGGTTATCAGTAGACGGAGTTGGTAATTCATTAGGTATACTACGGGATCATGTTATGCCTTACAGAGGGGTAGGGTGTGACATATTTTAGTGGTATCAGAGCAAAGTTTTTTAAATTCTGTTTTCATATTTTATTTGAATATTCTTTATTCATAGTACAACTGCTCAATATCATTGTTTGATACATACAGTACATTACATTATAAATATGCACTAACGGGAGGAAATCTCCTTATATTAATTGTCCAGGAGGTCTAAGATCCTTGCATTGACTATGGAAGAGGGTGATCGTTCAGTCGATCAATCTATAGAGGCTGAGGTGCAAAAGGATGCTGACCCTACATAATGTCGATGGTTCAAGTGACACCGGCCCCATGATCTGCGATTCCACCTCGATTCGCTCAACAGATGGCTGTAATGTTCCAACAAATGGCTGGTAATGTGCCTACTCAAGCCCTAATACAGACACCAGTAGTACAACCACAGTCTTCTGCTAGACAATATGACAAATTGATGAAATATGGGGCTACAGAGTTCAAGGGGACAGTAGATCCTCTAGAGGCAGAACAGTGGTTAGAAATGATGGATAGGGTATTCAAGAAACTGCACTGCACAGAGGAGCTCATATTTGAATACTCAGTATCTTTGCTACAGGGGGATGCTTATGATTGGTGGAAAACCATTCCCCACAGTTTGGTAGAACCTGCAGTGCTAACACAGGTGACTTTCTCGTGGAATTCGGATAAAAATATGTCCTTGATGCTTATATAGATCGAAGCGCAAGAGTTCCTAAGTCTAAAGCAGGGAGTAGATCGGTGTTTGAATATGAAAGGGAATTTTTCACTTTGAGCCATTATGCAGTAAGTCTACTTTCTACCAGTAGGGAGAGATGTAAGAGGTTTGAAACCGGCTTGAAGCCTAGTATCAGATTACAAGTGGTCGGATTCAAACATAACAACTTCTCTGAACTTATTTCTCAAGCACTAGAATTAGAAAGAATTGAATCAAGCGGCTCTGAGAAAAGAAATCAGAGAAGACAGAAAAAGAGGGAAAGTCAGTAGAACAGAGTTCTAGTGGTCTTACTGGAAAGAGGAAAAACTTTGGGGGATACAACAGAGATAGTAAGAAGTCCGGTAGAGATAGATATTTTGGACAGAAACCACCTCGATCCGATCAGCAAACTCAACAGAAACCCAGGAATGCGCTGTCAAATCGAATTTGTGAAACTTGTGGTAAACCACATAGTGGGGTATGTTATAGAGCCGTAGGAGCATGTTTTAACTATGGAGAGACTGGCCATTTTGCTAGGGATTGTGTAAATCCAGGTCGTTCTGGATCATTTACTACACCAAAGGGATCAACCCAAGTTTCTACCCCAAAGAGTTCACCATCAGTTAGTAGAGGCAAAGGTAGAGGTAGGGGTAGTACACCTAGAAGTCAAAGTACTGTGAATCAGCCAGAACATGGTGATGCTCCAGCTGTAGTATACGCTATACGGCAGAGAGAAGAGACTTAGACTTTTGATATTATTGCTGGTACTTTCTCAAATAGTAACTAAGATATATATATGTATTGTTTGACCTGGGGTCTGCATACTTTTATGTTAGTGTTAGAACTATATGTTCTATTGTTATTCCTTTACAGGGGAATAAATTTTGATGCATTAGTGATTAGCCCTTTAAAATAAGGATTGTGATAATAATTGAAATTAGTTTTGAAAGAGTTTATTGGCGAAAAGTATTTTCTAACACACCATAAATTATAAAAGCTAATTGGCGAGCCTACTTAATATAAGGCAAGAGGACGTAAAAGTAAGATGCAGTAATGGAATTGCTCTAGATGAGGGCAAGGATGTCATTGTTAGTAATTGTTAATGGATATTGTAATCATAATAAGTTCGGGATATTAGTGAATTCGAAAAGGATAAAAGATAGGAAAATTTGATCTATTGGGATGTATCGTAGTAACTATGCAATGTTCTTGATGTTTATACTGTAAGCTGCAGATTACAGTACTGACTTGAGATTATTGTGTAGAGCTACGTACTACCCGATAGTACACCTAGATAAGAATAGTTGCCAACGACATCTGTTTTGGTATAGTTATGCCATGACAGAATTTAATTGTTAGAAATAAGTTTGAAAATCCCACTTAGGGATCTAAAACTTAAAAGTTAGAATATCGAAAGGTTATAGTTCAGTACAAAAGAAAGTAAGTTATAGAATATTGACAGATAAAAAGAGTTATGGAAGTAAAAATTCGAACAGTTGGTTCAAATATAACAAAGAAATGTTACGAATGTGAAGAAGACTATGGACTAGAATGGTCAGAGGACCAATGATTAGATAAATGATTCTAACATGACCTCAAGGGTCAATCGAGAAGGGACATGAATCAAAATATTAGACAGGACAATAGTAAGAGAAGATTGGTGTTATACAAACAAATTAAATGTTGTATTAGATTGTTAAAAGTCTTATACAAATTCGAGAGAAAGAAGATTATACGATCATATAGAAAGGAGAAAATAAACGTATGACTATTGTAAGATGCCTATTGGGAAAAATTTCGTGGACGAAATTTATTTTAAGGGGGGGAGAATTGTAACACCCCTAAGTTCGGTAGTGCTCATCGTTCTGGTGACTGTTGTCCGGACATCTAGAATGCCTAGAACTACACTTCGATATGAGTGAGGAGACATTAAATAATGAAATACAAGAAAAGAAAATACAAGAAAAATAAAGGAAAAATAATAGTAAAGAAATGCAACTAAGTTAAGCGAGCCGAGAACCCTAGCGATGGGTGACCGCACCGGGAAGTCACGGCGTGGACCGTTGACTAGCCCTGGACCGCGGGGAACCCTGGAAAATATTTTTAGGACTCGAATAAATATTTATTGAAGTATAAATATCATTAGAAATTCAAAGAAAAATTAAATAATTAGTACAAAGAAAAGTGAGAAATCGAAAAACGGACAAAACCCGGTGTTACCGAAAAATCGGTAATGCAACCCGAACAGGGGTATTGTGGTCATTTGACATCCCGAATTGTCTTTTGACCTAAATTTCCATTAAAAATAAATAATATTACACTTGGAAAATATAATGAAAAATTAATTTAGGGGTACCTAATGTAAATAGCAAAAATGGAGAGTAAATGGTGTAATTATCAATTAAAACATATAATATAGTTTAATTAAGGTGAGTGGACTACTATGGATTAAATTAAATACTCAATGGGCAGGTGTAAATCCACTAACCAATCTGCAAGTCATCTTCTTCAATTTAAAAGTTCCATTGCCGCATGAAAGCTTTCAAACCCTCCCATGGCTACTCACCTTCAAACCATTACAACTCCATGATCAAGCCATCTTTTCCCACACTTGTCTTCATTAAAGTTTATCCCCACATCACAAGGAAGAGTTTGATACCAAAATCAAGAAGTTTAGTGAAGATTTGAGAAGTCTCATCCATAGGTAAGTTTGAGTTTTTGAATATTGCTTTGTTAAAGTTTGTAAGCATGTTATGGGTGTTTGATTTATGGAGGAATTTTTGAGTTTTGATGTTGAATGGGAATGTACACTTTTGGCAGCCATGGAAGCACCTTGAAGGCAGTTTAATTGTGCTTGTAAATGGTGAATTAAATGATTGATTAAATGTATATTGTGTAGGAAATTGTTTAGGTGATGTATACTTAGTATATGTAAAGGTAAAATGAAATTTAAAGCTTGGAAAGTAATGGAATGTAAGTGTACCATTGTGGCAGTTTGCTAACCCTTGAAGAATGCTGGAATTCATGCTTGGTTTATGGAATAATGATGTTAAAATGTGTTGGTTGTTATGGCAGTTTGAGTGTGTGTAAGGTGGTGTGAAGTGGGACATGTAAATGAGCATAAAAAGGTGATTGAATTGTTGTAAATTGGATTGAAAAAATTCTGCACTTGTTGGTGTATGTTGAATGTAATTGTAAACTGCCAAAATGACCTATAATGTGTTGTGAATTATGTTTAGGTTGTGGTACAACCAGAATTGATTTGAATGTTAAGTTTGATGAGTGTTAAAAGTGATGCTTGATGTGTATGCAAGAATTTCAATAAGGCAGTTTGAGTTTTAGGCCTATAACTTTAAGTATGTGGCTCCAATTGGTATGAGACCAATTGGAGGTGAAACTAGGCACAAAATGTGCCAACTTTCATGAAGGAAGCTTGCCAAAATTCTGTTTGCAAGGTAGCTTGAAAAATGACCAAATCCGGATTAAGTGCAAATGAGACCTGAAAATTGACTATTTGGGCAGCAATTAGTGTTTAAGCCATAACTCACTCAAAACAGGTCCAATTGACCTGAAATTTTAACCATGAATAGCTAAGACCCATATCTACAAGTCTTATGAAGACACCAAAGCCCATAAATGACTATAAGTAAGTCAAACAGCTTGCACAAGTTCGGGTCCAAAAACTGGCCAAACCTAAAGTGACCAATTTTGGTGCAATTTGACCAGTAATAGTAAAATGACCATAACTTGGTCTACATAACTCAGAATGATCTGAAATTTTGCCCCGCGTGCAATAAGACATAGATCTACAAGTTTGTAGTTTTGACCGAAACCCGAAAACCGAGGGAACTAGGTCGTCCGGCTAGGTCAAACTAGTATCCCGGAATCCAGCAAATCGCAAGAAAATGCAGTATACACGGAAATGAAATTGGTAACATGTACCAACCCTAAAAGACTATCGAATGTGACATATTAATGACATTAAAACCTAAATTACCTAGAATGTACCAAGGGTCGACATAGTAGGTTGACTAAGCGAATAAATAAATTTAGTGAATTAATTATCAAGCATTATCGTTAGAGACAGTTTAAATGAGTATTGAAATACTTCAAATTGTGTTTCTCAGTTAGCAAAGACTCAGGGAGGGGAAGGAAACACTGAGTCAGAAGGAAACACTGAGTCAGAGCCAAGAGACAGTTATCAGAGGTTTGTGCACAATAGCTATTTCTCTTGAATTATTTTCAATTGAAATAAATTACGATTATTTATATGTTATTGTTTTAAATTGTGTTTGTGCACAATAAGTATTTCTTTTGAATTTTTCAATTAAAATAAATTACGATTATTTTTATGTTATTGTTTTAAATTATGTTTGTGCACAATAGCTATTTCTTCTGAATTTTTCAATTGAAATAAATTATGATTATTTCTATGTTATTATTTTAAATTGTGTTTGTGCACAATAGCTATTTCTTCTGAATTTTTCAATTAAAATAAATTATGATTATTTTGTATGTTATTGTTTTAAATTGTGTCCGTGCACAATACTTTTATATTCACTGCTTTTACTAGCAAGTTTATTTGGAGAAATGAGTTATGAATAATTTTTGATTGCTTTGTTTTTGGGAATATTATTTGGAACTTATTGTGTTGCCAACTTTGCAAATGGAAATTTTGAGATAAAATGTGATTTATGGTTTGTATGAAATATTGCGATTTGAAATTGTTTTGATTCACACTTGGCATGACACTGTTACTATGTTCCTCCTCCATTTATGGGGTGAGTGTGATATATTCCTCCCTCTTTGACTTATCAGTCTGGGGTGAGTGTGATTATGTTCCTCCCTCATTGACTTCCCAGTCTGAGGTGAGTGTGGATGAGTACTCATTATTCAGTAGCTTCCTCCCTCATTGATTTCGATTATTGGGGTGAGTGTGTCTTGTCGTGGTATACAACACGGCATGTGTGGAAAAATTGTGTCATGGCCTAAATTATGTTATCGATTGTCAACATTGTGTTAGTCAGTTATTTGATCAAATTTGTGTTATATGAATTTTGTAAATTGTGAAATGGAATTGTGAATCATTTGATTTGTGAACTGCCAATAAAAGATTTATATATCGCATTTCAAATTGTTATTGTGCACCACTAAGTAAATTTTACTCAGCGATAGCTTTTTATTGCTGTCGCAGGTAGACAGACTGACAGGGCAGCAGACTAGGCTGCTAGTACTACATTGAAAGATCATCGGGTATATTGAGTATACCATATTTTGCATTTTGTACTGTAATGTATGTGCACTGTATGTATATATTGTTCTTGGTTTTGAGCAGTTGTAAAATAAAATTATACATTAAAGTTGTCAAATAAATTATGAGTTATTTTGACTTGTAAAAATTGTATTATGTTTCTTGTATCTCAGTCTTTGAAAAATTACTATGGATTTGAGTTGAGAAATATGTTGTGTTGAGAAACATGTTGGAGTTGAGATTTGGAAATATATATTGAAGTGCTTTTTACAGGTTTTTTCTGAAGAACTGTTTTATCCAAAATATAGATGGCACTTTGCCAAAATTTTTATAGAAATTCCAAATAATTCAAATGTGTTAATTCTATCACTTCAGTTCAAAAAGGTTTTTAACACCTGTAAATAGTGCTCACCACTGTAAAAGGAGTAAAAAAAGTTTTTAAAATCCCTTGTAGTGTATTTAATGGGTTATCAGTAGACGGAGTTGGTAATTCATTAGATCTACTACGGGATCATGTTATGCCTTACAGAGGGATAGGGTGTGACATGGATTAAGTTTTTTTGAAATTTAATATTTTTATTATTATTTCAACTATGGCATTTTTACCATGTTATAAAAAAAAATCTTTGCATTATTATTTTATACCAATTTTATAATATTGAATGTGTACTTTCTTTTCTTTATTATTTTTTGTACCAATTTATGATTTTAACTTTTTTTTTTCTCCCATTTATATGTAATTGAAACCCAAAATAAATCTAAGAATTGATTGAATTAAAATTAGAGCCTTTGAAACAACTGAATATCACATGAGTTAAAACTCATTTATAAATAATTTTTATAACTTAAGTTTGCCCTATGTTTCAATTATGTGACTCAATCTAAAATTCATATGGAAAGTTTGCCCTATGTTTCAATTATGTGACTCAATCTAAAATTCATATGGAAATTGAAACGATTGATTTGAATCAACTAGGTGTTTTTAGAAAGCATATCATAATGAAGTAAGTGTCAATAGACTCAGCTAAGAGTCAATTCAAAATCAAAATTAGACCAATTTAAATTGAATTGAAGCTAGACCAAAATTGATCAAATCCTTTTTTTAATTAAAATAATTCAAAAGAAAAGTTTCTAATGAGTCAATTCTCCTTATTAGACTCGAAAAACAAAATAAAATAAAATAATAATAATAATGAGTTTTTTCAAAGATAAATTTTAATAGTTATTCCAAAATATTAGAGATTATAACAGAATTGCCACTTAATTTAAAAATATAATGTAAAATATTTCTAATTTTAAAATTTTACACAATAAAATATTTTTAACTTCTATCTAGTTTATGCAATTTAAAGTGAAGATGACATAGATAATTCTCTTTTCTCTATATAACAGAAATAAAACTAGCTATAATTTTTTTCATAAATTAACCATAAAAAGATCTTATTCGTATGAAATAATGAAATATTAAATGTATAATAACTAATTAGAATAATTTTATTTTTAAAATAATAATAATTATTCATGTTATTATTATTTTAAATTATCTATATAAATGTATTACCTATCGATTATTAAAGGTTATAAAATTTTATTATATAAAATTTAAAAAATAAAAGTGTTTTATATTATAAATTTTTTAAATTTAAAGACAATTTTATGACAAGCTGAGATTGAAATTTTACAGTTACCAGCGGGCCTATACCGTAGTTGGGAACAAGTCAGATTCGGGCAAGACGAAAAGATGAAGACACCGTGCGTTAGACTCCCATTTAGGCCGTTGGATCTCGTCCTGGTTTTGATAAAAAAAAAAAAATTCTCGTGCCGGTGTTGTTAACATTCCCTCCGTTTTAAGGACGCGCATAAAGCTTTTCACCACATAGTGACACGTGCCTCTACAAAGAGATCGGATGACAATGGCAAATGGCAATGACGCCCAAGTGACTCCATGAATTTCTATAGTCCTAGTAGTATATGATCTGTAATAAATTAAGAAATAATTTATGAATTAAGAAATAATTTAATTTTTATTAAAATTATTTATGAAATTTAATAAAAAATGCATATTCTTAATTTTTAAAAATAGCAAATTGCATAAAATGTATTAAAATATGCCATATTTATCTGATAATTTAATTAAAATAAATTTACCTTTTCAAAATGCAAAGACGAGCCCTAAATCGTTTTACGGAAACGGGCCGACTGAGCGATGGTTGTCGACTATAGATAGGAAGGCAATAGTGATGAAGAGGATGGCGAGAAATTGGCGAAAATCCCATGACGATAACTCATCTCTCTCAACTTGGGTGGATCAAAATAAGCATGTAATTTTTATTGAAAAAGAATTAAAAGTTTGATAAATAAATTAATGCACGGAAAATTTATTCTTCTTGAGAAAAAGTAATAAAGTTTTGATATTATTTTATTTTGTGATAAATAAGGACTTATTTTATTTAATCATTAAATATAATTGATAATTGATAATTAATAATTTGTAACTAATTTTAATTGATTTATTTCAAGTATTTGATAAAATTATTTTTATTTATTTTTATTAATATATAAAATAATTAATAAAAATATATATAGTATAATTTATTTTATTATTAAAATAAATATAAAATTTTAACTTTATTATATTATATTATTTTATTATTAAAATAAAAATATAATAATTATTTTATTATATCATATTATTTATTTTATTATTAAAATAAAAAATAATTAAATTCCTTAAAAGAAAATAATTAAATAATTTTAAATATGTTACAAAATAACAAAATAATTATTCTTGTTGATAAAGAAAAAATATTATAATTTTAAGTTTTTAGAAAAAAATGAATTTTTTTATAATAAATATATATTGTATAATTTATATTATTAATATAAAATATTTTAATAAAACTGTAATATGCTAATGAATGTGTTAAGATTGTAAATAAAATAGATAAAAATAAATATTATTAATAATATTAATTTTTGAATTACATAAAAAAATAATAATATAATCTAAATAAAAAATAAAATTAAATCAGCTAATGAAAAATAACTTTAAAAATATAGTTAATAAAAACTATAGCTAATGAATATTATATTGTCACATATTAGCTATCAACTCTAATTTTTCACTTTAATTTATGTATTTATCAGTATCTAAAAGAAAAATTAAATATTCATTAAATATTGTCTCTACATAGGATTGTAATGAGAGTCAGTAATAGATTATCTAACGATTCATCTCATTGAATTCATCTCTAATATGATGATAGGTCCATTTTCTGTGACATTGAGATAAATCAATAATGTCAAAGTATTAATCCCGAGCCTTATGTCTAAAGAGTTATAATTATTATATTCGAATAGCCTTATCATCTATCGTTAAAAAAAAAAGTATAAAAAAAATTATTATTTCTATATATATGCAGGTGGCATGGGTAATCACGTAACATAAAGCTTTATTTTGTTCGACTTACTTGGGTTCTTAATCAAACCGAGGTTATTAAATAATATATATTAATTTTTACTTTTCTTTTTTTATATAAGTATTTTTACTTTACTATATATAAAATAAAAATTATGTTTTGAAAAAATATTGATTAAAAATAATAAAAACGTAGATATTAAAAATAGATAAAAATATATGCAATATGTCAAGAAAAACTAGTAAATAAATTTAAAGCCTTTGAAACGGCTTAATATTGCATGAGTTAAATCTCATTCATTTAAATTTTTACTTTTCTACATTTATAAAACATCTCAATTACATTATTACTATTTTTATTACCATAAAACAAATTATTAATAATTAAATATTATTTATTAAAGAAAAATAAAGTTTAATTTTTTCATTTCAAAATAAATTTTATTTATTTTCCATAAATTTTCTATCATCTTTATATGATTACTATTTATTGTCAAATAGTGCAAAAAAAGTCACATAAAAGTGTGATTTATGATTTTTTTTTAAATTTAGAATTATTTACTTATTTTAAAAAAAATACTAACAAAATAAAATCTATTTTATAAAAGATAATTTATGATATAAATTTCAAAAGAAAAGTTTCAAACCGGCAACGAAATTGAATTAAATTAAAATTAAAATATAACATACCTAATTGACTCTCGTTGGAATTTAAAAAAATCTATTCAATTATAAATTTTTTTAGACGAGCAAAACAATTAATATATATATATATATATATATATATATATATATATATATATATATATATATATTTTAAGTTGTAATGGCTAAAGGCCACTGCATTAAAAATAATTCAAAAGAAAAGTTTCTAATGGGTCAAATTTCCTTGTTGGATACGAAAAAAAAAGAAAAAAAAGAAAAAAAATAATAACGAGGTTTCCAGCGGCCCTATGCCTCAGATTCGGCCAAGACGAAAAGGTGAAGATACCGTGCGTTGGAAACCCATTTAGGCAATAGTCAATATTCTCTCCGTTTTAAGGACCCACATAAGAGCTTTTAACCACATAATGACACGTGTCTCCCAGAAAGGTCAAATGATAATGGCAATGGCGTCCAAGTGACTCCATGAATTTACTATAGTCCTAGTATTATGTAATCTTTTCCCCGTCTAACCAAAGAAAACCGATATAGCCATTTAGGGTTTAGCAAAAGCCTCCATAGTCCATACATTGCGTTTCATTCCATAGCCTCTGCTAGCCACAGAGCATCTCTTTCTCAGACTCTCTCTCTCTCTCTCTATATCTCTCACTCTATTGTCCTAATGGGAGACCTGCACGACACCAAAGTTCTTAAGCACCGGTTCTCCGATAGGGTCCCAATTCGATCCATTGTCTGTCGCCCTGACGGTGGTGCTGGCCTCAGTGGCCAGCTTGTACGGATAGGTGGTTGGGTGAAGACGGGGAGAGAGCAGGGTAAGGGATCGTTCGCATTTTTGGAGGTGAACGATGGCTCATGTCCGGCCAACCTCCAGGTTATAGTGGAGAAAGAAGTGGCGGATCTGAGCTCGCTTGTTCATACTGGCGCTTGCGTCTCCGTTGAGGGGGTACTCAAGGAACCACCTGAAGGTACCAAGCAGAAGATTGAGCTCCGAGTAGGAAAAGTGCTCCATGTTGGACCCGTGGACCCGGCTAAGTACCCAATTCCCAAAACGAAGCTAACGCTTGAGTTCTTGAGGGATCATATTCATCTTCGACCCAGAACTAACACGGTAAAATTTGTCAACTTGCTATTTAGGTTGCAAAGTTCATTCATCTTACATTCTAACTTTGGGATACATGAGATTGATTTGTTTTGATTCTGTTTAATTTTGATGGCTATTTTTTTTTTCATAGCAAGTAATTTCATTGCAGAAATTACTTTGAGCTCAATTTATAGGTTTTGTTAGAGTCATGAAATGCGGAAAATCCCTTATTTTTGGTGTGTACTGGAAATGGATTTGGAAATGTCTTATAAAATGTTAGTTCAAAACCAGATTAATGCATTGTAAGCAGTGGGTCGATTTCATTCAAAAAATTTAAATTCAAATCAAATAAAACTTTGAATGTGTAGTTGAACCTTGTGGAAGTAGTACTGACGTGTTGGGAAATAGAAAGCTTACTTCATTGGTTTAAGAGGTAAGAAAAAAAATTGGGAGAGGTAAAGGAAAAGAAAAGGAATGAAATTGAATTTCTCTTTTATTCTTTGGTGTGTTTGTTAAAGAATGGAAAAAAGTGATAAAGAGGTTAAATATGTTTGGAAGGAATATTTCTATCTATGTTGACAAGTGTTTGTGTGTAGAAAGTAAAAAAAATTGGAAGTCCTATTAGAGGAGGAGGAGGAGAAGAAGATGAAGAAGAGAGGGAGAGAGGGGGGGGGGGGGGTGTTAATATTCCCTCATTTTCCTTCCTCATCTAAATGTCCAAGCAAATTAATTTCCTTTTCTTTCCTTTTTTTTTTTTTTTAATTTCCTCTCACTTCTCTCAAAACAAACAAAGCGTTACAATTTTATAAATCCAGTATTAAGATGTATTGATTCTGAAAATGTTTAATTAGATTACTCTTTCTCTGCTTCTCTCATCTCAACTGTTGTTGGTGTGATATTGTTTTCTTTGATTTTTCTAATGTAACTGGATGTTGATAATTGTGCTTCTTTCCAGATTTCTGCAGTTGCTCGAATTCGTAATGCTCTTGCTTTTGCTACCCACTCATTCTTTCAAGAGCATGGCTTTCTATATATTCATACCCCAATTATCACAACTAGTGACTGTGAAGGTGCTGGTGAAATGTTTCAAGTTACAACCTTGATTAATGAAGTTGAAAAGATAGAGAAGGAGCTGAGTGAGAAACCTCCTCCATCAGAGGCTGACATAGAAGCTGCAAAGCTTGTTGTTAAGGAGAAAGGGGGGGCTGTCGCCCAACTGAAATCTGCTAAAGCAAGTAAGGAGGATATAGCTGCTTCAGTGGCTGAACTGACAAATGCAAAGGAGAATCTCTTAAAGCTGGAGGAAAGATCTAATCTTAAGCCTGGCATTCCTAAAAAAGATGGGAAGATCGATTATTCTCTAGATTTCTTTTCCCGTCAAGCATTTTTGACCGTCTCTGGCCAATTACAAGTTGAAACATATGCCTGCACCGTTAGCAATGTCTACACATTTGGACCAACTTTTCGAGCTGAGAACTCACACACATCCAGGCATTTGGCAGAATTCTGGATGGTGGAGCCTGAAATAGCATTTGCAGATCTTGAGGTATGTTAAATTCTATAATTTGCAATATGTACTTTTTTTTGTCCCTAGCTCTGAGATGGTGTGTATTTTTTCAGGATGACATGAACTGTGCGGAGGCATATGTGAAATATATGTGTCAGTGGTTACTTGATAAGTGTCTTGATGATATGGAACTGATGGCTAAACTTTATGATAAAGGTTGCATTGATCGACTAAGAATGGTTGCATCTACCCCTTTCAAGCGCATATCATACACAGAAGCAGTGAAACTACTAGAGGAGGCTGTGCAAGGTGGTAAGAAGTTTGAAAACAAGGTGGAGTGGGGGATAGATCTGGCATCTGAGCATGAGAGGTTTCTCTTTTTTCTCTCTGTTTCTTGCTTTGTTCTTTAAGCATAATGTCTGTCTGCTAATATCTTGGTTTTCCCATTCATTCAGATACTTGACAGAGGTATTATTTCAGAAGCCTGTGATTGTGTACAATTACCCAAAAGGGATCAAGGCGTTTTACATGAGGCTCAATGATGATTCAAAGACTGTAGCTGCCATGGATGTCCTTGTACCAAAGGTATACATTATTTAAAACATTTCTAACTTGGTGCATTATCAATTATGTTTGACTTTGTAGTTTCTATTTTTCTACCTTCTTGCAATGGATGTCCTTGTACCAAAGGTATCCATTATTTAATACATCTCTAACTTGCTGCATCATCCATTATGTTTGATTTTGTAGTTTCTATTTTTCTACATTCTTCTTGCACATATTTAACATTCGAAATATATTTCAGGTGGGTGAGTTGATCGGTGGAAGCCAGAGAGAGGAACGCTTGGAGGTTATTCAGCAAAGGTATGAGATATGGTTGAATGTTTCTCAATATTTCATGCAAAAGTGCCTGTACTGTCTCTTTATTTTGTTGTTATAAATTGTAATTCTATGGTAATGGGTGCATTTTTATTGGGAATGCTCACCATCATTGCAGAATTGTTGATATGGGGCTGCCTATTGAACCATATGAGTGGTACCTTGATCTGCGGCGCTATGGAACTGTGAAGCATTGTGGATTTGGCTTAGGCTTTGAACGGATGATACTATTTGCCACTGGCATTGACAATATTAGAGATGTCATTCCCTTCCCCAGATATCCAGGGAGAGCAGATCTGTGATATTTAGTTTACTAATTACATGTTTGATGTTAGTATTTTGGCTTTAGAATTCAATACAGATTATTCTATCTGAATTTCCTCTCAAATGTATTTGGCTACTTCGATTTTGAACATTATTGAAAAATTATTGTTATTATTATTTTTCATTTTATTTTATTTGGGAGAAGGATTTACAATATTGACGTGGACTTGGTGTCTAATGGCACCGAATGACGAAAAAAGATCTATATAGATGATTTCAACTAAGTTAAGATTAAGGCTTAGTAGTAGTTACTTGAGAAAGGAAATTCAGGGTTCTATCTGTTCACACTATTAATGTATTGACCAGATCCATTCTGCAGATACTGTGATGCAAACTGGAGATTGAGCTGAAGATTTCTGTTTCTCTGCCGGATGGTATTATTTTTTTTAATGGATTGTAAGCTGTATCATCAATATTTTTGAGAAATGGTTTTATCTGAAAATAAGCTTCTTGTTTCTGCTGTTTTCAGTAGAATTTCAATAAAATCTTAGTGGCTGAAAAGCATTCTAATTCAACCAATTGTTGCACCATGGTTGAGAGCTGAGAAGCTTTGGGTGGTCTGTGCGGATTATGATGAATGTGGCTTTTTCTGAATTTGAGCTCTTTTTGCCTTTCTTGATACCAAAATATTCTCTCAAAGTGATACACTGTCTAAAGGTATAAAAATTCCTTGCATTAGCCTTACAGAAGTTTCATATTATATAAAGAAGTTTCATATTATTAATATTACATGCGTTGATTTAATTCTTAAATTTTAAAAAATCAATATCTTATTTTTTTATAGGTTCAAAGTAAATTAAAAAATAATTTAATTTTCATAAAAATAATTTATAAAATTTAGTAAAAAAATGCATCTTCTTAATTTTTTAAAAATAGCAAATTACATAAAATGTATTAAAATATGCCGTAAATGCTTGATTTTTATGAAATGTTTAAATTTAAATATTATTATTGCTTAAAAAAAAAGTTTCTAGGTGTTTATTTATAAATAAGAGGAAGAGCTAATTAGATTTTTTTTTTTTGAAAAAACTAATTAGATAAAAAATTATATTATTTAATAATATTAATAATAAAGATTAAACAATAAATTTTGTCTAATTATAATTACCAGATAATTTAATTAAAATAAATTCCCCTTTTCAAAATACAAAGACGAGCCCCGAATCGTTTTACATGGCCGACTGAGCGACGGTTGTCGACTATAGACTCGAAGGCAAAAGTAAGGAAGAAGCTGGCGAGATATTGGCGAAAATCTCATGACGATAACTCATCTCTCCCAACTTGGGATTATTCCTCCGTCGATAATTCTCGTCCCATGGACACCGAAGGTTTTTTTTCTCAGGATGCCGAGAAATGCTTTCACCAAAAATTATTTTATCAGCAACCAAACAAGGATTTATTACTTCTTTTTTTTTTTTTTGAATACACAGAGCAAGAAGAGTTGGATCGATCGCTTGAAAGTTTGCAAGCTTAGCAGTCTCTTTTATGGAGGGTATAGTATTCACAATGCTTATTAAGTATAGCTCTTTTACATAACGATTATTCTTTAAATTTTTATTTTGATTATTATTGATTTATCTGGTAGAGAGTGTTCGCCGGAATTCTCTTCTGCTACGCTGTGCTTCAGCTATATTCCATCTACCAGCAGGCATCTTCTCCACGGGAACTGGTGAACTAAATCAATCACTCAATAGAATGAGATTAATGATTTTGGAAGTGGATAGATTGTGTGCTTTTCTTTGGATTTTTTTTTTTTTTATTAATAGAGGTATCGTGCTTACTTTATGGAAGATATTGATTCATGGATGGTAATATCTGCAGGTTTGTACCCAAACTAATTTGCACTCTTTATCAGCTTATTACATGATTTTTATCATATCTATCTTTCTGTTATAACTATCTCATTACATGGTTTTTATCAAGTACCTTGTTTGAGGTTCTCCCCAACGAGGACCAACTTTAGGCACCAAAATTAGAAAAAGAAAATCTTTAGCAAGTTGACCAAATGGAGCCGTAGTTGAATCACTCTATCTTGTTTAAATGAGGAATTGTTTGATGCTTTTTTCTCAGCTTCCTTCTTACCCTTCTACTCATGCTCTTTAGAAAATTTTATTTTCTAGTATTTTGATTTGAATGATATTAATTGGAATTATTCTTTTGCTATGAAGGTGGTACAAAATGATGACTTCATTCCTGCATCTCATGGTTATCTGTGCTATTTCCAACATAAAGTATCCACATAGGGTCACATGCTTACATGTCCAGGAATCGCATGTAAAGATATCATTTTCCCTTGTTAGCCTGCGGCCAGACTTGCATTATCATTGTCAAAAGGAAATTAATAGTGCAGTTTGGTTGCAGTAAAGCTGCTTTTCTTTCTTGCATTTAGAAGGATCAAGTTGGAAATTATATGGTTTACTTCTTATCCTATTCTTTCAATTGATTATGCCTCAAATAAATCTCCCTTCGAAATTCATAAGGGTAACTGTTGGATGTATTTCCTTAATAGAAAAGTGGGTTCTACCCCAAAAGGGTGGAATGAATGACAGATGTGATGGAGCTTGATTAGTCATTCGCTCTAAATAGTTGAATGGAATTCTCTTGATTAATTATTTTCTCCTACCTGTTTGCCTCTTCAATTCCAAATTATTTCTAAAATGCCAATTTGACCTCATGTAGAGTACATATATCTATTCTGCTTAATGGTCTACATTGGTGAATTCTTGATTTTTACCATTCAAATTGAGAAATCTTCTATCTGTCAGTTCTATGCTATATTATTGCTGCCTTTGCATAATAGAAAAATGCATTTCTGTTGCTAATTTTTTGTTGATAAAATAGATTGGGTAGCTGTTTTAGTATGTTCAATGGCCATTGTGGGGTTACTTCATAATTCAGAGCATCAAAGGCGATGGATTTGGTACTCATTGTTTACTGGGCTTAGACTGGCATTTTTCTGGTTATATTACATGCAAAAGTATTCACAATGCTTATTAAGATGGTGGCAAGGGAATGGGTCTTCTTCCTTTTACTACTAATCGGTATGTCACCAAGCTAAGAGAAAGTGATGTGAGGATGTAAATGTGGACAGAGTGCTGGTTAGAGAGATTTGAGAGAGAGAGCAGCGTGAATCTGTATAGAGAGAAGGATGGAAGTGTTGCGTGAGTGAAGTATAGAAGGATAGAAAATAAAACAAAGGAGTTAGGAGCAACAGCGTTTTGGGGAGATTTCTAATTTTTAATCTTTGCACTGAAAATAGCCCTTTTAAAGTTGCTATTCTCTCCCACTTCCCCCCTTGCAACAAAAAGAAAAATGGGTATTTATATAGGGTTAAAACCCTAAAATTAAGGGTGAGGATTTAAGAGAAAAAATAAAGCGTTGGGATTTAAAAGTATTAAATTTTATTTTTATTTTCCTTATTATTATTATTATTATTATTATTATTATTATTATTTACCCTAAATTTAGTGATAAAAAATTAAGGAGATAAAAAATCAAAGGTTTAAATTAAATTAGGACTATTTTGTTTTTGTTTCTTTTGATCAATGGGTCAAGAGCTTGTCCTTACAAATTAAATCAATGATTGAAATTAAATTGTATAAAATTTGTGTTCTTTACTTTGACTAATTTTAATCCAAAGGTGAAAATTAAATGGTTTTTTTATTTTTAATTTTCCTTGTAATTAAAGTGGGACTCCTCATTTCCCACTTCAGTAGGAATTGCCTAGCGACTGCAAAATTCTTGTAAACACACTATATCTTGCTTAAATAAGGAATTGTTTGATGCTTTTTGTCTCAGCTTCCTTCTTCTTACTCTTCTTCTCATGCTTTGAAGAAAATTTTGTTTTCTAGTATTTTGATTTAATGATTGTAAATACTATATTTTGTTCGGATCTAAAATAAAATTTTTAAATAAAATGAAATAGGAAAGTGAAAAATAATTAGTCTATTTTCAATTTTTAGTCTCAATTTTACTCGACATTGTCAATTTTAATCTTTCTTTTCATTTTTCTTTTTTTTTATTTTAGTTTTCAAATAGTAATTTTATTTTTATTATTTAATTAAAAGTGCGAATTAAAAGGTTTGTTTGGATTCAATTTTGATTTTAATTTTGATCTTGAGATTCATTTTACATTTTTAATTTATTCTAAATTTTATTTATTTATTTTAGGAAAAAAAAATATTCTATTGGGTTTTAATTTGTTGCCATTAAATTTTAGTTATAAATTTTTTTAAAGAAATAAAAGAAAATAAAATCAATTAATGAGGAATTAATTTTATTAAATTTCCTAAACTTTTTATCTACCTGTCTTTTCCCTTTGATTGCTCTTTTAAAAACAACCCAGTTTCAAAAGAGCAACCTTTTTACTCCATTTGATTCTCTCGAAAAGACATAAGCCTCTCTTTAAAAAGGGAGAATGAATCCTCTCCTGAGGACTCTTGATAGCAACGTCATTAACTTTTCTAGAAGGGGACTCATCTTCTTTCCTCTCCAAAGAAAAAATGTTGTCTCCTCCAAGATTTGATTCTCGCATCAGCTTTCTTCTGTCCAATTCTCAGTTTTGCTCCAAGGATTAAGGTCTCTTTCTTGATCTCAAACAACTCTGCTAGATTAATTTTCATTCAATCTTAATGAGTTTTGTTAAAATAAATAAATTTGTGGCTTTGATAAGATAATGTTTGAAATTTGTAGCTTTAAAATTTATATTGTTTTTAGTTGTTGAGTTGATTTCTTTTTGCTTTGATAGTGATTGAGAAAAGGAAAAATTAATTGTTATTTGTTAGTAATCAATTATAATGCTGGGTAAATTACAAATGTGCTCTGCTAGATGATCTATTGATATATGAATTGACTATTCAGTTTTCTATGGATTTAAAAATTATCTATCACGTTGAAATGAGATATAGGTGTTCGGATTATTTGTAATTTACATAGTGTGAAAAATTTGTTAATTCATTTTAGATCTCATCAATAAATTTTTATTTATTTATTATTATTATTTTTTTTTTCTTTTCTTTTTTGTTGAGTCTAAATATAAGGCCTTCAAGTGGATTTTTAAAGAATGGATTTTTACATCGGGTTGTGATTTTGATAGATAATTTATTTAAAAAAATAGTGATAGTTCCATTGTAAATACTGAAAATAAATATTAAATAAATAAAATTAAAATTAATTAAAAATTTGAATTTACTAATATTTTCATCATAAATCTCAAAAAACAAAGTAAATAAACAAATTAAATTAAAGTAAAATTTAAATATCGAAGGTCTAATAATAATTTTATCTTAGATCCTGTTTGTCATGAATTTGAGAATAATTATTCTAGGTCTATTGATAATTGCATCTTAGACTTTGTAATTAAAAATATTAATTAAAAGATTGGTTGGAATTTATTGATAATTTGATCATAAATCCTAAAAACAAAAAAATAAATTGAAAATGAGCAAATTGGATTAAAGAAACACGATCTTCGGTCTAATGATAATTGTATCTTAGACCTCACAAAATCATATTAATTTGTTAGGCTTATTGATAATTTTATCATAAATTCTAAAGATAAAAATCTAAATTAAAGCTTTGGAGTTTAATGGTAATTTCACTTAAATCCTATTTAAAATAAAATTTTATAATTAATGTTTTAGGTTTAATGGTAATTTTACCCTAAACCTATTAAAATAAAATAATTAATCTAAATTGTGGGTTTTAATGGAAAATTCTTTTTAAGCCCTATTAAAGTCCAATGGAAATGAATTAATTAAATCTTTGGGTTTATTGATAATTTCATTATAGACCTTAATTAGTATTTGATGGTAATTTCACCTTAAACATATTTTAAAAAAGAAATCAATCATTAATTAAAATTTGTTGGGTTGGTTGATAGTTTCATCACCTAAATATAAGATATAATCTTGAACTCCATAACAATGCATTAAAATACAAAATTAAAAATAATTGGAGGTCTAATAATAGTTTCATCTTAGACCTTATTAATTACAAAATTAGAATTAAATATTTTAGGTCTAATGATAATTGCATCTTAGACCTCGTGATTTTAAAATCTAAGGGTTGTTAGGATTTAATTATAATTTAATTTTAAATCCTACGAATTTAAAAATGCTTCGGTTTAGTGATAACTTTATCTTAAATCCTATAAGTCAAATAGTTAAAGTTTTTTTAAAGTTTAATGATAATTCCATCTTAAACTCCATAAATCAAATAAAATTAAAATAATAAAATTTTTGGAAAATTTAATGATAATTTCATTTTAAATCCCACAAAATGAAATAAAATGAAAATTTTGGGTTCGATGATAATTACATCTTGGACCTAAAATTAATAAATAATAGTTTGTTGGGTGAGATAATAATACCCAATAAATCAAAATAATCAAAAGTAGCGATAGATGTAATAGATAACATTATTATTGTGATATGAATTATTTGGCTGATTGAGAGTTGCAAATCGGAAGGAAATTTGACTTTGGGGGCATCTTGTTAAATCTCTCGGTCAACTTGTAAGTAACATACTTGTTCAATTCATAAATTGCATTTCATAAATAATTAGGCGCACCACACACATAACACCCTTAGTCATTCGGACGCCGATGATGGGATTTACGATGGAGAGTTGAAAGTTTTCACGGTCTATCGAAATCCCTAGGAACTAAATGACACCTTTCCCAGTATTAAAGTTTTAATCAAGGAAATGGAAAAAATTAGTAAAATGTTAAGTAGGCATCACTTGTATCATATATATGTTTGACTCATTTTAACAATATTTGTATTTAATGAAAATAACTGAAACTTTTTTAAAATAAAAATAAAATTTAATTTCTTAAAAATAATTGGCTTCTATTTTTTTAATAATATGGTTTTAAAAAAAATAAAAATAAAAAATAAAAAATCTTAAAACCAAAAAACTCTATTTTAAAATCCATTTTCAATTTCAAACATATTTTAATTTTCAAGTTAATCTAATTTCCAAAAAAATTTAAGTCATTTTTTAAGATAATTTCATTTGAGGCAGAATTATATTTCAACAAATTTAATTTTCAAAGCTCAATTTAATTTTCAAGCAAAATTTACTTTTCAAATCAAATTTAATTTTCAAATAAAATTTCATATTAAGATCAAATTAATTGTGGAATTTAGGAGCCTCTTTTAAAATAAAAGTTTTCAAAAAATGAAAATAAAAAAAATATCAAATGGAGTCAAAATTCACTTTTAAGGTCGTTTCACTTACTTGTGTATTTGACTTACTCTAATAGTGAGATATTTAAGCGTTTCTACATTTATATTTCCGATCAAATGCAATGAATCAATATTATAAATTAAGCTCCATTTTAAATTATTGACATTAATTTATTTGAGCACATTCTTAAATCTATCTACCATTTTGGGAGACGTATGATGCCTAACACCTTCCCCACACGTATAAGGAGCCCGAACCTTTAATCTCTAGAATAAAAGTAGATCGTTTTCTTTGAAACAAAAGTTTTGAAAATATAATAAAAAGTTTTTTTCTATTTTTCCTACAAAAATTAGAGTAGTGGCTCCTCTTCTTTTCATTTCATTGTGAATTGCCTAGCAAAAGCAAAACGCGTTGCGACAATGATATTAATTGGAATTATTCTTTTGCTATAAAGGTGGTGCAAAATGATGACTTCATTCCTGCATCTCATGGTTAACGTATAGTATCCACATAGGGTCACATGCTTACATGTCTAGGAATCGCATGGAAAGATATCATTTTCCTTGTTAGCCTGCAGCCAGACTTGCATTATCATTGTCAAAAGGAAATTAATAGTACAGTTTGGTTGCAGTAAAGCTGCTTTTCTTTCTTGCATTTAGAAGGATCAAGTTGGAAATTATATGGTTTACTTCTTATCCTATTCTTTCAATTGATTATGCCTCAAATAAATCTTCCTTCGAAATTCATAGGGGTAACTGTTGGATGTATTTCCTTAATAGAAAAGTGGGTTCTACCCCAAAAGGGTGGAATGAATGACAATGTGATGGAGCTTGATCAGTCATTCACTCTAAATAGTTGAATGGAATTCTCTTGATTATTGATTTTCTCTTATGTGTTTGCCTTTTCAATTCCAAATTATTTCTAAAATGCCAATTTGACCTCACTTAGATTCTGCTTAATGGACTACACTGGTGAATACTTAATTTTTACCATTCAAATTGAGAAATCTTCTATCTGTTAGTTCTATGTTATATTATTGCTGTCCTTGCATAATAGTAAAATGTATTTCTGTTGCTAATTTTTTGTTGATATAATAGATTGGGTAGCTGTTTTAGCATGCTCAATGGCCATTGTGGGTTTACTTATAATTCAGAACATCAAAGGCGATGGATTTGGTACTTCATTGTTTACTGGGCTTATACCGGCATTTTTCTGGTTATATTACATGCTAAGGTCTATGGAGTTCCGTACATATCTACTTTGTCCGTTTACTATGTCTAAAATTTTGCCCCTGTGCTGCTGCTGGACTAGCTCACGGTAGCTGAAAATGAGTCCAGTGTAACTTGCTCAATATTCTAGCACATAGATATGTTACTATGATACTTATCGGTGCCATAGGATGTCAAGACTTCGATGGGATGTCCTCTGGCTTCCATTTGGACCCTTTATCCCTGGCTCCCTTTAGTTATGATCGTTTAATCAATAAGTTCACTTATAATTTCATACGTATATATTTTAAATTGCAGGGAGCTGGTATTTGTCTCTATGTTGACTATCTACTTACCCTGTCATCATCAGAAGTGAGAAAACTAAGAGGCTACATGTATGCTTTTAAGGCCAGCTAAATTTCTGTTGACCTGCATTTTCATTTTCTACTTCATTGGGTTTGAACTCATGGAGTAGGTTTTCAAGAATAGCAGGTTGGAAAAACAGAAGCTACTTGGATGGCTAATTTCAAAATGAAGAATTATATCATACAAAGAAACTACCTACTTGCTCCCTTTTATAAAAATGAATGGTTACTCGCTTAATTTCACATGCGATCACAACATGGGAAGCATGGATTTGGCACTTACTGATTAAATCAACTTGTTCCATTGTTCTGGGTAGTTCTAAAAGTAGATTGTTACGAGTTTCTTCAGGTTTTTAAGTTGCACGTATTGATGAAATTTCTATCTGAATGTTGTGGCATGTAATAAACATAGTAATAACCATATGGCAAAGGCGGTAATATTTTGTTTGAAAAAACAAAGATTAAGGTCAAGCACTGATAGTAACTGCGTCCAGTATGGTTAAGGTAATAACCATATGGCAAATACCGTATGAAAATCTAAGTAACGGCAATGAAATTATCTTAGTAGAAAAAGAAAGATTCATCCGTCAGAAAACACTCAACATTTGCAAAAAAGAACTCCCATTTAACCTATAGCCTGTGATGGGAAATCTTTTTCACACAAATAGAAGGATTAGTCCTCATCTTCAATGATCTTTGTGCCCAGGCCCTTTAGTCCTTCAGATGGAGTTTCTGCAACAGTGACAAGAGAGTAGAGCTCTTCCTTTGCATCTTCATCATCGTTCCTCCTGCGAGCAATGCGAACCCTGACCCTCCTAGGAACACTTCGGATCCCCCTGCTCCAGATGTGCTTGTTCAGCTTAACATCCACTCTCACATCCTTTGTTCCCATCGCCTTCTGAGCAAACTTCCTGATCTCCTTAATAGCATTGGGAGCCTTCTTCTTGAAGGTGCTGTTCTTCCAAAATTTAGCAAGGATCAGCAATATGAACAAATAAATAATAGATCAGGTAACCTTAACATTTGCAGGAGTGCAAGTCCATTTTCAAATTAATTAGATTTACCAGCATTCAATTATCAAAACGTACAATAAGCTGCCATCAACATAAAATAATATCAAGGTGATACATGATGGCAAATTGTGCAATGCTGCCATCCACCAGAACACGATAAAAATTCCTCACTTCACTGAAGGAAAGACAAACTCACTCCTAAATGCAATTATAAATAAATGAACTACTTACACCACTCAAACACAGGAATATATAATGATATTCTCCAAGGTTAGTAACACAAGGATGTGTCTAGATGCAGGAAGGTTGCCACATTGGAAGCTCTTAAGATTTACGAGAGCAGAGGTGAAGCCAATCAACAGTTCAAAATGACATAAGATAATTCATAAATCTGCATTACCTAAACCAACTTTACCAGTCTTCTTTCTCCCAAAGCACACCTAATGGCATGCCATTTTCATCATAAACCCTACCCAACTAAACAGCAAGCTTTTTGGCTATAAGAAAGAAATCCCTAAAACCAACATTTATGATCCTAAGGTAAAGCTATGTTACTACCTATACCATAATGAGGCCATGGTTACTTAAGAATACCCATTTCCCAATAAATATATATAAAAAATGGCTATTGCAACCAACATCAGTATCCAGCATCTTTTAAATTCCATCTCCATCAATTGTACAACCCAACTATTCTCTGTCTCCATCAAGCAACCATTAATAAATGATAAATACATTGAAACCATAACTACTAATCTAAACATTAACAGATTCAAATAAAGGCCAATCCAAAGCCGTAAATAAACAAGTTATCCAGTTAACAAAGCAGTACCAAAAACAATCCAAAGAGCCAACGAAAAAAGAAGAAACTTTTAGAACTAAGCGCTCACAAACACTGAAACATATATAAAGGAAGACAGATTACCATCCATGCAAGCGCTTGTGAAGGTTGATAGTGTACTCTCTGGTAACCACCTCCTCCTTTCTCCCCTTGGTCTTATCCACCATTTTCACTCACCCAGATGACTTACCTGCATTCAGTAACGCACTTCACTTTAAGATCTCCAATACCCATAATCTATATATATTTTTTTTCCAACTAAATTACCTCAAACAGGGAGAGAAGAAAGATACCTTCGCCTACGATGGATAGCCGGAGGAGAGAGGCGTGCGAGAATGATAATGAACTGAAAAATTAGAACATAAAACCCTAATAAAGATCTACGGTTTAACGAAATGACTATTTTATCCTTGAGGGGATAGAGGTCAATATGGGCCATGTGGGCTCGACATGGCCCGGGTTTCTACAAATTACGTTAAGTTATTATTATTATTATTATTATTTTATTTCTTTACGATAAGTTATTATTTAATTATTTAGCTTCATTAACTTTCTTTTTTTTTTTTTCTTTTGAGATACATTAATTTCTTTTTCAAATGAATGGAGATGAAGTTTATCTAATGTCTTCTTCCATTAAATGGCTCAGTTTGATACCTATGTTAATATTGATCCTTCATTCTTATTTAAATTCGGTCCAAGATTAAGATATTAATATGTGAAGTTTATTCTTTTTTTTAATTATTCACCCCTAATTGTCGTACAAATTAAAAGATCACATTTACACCTAATATGAGGAGAGCAAAGATAAGGGTGAACAATTTTTTTATTATAATTTAAAAATTAAATCAAATTCAGTCAATTTATTTTTTCAAATTTTAATTTCAATTCAATTCAATTAACATTTTAAGAAAATTTTGATTATTTAATTTGATTTGATTAATTAAAAAAAATTGAAACAATAGAACCAATCGGATCAATTCAACTAAGTCTTAGACTCCCTTTTTTTTAATTTTTTTTTTCTTGTTTATATACCCAAAGACTGGAGGCCCAACTTCACAAGTCAAGTTTATCTACCAGGCGCAGCCTATAAACTAAATGTAAACCTTGCTTTAGTAATTTTTTTTCTTCTTTCCTTTGATTTCTTTAACCCTGCGTGTTGCCTTATCCATCCACCCCATCGATGACTTCGGCTATTGATGTAGGGTTGGTTCGCATTGACGTGGTCACCTCTTCTTGATTGCTCACTTTCCCTTCATGGTTGCATGTACCGAGGGAAATGGAATTGATTTTGCTCCGATGGTGATGGATGGTTTCCTAGGTTTTTGTGTTTTTTGCTCCGATTGTGATGGTAGGGCGCTCCCTGTCAACTTTTTAGTTTTGATTTTTTTTAATCAAAATATTTCAGAATTAAATGAATTTTAAAAAATAATTCTTAAGATTGACATGCATCATTTGAAGACAATTCAGGTTTTCCATGACAATACACAACTTATTAAAGCTCTTCCCTTGCACTTCCACGTCTTGCAACCAACAAAATTAGGGTATTTTCAGACAGGAGACACCACTTTTAACATGCAAAATTCCAATTCCGCGTCCGGGGTAAACAGCAGAGGCAAACTAATGACAAAAGAAACAAATAAAAATAAAAATAAAAATAAATAAACAAATAAAATGTAGTACATGCCTTTAATTTGTTACAAGGAGATATTTTTTTAATTATGTATGAGATTTTTCTTAATTAAACTTGATTTATCATGGATTTAAAATACAAAATGTATGATAAGATCAATCCATTAAATAGAGTCCTACATCCTTATATTTTGAGTTAATAATGAATCAAATTTAAGTAAGAATTTCTCAAATGGTTAACTAAGATAATCAAATTTCACATCTAGTGATGTCCAAGGCAAAAATCTAAGAAGGGAATCAAGTATTATTTATCATCAGCGTTACAAAGTTAATAATAATAATAATTATTATTATGATTATTATTATTATTATTGAATAATTGACGAATTATACAGACTGATCAGATCATAAATGATTAATACACAAGAGGTTCATGTATAAAACTAGATGCTTCGCCTAAACCAGTGGTGATATTATTTTTCTTGGAGCTAAATGCCTATAATCAAATCTTTAGTAAATAATTCTAAATTCCTGTAGAAATTCTCTGCTCTTCCCGAGTATAAGAAAACTCATCTAACCAAAAGCCTCCTAAGATCTCAGGGTACTTCTTGAATGTCTCCAGAAAGTGAGAGCCAAAACAGTTAAACCAGCAATACTTGCTATGATCTGCCATCACCAATACACTAATGTGTTAAATGGGCATCAAAATTTGAAATGGCAATATATGAGTGTATAAAGGAGGGAAAGATGCAGACACTTGATCTGAACAATTAGCTATTTCAGCAGTTTCTACAAGTTTTAATTCATGTACAGAACATTGATTTCCAAACTACATAGATCTGCTAAATAAATATCATGTAAAATCTTAGTGAAAGATGTTGAATGACATTTGGGAGATTAAAACAATCAAACAGACCTTGGCATCTCTGGCATAACTGGTACGAGTAGATTTGAAGAATGACCTCAGCAATTGAAAGCGCGATGTCTGAGGCATTAAAACGACTGCAGTATACTGTTTTTTGCAAGGATAAGGCAGTATCCTTTGCAGTGTCAACTGCACTGTTGATGTGGCAAGAGATTGTACATTAGAACGTCCTTAATCTTGAATCTGAACCAAAAATAAAATTCTGATAATCATAGCACTGAGGGAACATGATAGAGGGAAAAAAGAAGGGGCTATTTGTGCGTCTGACAACAATGAGAGCTGCTGTTGCCATTCACACAGGTATTCTGTCCTAATTAGGGAACTTATAGAAAGTAATCACATCGTGAAGTGAAATCCAACACAGAGAATGACCATTTTTTTCCACAAGTAAAACTGACTCAGATTATCACGTGGGGGAAAAAGGAATTACAACTACCCATCTCGTATGGATGTTACCACTACCAACTTTATATAAAATGATTCATGCACACCATAACAATTTACTGGTTAAAACATATTCCAGAACTCTTGTATGATATGGTCTTAAAAAAAATAAGAAAAGCATAAATTTTAAGCTTGGTTTTTCAGCTTCTTTATTAACTATGATTGTGGTTGCAACTCCATATTACCTCAATAAAGAGCATCACTCCATGAGACTTCTAGATTAAAAAACAGTCAATGGCACAAAATAGAGAAACTGCAATATAGAGTTTAGGAAAACTTGGATAAACCACCAACCTCAAAGGCATTGGCCATATCACCATTTAGATTCTTGACTGGTAGCTCCGTCAAATCCTTTCCAGCCAATAGAAGTTCTCCTGAAAGATCAATCAGAAATCAGCACTAAGATTAGAGTAGTATAATCTGCTTAATCTTCACATATTCAAGAGCCTTCTGCTGTGAGATCACCTAAAACAAACAAAAAGAAGAAAATTAGGAGTTCTGCAACTACTTAGGATTGAGAATTTGAGATGGTAGAAGAAACATTTCCAAAATTTCTATTCTATATCACCTGGGTTTCCAAAAGGAAATTAAAAGTTGGTAACTTTAGTTAATAAACTTAACCTGCAATCCATTTTCGGGGGCCATTTGCTCAAGTTCAAGTACAGTTGAAACATCCTCATCTGAAGGCCCTTCCTCTTGAAGCCGTAATATTTCATCCAAAGCAAGATCAACCTATTAAGAAGTATTGCCATATCAACAGGGAAAAAAAATGAACCAATTGACACTCAGCTATAAGCCCTTACCTTTTTACATTAGTTTTAGATGAATTGACGAAACATATACAAAAAAATATTCCTTGGTGCATGATGTTTGCGGTTGATATTTTTCTGATAGATGAGATATGAGAAGGAGTCAATAGAAAGCTAGAGTTTTGGAGAAGTGCTCTAGAGTCAAAGGGTTTTAAGTTAAGTAGAACGAAGACAGAATACATGCATTGCAAGTTCAGTGAAGGCCAAACTGGTGATAGGGAAGGAGTTAGTTTGAATGGAGTGATACTGTCCCAAAGTAATCACTTTAAATATCTAGGCTCAGTCCTTAAAGTAGATGGGGTATGTGAGGAAAATGTTAGTCATAGGATTAAAGCCGGATGGTTGAAGTGGAGACGTGCCAAGGGAGTTTTATGTGATCGTAAGATTCCCAATAAGTTGAAAGGAAAATTTTACCGTACAGCCATACGACCGGCTATGTTATATGGTAGTGAGTGTTGGGCACTGAAAGAGTCGTATGCGTCTAAGATAAGAGTTGCAGAGATGAGAATGTTAACGTGGATGAGTGGCCATACTAGACTAGATAAAGTCCGTAATGAGAGTATTAGAGAAAAGGTAGGAGTGGTGCCAATCGAAGATAAGTTGAGAGAAATGAGATTAAGGTGGTTTGGTCATGTGAAGCGTAGAAATACGGAGGCTCCAGTTAGACAAGTAGAGCACATTAGGTTAGAGGATAGAAAGAAAAAAAGGGATAGACCTAAATTGACTTGGAGGAGAGTAGTACAACACGACCTAGAAGCATTTCACATTTCTGAGGACTTAACCCAAAATCGTTTAGAGTAGAGAAAGCGAATCCATATAGCCGGCCCCAAATTTTTAGGATAAAGGCTTAGTTGAGTTGAGTTGAGTCACCACGTATATCATCAGTTTTAGAAGGTCTATTACCGCCAAGGAACACGCAAACACCAGCTGAGTATATATGGGGCAGAAAGGTAAATCAAGAACAATCCAGCGAACCGTTAATAACATGTAAACTAAAGAATATGAGATACACACCTGCCCATGCTTGAAACGTAGCACTTGCATGATTTTTGTTTCAAGAAGTTTGCTTAGGAAGCCAACACGGTGAATCTCTTCTACCTGTCAATTAAAATTTTCCAACAGAATAAAAGGACATTCTCAATTATCAGTGAGATGAAGTCATGAAAAATCAAGGACTATCATAAACAGCCACAAACCATTGTCCCGTTCTTCAGCACCACAGGAAAGCTTAGCTGAACTGAACATTGTGCTTCCACCATGGGGCTTCATACCACTTTACTACAAGAATAGCAAGTGCATTAGAACACATCTCAACCTAACGAAAATATACGGGCTCACAGGCACAGAGACATAAGTGCTAGTAATGAAGATATTGGAAGTTTCACTATTGTCTCAAATTCAAAAGAAAAACAGGGACCAGAAGTGATATCTATTCAGCTGGGACAGAAAAAGGTAATTGATTGTCTGATCAAGAAAGAAAGAGCGAGAGTATGATTGGCTGTTTCCTCGTCATAGAAAAATCAAAACTTTACCGTTTCCCCTTGTCATACCAGAACCTTCTGATTAACTGTCTTCAATGTTTCATGAAAGTTACATACCTTTTCTACCACTGAAAATAGATAATAGAATACTTTCCTAATTGCCGAATTATGCTTGTAGGAAATGTGAACGGTAAACCTTTGAGGTCATCCCAGTTAAAGTGGAGAATAGGTTCAGGAGGTTTTGGTATTCCACCCTGCATGGAAAATCACAATCAGTCAATGCAACATTAATATCTCCACATTCGCATAATTAAAAGGACTACCAACTCACCAAATACTGCAATATCAGAGGAAGTGCAATAGTGGGATCAAGATTTCCAACAATCACAACAGTAAAAGTTGAAGGATCCTTAAAACAGCTGTTAAAATATTTGCAAGCTTTTAGTGGATCAACTTTTCGTAGATCATTTATTCTAATAGGCTGCAAAATCATAAACAAAGCCCAAATTTTAAGAAGGGCACGTCTATCTTCAAAGTGATAGTGAGCCCAACAGAGGAAATCCAGCATACCCTAAAAAAATAGCAGTTCCCATAGTTGAGCTCCTTACCTCGGTCTGCCAAAGCAGTATAAGGATCTCTCTCTTGAGCACGAACTGCTTCCTCAGCCATTTGCATCACTATTTTGGCATCTTCTTCCCCAGGTATTACATTTTTTGTAAATAGTTGATAGACAAGCTGTTGGAACAAGCATATTAATATAAGAGGCCAATTTTTGCCAAAACTTAAAGATAATCCTTCTATATATTAGGTTCAGTGAATCAGGATAGGATAGTTCATACTGTCAATGATAGGAGAGCATGATGGTCATTTCTAGTTTTGAATGTAAGATAAAGAAACAAAATATTTCCTCATGTCTTCTGAATCGTCAGACATGAAGTAGTTATTGAACGCAAATATGATGATCTAGGAGACATCTTATTGCTGATACATCCAACTCAGTATGGCATGATTGTCCTCTCCTTCCCCATCAGCCAAGTTTCCCATAGGCTATTCAAGCCACACCAAAAATGAAACAGAAAGGATGAGCAAGGTAGCTATTTGATAAAAATATACACAACCTAATTCTCTTTCTACAGAACATAAGATGTTCATGATTGCAATTACACTTTTATGGGTCAACAGGGGGATAATAGGGGAGAAATTTGGTTTTGCCCGATACTATGCGGAATGACTACTCCACCAGCATCAAAAGATGAGATTAGACATGAAGGTCCTACAGGGTCAAGGAAAACCCAAATATAAGCTATAACGGGAGAAAAGACACATAAGTTAACAAAAAGCATTGCACCAGATGGGGAGAAAAGGCAATGACATGTAGCATTCTTTTACTGCACTTTGTTGGAATAAAGTATGATTGAATTGAGATATTTGATAATGACCGCTACAGTGTGTAAGTGACATTGGCATTTGGCAGTGTGCAAATCGGTGTTCTGATCTTGTCCCCTGCACCCCACCATCCAAACAAAAAGAAGGGGGAAAAAGATCATATAGATTCAAGAACAGTTCCCAATTTAAATCTAACCGAAAACAAAAAATGAAATTCCTTTTTAAGAGACACAGAAAGGCAGATACAACTATGATGCAGGACAACCTGAAGGTCTTAGAATTAATGTTGAAAATTGAGGCTTTTATGAAGGCTAAAATGAGCAAGAATTTGGGTGGAGAATTAGGATTTGTGAAATGATGGAATTAAGAAGTAAATTTAAACAAGACGAAATGATTTGCGAGCAGTGAACAGTAAAATAAGGTTCATGCTTCATATCTAAACTTCCTTAGGCATCACAAATAGGGTTAAATTGCATCACACAACTCAAAGCATAATTGCTAGAATTCACATTGATAAAAAACTTCTAAACAACATTACAAACACAGGTACTTAATGGACTTATAAAGTAATAATTAAACTTTAAGGATTTGGACTCTAAAGGTAAACCTTAACCTTTAAGTGATCCCAAAAAGTAATTATTAACCAAAAAGGACTCTAAATAAAGATTCCTCAAGAAATCTAGATCTTTCCAGCAAATATGAAATTACAAAATTATCTCTATGACTTATATAAAGGACCAACATCTAATATATTTACATAAACACACAAGTAAAACTCTAAAAGAACTAGAAAGTACTTTATAATTTCCCCAGTAAACTCTACATTAAAACTGAAACATGATACTAAGCTTCTTGAGTATTTCACTATGAATTTTCTCAAATTCCTTGGCTGCATCAAACTTGTATCCATCATAAAAGCATGATAAATAAATATTGCCATAAATGTAACAAACATAACAAAGCAAACCTGCAAAGCTGTTTCCAGATCTGAGGGCGAACAATCACCTGAAAAAGTTCTCATGTATGCTCCAAGTTTTGTACCAACTTCGACTCTCCTACCAGCAACCATATCCCTTAGAATGGATGGTCTATAACCAAATACACCAATTTCTCCAGCAATGGTTGATCCCATTGAGGATGAAAAATAATAACTTTCTGGGATTTCAGACAATCCACCATATGAGAACCCAGTAAAGAGAACCTGTTGAACAAGTGTTTGACTAGAATTAATGGCTTCCACATAACCAATTGTATTCTTAATTCACTAGTGACACAAATTAAATGCATTAATTAATATGGTGCTGTTATATGGGCATCAAAATTCAATTGCAAAATAGGAACCATAACAGAAATCTAAAAAATAAGATAAATAAAAAAAAATCATAGTGGCGCCAATTTTTATGTTTAGCAGAAAATACATCTACCAAAAATCTGACAGGTACACCACATCAATTTAGACACATTTGTTCTCTATGTGCTTATTATCACAATTGTAATGACCATAAAGCTATATCAAGCTTGGGATTGGTAAATAAACTTCCATTGATGCTTTGGTAGTGCCCAAACCAACATTGAGTTAACCAAAAGACTAAATATAGTAACCTGTATAGTGCCAACGATTGGAAAACCCACTCCACAAATATATGCTATGTTTTGGTTTGATGGAGCAAGAGAATTGCTGAAAAAGCACAAGTCAAGATAGGAAGGGCATTTTTGATAATAAGAGTTGACAGAGGACTTGGTCCTCAAACACAGCTATACGCCGAAAAGAAATTAGAGGAGTCAGCTTCATGCGATAAGAAATTATAATTCTTTTTGACTTGAGTCATGATTCTCTATTTATTCACTTCTCAAAATTCATTTGATCAGAGATCTGGCTGTCAAGACTCCATCCCATTGGATTTCACTGCTATATATGGCAATCTGTTTAAAATGATTAAAGTGGACCACCTCAACAATTAAAATTACTCCTAAAGTAACTTTAGAAGTAATAACCTTTTGCTTGCACCCAACAAATTTTCAGAAATTTTATACTTAGTTTTTCTTCTAATCTGCTTCATCTCTAGCCAAGAAGACTACATAGAATGGTGAACAGGGTGCTGCTGCCTCTACAAACAAAAAAATCACAGTTGGAGAGCACATGCAATGTTGAGATTCTTATACAGAAATTGTGTGAGCCATGGAACAGAAGTTCAAACAGATAGGTAATTTTAGAAACAGATTTTGCACTTTCTACATGAAATTGTAACTGATCATTGAGGAAGTTTGTACACTTATAGCAAACTCGCATGCCATTTGATAGGATTAATTCAGAAGCTACAACATTTGAATAGTCAAGCTAATGTAGGATACTCCTGGAGTAATTCTTTAATTAATTAAGTTCATAATAATGTAATCAAATAATGCAAACACTCACACAAAATGAGGTCTTGCAAAGAAACTATTTGGCTGACAGTGAATATAGGATTATATCAAAGCATGAAACTACAACATTTCGAACATAGAAAACAAACATTTAGTCAAACTAAAACGAGCTAAGTATAAGAAACAATACAACCCAACAGAGTTATATAATTCTGAAGTTATTTTGACAAGGGAGAGAGATAGAGCTTGGCATATTAATACAAACTTCCAAAGCAACATAACAGTTGAATTTACCCTGGATTTGGCTTTGTAGCAACAATTTCCTCTGGAATTTTTTCATCATCCCAAGGGCTAATGCTTCCTTCCCCCTCAAGAATATTTATTTTCAATAGCACTTTTTTCAGATCATCAACTGTTGCAGAAGCTTGGTGTTCAATTGTCTTCATAACACAACTACATGATGTTTGCAACTTCTCAGAATCCTTGGATACCTCTAGTGCCAATATCCCTAAGGAAACATAAATCATGGCAGAAGCAGTCATACCTAATCTATTACAGTTTTCAGAAACCAGTTGATGTAAACATGCAGTAAGTACTCAAACGGTAGAATTGTTTTTTGAAGTTGAGCTTCATACCCAATCCCAACAACAGGTTCATTTCGGAGAAAATGCTGCAAAATTAAACAGAGCAGAAATTATTTGGATGCATCCATTGAAGACACCAAATTAATCATTGTGAAGTTACAAGAAAACAAATGTTTCAATGTACTTGTAAATATTCATCTCTCAAGTTGGTTGATTGCATTTGATCATGCTCTAGATAGGCAGACTCAATCTCAGCCATTAGTAAAGCTCGATCGATAGATATTTCACATTCTGAAAAACCATGTAATCATACTCTTGCAACCTGATATTTAAGTTAGCTGGGAATACAATAACAAAAACAACAAAGAAAAAACAAATAAGTTTAAAAATCAAAATGAAGACACACCTCAAGGAGCATTGACTCTAGAGCCTGCAGAGTGCCTTTCTCTTTACAGGCTGAAGTCATTATACAAGCCTTCAATGGACGAACTAGAACATCTGCTGCAGCTGAGCATGAGAAATAGGGTGGATCCTTCCTGCGAGATAACTTAAAGAATCTCTAGTTTAGAGCACAGAGAAACATGGATTCTACAAGCATATCCTTGTCGTCCTTCACCTTCTTCAGCTCATCTGCAGGCATCTTATAGCTAATCATCATGTTACATATTATAGAAGGAAGAAGAGAAATAATATTGTTAGGCAGAATAATCAAGTAGAGAATGTTTTGGAGGGAAATGTTGTTGAGGAAGTTAGAAGAAAGAACTGAATTTGTTAATTTGTCACAGTTAGTTGTGTAACTGTTGTATAAAAGGAAAGGTCCTCATTAGTATTCATTCATTCCATTAATGAATCAATAACGGACTTTTCTCTCTCTGATTCTACTCTTTTCTTTTCTCATCTAAGTCTAATTCTCTTCTCATCTACTTTCTATTCTCTAGATCTGTTTCCAATCTTTGCAATCAGAGGTTGAATTAGGGTTGAACCCTAACAATTTGGTACTAGAGCAGGTTATGAAGGGATCAGATCTGCAATTGTGATTCTGGCAGTCGCATGATGACCAGATCTGGAGTAGTTACTCAGGATTCAATTAATTCAGCTAAAATAGCTGAATTGGAGGAACAGATTAGGGTTATGTGGGAGGTGTAGAAGAAGGATAAGGAAGAATTGAGGGGAGAAATTAAGCAAAATGCAGACAAGATCTTGGAGGAGATGCGATCCTTGTTTGCAGTTGTTATGATGGATAAAAGTAAGGGAAATAATTCTGGAGAAAATGAAGTAGCTGGATCTGTTACTGCTGCTCTTGGAGGGAAGGGAATTCTGCCCAAACCAAATGAGAATGGGAATCAGCTACAAAAAGAAGATAATAGTGCTGGATCTACAGCGGACAATGAAGGTATGTCAAAGATCTTGCCTAAAGTCAAATTAGTGACATTTGATGGGAAGGAACCTAGGGCTTGGATTAGGAAATGTATCAAATACTTTGAGGTGTATAGAGTACCTAAAGATCAAATGGTAGGAATTGCTAGCCTATTTTTAATAGATAGGGCTGATGCCGGGTATCACAATTGGATGAAAGGGGATGGATCTCATGCTTGGGATGATTTTGAAAGAGAATTTTGTGGATGATTTGGAGAGGATGGGCTAGAGGATATAGTGGAAGAAATTATGAAGATGAGACAAGAGAGATCTATTGAAGAATACTTGGATAAGTTTGAGGATATTAGAATAAGGTTGGAAAGGGTGATGCCTAGTTTGGGAGAAGCATATTTCCTTTCTGGTTTCATTGGAGGATTCAGAAAGGACATTAGGCCCATGGTGAGAATGATGAGACCTACTACCCTTGCCCATGCTTTTGAAATTGCCAAATTTCAAGAACAGCTACTTAATTGTAATAAGAAACCTAATTCTTTCACCAGAACCTACCAGAACAGTACCAGAACTTCCTTTGTTCCAACATCATCATCTTTTCCTTACAAACCTGCCCCAACTCATCAAAATTTTCCTTATGCACCCAAACCACCCAATTCTAATCAAAATAATAACCTGAAACAGCCCATCTCCACCCAAAAACCAGTACTTGCAACCAGTCAAGCTTCTGTCAACCAAACTGCTACTAAACCAAATACTAATACTGCACCTAATTCCAACAATATTAGACAACCAAGGCCCTGCTTTAAATGTGGAGATAAGTACTTTCCTGGTCATCAATGTAAGCAACAGAAATCTGTGATGGCTATTCAATCTTGTGAAAATGAGGAATCTGCATTCCAAATACAAGGGCAGGAAATGGAAGATGGGGAAGAAGTGTGGCATGATGTTATGGAAGGGGATGGAAGTGGAGTTGCAAATGAGATAACCCTTTCTGTACATGCTATTAAGGGTAGACAGGGGATAAAAACTATAAGGGTGTTAGGGAAGCATAAGAACAGGGAGTTATTGATTTTAATTGACTATGGCAGCACTCATAGCTTCTTAGATGTTAAAGTAGCAAGGGATTTGAAGGTGCCAGTGGTAGATGTGACTGCTTTTGCAGTAACAGTAGCTGATGGTAGAAGAATTTCCAGCACTTGTATCAGTCCTAATTTTAACTGGAAAATTCATCATTATTCTTTCTGTTTTGACTTCAGGTTGCTGGATATGGGGAGCTTTGATATGATACTTGGAGTTGATTGGCTGAAAACTTTTAATCCAATTTTATTTGACTTTGCGAGTTCCTCAGTCAGTTTCCACAGGGCTGGTACAAAGATTACATCGCAAGGAATCACAGATGCCACTCCACAGCAAACACTTTTGAATTGTATGAGCTGTGGTAAGCTAGTTCATAAGAAGGGAGGAGACTTTCAAACCCCATTATTCTGTCCACAGATTTCTCCACTGCAGGGGCCTATTACTGAAAGTGCTGCCATGGCAACTAATTCATCCTCTACTATTTATCCTATGGATTTGCAACTATTATTGGACAAATTCCATTGTATATTTGAGGATCCTAAAGTGTTGCCACCTTTTAGAAGCCATAATCACTCAATTCCTTTACTGTCATCTGCTCAGCCTGTTTATATCAGGCCATATAGGTATCCACACTTCCAAAAGACTGAAATAGAAAAATTGGTAAAAGAAATGTTAGGGAGTGGAGTCATACAGCAGAGTAATAGCCCTTATGCTTCTCCAGTGTTGCTTGTCAAGAAAAAAGATGGCTCATGCAGGTTTTGTGTTGATTACAGAAGATTGAATGATCTCACCATTAAAGATAAATTTCAAATTCCTATTACAGATGATCTTCTAGATAAGCTTCATGGTGCTTCAATCTTTTCTAAGATTGATTTGAAAGCTGGATACCATCAAATCAGAATGAATCCCTCAGATGTTCATAAGACAGCCTTTAGAACACACCATGGGCACTATGAGTTTACTATCATGTCTTTTGGGTTGACAAATGCTCCAGCTACATTTCAAGCTCTTATGAACCACATTTTTCAGCCTTTTCTGAGGAAGTTTCTTTTGGTATTCTTAGATGACATTCTGATATATAGTTCTTCATGGAAAGAGCATTTGCAACACCTAGAAGAAGTGTTTAAAGTCCTGCAACAACAGAAACTATATGCTAAGCTTAGCAAGTGTTCTTTTGGGAAGCATGAGATTGATTATTTGGGATACATTATTTCTGGCAAAGGTGTAGCAACTGATCCTACTAAGATACAAGCCATGGTATCTTGGCCTACTCCCAAATCAGTAAAAGAACTCAGGAGTTTCTTGGGATTAATTGGCTACTATAGGAAATTTGTTCCTCATTATGGAATAATTAGCAAGCCCCTTACTAATTTACTAAAAAAAGATGCATTTCAGTGGGATGAGAAGGCACAACAGGCCTTTGAGCAACTTAGGGCTGCTATGTCCCAAGCTCCTATGTTAGCCTTGAAAAATTTTACAAAACCTTTCATAGTGGAGACTAATGCTAGTGGTATGGGTATGGGAGCTGTGCTGCAATAGGATGGGCATCCAATTGCCTTTATTTCTAAGGCATTTAGTCCTAGGACAAAGTCTTTGTCAGTTTATGAAAGGGAATTATTGGCTATTGTTGTGTCAAAATGGAGACATTACTTGGAACAGGGACCATTTTTCATAAAGACTGATCATGAGAGTATCAAACACTTGTTAGAGCAGAGGCTGCATACTAACTTGCAACTCAGAGGGGTTTCTAAATTGCTGGGTCTGCAATTCAGAATCCTATACAAAAGAGGGGTGGATAATAAGGTGGCAGATGCCCTGTCTAGGAGACCTGCACCTTTGGAAGCTACTTTACTGGCCTTGCATTCTTCTTCTCTGCAGTCTACATGGATGTCACAATTAATTCATAGCTATGCTACTGATAAGTAAGCTACTGACTTAATTTCTCACCTCTCTATTGATGCAAATGCACATCCTGGGTACTCTTTGAAAGATGGACTGTTGTTTTACAAAGACAGACTTTATGTGGACAGAACAGGGCATTTGGGGGAGCATTTATTGGCTCTCTATCACGACTCACACTTAGGAGGGCACTCAGAAATTAATGCTACTTCAATGAGACTTAGCAGGCATTTCTTTTGGCCTGGGATGCTTAACGCAGTAGTGGAGTGGGTCAGAAGTTGTGATGTTTGTGCCAAGCGTAAGGTTGAGACTTGTGCCACCCCTGGGCTGTTACAACCTTTGCCTATTTCTCATCAAGCTTAGCAGCACATCACTATGGACTTTGTGGAGCAGTTGCCAAAGTCCAAAGGCAAAGACACCATTCTTGTGGTCATTTGCAAATTTACTAAGTAGTACACCATTCTTGTGGTCATTTGCAAATTTACTAAGTAGCTCACTTTTTGCCACTTCAGCATCCTTTTTCTGCTTCTGATGTTTCCAAATTATTCTTGGATTTTGTTTTCAAATTACATGGCTGTCCTATTACTATTATCTCTGATAGAGATAAGACCTTTACTAGTTCTTTTTGGAAAGAACTATTCAGGTTGTTGGGGACCAAATTGGCTTATACTTCAGCATACCATCCCCAATCAGATGGTCAGTCTGAAAGGCTAAACCAAAATCTGGAAGGGTACTTGAGGTGTATTTGTTATCAACAACCACATTATTGGGCCAAGTGGTTACCATTGACCAAGTGGTTACCATTGACCGAGTGGTGGTATAATACTAGCTATCATTCTTCCTTGAAAATGACTCTATTTGAGGCTCTCTATGGTTACAAACCACCTCCCTTGACATTTTTGCCTTTGGATAATACTGTTGTAGGTGCTGTTGTTGACTTTGTGAAGGATAGGCAGCACATGTCTCAGCTAATTAGGGAAGAATCTACTAATGGCTCAGAATAGGATGAAACAGTATGCTGATAAAAAGAGATCTGAGAGGACTTTTGAAGTGAGGGACTGGGTTTACCTTAAGTTGCAGCCCTACAGACAAACATCAGTGGCTCTAAGAAAGAATTTCAAGCTAGCAACCAGGTTCTATGGTCCATTCCAGGTGGAGGCTAAAGCGGATTTTGTTGCTTATAAATTGAAGTTACCTCCCACAGAATCCATTCATCCTGTTTTTCACATGTCACTCTTAAAGAGAAAAGTAGATGAAGGTACTGTTGTAGTCCAAGATCTTCCCACTTTTCAGGATGACATGATTGTTGTAGCTCCTGAGAGGGTGTTGAAGATAAGAACTGTAACCAGGCAATAGCAGCAAGTCCTTCAAGGCCTCATTAAATGGCTTCATTTGCCTTAGGAGGAAGCTACATGGGATGATCAATCTTTTATCTAGAGCCAATTTCCTGACTTTAAATCTTCTTGGGGACAAGAAAATTGTCTTGGGGGGAGTATTGTTACGTATTATAGAAGGAAGAAGAGAAATAATATTGTTAGGCAGAAAATCAAGTAGAGAATGTTTTGGAGGGAAATGTTGTTGAGGAAGTTAGAAGGAAGAACTGAATTTGTTAATTAGTCACAGTTAGTTGTGTAACTGCTTTATAAAAGGAAAGATCCTCATCTATATTCATTCATTCCATTAATGAATCAATAACAGACTTTGCTCTGTCTTATTCTACTCTTTCTCTTCTCATCTACTTTCTATTCTCTAGATCTATTTTCAATCTTTGCATTCAGAGGTTGAATTAGGGTTGAACCCTAACACATCACTGCAGACTGCCACAAGCGAATAAGGACAACAGTTTTAAAGTAGACAATTTCTATGTTGTCGTAGATTTTTTTGAATTTCCCATTCATATTTGAGTTTCAAGGTGCACTAACCCCAGCAGCTTCAGATTCAACAAAACATGAAAAATGTGGTTCCTCATGGGTTGGAATTTCAAATATTGGTATCAATAAGGGGTCAGGTTCAGGATATTTGTGCCCGAAATGCATCTTTATCAACTCAACTACACTCTGAAGGAAAACGAGAGGATCAGGTATTGTTGAGAAATTTCAAGTAAAGCACAAGCTAGAATTCAACGAGATCTAGAGAAGAACAAATATTGTTAAGGAATTTTGAGTAGAAAACTCAATAAAATTGCAAAAGAACTTATATACATAAGCAACTTCAAACCTGGGTATCAGAAAAATCTCCAACAGCTATCACTGCCATGTTTTGAAGATGGTACCATTTCCTGTAAAACTGCTTTACAGTTTCAGCAGAAACTGTTCGAATCACCTTCTCTAATCCAATTCGTAAGCGGTCAGCATACTGCAACGAAACAAGGTTTTGTAAATAACATGATATTCTAAATCACTCAAAGTAAGGAAAGAACAATCACAAGGCAAAACAGCCAGGCCTCAGCTCACTAAAGGAGCCTCATAAATGCATTTATCATGCAATAACTAGCTAATGAATCTACAAACACCAACCAAAAGGTTGAAAATCAACAGAGATACCTTTGAAACTTCCATCATAAGAATCCAATAAGCATCCTGCATTCTTCCACTAGCATTCCTATTCCCTCTATGCTCTTCCATAACAGCTCTCTCTTTATCCAAATCGTCTTTGGATACCCTAACCTACACAATTTTTGCATGGGCATACACACTAGTATAAGTAAGCCTTACCCAAAAGAGACAAAGAAATGAGGTCATTTGATACCTCAGTACTGAATTCAGCCAAGACAGAAATGGCCTGAGATAGCAATTCCGGCTTATCAACAGGCACAAACAGCTCATATACAGTCTCATCAGCAGACGTGACCGCATTTTGGCAAGCACCAATCTCCGCCCCAATACTCTCAAGAAATTTAACAATATCGTGATTCGTGTATTTGTTAGTAGCGCTAAAAGCGAGATGCTCTACCATGTGAACCACTCCACGCTCCTCCTCCTCTTCCAAAACTGAGCTGCCACAATCCTAAAATCAGCCCCTAAAAACACAACAATCCCGACACATATCATACAATTTGAAAATCGGTGATATTACCCAGCCTTGACGGCGAGGGCGAGAGCGGCATGCATTCTAGGCTTGGAGTTCCGGCGAACATAGTAAAAGAGGCAATTGTCGATGCGGCCATAGTCAGCGCCGACTGGTTGGTCCTCTAGAACTTGGTCCAGGTCTACGTTAACCAGTTTCAGTGACCGGAAGCCATGTTTCTTGGCGATCTGCGACGTCGTCTCCGACGGAAGCAAATCCATCCCTCCTCCCTCTCAGCTGTAGATTATCATTATTATTCAGTTATAATTAATTTCTCTTATACACGAAAAATATAAAAAATTAAAGTGTGAAAATTTAACTTTGTATTTTATTATTATTATTACTTCTATTTATTTAAATTAAAAAAATAATTAATGATGTAGAATTTAATTATTAATATTTTAATAAAAAATATTCCAGTTGAAACCAACTTTAAAATGTTATAATTTATTTTTTTAAAATAAAGGATATAAGTGTTAATAAAAAAAATATGGAGATAAAATAATAATAAAATATAAAAATTAAAAAGTAATTTACTTATTTTAATATTTTACTATAAATTTTCAAAGCATCGGAATGGCGGCTCTTTTTTACTATTTCGGTGAAGATTTTATTTCTTGTGCTTTTCTGTCGTTGCATGAGCATATTTATCAAACTTGGTCGAGCTTGAACGGTTGAAGGTATGGGTTAATGGAACATTGATTCAATTAGTTCATTAACGATTTAATTGTATATATTAAAAAATTAATTTAATATTATATTATTAAGTAATTTAATAAGTTTAATTAATATTTATTAAGTTATATTTATATATAATATGAAAATATTAAAAATATTTAAATTCTAAACATTAAATAAATAATTATCTTGTTAATATTTATGAAACATTAATTATATATTAAAATTTAGGAATCATGCCTTGATTAATTCCAATGCTGATTTATCATATTTTGTTATTTTTAAGAGTGAAAATGAATCTGGAAGCTTCCTATACCTCCCAAAGTAAAAAAATTTGTGTGGAGAGCTCTCAGAAATATCCTTCCCTAAGGCCAGCTTGCGGTGTAAGGGCATTGGTCTGGATTCTGTGTGTCCTTTTTGTGGGTCCGAAGAAAAAGATTTTTCACATTTTTATTCATTGCCCAAAGGCTCAAACTTGTTGGCAATTTTTTGGCATCCCTATTTAGTCACAAGCTTTTCCCAGTATATGTGACTTATTTGATTTTATTTTCTCTAATGTTGTTATGAGTTTACATAAAAAAATTTGTATTGTGCTGTGGTAATTATGTTATTGTCGCAGTTTGTTGATCTGACAAGGTAAAGATATTGCATCGCAGGAAATTGTCACCAAGTAGTAGCGATCACCAAGTTGTTATGCCTTTATGTCAAAGTTTACTGATTAACACCTCTTGCAGGTCGTGCTAAATGTAATTTGGATGCAGCTGTATTTCATCAATCTCAGATTAATTTTGGTACGATCCTTTGAGATTTAAATTGATCATTTCTGATAGGTATGTCAAGCTTTTAATATAGTGTTTTTACTCAAAAAATTGTAGAAGTTATTAGGTTAAGAGAAATCTTTTTGTAGTTCAAAATTTCAAATATGAGAAATGTGGATATTGAAATGGATTGTAGAGAAGTTGTTATTGGAAGAAAAAATTTCAAACTATTCATTATGTCGTGGAAGAAAAAATTTTTCTGTGTTTAGTTTAGTTGTATGACAAGAATTCATTTTTACAAGAGTCTAGTTGAACTTTAATTTGGATTTAGCAACAACATAATTTAGCAACTCATTTATTCGCAATGACAACTATTTTACTGGCTAATTATTAGGTATACTAGGAGCACTAAAAAATAGTGCTCATACTCTCACAGAAAGTGGGTCCTTCCTATTATATAGGAAGTGAGTCCCACATGATTGTGAGAGAAAGTGTATGTACACCGGGTGCACCTAATAATTCCTCCTATTTTACTTGTTAGTTTTACTATTTAATTTGAGCCTCTAAGTTTTTTTATGCAATATCTTACTTTCTGATTTTAGTTTAGATTTTTTAACTTAACACTTTGGGTCATATATTGGGGTGTATTGAGGAGACCTATTAGGATTTAGTTTGGACATGATCTGTTAAGTTTTTTCTTATTTTTATTAATAAAATGATTATTTAAAAGAAATAAAAAATAAACTTATCATTTCATAAAAATACAAATAATTTCTTGTTGATATTTAGACATAGATCCTTTTAAGAGTCAAGGTACTCCTCCTTGTATCGTGAAAGGGAACGAGTCCTTATTGCAAGCAACTAGACAAATGTGCCTTGATTCTTGAAAGGAGCTATGCCTTGTTTTCTCAACCCTGAATTTTCTGTTTGGAACACGGAACATGACCAGCAGGTAGGGGAGAGTATATTTCGGTTTAAATCAAAAAATTAAATTGAATTGAATCAATTCAATTTAATCAATTTGATTTTAAAATTTAATCGGTTTGATTCGATTTAAAATTTTAGTAATTTCAATTAATCAATTCAATTTGATTATTTTTATAAAAAATAAAAATAAATAAACTGAACCGAAATTACTAATATATATATATATATATAAAAAAAAAACCCTAAGATTTTTGAATTTTGATTTATAAGTTTCTTTTTTATATTTTTTTATTATTGTGATTTAATGTTGAAAATATGAAATTTTACAAAATTCAATTTGATCGATTTAAAACCGAATCAAATTAATATTTATCGATTTAGTTCAGCTCGATTTTCTCTTAATAATCGATTTGATTTAATTTTTAAAATTTTTTATTTTCAATTTTCAGTTTTATTGGTTTGATTCGATTCGATTATATATATATATATATAAAGGAAACCCTAAGATTTTTGAATTTTGATTTATAAGTTTCTTTTTTATATTTTTTTATTATTGTGATTTAATGTTGAAAATATGAAATTTTACAAAATTCAATTTGATCGATTTAAAACCGAATCAAATTAATATTTATCGATTTAGTTCAGCTCGATTTTCTCTTAATAATCGATTTGATTTAATTTTTAAAATTTTTTATTTTTAATTTTCAGTTTTATTGGTTTGATTCGATATGATTCGAAACCAAACCGACCGTTTACACACCCCTACCTGCAGGAAGGATGCGAACAATTATTATGCAAGGCAGAAATGCGAACAACTTTTAAGATTGGAACGATGCACCTCAATTTACAAGAGTAGCTGACAAAAAATAAAGGATAAATGAACAGTGCACAAACTAGACTACGATATAAGCTTTAGATGATTACTTTGATTTTGACCGAAAAAAGAGAAATCAGTCGTCTTTATCTATTCTACAATAAATTTTACAGCCCAATCATTTGTAGGCCAGCATCAGGTCACCGGACGCAGAGCATCTCTAGGACCCCGTAACAAGAATCTTTTGAAAGGTGAATTAGCAATTCAACATGCAAAAAACTATTCCGCTAGAATGTCTTACAAGTAATTCAGACAGGACGCAACTTATGTGCAATTAACTTTATCTCCTTGATCCTTTCATCCACCAATTGTTGCATTTGCTCTTTCTGATTTGTTTGATTTTCAACCATCTGAAGACTACTAAATTTCCCATTCCCTGATCTAAACATGACAAATGACATCTCTGGATTATAATCACTTGAGACTTCAATCACCTGTTTTCCACCACCTCCTGAATCTTTCCCTAAGATATCAGCTTTTACACGATTTGAAATGATTGTCACAAAATCCTCAATGCATTTGTCAGCAGGATCAAGGCCTAGATAAATTAAAACCTCCCAACACTGAAGAAACTGTTTCCTGTTGATTTTCAATGTTTTCCTAACATCCTCAATTGCTGTTGAAGGTGGCATGAATCGAGGGACAAGAGTTTTCTTTGATAGCTTTTCTTGTTTCAGATTTGAAACAGCTGAATTAATTGCATCCTGCATTGGATTAAAAAAAAGCAGGCATTGTACGTCAATACAGGTGCGCACATGTTGGAAGTAATCCAATGGTTCTTCAACTGTTAAGTCATAAACATCTTCAGATATTGCAACATTGTTGACCACCTCAACAAGGTGACGACCATAACCCTTGTGTTGGCAAGGAGGCAAAACCAACATCTGTTATTAAAGAAACATCTCGTCCAACTACTTTGATGAGTGAAGTGTATGTGCACGAAAAAACAGTCAAAAGTGCTTGTACACAATTATAATTTTTGTTCTCTCAGCATGTCAAACAACTGAAGTAAAAAGATGGAGGGAAATGAACCTGACTGAGTCGTAATCATGTTTTATCAGGGTAATGATAGAAGCGATAAACTGCTGCAAAACCCAGAAGTCTTTGTTGAATGTCCCCCTGCTCATCATTCATCTCCTGAACCAATACATGTAACTCCCATCCTGGATCAGTCACATCAATAGGATTGCTACCTGACTAAGAAAAAAAGATATTTCAAAAACAGAATTTTCTGCCAGGCAGCAAGAAAGTAATGCAATAAAGATTTCCTTAGATAAACCGAGGATATTACCATCAACAAGAAGAAGAACAAGAGGGATCAAGCGACTGTGAAGATGTCCAGTACTTGCATTGCCTATCACCATGTGAACTACCTGACCCAGTAGGAGAGAACATTAACCTTGGCATTCTGTTTCAATCATACAACCTCTACAGAATGAACATGAAAAATGGAAAGCCAAGAGTTTATATATATGTGTGTGTGTGTGTGTGTAAACTGCTCATTTTGTGTCAACATCCCCACCACAAACACACCACCTTTTCTTCCCTAACAAATAAATGGAATTAAGAAAATGCAAAACATAAATTAAAATAAAAATTTACACTTGTTTACAAGGCATAGGAATAATAATTCTTAAAGAGCACTCTACCCCAGGTACCAAAAACATCACTTTTTTGGCATTTAGTCTAAGTGGAGCTCAAGTGGCCTAATGAAATCATGCAGGGAAAGATTTATCATTAACCGTTCCTAAATATCACACATCAAACCCTAACCCTAGTTCCCAATTTTATAGGAGGTTCAAGTTTTCCCTTGTCATCCTCATCAAAAAAGCCATTCAAGTCAACTAGATCAATGCAGTAACTTTCAAAAGCATCCACTTGTTCCTTGCTGGAAACTGTGACACCAGTAATCAGGAACACGAAAAGTTCAACATAAGAAACATGTAATCATCACGCATGAAAATCATCATTCCGAGGTAAATTTTAATGCATTCTTTGGCCTCGATTCCAGCATCTGCAGCGAAAGTTGTTTCTAAATGAATGGCAAGCAGATAGAAACTAGAAAGAATGCAAAGATAAAAAAAATCAGCCAGAAATCAAAAGCATCTTAGATAAATGAAACAAATGCGAAATAAAAGAACTCAAGCGAAGTCTTTGGATGAAGTGTTGTAGAAAAACCACGAGAACAGTGAATGGGAGCTGGATTCATTCACCGATATCTCTTGGGTTCGACGGTCGGATCGGCGGTGGGTTGTTGCTTCTGCCCCATTAGTTTTGGAAGGATATGGTTAGGGTTTCAGAGCGTGAAATGAGAAAGGAGAGGCGGGAAATTATACAGTACAAATGGGATATTTAACTCAATATATGCTCCTGTAGTGCTGGTGGAGACTGGAGAGATGGCGCGGGTCTCAATTCCCTAATTTTTTTTTTCAAAGATAGAACGCCCAAGGTCAGAGACAGGATAGGCGCCTTTGACAAATCATGATTGACAAATCATGACAATTTTATCAAAGTTAATTTATAATCCATAAATATGTTTTTCACAGTCAATACGAGAACTTAAAGGTTCAGCTCCACCTTCACAGAGAGACTTATGTAAATTAGGCTGCCCTCCTATATATTGGCTAATTTATTTTAATATTAAGTTTTTTTTTTAAACATTAATCACTCACACTTAGACTAAAGATAAGATCCATATCTTGATAAAATTAAATAAAATTATAATAATTTTATCAAGCCTATTAATCCATGTAACCCACACATACGCTTCCCAAGGCTCCCTAGCTGGAGTAAGTGCGCCCAAGGCCATGGGCTAGACATCGCCCCATGTTGCGGTGAACCTTTCAATTCGATTTTCAACCATTGAATTGGAATGCATTATATTTATTATGCAAAAATTAGTATAAAAAACTGTTTCTTCCTTTTTCTACTATCCTTGGAAAAGATAAAAATAGATGGATGTAGTAATTATGAAAATAAAGAATTTTCTTGTGCAATTGAAAATTTAATAAAATTTATAAAACTATATCAAAGTAAGGACCTCTTTTTATTATATTATAGATATAGAAAGATATGTGTTTATAACTTGCATAAATATAAAGTATGGAGATGTTCAAGGCCCAAGTTAGAAGCATTTTGCTATCCCATGGGAGATTTCAGCTATTGTCAGAGAAATTTGGTCTCTGCAATTTTTTCACCACCACTAAGATCATGCAATGTATTATTTTTGTTCATTTTGCTTATGTTAATAAAGCAGCCAATTCCAATAGAGCAGCAGAATAGAATGCTAGGGCTTTGGATTGAGCTTCCCACCTCCACTTGAGGCATTGACTTCTGCTGATCAAGCTCTTATGTTTGCTATGAGATGTAAGGAATCCATGATTCTCTAGCTCAAAATAGAAAAAGAAAAACAATGGCTACCTTCTTTTCTTTCCTTCCCTTAAATATAAGATGAACATTTATCCTCTATTAACCTCTAGCATAGTTGGTGTTTTGTCAAGCAAGATTGCCAAGCAGTAAAAAAATACTAAAAATTAAAAAAAAAAGTTTTGCAGGAGGTTTCATGTTATAGGGTAATAATACTGCACGGAAGTGCTACATGATGATTGTAATAGAAACTTTACCTCTTGCAAAAAAAAAAAGGGATGGGGGGTGGGTGTGTGGAGGAGAGAGGACGGGGGGGTGGGTGGGGTGGGGTGGTGTTGGGGGGCAATACACATTCAGGAGATCCTAGTTCAGACGTATAACGATTGACAATTTATTGCCCAAATTCTGTGGGCATTCACCAATAAGATGTAAAAGTAACTGTACTATCAACACACATCAGGGAATTCTCTCACCTCATTTCTCTTTTGAAATAGAGCAGGGTGTGATGATAAGATATTTGCCATAATTTTTGCACACAGCACGGACAACATCAGAATCCATATCATAAGTATGTATGCATTGAAGCTTTTACGCAACAGTATACCAAGTCTGATAGCTTGTAATTGGTGAGACCCTCAACCCCAATCGTCCCATAAAATATCTGGATGCATCTAGATTATTTTCACAGGCAATAAAAAGTTTGTGCCCCAAAATTCCTGTACGTCAATTTCCAAGGAGTGCAACCTTTTTCCAGATCGTAGCACCGCTCCAACAGATTAGGCTTATTCTCTTTGCCTCGTTTAAACAACTAGGGTAGCGAAATTAGATGCTGTCCGAGGTCCAAGTGTCTATTGAGCCAGTATTCCAAATTCCCCATCTCCATCTAACTCTTGGACGATCAGCTGTACATCGAGAGATGAAGTTGCTAGCAATTTTCGGATCAACTTCACAGTGAATAAGCAGTGCAACATCTGACAAGTTGGTGCAATTATCCAAGATAGTGAAAATAAATAACAAAGTAACATCAATATCACGGATCACTAACTGTGCAACAAATTCTTTTAGCCCCTGCATTCCGGTATGACTCTGAAAACCACCAGCCACAAAACAGGTCTCCATTTCACACCAAGCCCCAGATCGCAAAGTGAGTGAGCTCACATTTGGGAACACTTCAAACAACATATCCAGGCTAAGCATACTCATATCACCAGGTTTAACACGCTTCGATGAATCAACTATTAGCCTCTTAATTGAATTATTAGATGGAAATGAGTATATAAGGCCACAAAGATCTGCAGATTCAAGCTGTAGGATTTTCAAGTCCAAGAACCCTTTTACCTCAAACTTATTTGCTTTCCGAAGGGAAAGATAGAAATCGGACAATAGTGGCGTTTCAAGGACAAGTGATCTTGGTTCAATACAATTTAGCTCAAGTTTCACAAGCTTGGGTGCAAAAATAGTCAGAGATTGT